>NC_047087.1:48105000-48705000 GCF_902459505.1 Geotrypetes seraphini
AATTTAGGAAGCGTCTAAAAACATACCTGTTCCTGAAATACCTAGACAACTGACCTGTTCTTCTCTCTCGTACTCATTCTCTCTTTCCGCTCTTAAGTCCAATTATTCTGTACCTTCTCTAATCTTTTGTAAACCACATAGAACTTCACGGTATTGCGGTATATAAACTGTTGTTATTATTATTATTATTTTAACCACAATTTGACAAAGATTGGATTATTTTTTTAAAAAGTTCTCCCTTTTTCCTTTTTTGTTTTACCGTTATATTCTTTACCATTAATATATTGTATTTCTCTCCCGTATTTCTTATGTATCTTGTTGATTGTTATTTTTAATGTAAACCGCTCAGACATTTGATGAGCGGTATTTCAAAATTTGAATAAAACTTGAAACTTCGCTCATTTAGGATCTGTGAGATTTTCGTGCTCTTTTCACTAAAGACAGCGCTCATCCTTGGGGGGGATGGGGAAGTGGTGTTCCAAATTGGCTTGTTTATGGTCTGTTATGCAACACATAATGTTCCATTTGTTCTTATTGCTGTATACTTTTACAATTTCAATAAAGATTTGGAGTAATAATAAAAGAAATATTGACATATCAAAACAATTACTGCATTCGGTGTTGGGCACCTTATTACACAGACCCGGAGAATCTGAGTTGTAACTTTTGGACAGACATAGACCAGGGAGAATTGAAAGCCAATGATGTAACTAGGTAATTCTCAATGTTAGCATACAAATGCCACATTGCTTTGAATATTGATCCCCTATGATTTTAAAACTGAACACTAATCCGTTCCTGATACACTTGCAATATACCAGACAGAAAAGTTTATTCTCAATTCAGTTCACATATTTAGCAGAAAATAACTCACAGTTACCCCTATACATAGAAATTCTTTCCAGAACCCTGTGGAAAACAGGGCCTTTGCTGTGTGCCTACAGAGAGCTTCATAGTATGTTTTGTGTCTGTACATCATGTTTTGGTGTATTTGATTGCAAGAGATATATTTTATCTCTAATGTAGATTACCTTGATGCTGAACAATACTCCTAAGTGGTTTCCATGGTAACGGCTGCAGAAAAAGACCCTTTGTGCTTCAGTTACAAGTATAACAGAATCAGAGTATACAGGAGGAAACCAAACATCCATAGTCATGTCTGGCTATAGTTTGTTAGCATGAAGTACATTACTATCACTAGGGTGTGTCATTTCTGGAGGTGTGCTGGGAATGTGCATGCAAATTCTGGGGGGGGGGGGTTCCTTTATTTATTTACTTTCTTTAAATTTATGTCATTTGTAAAATTTCACTTCAATTTTTATTTATTTTTTAATTTAGCATATACTATTTGTAACTAGCATACATAGAATAAATATTTCATACATTTCTCCTGTCATTTTAATTAGACAAAAAAAAAACCCCACATGAAACAACATAGGAAACCTTATTTCATATGATATTTGTCTTATACTTTTATAAAACATTTTCTGTTTATAAAGCTTGTTTTACACACGAAAAAGGGCTTTTACAAAACTGGGTGTGCTGATACATGGACCATGCATAGCCATTAGTGCTGCCTGATTTGCCGTTTTGAATCGATTCGGTTTTTTTTGTTATCAGGCACGCCGAATAGTTGACCAACCCTCCTCCCCGTGCTTTCAGGTCTCCTAAAGTAGGTGCGGCAGTGCTGCCTCTTGCTGGCTGTCCACTGCCGCTGCCACTCCTACTTTAAGGGGGGAGGGTCAGTCAGGAAATGCTGCATAGGCCTTTGTAGCATCCTCCAGCTTACCCCCTGGCTTCCCAGTCTTACCTTCAGCTAATTAGAGCATGTTCCCTCTGCCATGATCCCGCCCCTGATGTCAGAGGAGGGGTGGGATTGCGGCAGAGGGAGCATGCTGCAGAGGCCGATGGCAGCCTGTTAGGATCGCTACAGCACCAGCGGTCCTCTTCAGGCTGCCCTAATTAGCTGAAGGTAAGAATGGGAGGCCAGGGGGGAAGCCGGAGAATGCTACAAAGGGGTGAACATGCAGGCCTTCGGGTGAGACCCTGGTGTAGAAGTGCACGGACAGAAAGAGGGAGGGAGGGAGGGAAGGGGAGATTCAAAGAGACATGCATATGCCGGACTGAGGGGGAAAGGGGGGAAGAAATAATGGGTCTAAAAACAGAGGAGAGGGAGAGAGATGCTTCAAGTTTCAAGTTTTATGTTTGTTTGATGAATCGCTTATTTAGTTTTACTAAGCGAGATACAACATTAATTTTTTTAAAAAAGCATGCATTTAAACATATTTTTTAAAATTTAAAATAATGGTTTAGAGTCCAGGGGTAGGGAGTTTTCAGGATTTCCTCAATGAATATGCATGAGATCTATTTGCATGCACTGCTTTCAATGCATATTCATTGGGGAAATCCTGAAAACCCAATTGGAATACGGCTCTCGAGGACCAGAGTTCCCTACCCCTGGATTAGACCGACAGACTTACAGACTAATAAATACACAAGGTAAGTAGGAGCAGAACTACAATTCAATATTTTAAAGCACAGAAGAGAGCCATAAATGGAAAGAACATTAGGGAGGGAAAAGTGGAAGCCTGAAGAAAAAAAAACAACAAACCATTGTAAAATTTGAACATAATTTAAAGATTAAAAGCATCTTTAAAAAGGAAACTCTTTAAGTTACTTTTAAAACGACTCAAATTATTTTCCTCTCTCACATGCTGAGGTAAAGTGTTCCAAAGCTGCGGAGCCATCACTGAGATGATGGACAATAATAATAATAATAATAACAGCTTATATACCGCAATACCGTGAAGTTCTATGCGGTTTACAAAAGATTAAGCAAAGGTACAAATTGACTGACTTCAAGAGGGGAAGAAGAAAGAGAAGTAATAAGACAGGAAATTCATTGTTGAGGAGAAAAGTGATCAAAAGGACGGTAGGTCGCTATTGAGGGGAAAGAGATAAGTGGATCAGTTGTCAAGATGTTTTAGGAACAAGTGTGTTTTTAGACGTTTCCTAAATTCCTCATAAGTAGAAGGCGAAAGTAATTGTTCTAGGTCTTTATCCCATGATGCTGCTTGGTGTGAGCGAAGGAATTCATGGTGTTTTTTCAGTTTGCAACCTCTCACTGGGGGGGAAATGAAGTTGGAATGTGAACTTCTCTTGTGTCTGTTGGCTGAGAAGGAGAAAAGGTCAGCAATGTATTTGGGAGCAAGTCCGTGTAATGCTTTAAAGCAGAAACAGGCAAATTTGAACTTTACGCGTGCTTCCATCGGGAGCCAATGTAGCTGCCGGTAGTAGGGTGTCACGTGGTCAAATTTTTTTAGTCCAAAGATTAGTCTGACTGCCGCATTTTGCAACAGTTGTAGGCGTCACATATTTTTTTTGGAAATTGCCAAATGGGACAATGGGATTTAGGCAGGGAAGGAACAAAAATGGAGAGAAGTTGGACTCAAGGGATGGTGTAGAGGGGGGGATAGAGATATTGGATAGAAGGGTAGTTGGGAATAGAAAGGGAGAAATGGTGGACCCTGGGGTGGTAGGGAAGGAGGGAGAGATGCTGGATGAAAGGGTAGTTAAGAAAAGGAGAGATGGTGGATCTGGGGAAGGGGATACATCGCTGAAGCTGCAAGGATGGAGATGAAAAAAAGGAAAGATGCCAGACCTCCGGGGGAGGGAAGGGAAACGGAAGGGGAGGACAAAGATGGAAGATGGATGGTTAGCATGGAGAAAGAAGGAAACAACAAATGGACAGAAGACCCTGGAAAATGAATTATCAGAAGACGTTTGTCCCAGATTTGAAATGTGTATCCAACCAGAGCTGGTGTTAGGCCACGAACGTGAGCTAGGACTTAACAGAGAGAGGAAAAGTCTTTTTTGTTTGTTTATTTTGTTCACACCACAGCACCAGTGTGGCTAGGAGAGGGCAAAGAGGGTGGGGTGGGTGAAGAGGCTATAAAATAAACCCACCAAGATGTTTGGAAAAACACCCAATTGGGCAGGAAAATTGATTCAATAGGCTGAATCAATCGAAATTTTTTTTTCCCGAATCGGTGGCCATCAATTGTGTGGAGCTAAGCAGAATGGCAATGTATGTGCCTATTTTATAAAAGTCCAAGAAAACAAGTAGGCAGGCAATTTGCAAGATCCAATATGTCACAGACAAAGAGTAGATCAACGCAGAAAAGTCTTTGGCAATGCCTCATTTAGATTATTGCAATGCGCTTTATAATGGGTTGCATCTAAATTCATTGAGAGCTTTACAGGTTACACAGAACACAGTGGCCCAGATTTTTTCCTCCATATTACTTCCATACTATGAGATTTGCATAGTACAGCACACATGTTATGGGGAAAAATGGATTACTCATGTGTGTCACCGCCATGAGTTAGGGAGTGTGACATGACGATAATGTGGATCATGCTATGGTTGAAGTGACAAGGATTTGCCACAGGGATGAGCTAGTTTCATCACCGAATGGCTCATGGGGGAAGGGTTTAGGGAAAAGGTGTGGGGGGGGGGTTGTACAGCTGCATTTGGGAATTGGGGGTATGTTAATGAAGTAAGAATTCAATTCTTGACCAAGTTAAAGTTGGGGTTAAAAATAAAGCTGCAGCCAAACATTTATTCCACCTTTTTTTTTTTTTTTTTACTTTGAGCCCTAGACCAAAGCTAAGAAGAGAAACTTAAAGTAGGTCATGGAGAGGTTCCAGCCCAGGCCAGGAACTCTTTTACTTTGGATGAGAGGCGGGGAGAGGAGAAATATGATAGAGATGTTTAAATACATTTTTGTGTTTTCACACGTTGGAGTGCCGCTTCTGATGGCTCATTGATGCATAAAGCCTGAATGAATGGATGGTATTGGATTTGTTCACAAGATTACTTGGAAGTTTATATGTCTGGTTTAAGTTGTTGGGTTCTGTGTTTGTGGCTATAAACCAGATTTTTGATCACTCACAATCAGTTTAACCCCCTCTTTTACTAAGGCACACGCTAAATGCTAACGCGTCCATAGACTACAATGGACCTGTTAGCGTTTAGCATGCGCTAACATTTAGCGCACGCTAAAACGGCTAGCGCGCCTTAATAAAAGGACCCCTAAGTGATTCATAAATACTCATGTGGCATGAATGTGCATAAGATGAGTCTCTTTCAATTGAAATGAACTCTGGAATGAAGGGCATAGGATGAAGTAACCTTAGAAAATAATTTTTAATGGAAATGGTGGTGATGGAAACCAAAACTGCATCTGAATCCAATAAAGCTTGGAACAGGTACATTGTATCTCTAAAGGAGAGGAAGAGATACTAGATGGCATGGTTGGACAGACTAGATAGGCCATATGGTCTTTAGCTACATTCATTTTTCTCCATTTTTAATAATGAGCCTACTGCGGCATGAAGAGGCTTCAGGAGCAGGCTAATTAAAAACACACCTCTGCTAGGTGATATGACTTACTCAAGGTTACAAGGAGCATGAAAAAAATTAATGCTGAAACCTTGGGGCATAGTACGGTATTTAACTTGGTGTGGGGCCCATTGAAGGGTATTAACGTAGAACAAAATCTTTTCCAGAGAAAGGAAAATGGTAAAACCAGAGGACATAATTTGAGGTTGAGGGGTAGTAGATTCAGGGGCAATGTTAGGAAATTCTACTTTACGGAGAGGGTGGTGGATGCCTGGAATGCGCTCCCGAGAGAGGTGGTGGAGAGTAAAACTGTGACTGAGTTCAAAGAAGCGTGGGATAAACACAGAAGATTTAGAATCAGAAAATAATATTAAAGATTGAACTAGGCCAGTTACTGGGCAGACTTGCACGGTCTGTGTCTGTGTATGGCCGTTTGGTGGAGGATGGGCAGGGGAGGGCTTCAATGGCTGGGAGGGTGTAGATGGGCTGGAGTAAGTCTTAACAGAGATTTTGGCAGTTGGAACCCAAGCACAGTACCGGGTAAAGCTTTGGATTCTTGCCCAGAAATAGCTAAGAAGAAAAAAAAAAAAAAATTAAATTGAATCAGGTTGAGCAGACTGGATAGACCATTCGGGTCTTTATCTGCCGTCATCTACTATGTTACTATGTTATTGCTTCAATATAATGGTCGTGTCCCTTTAATTTTTGTGGATTTCCTTACATATCTGGGGGGGAGGGAAGGGGGTGGGAATATGCTATTATTTATTATAACTAGATTATTGGAAGTTTGTATGCATATATATTTTTGATTAGTTAAGGGGGGGAAGATTGGTTTTTGAAAATTTGTATGTTTATTTATTTATTTAGATTTTTATCCCGTCCTCCCAGTAGTTCAGAACGGTCTACAAGCAAACGTTTACATTGGAGCATATTTGAACAATACAGAGACTATACAGGAGTTTAAATGCATTTCGCCAATACAAGACTATACAGTAGTTTAGTACAAGTACTATACAGTAATTTAGTACAGGTTAAGAATGGACTGTACAGCAATTTAAGTAGAGGTTTCAAAGGGGGAGAGAGGTTAGAGGGGGGGGTTTAAGGAGGAGAGGCATAGGGTGGGTGAATTTTAGTTGAAGAGAAGGGTCTTTTCCACTCTCCGGAGGGTCATCAATGAGTTCTGTAGTCTGATTTGAAGGGGGAGTTTAAAGTGCTTTTCTTGATTTGTCATATGTTAAAATTTAATGTACTGCACTGTTATGACCTGAAAATCAGTAAAGATTTATATATTAAAAAAAAAGGTTACAAGGAGCATGAATGGGCAATTGGATATGAACCCAACCTCTCCTGCTTTGAAACCTGCTAACACCTACTCTTCCTGCTGGCAAAATGTTTGTATGACTCTTCTCAATTAAACGCACGTATAATCCTTCAGGTTTTGCTTCCTGATTTCCAAAATATTTAACAGCATTCCCTTGAATGATCCATGACATTCCAGTAAGCTTGCCAGGGTTAAGTAGGCTGACCATCTTCTTTGTTGAGTATATCCGTATTTAGCATTAACTGGAATTATTTCTAATTTGCCATTTAATTATATACATAAGAATATCCTTTCAATGAGGCTTAGTATCAACTTTATACAGCTTTGCCAATTACTCTCCAGACATTAAGTAAAAGTGACAGTAAAAGAGCCAGTTGAAGGTAATTTGTTTAGAAAGAGATTATGTTAACTAGTTTTATGTTTAATTAATGGATGTCTAAAAAAAAAAAAGAAAAAAAAAATACTTCAAACATCCAGTCATAAAAAGAATAGGCTAATGGCATTTCAAACACAGCAGAATGATTCTTTTACACTTGTATCAAATATTTAAAAAGAGAAAATTAACATTTTCATAATTATTATTGCATGATGAGATATGTCTGGTGAGTGCACAATGTAATTCATTTAACATTCTGGGCATGGATCAAATCTTATGGATCAAATCTGTCTAAAATAGCTATTCAGTTAGCCTTGTGCCCTTAATTTAAGTACATTACAACAAAGTATACACAATAACCCTTTCCAAATCCCTTGATTCAGATATATTGACATAATTGCCAAGGTAAAAAGCTTTTTTGGTAGAGGCAACTATAATGGAGATAATCTATTCATAATCACTGGTTATTTGCAACCTTTTCAGCTTTCCGCTCATCCTGTACGCCTGCGTATGATTGAAAGCAGCTTATGCTTAGAACTTACATTATATCTCAATACTTAAATACCGCCAGTATCTCCAATTGTGGCTTAACAAGAGCTGGGCATGCCACTGATTTATTTATTATATGTATATTCCATACTATCATCAAGGGCTCCTTTTATCAAGGCACGCTAAGGGAGTTAGTGTGTCAGACATTTCATCCCGCGCTAACCCCCACAGCAAGCCAAAATACTAACGCCTCGTTAATGGAGGTGTTAGCGACTAGCATAGCAGGCGGTTTAACGCGCGGTATTCCGCGCATTAAACCTCCCTACCGCGCCTTGATAAAAGGACCCCCAAATTCCTAAGCGGATTCCAATTTTAACATACATATTATTAAAGGACAATACAAAATCCACTCATCGAGTAAACAATTAAATTATACATTATTACTTTTTTCTCATAACCATAATTGTTATATTATCCAGCTCACATACAACCTCATCACAAAGATGCCTCTCTAAATAAGAGTATTCTCAATAAAATTTTAGAATTCTTTAATTCTTTATTAATTTGGGCTTATTCAGGTAATATGTTCCACCTTCCAAATGGATCATTTTCAATGAAGGTACATCCAACATATTAGCATTGGATGACCGCAGTGTTATGGCTGATGAATACGTAATATCGCTGCAAGCACTGGGGACATCTTACCCGTCAGGGCTGTACAAACGAAAAATAAGGTTTTATATCGAATTTGGTGTTCAGTTGGTAGCCAATGCAAATACATCAGCACAGATGATACATGATTGAAATATGAAATCCCATAGATAACCCCAGCAACAGCAGAAGTTTGAAGCTATTTTATGTTCAAATCTATTTTATTAAGCAAGGACAACAGCAAGTACAACCGTAGTAGAAAACATAGTATACAATTTCAACCAACAACCGCGGAGGACTGGGCTCTGATGTCCTCCACGATCAAAGCAACACCCCTACCCCACAGAGAGAAACCCCCACCCCCACCCCGCCCTCCCCCACCCACCCAGAGAAACATACAACTCTCAAACATGGAAAATCAATGGCAAACAGATGCACTGAATCAAAGGTGGAGTCTGTTCAGGATACGGCTACGACTCTCAGGGGACAAAATGTTCAAGTATGGAGTCCAAGTGTAGTTACTCCTAAGAATACAGCATTGCAATAATCAAAATATGGTACAATGTACTCTGTAATATTGATCAAAAATTTCCTTTTGGCTGACAGAGGTTTGGTATATTGCGTGGTCAGTGCATTGGATCGGTGACCCATTCAACACCGTTGGGACTGTAGCATCTGGGGAATAGACCAAATCTACTTTAAAAAAACCCCAGCCAAATAATAAAATGAGCACTGTTTACTTAGCTGTGCGGTAGGTTCATGGCAGTGGCTAGTTGAGGGAGTTTTGTACTAGGTTGGGGGTGGGGCAGGTTCATGTATGTAGTGGCTGATATGAAACTTTTGTTAAGGTACTGTTGGGTGGCTAGAGTGTTTTTTTCTTGGGTGCTGGGTTCTGTAGTCTGGTTTTGGGGGTGAAAGGGAGAGGCACAGTAACAGAGCAAATGGAAGATGCAGAGAGAAGAGAGATAGTGGATGGAAAGAATTGAATGAGAACATGAGGAAAGCAGAAACCAGGCAACAAAGGTAGTAAAAAAATTATATTTCTTTTTTTCTGCTTCAGGATAAAGTAGTATATTAGTTGTGTTGATAAAAATTTATAAACATTAGAGGCTCTGGTAGAAACCCGTTTACAAAGTATGTATTCTTCCCAATTAATATTTTCAAATTAATAAAGTCTCTTTGCTTATTGTAAATGGGTTTCTACCAGAGCCTTTAATTCAGTAGCATAATTAAATGAAATAACTATTTCTGAAGTTTATAGGGACGGGTGGGGACGGAGGGGATTCCTGCGGGGACGGGTGGGGATGGAGGGGACTCCTCGCGGGGACGGGTGGGGATGGAGGGATTCCTCACGGGGATGGGTGGGGACAGGTAGGATTCCTCACGGAGACGGGTGGGACTTTGACGGGGACAGGTGGGATTTCTGTCCCCGCGCAACTCTCTACTACATATATCCTACCAGGGGTCCCAACCCCTTTAACCCTGCTTTAACCCTGCTAGCTGCTGATCACCTTTGCACAAGACTCGGCGCCCCATTGCCTTAGGAGTCTGCGCTCCCCCTCCTTCCTGTTGCATGAAAGGAGAGTTTTCTCTGGGTCCTGGTACTGGCCTCGGTTCTATGAGCAGCAGGTTGAGGGATGGGCCATCGCAAGCACCTTGCTGCTGCAGCCATCCAGCAAGGGAAGCGCTGAGATTAAAATCAGGTACAGGGGTGGTATTCGCTCCAAAAGATGCATTCTTATTTCCACCCACTTTTTTGGGGGGAAAAGTGTGTCTTATGGAGTGAAAAATACAGTACTTCTTTATTTCCACTTGATTTCTTTTTTTTCTTTTATTTTAAAATTCAAAACAAATACAAAGATTACCATACCAGTGCTAGTGTGCAGTTTTTCTTTTATGCAACCTCCAAACATCTCTGAATAAATCCCCCCTTCCTTCCTAGAGGAAGAGATCTTCAACTGGCAGGGCTTTGGGAAGCCCACCAATTTATATTTTGCATATGGGAAGGAGGCATGGGGTATCGCAGGAAGAAAATGTAGTGCCTGTCATTTTATTGGACTAATACATTTCTCGATTAGCTTTCAGAGGTTAAAACCTCTTTCTTCAGGTCAGTAAACTATACTGCTGTTATAGTAACCCTGTCCTGACCTGTGGAAGAGAGTTTTGGTCTCTGAATTAGTAAAAAATTTATTAAAATTAGTCCTATAAAAAGGATCACCTTATTTCCATTTTTTATTATTAAACGATTATCAACACAGCTACAATAATACTTTATCCTAAAGCAAACAGAAATAAATAAAACAAATAGAATTTTTTTTTTCTACTTTTGTTGTCTGGTTTCAGCTTTCCTCATCTTCTCATCATTCTCTTCCTTCCATCCACTGTCTGCCATCTCTCTGCCTCTTCCATATGGCATCTGCTCTTTTTATATGCCTCTTCCAGAAACTGTCTGCCTCTCCCTTCTATTTCTCCCTCCCCCCTCCCACCTTTGGTCTGGCATCCATCTAGTTCTCTCCGCTCCCCCCCCATGGTATGGCATCTGTCTTCTTCCCTTCCATATCTCCCTCTCTCCCAGCAGATTTTAGCATCTCTCTCTCTCCACCTTTCCTCCCCTCAGAGCTGGTATCTGTCTCCTTCCTCCTTTCCTCCTCCCAAGTCCGGTATCTGTCTCCTCCCCTTCCCTCCATGTTCTAGGATCGCTCTCTCTCTCTCTCTCCTCCCTTTTCCTCCTTTTTTTCCCTGGTCTTCCTTCTCAATTTATTTTCTGCCTCTGTCTAAATTCTTTCTTACGATTCATTCCTCAATTTACCTCTTTCATTGTATCTATCTACAGCTTGCCACCTCTTTCCCTCACTCCTTCCAGTATCTAACTCTATTCTCTTCCCCCAATCCAGCATGCGCCCTTTTTTCTTTCTCCTCCCCACTTCCTTCCAGCGTCTGCTCCCCTCTCTCACCCCCTTCCATACAATGTTTGTCCCCCCTCCCCCAATTCCCTTCAGCATCTATCCCCCTCTCTCATCCTCCCCACACTTCCATTCATTGTCTGTCAACCCCCCCCTCTCCCACACACACACACCCTCCACACTTCCTTTCAGTGTCTGGCACCTTGTTCAATTCCTCCCATGCTTCACTGTGATGTGGTGAATGAAATGAGAGTGCTAGGAGACGTGTTGCATAGGACGAGTTTCCATCTCAGGTTATATCTAGGCCTTTCCTGCTTTTTTTTTTTTTAAACATTTCACTTCCTGTATTCATAAAAGGCTCCTTTTAATAAACAGCACTAGAGAGTTTTAGCACAGGATATCAAGGTAAATGTTCTGATGCTTTTAGAATTCCAATGAGCATCAGAGCATTTGCCTCGCCGGCCACGCCAAAAACCTATAGTGCCATTTAGTAAAACCCAGCGAAGGTTTGTTCAGCAGAACTTTTTTTCTGTTTTCTAATCTGTTCTTTTTTCCTGCTCCTTTAGCAAAAGTTAAGGCAAAAAAAGAGCAAGATGCCATAGTGTGCTTTAGTAGGAAGAGTTCCCAATGTCCTATTATTTCTAAATGTTATGTACCATTATATATGTATCTTTTATTATGGAAATTACAACATTTAAATATAGCATTAATGAGAGGACTTTGAAGAACTAGCTACATATAAGTGTAGTTTTGAAAGATATTGGGAATCCGTCTAGTCCTTTTATATTTTTCTCCCCTATTAAAAGTCAACTTTTGTGCATGTTAAATATAGCTGGAACAGGATTAAAATTTATACCAGAGAGCCTTCTAGTGGTTTCAAAGCCACAGTCTGCAAAAACTATGTGCATGATCATAACTAAAACAAAGAGGCAAATAATTTGTCATATTGGAATTACAGTGACTACCACAGTTAAACAAGGAATGCACAAAATGAAGTAGCCCTAACTATGTACTGCATAACTCTCAATCTGTCCAGATATACACGTGGAGGGGCATAATCGAAAGGGACGTCTAAATCCGTTTATGTCGATCTCGCAAGCAGTTCAAAGTTAAAAAGAGCCTAAGACACATTTTCGAAAGAGACATCCAACTTTTTTTTACTTTCGAAAATCGTTTAATTATACGTCCTGCCGATCTGATCGTCCAAGCCGCTAAATCGTCCATCTTTATACCACATTTCCATCCAACTCTCCGTCCAAGTCCAAAATGCCTAGAACAAGCCCTGTTGGACGTGGGAGGGGTCTGCAAAGTGATGGACTGCACACCCAGACATGCCACCTAAATAGTGGGGTACCTTACAGGGCACTGCTGTGAACTTCACAAAAAGGGTGCCATGGCTTGTCCTCACTACAGCTCCCTTATAGGTGACGGGGAGCCCCCCAAACCATCTCCAGAATCCCCTAGACCTACTTATTTACCACCCTAATAGCCCTTATGGCTGCAGGAGCCACTTATATGCCAGTACAAAAGAGTTTTGGGGATGTATAGGGGAGTGCACATGTTTAAGTATCAATGCAGTGATTAAAGGGGCTTATGGGCATGGGTCCTCCTCTCTATGGGTCCCTAACCCACCCCCAAGACAGCTTAAGCTGCCTTTGGGCTGGACAACTAGGCTTTCCTATGCCAGGCGGCCAGATGATGATGGTCTGGAGGCTGAATTTTAAAGTTCTGAATAAAATTTTTATGGGGGTGGGAGGGGTTGGTGATCACTGGGGTGGTGTGTGGGGGTCTGTGTTATGTGTTTGCAGTGCTTATCTGGTGAGTTTAGGTGGGTGTTTGTGACTTAGACCATGTTTTACATGGTCTAAGTCACAACATCCAAGTTCCGTCTAGGCTCTGTTGTTAAACTTTCGGTTATACATACTGTACGACTAAGTCTAAACCGGCTCATGTCCCGCCCAACTCCCGCCCTCGACACGCCTCCCGAAACGCCCCATTTAGCTTTGGACGTTGAGCGGCACTATGAAGGCCTAGGTCATTTAGAAATACGTCCAAAACCCGTTTTTATTTTCAGCGCTTGGACGTTTTTGAGAAATGTTCATCCAAGTGCCGACTTAGGCCGGTTTTTGGACGTTTTTCTCTTTCGATTATGAGCCCCATTCAGTTTGGGTGGGGAAGGGGCGGTAGGGGGTTATGTACATTTCACAAGGGGGGAATTCTACAGCCAGACACATCTAATTTGGCATCCTCATAGTCACAGTAAGGACTAAATTATATATATTGGGCCTAAGAAATTGGTGCCAAAAAATGCTGCTTAAATTTAGGCACAATTTACAAAATAGGTTGAGGGGTGGTAGATTCTAGAGCAATGTTAGGAAATTCTACTTTACGGAGAGGGTGGTGGATGCCTGTAATGCGCTCTGGAGAGAGGTGGTGGAGAGAAAAACGGTGACTGAGTTCAAAGAAGCGTTGGATGAACACAGAGGATCTAGAATCAGAAAATAATATTAAATATTGAACTAAGGCCAGTACTGGGCAGACTTCCATGGTCTGTGTCTGTATATGGCCGTTTGGGGGAGGATGGGCTGGAGAGGGCTTCAATGGCTGGGAGAGTGTAGATTGGCTGGAGTAGGTTTTGACAGAGATTTCGGCAGTTGGAACCCAAATACAGTAACAGGTAGAGCTTTGCATTCTTGCCCAGAAATAGTTAAGAATAAAAATTAAAAAAATTTAAATTGAATCAGGTTGGGCAGACTGGATGGGTCATTTGGGTATTTATCTGCCATCATCTACTATGTTACTATGTTACTATATACCTGAGAACCATAACTAAATTTAGCTGTGGCCATTTGCACCAATGGAAACATGATGCAAATTTAGGTGTGGATGCTTTTTTTCAGTAATTAGGAGCATAACAACCATCTGCCCATGATCCTCCCATTTCAATGCCCGCTTTTTAGACTTAACGCTTAAAATTTAGATGCAGATCCCATACCTAATTTATGCATGTAACCTGCATGTAATCTAATTAGCACTGATAATTGCTTGTTAAAATGCCAATTATAGGTGCTGATTAACTTGTTATTCAATTACCTTTTGATACGTGACCAAAATTATGCCTGCAAGTTTGAGCACTTTTTATAGAATTAGGGGACAAGAGTCTATTCCATAACAGAGTAGTGCTGCCCGAGTCACGGTTCGAATCGATTCACCGATTCATTTCGGGTGAATCGATTCGAATCGATTTACCCCGCCAAAAATTCGGCCTCCCGATTCAATGATTGACCCTCCCCACTCCCCTTTAAAGCAGGAGCGGCAGCGCTGCCTTTTGCTGGCCTGCCGCTCCTGCTTTAGAGGGCGAGTGGGGAGGGTTAGTCGGGAAGTGGCTTACCAACTGCTGTGCTCTCCGTCTTCCCCCTGGCCTCCCAAATCAATCTCTCTAACTTCAGCAGCCTGCAATAAGATCGCTGGCGCTGGCGATCTTTGCAAGCTGCTGAACGGCTTCGGATCGTCTTCTCTCTGCCACGGTCCCGCCCCTTCTCTGACTTCAGGCAGGCAGGTCTTTGGGGGGATGCAGGCCTTCTAAGGGGGGGGGACAGGCAGGCAGGCAGGCCTTCGGGGGGATGCAGGCCTTCAAAGGGGGGGAGAGACAGGCAGGCCTTCGGGGGGGATGCAGGACTTCAAAGGGGGGCACAGGCAGGCCTTTGGGCGGATGCAGGCCTTCAAAGGGGAGGGACAGGCAGACAGGCCTTCAGGGGGAATGCAGGCCTTCAAGGGGGGGACAGACCTTCAGGGGGGACAGGCAGGTGGGGTGCACAGGCCTTCACAGGGTGGTGTAGGCCTTCAAGGGAGGGACAGACCAGGGGAGGGGGGCCCTGGTGTAGAAGTACATAGAGGGAGAGAGTGAAGGGGGGTTCAAAGAGACGTGCATATGCCGGACTTTGGGGGGGAAGAAATAATGGGTCTGAAAATAGAGAAGAGGAAGAGAGATGATGGACAATGGGATTTAGAGAGGAAAGGAACAGAAAGGGAGAGAAGTTGGACACAAGGGATGGTGTGGAGGGGGGGATAGAGATACTGGATAGGAGGGTAGTTGGGAAAAGAAAGGGAGAGATGGGGGACCCTGGGGTAATGGGGAAGGAGGGAGAGATGCTGGATGAAAGGGTAGTTAAAAAAAGGTGGATCTGTGGATGGAGACGAAAAAAAAGAAAGATGCCAGACCTCTGGGGGAGGGAAGGGAAACGGAAGGGGAGGACAGAGATGGCAGATGGATGGTTAGAACGAGAAAGAAGAAAGAAGGAGACCCTGGCAAGCAAGTTATCAGAAGACAACCAGAACCTGAGACCAACAAGATTTGAATGACCAGACAACAAAGGGTAGAAAACTAATTTTATTTTCCCTTTTGTGATTACAATATGTCAGATTTGAAACGTGTATCCTGCCAGAGCTGGTGTTAGACCGCAAATGTGAGCTAGGATTTAAGAGAGAGAGGAAAAGTCTTTTTTGCTTGTTTATTTTGTTTACACCACAGCGCCAGTGTGGTTAGGAGAAGGCAAAGGGGGTGAAGTGGCTATAAAAGGGGTGAAGAGGCTATAAAATATACCCACAAGGATGTTTGAAAAATACATCCATTTGGGCAGGAAAATTGAATCGAATTGAATCGAAAAACCAATTCAGTAGGCTGAATCGAATCGAATCAAAATTTTTTTTCCTTAATCAAGCAGCACTATAACAGAGCCTAGGAGCCCAGAATCTTAGATAATCAGTTTACATCACACAAATACTACAGCTCCAGTTCCAGTAGCTCAGCTGAAAGCATTGTAGTGTTTTGAGGATCAGCCTTAGACAGAATGCATGTACTATTAGGAGAAAGGAAAAAGAGCCCAGCGTGGAAAATGTAATATGAAAAGAAGGAGTGGGGAAAGGACACAATCAATCAACTATGAGAATCAACAATTTATTAAAAAATATATAACACGTATAGCATATACACAAAAATTGACACATGTAGCATATACAAAATATATGTATAGCAAGGCTTAAAGTCTTTAAAGTCATTAAATCCTATGTTTCCTGGACCCCAACACGGTCCATGTTTCGGCCGAAACAGCCTTCCTCAGGGGTATGTTAAAAGTGCTTCTGAAACAGTTGGTCCGGGCCTGCCTCTCACACGTGAAACCAAACAAAGATTCGCTGCCAAAAATCACTGATGAAATCAAGTAGCGCTGCTGAATCTCGTAGGAAGAGATTCCCTAGGCTTGGAGAGCAAGGAGAGCAACTGCCCTATTCTGAAGTTACTAATAAAGAAATGCTGTAAAAAAAGCAGGATAATGGATCTTGAAGCAGAAAGCAGCAGGAGCACCCATGCACCAGCTCATTCAGGATGTTTGCAGCAGATGAAATTCCACCTAGCTTAAACTGTAGAGGTTAGTAGATCAATAGGCAACACTCCATCAGATGTCATTAGATACTGAGATTGGTATTGAAAGCATTCTGGGGCATCAAGATTAGAAAACATGACTCAGGTCATAGGAATCTTGAAGGGCTACCACAGGTTTTGTCTTCTTGATAGTGAATATGTGGAAGGCGAAATTAGAGGGGTTTTGATTGCAAAAAAGGGTGACATCAGAAGTGTTGATGCTAGTGATATTTCTGCATGTGGAAATGCAAAATACACTTCACCCTCCGTATTTGCGGTTTCAGCATTCGCGGTTTCGATTATTCATGGTTTTTAGCTTGCTGGCTCCTCCCCCCCAAATTACATCAGCTTGCATAGAGAAATTGCTGATTCCAAGCATTTACAGAGAAAATTGCTGAGTCCCAGCACTTTGTTCACCATGTTTTTCCTCTCCTTCAGAAACAGGCCAGGTCTCCCACCATGTTATTCGCGGTTTCACCATATTCACGATGGTTTTTAATAGAAAACAGCAAATAACATATAAAAAATATTATTCGCAGTTTTTCAGTATTTGTGGTTCTGTTAATCCCCTAACACAGCGAATACAGAGGGAGAAGTGTAGGTAGAAACATCTCTCCGAAGAGAATTCTTACATGCCAGCCACCCCGGTGTGAACCATTTGTGCTACAACTGAGAACCATCAGGAATGCAGAAAATATTGGGAAAGAGAGTAAACTCTTTGTGAAAAAGGTATAAACTTTAGAAATAGCATGCACTGTTAAGGTCAATGCACCCATGACAACATAAGGAAAAATATCCTGAACAAAATGAACATTTCCACAAATAATATGAAAAGTGACACAAAACAAAAATGGTCTGGCTACACACCATTATTATTTGTTTACATATTACAATCCAATTGTCCCATAATCTATGTTTGTGACTGGTCACAAACAATACAGATACTATCAAAAACCTCATTTGTGAAAGTTCTCCAGTCGTAAAGAAAATCCTGAAAATGCTGTTATTAACATGCCTAATTTGAGAGTCTCAGTATTAAGGGACCAGCAGTAAGGCATAATATATAATAATAATAATAACACCTTATATACCGCAATACCGTGAAGTTCTATGCGGTTTACAAAGATTAAGCAAAGGTACAAATTGATTGACTTTAAGAGGGGAGGAAGAAAGAGTGTTAATAGGAGAGGAAATCCATTTTTGAGGAGAGAGTGATCAATAGAACAAGTTAATCGCTATAGAGGGGAGAGAGGAGAGAGGATCAGTTGTCTAGATACTTTAGGAACAGGTGTGTTTTCAGACGTTTCCTAAATTCCTCATAAGTAGTGGGCGAAAGCAATTGTTCTAGGTCTTTACCCCATGATGCTGCTTGGTGCGAGAGAAGATGTTCATGATGTTTTTTTCAGTTTACAACCTCTCACTGGGGGGGAAATGAAGTTGGAATGTGAGCTTCTCTTGTGTCTGTTGGCTGAGAAGACTAAAAGGTCAGTTATATATTTAGGGGCAAGTCCGTGTAGTGCTTTGAAGCAAAAGCAGGCAAATTTAAACTTTACGCGCGCCTCCATTGGCAGCCAATGCAGCTGCCGGTAGTAGGGTATCACGTGGTCAAACTTCCTCAGCCCAAAGATCAGTTTGACCACTGCATTTTGCATCAATTGTAAACGCTGCATGTTCTTTGGGGAAATTGCTAAATAGGCGATGTTACAGTAGTCAAGTAGACTCAGTACGAGGGATTGGACTAGGGTTCTGAATGCCGCTGTATCGAAATAAGCTTTAATGGATCTGAGTTTCCAGAGAGTGAAAAATCCCTTTCTGATCAAGGAGTCTGGTCTCTGATCCAAAGTTACACCTAGTATCTTTATGGTAGGTTGGATAGGGTAATTAAGATTATTGATACATAGTGGTGATTTGGTGTCAAGCGGATGTGGCGAAGCAACGAAGAAAGTTGTCTTTTCTGAATTAAGTTTGAGCCTAAAGGTTGTCATCCAGTGCTCCATCACGTTTATGGCTTCTGAAGCTTTATGAATAGTTTCAGAGATAGAATTAATGAATGGGATGATGATCGTAAAATCATCTGCCTAACTAAATAGTTTTATCCCTAACTGGGTTAGCTGCGTGCCTAGTGAGGACATGTAGACGTTGAAGAGCAATGGAGATAGCGGAGACCCTTGTGGCACACCGGATGGATTGCTCCAGGGATCTGAAAGTTCATAATTAAAACGTACTTGATAAGTGCGGGACATAAGGAAGCCACGGAACCAATTCAACACCTCATCCCTGATACCAATGGCGTCTAGGCATTGCAGCAGTTTCCCGTGGTCTACTAGATCAAAGGCAGAACTCATATCGAATTACATAACCAGGCCCTTACTAAACAGTAGGCGCAGATTGTCTAAAATAGCCGCAATTACTGTCTCAGTACTGAATAACGATCTAAAACCAGATTGAGTTTCATGTAGGAGAGAGAACTGATCCAGATAATCCATCAGTTGGGTGTGTACCAATCCCTCCATAATTTTTACAATAAACGGAATGGATACTACTGGTCTGTAGTTGGATATTATAGCTGAAGATTCTTTTCGATTTTTTAGAATTGGGGTTATTATTATGTGACCATTATTAGAGAGGAACTTCCCAGTTTTTAGGTTATGAGCCAAATATAGTTTAAATACTAAAGGTGCCGCTTTCATGATTTCTGGGGGGCATGAGTCCAGAACGCAATAGGATTTAGAGTATTTGTTATATAGTCTGTTGTAATTGTTCCACTCTAAATCTTGAAAGGAGCTCCAGATCATGTCTGCCAGTGTATCATTTCCTTGGGTGATAGGTATCAGATGATTACTAGGGTCGTTTGTTGAACAATGAATTCTAAGGTTTTTAATTTTCGAATCGAAGTGTAGTACTAAGTCATTTGCAGAGGGTAACTTAGAGTTGTGTGTGGGTGTGGTGTAGCGAGCGGTGTCAAATAAATTTGTGATCAGGTTGAATAGCTCTTTTGTATTGATTCCTTGTGAACCATTACAAGATGAGTTGATTTTAATTGAGTAGAATGCTTTACGTTTGTCTTTTATCATTTGTTTGTAGATTTTTATGTTAGCTCTCCATTTGTTACGGTCTGTTAGTTCTCCTGTTTTTTTCCAAGTTCTTTCTAGTCGTCTAGCTAGTTGTTTCAGTTTTAGAAGTTCTGTGTCAAACCATTTGTTATATTTATTTGCATTGCTTTTGCTATTGCGTATAGGGGCGATTTTATCTAAAATGGATGTGCTGGTTGTCATCCAGTGATCCCAGAAATTGATTCCTTCTTCTATCTCTGATTGCAATTCATATTGTGACCAGAAATCTATTGGATTAATATAGCCTCTGGTGTGATGTTCTCTTTTTATTATTGGGCGTGTTTTAGATTTAGAATAAGACCAGATTAGCTTGAAATAATAAGTAAAATGATCAGACCAGATATCATGATACCAGGTGCCTTTATGTATAGAGGTGGCAGGGTTTGGGATGTCTTTTGTGGACATGGCTACCATATCTAACTGATGGCCTTTTTCATGTGTTTGTGTGGGTAGAGGGAGGTTGTAATTGAGTAGGGATAGAAAGTTTTTAAACTCTTTCGCGTTTGTATTGTCCTCTTCATCTAGGTGTAAGTTTATGTCTCCTGAGATGATATTGTAAGAAGAACCGAGTGAATTGTTTAGGACAAATGCACAGAAGTCTTCTTTGGCTTTAGGCCAGCTTTTTGGTGGGATATAGAATAATATGCATGATAGGGATTCTTCTAGATGACAGTTGCTAATTTTACAGGCTAGAATTTCTATATATATATATATATATATATCCCCGCGGAAACTCATGTGTAACGTCCACAAGTGAAAATACCACGAGTCCACCACTACATCATATCACTCTCTATAGGCAAATTCTTAATTATATAATGAAAAGTGATATATCTTATATAAACACTGCGCCCGTCAATCAGGAGAACAAACGTATAGAAAATCATCAAAGCTGAAAATCAAAAAAGTTCACCTTGGGTAAAATTCAACTTTCATAAAAATAAAATAGACCAAACTACCAGACAGAGTGCTCCATTTCGTTTCTTCCTCAGGGGTAGAAAACAGTCCCACAGCTTCAAATATGCCCCGTTCAATATTTATTTGGGTTTAAAAACTGCATAACGCCTAACAATTCAATGCCAGGCCATGTTTGGGCTTCAGTATTACATTTTCAGATTTGAGGAGCCGGCTAACACTCGTAGCTGGTTAAGTGCAATATTCAGCACTTAAGCAGCTATGGGACACTGGATGAAGATAGGATGTATTTTTATTAGGTCTTATTTATGCGGTTAACCTGGTCTGTTAAGTGCTGAATATTGACACTTAACTGTCCAAGTGTTGAGCCCAAACACCCCCAAAATAGCCGGTTTTGACATAGGCGCTAACCTAGTGGTTCCCAACCAACCCTGTCCTGGAGGACCACCAGCCAGACATGTTTTTGGGATAGCCCTAATGAATATGCATGAGAGAGATTTGCATGTAATGTGCTAACAGGAAAATTCAGTGGCATTAACCAGTTAAATGCTGCTGAAAATGACTGCTTAGAACCAAACAGGCAATTTAACCATCCAGGATCTATTTCTAGCTGGTTAATCATTTTGAATATCGACCCAAATATGCAAAACTGTTTTGATTTTAACCATCCCCTTTTTCTTACTTTCATTGTACTTTGCTCCTTGACATAATGGTCTTTTCTGTTTCTCTTTCTGAGAGTCCTTATACTTTTAAAATGCTAGACATATTGTTAGTGCTTTCTCAGGCACCTCTTTTGAAGACCACATTAGTCCTTTTTCTCTTAAATATAAAGTAGGAAATAGATCAGAGATGTGATACTTTCTCTATAATCTCCTTTTTAGTTTATCCTACTGTTCATTAACTTCATTTGTATCTTCCCGCCCTACAGGTTCCTCTTTTAAGTACTTCACATCCCCATTTTGCTACAGCCATTTCCTATTGGCGATCTGCACAGGGCAAGAGTGTAGGAAGATCGCTCCTGCCCCGAAAGCCCTCTAGACCACCAGGTAAGGCCGGGACGCCGGGGGAAGGCGGGAGGGAGGCGAGGGTGGGTCAGAGCCGGATATTCGCGGTATTTCCCTATTCGTGGTCCGGCTCTGCCCCTATCCCCTGTGAATAACGAGGGAGATGTGTATATCAAATACAGATAACCATAACCACTTGAGTTGGACCATCCTGATGTAAATAGAAGGGTTGTTGCCCTTTCCAATGGTGGCCACGGTGATATATCTACTAAATATTTTCCCCAGTATGAAATTGCAGCAATGCAGCCTGAGTCTTGTTTTTATTTTTAATTTTTGAACTGTGTTTCATTTGTTCCAGCTGGAACAACTGATACCCAGCAAGTCTCAGTGATAACTAGTTAAACAATGTGTCGTTAATAGAGTTCCCAGGTGGCATCTCAATTCTCAAATTAAAGAAGAAAAGTAATCAAATTGCCTATCAAGGTAAAAACTTGTGACAACATCTGCCTCCCTTCCTTTACACTTGCCTACTTTTTATTCACAGCTTTGCAGAGCCATTGAACAGAAAAAGAATTTCAACAAGCTAAAGCTTTCTGCAGGTGTTTTATTAACCCTTGGGCTTAGAAATAGACCATAATCAGGATTTCTACTGCAGCAGTTTCTCAACTCCCCAAACCCTGAGTCAAATCAGCTTTCTCCTTGAACCATATGTACCGTATTGCACATTTATTTCATAAATATTTACCACAGATCTAGTTGAAGATGTTGGGAACTATATTTATGCTAAACTTACAGCCTCTTTTACAAAGCCGTGCAGCACGAGCCCCAAAGCCCTTTAAATCTCTATGGGCTTCGGGGCCGTTAGCGCAGCGCAGCCGCTAATGCGGCTTTGTGAAAGAGGCCATTAGTTATCCTATGTCCCCAGTTCTGTTCCTGAAGCTGGTGATAGTCTGCCTATTATTCCTTTATGTCTAATTGTAATGCAGATAAATTCTACATAACCAAACCTGAACTTTAATAAACACATCTAAACACAAGTGACTTTGGTTCTGACTCCTTTCCTCGCTCCAACTCTTCCGCAAACATCTGAAAACCTGGCTGTTTTCAAAAAATGTAATACTTACCCCATCTTTGGCATTGTAAGGCCCCCCAATCACCCTTTCTCTTTACCCTTTAACATTCATGGAGTTCCTTTCTCTCTCAACTCCTGTAAACCGTGTCGAGCTCTACGATTGTGGAGATGATGCGGTATATAAACCTAAGGTTTGGTTAAGTGTTGTTAGATGTCTGTGTTATGGTGGTATGAGGCTGAATGTCTGTCCTTGGATTTAACTAAACAAGAGGATATCTTTCATATTTCATCAGGGGATCCCGTACTTTATAGAAGGCCCGATCTCTCTCCTGCAAGATAACTCTGCTCTGCCTTCACAAATAGGAAGGCCCTGCTTCAGAATTAACTGTGCCTCTCAACACATCAGAATTACTTCTAAAAGTATTTGCAGAAACTTTCAAATGAATTAAAGGTATGATTTAGTATGAAAGATCATTAACACAAGGGAACTGGTGGCTACAGATGGGGAGCTGCGGCCAATTCACAATTTGTCTTGGAACAGAAGAACAATCTGCAGTATTTCATCAGAGCAATCTTTTCTCAACAGACCTTTTCTTTTCATCAAACGCTTAGCAGAACTCTTTAGAAAGGTTCAACAATGTCATCATTAAATATTGTGTCTGAGGCTGGGACTAAATGAATTACACGGGCACTGTTCCCAACTCGTAAAATGAAGTTAACTGTCTCAAACACGACTGACGTGTCACTGTTACAGTGAGAAACACAGTACAGGCAATAAAATCATTTGATTTCATTTGCAGCAATTCACAGCATTTCGTTATGCTTTTGTGTAACAAAGATTGTTGCTCTTCTCTAAAATCAATGTACTGACCTATGGCTAAATTAGCAGAGAGGTATTAATTCTCCTGATTTTCTAAATCCAATTATAATATTCCATAAAAAGGTTTTTTTGTTCCCTCTGTGCATTCAGACTCTTTTGAGATTTATGGGGCTCTGAGGCAGCTGTTCCCCAGGCAGACTTACATTTAAGCTTTTTCTACATTATCTCTCTTTCAGCAAAAATATACAGTATATAACTATAAGCATATAAGATAAGGCTCCCCAAACCTGTGCTGGACCCCAGAGCCAATTCACAAAGAATATGCATGGATAAGTTTATATACAGTGTATCAGACTTCTAATGCATTAAAATTTATCACATCAAATCGTGCACTCAGCACTGTTGCTCATACCCTTCATGGTCTAGCGTGGCACAATGATGACACTCAGGCGCTTGTCAACTCAAGTGGAATTTATTCGGCCGCAGCCATAACAGCACAATTACATCAAACTGTTATCAACTGAACATCATAATCAAGCATGAACGGTGATGAACTGTACACAGTAACCGCACTTCAGAAAATGGCATAACACACAATGTACATCACCAGGCAACATATAAGGAACTGATGGTCAGGCGCACAGCATCTGGCTCTCTATCCCGCACAATGTGGGGCGCCGTACAAGCTTCCCCAGCTCACCGGACCCTTTCCGTTCAAGGAGGTGTCCCCTCGTCAGCTGTACGTTGTTGTGAAGATCATGGCCTGGCCCCCTGCCGTCCAAGCAAGGCGACGTGCCCCATGTCTTAACCACTGTAAAGATGTCAGCCTTCTACCCATATGCTGTGCTTACCTGCCACCTGCCAGACTGGCTGCGACAGTAGTGAAGGGTGGGCGGGAGGGAAGTCGCGTCGATCTCCCTGGACCGCCGTCGGGAAAAGGGGCGACCTCCCTTCCGCTTCCCCCTCATCTCCTAACCCTCCCCTCCCCCCTCCCTCGCTGATTGGCGTTTCCTATCCTCCTCCCCCCCCCCTCCTATCTATTCGCTCCGGCTTCAGGCCGATTTGGCCTCGCTCCTCCCTATACGGGATCGGAGCTTGTTCTCAAATCGTGCACTCAGCACTGTTGCTCATACCCTTCATGGTCTAGCGTGGCACAATGATGACACTCAGGCGCTTGTCAACTCAAGTGGAATTTATTCGGCCGCAGCCATAACAGCACAATTACATCAAACTGTTATCAACTGAACATCATAATCAAGCATGAACGGTGATGAACTGTACACAGTAACCGCACTTCAGAAAATGGCATAACACACAATGTACATCACCAGGCAACATATAAGGAACTGATGGTCAGGCGCACAGCATCTGGCTCTCTATCCCGCACAATGTGGGGCGCCGTACAAGCTTCCCCAGCTCACCGGACCCTTTCCGTTCAAGGAGGTGTCCCCTCGTCAGCTGTACGTTGTTGTGAAGATCATGGCCTGGCCCCCTGCCGTCCAAGCAAGGCGACGTGCCCCATGTCTTAACCACTGTAAAGATGTCAGCCTTCTACCCATATGCTGTGCTTACCTGCCACTACCCGTGATAGCGAAACCTCGCTTATCACGGGTTCCCCCCAAAGTGTCATGGCTGCGGCCCCGCACATGTTAACATATGCCATATATCCAGACCGATGTCGGAGCAGTGTACACCGCCAGTACAGACGCGGACCGCTGTCCTCTAGCAATTAGACTTTTGTTTTATTATTATATATACATCCACCTATTGAGTTTCTTGCGAGTTAGTTATCTCAACGGCTGTGCGCGATCTCACACCTTTCATACTTACCGGGGTATAATAGTTATCTCCACGGCTGTGCGAGATCTCACACCTTTCATACTTACCGGGGTATAATAGTTATCTCCACGGCTGTGCGAGATCTCACACCTTTCATACTTACCGGGGTATAATAGTTATCTCCACGGCTGTGCGAGATCTCACACCTTTTATACTTACCGGGGTATAATAGTTATCTCCACGGCTGTGCGAGATCTCACACCTTTCATACTTACCGGGGTATAATAGTTATCTCCACGGCTGTGCGAGATCTCACACCTTTCATACTTACAGGGGTATAATAGTTATCTCCACGGCTGTGCGAGATCTCACACCTTTCATACTTACCGGGGTATAATAGTTATCTCCACGGCTGTGCGAGATCTCACACCTTTTATACTTACCGGGGTATAATAGTTATCTCCACGGCTGTGCGAGATCTCACACCTTTCATACTTACCGGGGTATAATAGTTATCTCCACGGCTGTGCGAGATCTCACACCTTTCATACTTACAGGGGTATAATAGTTATCTCCACGGCTGTGCGAGATCTCACACCTTTCATACTTACCGGGGTATAATAGTTATCTCCACGGCTGTGCGAGATACCGGGGTATAATAGTTATCTCGGGGTATAATAGTTATCTCCACGGCTGTGCGAGATCTCACACCTTTTATACTTACCGGGGTATAATAGTTATCTCCACGGCTGTGCGAGATCTCACACCTTTCATACTTCATTCGTCTACATTTAACTTGTTGAGAATATTCCGAGTTCTATATCAATAAGGTAGGGAGGGGAAGCCTGCTGGATGAGGATAAACCATCGGTCCGCATTGGTGGCTGAGGATAAACCATCGGTTCGCATTTTCTGGACTAACCGTACACTGTTCGTGGTCTCTAGCGCCCACAGATCATCAGCTACATGGCCTTGCTATCATCCCTTATCACCTCGCTGATTACCGGAGACCTTAGCCTTAGGATCAGCTTACATCACTCACAGGCATTTGGGAGAGAAGAACGTAAGGAGTCCCCTACTCAGAAAGAAATAACGCAAGGTACTCAGAGGAGAGTCAACATCTGCGAGGTAAGAACGAACGCTCAGTTTTATGATGGTTATGAAGGGTATTATGGGGCGGAGGATCGGGCGCTACCTTAAGAGTGGCACTACCTTACATTTATTGTGGGGTTTACATCTTTTACCTTATAGTTTAGCCGAAGAACCTTCCCTATTAGGTGACATTACCTCAACAGTGTTTTCCCTAGATTGGTAGCAAAATTACAATTCGAAAATCATGGATACATTCGGTTTATGGAGGTTACTATTCGTTTTACATCAGGTTGAGGGATGGATATTGGATATACATTCGGTTTATGGATGTTACTATTCGGTTTACATCAGGTTGAGGGATGGATGTTGCCTCACATTTTGGGCGCACAGTACCTCAAGGACCTTCATACTTATGTTTGACATTACGAGGTTTAACTTACGGATTACAGCACCTCAAGAGATAATTAGGGTTTACATGAAGGCTTCCCTGATTCTTCGCGAAAGCATTTACTTAGGGTCACAGTTACAGGGTATAGGTACCTTGGGTATGGTTTTAACAGCAGAAGTTCCTCAGCACATTAATAGAGGAGGTACACCCACTGTTGTCAGTAGCATCACCCCGTATAAGGGCGCGGTATGGTCAAGGAGACCTCAAGGAAGGCAAATGAGGGCTCCAGGCATACGTCTTACTTCCCGTTCTGCAGGTAATAAGGTCGTAAGCACAGTGGTATTGAGTGAGGCACAAAAACAGTTAATACATGCATGAGGTGCGCATGAAGTGAGGGCAACACAACCCTTGCCTGTAGCACCCCGTATAAGGGGCCGCCAAGGTCATGGAGAAATTAAGGAAGCCAAATATGAGGGCTCAAAGCTGTAAGGTCTATGTCGTAGTTACCCTCTGGCTAAGTAGGAATTCGTAGATGAATGGAGGAAGAAAATGATACCATGGAGACCAAGAGTCTTATTGAAGAGGGATTGATACTACGTGGATATGGTCCCCTCGATTGTGGGATTCAGGGAGGATGAAAGTTTTAAGTGGTGAACTGACCATGTTAAGGATGGTACCTATATGCGTACTCCTGGTGTACTTAAGATGAGGGGCTGCTCCTGGCGCCCAACTCATGGGCGCCCCTACTCAGAAACGATCCGCTGTTAGGCCCAGTTAAGGATGGTACCTAGATGCGTACTCCTGGTGTACTTAAGATGAGGAGCTGCTCCTGGCGCCCAACTCATGGGCGCCCCTACTCGGAAAAGATCCACTGTTAGGCCCATCCTAAGGCCACTGGAAGAGGACATAGTAATTAGTTGGGTAACATATTAATGATGAAGCAATTATGCGCTAACATTTATGATGTGGAAAAGGCTGGGATATGAAAGCAGATCTCATTGTGTGTCTCCCGTAACCTCACATAGAAGAAGTTGGTGGCTAAGGAAAGGGGTCTATCTTTGTGACTCAACCAGCATGAGTTGAATCTCTCGGTCTCAGGATAAATAGGTAATGGTAAATAGATAATGGTTACGGCAGATGGGCAGCCTAGATGGTCCTGACGGATCTCCCTCGCCATCCACACATCATGGAGTGCCGTATGACATCTTTTATTACTTCACTATAAACTGGGTGGACTTGATGAGGTTTCTTACAGGGGAGCAGACTCGCCGAGGGACTTGGGGCTGGAAGGCCGAAGGGAAGTAGATGAAGCTGTCCGGGGCAAATGGAATGCTAGATCTCGAAGGAATCAGTACTACAGGCATGGTGTGTCCAGAAATGCGACAAAGATGGTTACTTGGTCGGAGGAGGTGCCGTTCTGTGAAAGATTACCGAAAATCATCCTCTTCTTTCGCAAACAGAGGAGAATGAGAGGGGATATGATCGAAACATTCAAGGTACTGAAGGGGATAGACCTAGTATATGAAGACAGGATGCTCACCCTCGAGCGTCACTCTCGAGCGGGCACTCCCCATAATTGAAAGGGGACAGGAGGGCAGGAAGTTCTCCTTGACCCAGAGAGCGGTAGAAAAACCGGAAAATTACTCCGGGATCTATCATAAGGGAAAACACCCTCCATGTAATCAGGAAAAATACTCCGGGATCTATCATAAGGGAAAACACCCTCCATGTAATCAGGAGAAATCCAGACAAGTTCCGCTGAACCGGAGCATATACAGGCAGAGCCGACCAGAAGGCCGCCACACAAGTGGACTGCTGGGCACGCTGGACCGCCGGTCAGTAACGTCCTACGTGTATTGGAACCCGAGACAGGCCCTAGTATTAGTAAAGGACTCCTTCTGGGATCACATGATGGGATCTAAGACGCATATAATGGCAGCCAATATCCTTAAATAGCATACAAGAGCCTTTAAATAGCATACCAGAGCCTTGCCTTTAAATAGCATACACGAGCCGTTAAATAGCATACAAGAGCCTTTAAATAGCATAAACGAGCCTTTAAATAGCATACACGAGCCTTTCAATAGCATACACGAGCCTTTCAATAGCATACACGAGCCTTTCAATAGCATACACGAGCCTTTCAATAGCATACACGAGCCTTTCAATAGCATATAATATCCTTAAATAGCATACAAGAGCCTTCAAATAGCATATAAGAGCCTTTGAATAGCCTATAAGAGCAGTTGAATAACCAAGAGCCTTAAATAGTATATAAATAGCCTTTAAATAGCATATAAGAGCCTTTAAATAGCGTATGAGTCTTTACATAGCAGATAATAGCCTAAATAGCATAGCCTTTAAATAGCAGATAATAGCCTTATTCGCAGGGCCTTTAAAGGCATATACTAGACTGAAATAGCATAAATAGCCTGACCTAGGATATAATATAATTGTCTAATAGCATTTAATGAAATAGCATATAATAGCCGTAGATAGGATATAAATGCGTAATAGTATAGCATTTAATCAAATAGCATATAATAGCCATGGATAGTATCTAATTGCATAATAGCATAGCATTTAATAGCATATAATAGTATAGCATTTAATCAAATGGCATATAATAGCCGTGGATAGCATATAATTGCGTAATAGTATAGCATTTAATCAAGTAGCATGTCATAGCCGTGCATAGTATCTAATTGTGTAATAGCATAGCATTCGTAGCATATAATAGTATAGCATTTAATCAAAAGGCATTTAATAGCATATAATGGTATAGCATTTAATCAAAAGCATATAATAGCTGTGGATATAAGTGTGTAATAGCATAGCATTTAATAGCATATAATAGTATAGCATTTAATCAAAGCATATAATAGACGTGGATATAATTGCGTAATAGCATAGCATTTAATAGCATATAATCAAATAGCATATAATTGGCAAATAGCTAAAATAAGGAAATTTATTTATTTATTATTATTATTATTTTGTAATACCCATTGAGAACTCCTCAGGCAGGCTCAAGCAGAGAGGGGCCACGTGGGTGGTCAACTCTCACTCTGTCGGGCCTCTGCAGAGCCGCAGCTCTCTGCTGGATCCATAGGGAGGACCAGGGCCTACCCACCGCCCCCTCCTGTCGGGACATGTGGGGGAGGGGCGGCAACCTCTTCGAGAGAGCAGCGGCCCCTAACAGGATTGGCTCCCTCCCCCTAGCGGTCGCGCGGAACGCGAGGGCATAGGCCCTGCTTTTAGTTATAAAGATTATTTGGGGCAGGCACGCCGCGAACAGGGCGGCGGAAAGAACCCCCTCCCCTCGTTGGAAATCGGGACTCGAGCACGGCGCACGCGGCCCGCATCGAAATCGGGGAGCTGAGGACGAACTCCGGCAACGTGGGCGCCACTCAGCCCCCCTCCCCCACTGCAGTCGGCTCTACCAGCTCCAACCCGGCCACCCGCCTCCCCGAGCGCTCAACGCTCAAACCCGGCCCCCCGCCTCCCAGAGCGCTCAATGCCCGTGCCTGGAGCCGGGGCCACGCAGGTAGAAGTGGCCGGAGATGGGCCGCGCATTCGGGTCAGCGGCGGCACCGGGAAGGCACAGACTGCGACAGACGGTGATCCGGGCCAGCGACTCCCCCCCTGTCCGCGAGCGGCCCGACCCCACATCCCGGCCACGCCGGGACCGCGGCCGGCCGCTGCTCCGGCCCGACCCCACCTCCTGGTCACGCCGAGGACCCACGGTGCGCGCCTCTTACCGGGCTGTACTCTGGCAGACAGCAGGAAGAGAGGCAGGCGCATCCGAGGCGAAGCACGCCGCGCGTGCACCGGAGAGTGCACGCTGGCAGCCGGGCCAAGGGCCGCCCCGACAGGGACCAGACAGAAAAAGCCGCGTCCCCACCTCCCCTCCGCTGCCGATGGGTGGGGAAATGCTCCCGGCCGCGTGTGCAGCGGCCCAACGTCCCAGCCCACACTTGGCCCACGGACACTGGAGCCGGAGGCGCCCTGAGGAAGCCCTGCCGACCTCTGGCTCCGCGGGAGCACTCCAGCAAGGTGAGAAGAAAACAAATGTTTCATAGGGTGAGCGGGAGGGAGGTCGCGTCGATCTCCCTGGACCGCCGTCGGGAAAAGGGGCGACCTCCCTTCCGCTTCCCCCTCATCTCCTAACCCTCCCCTCCCCCCTCCCTCGCTGATTGGCGTTTCCTATCCTCCTCCCCCCCCCCCTCCTATCTATTCGCTCCGGCTTCAGGCCGATTTGGCCTCGCTCCTCCCTATACGGGATCGGAGCTTGTTCTGTATGTAGCCACTCAAACAGCAAAACTAGATAACCAAATCTCCTATCTACTGATAACAACCTCAGATTACAAGATGTTCAGAAGATAATTAAAGGCTATACACCAAGAAATCCCTGAAAAAGTCTTAGCACCACGAATACCTTTCCTTCTTCCCATCTTCTTCCTGACTCACCGATACTACCTGATCTACTCTTTACCTTCACTAGAAATGACCAATGATCTTCTTTTGTAACCCACCTTCTATAAATCTTTTGTGATCCGCCTTGAACCGCAAGGTAATGGCGGAATAGAAATCTCTAATGTAATGTAATATGGATATCTTGAAAATCCAACTGCCTGTGGGGATGTCAAATCCTGATATAAGGAGACATAATTCACCTGGTCAGTCACTTATCATAGCAAATAGAAACAGAAAATGATGGCAAAAAAAAAAACCCCATATGGTCTATCCAGTCTGCTCAACCATACTATGTGCTATCTCTTTTTCTTCTTTTTTTTTTTTTTTTTTAGTTCAATAATTTTTTATTGAGTATTTTAGAGAATACAGGAAGCAGTACAAATACATAAGATCAAAATAAAGCTTTCTGTATAAAGAACCTACAAATCTATATTCAACTATAGAAGAACATAACAGTAAGAAAGGTTCCTATTATTAGAACTGCATGTGAAGAATATATAAGAAAAAAGTGAGGGAGAACAACAAAAAAGGAAAGAAAAAAAAAAAGGGGGGGGGAATAGGAAGAAAAAGAAGAAAGGAAAAGGAAAGAAAAGGAAGACAGGAGTGTCTACGGAACAGAACGTATATAGGTATCCAGGAATGACCAAGGTGATTTGTTAAGCTTCAAGTTCATGGGGGTTCTGGATGCATTTTTTTTCTCATATGCATAGGATTCAAATCTATGATACATACACAGAGAGTTCCACCAAAAAGTGTAGTCTAATAACGAAGATGACTCCCTACCCTCTTCTAACCCTTCCTTTGTAATGCTTGTATACGTATGTGTGACACACAAATGGAATAAATAAATAAGGCCTATTGGTGTAGTAGACAGGTGGGTACAGTAGGTTTTGGGGAAGTTTTGGAGGGCTCACCATATAATGTATGGGGTTATGATGAGATGTGTACCTGGCACCCGTAATGTAAAATTCACAGTAGTACCCCCTCCCCCTAGGGTGACCCACAACTCTCCTGCCATGTCTGTGTGGCCAGTCCATTAAAAATGCTGATCCCGCTTACATGCAAATAGTTTCTTTTGGACATTTTTAATTTGGACTTTTTTTTTTCCGATATAGGTAAAAAAATTAGATGTCTAGGTAGGCCATTTAAGAAACAATAACATAAACATCTTGCAGGTTCAAAAATAGACATTTTCTCTACCTGGTTTTTGGACGTTTCTCTCAAAATGACAAAGTCAGACTTAGATGTCCTATCAAAAATATTCCTCTTTATGTGCTTGTCCCACACTTTGTTAAATTCAGTTACAGTCTTCATCTCCACCACCTCCACAAGGAGGCCATTCCATGCATCCACCACCCTTTCTGTAAAAAAGTATTTGCTTAGATTACTCCTGGGTCTGTCCCCTTTTACCTCATCCTATGCCGAGATACCTCCTGTTCATTGAGGCATTTAAATGTCTCTATATCATCTCACCTCTCCCACTTTTCTTCCAAATAATGAATTTTGAGGTCTTTAAGTTTGTCCCCATATGCTTTATGATAAAGACCACTGCGCTTAGCACACACTAATTTGCCAAGCGCGCTAGACGCCAATGCCAGCATTGAGCTGGCATTAAGTTCTAGCCGCGTAGTGTGGGTTTAGTGCTCGTGGCAATTCCACGCGCACTAAAAACACTATCGTAGCTTAGTAAAAGGAGCCCTAAGTAGCATGGCAGCTCTCTATGAAGGTAAAAATTCAGTATCGAACTGGATATTTTTTTTTAAACTGTACTAAAATGTGGTGGGCTTTGCTTCACTGGAAGCAAAGCCCACCAAATTAATCCTACTGCCCACCCAGTAATCCTACTGCCTTTCTATCCTTATTTCAGTAGGATTAACCTTTTCCTATCATAATAAATTTTACGTTACGCTGGTTCCAATCATAATTATTTTAGCAAAGTTTTGTATTATTCACCATTATCATTTATGGCTATTGTAAACATAATGTAAATACACTTCCCCATCCCCATTTGCGGTTTTGGCAATCGCGATTTCACATATTCGCGATTTTTTGAGGAGGGGGAAAAAAAGAAAAAACCTCACAGTTTAGCCTTCCCCCCGGCATCCCGGCCTTACCTGGTGGTCTAGCGGGCTTTCGGGGCAGGAGTGATCTTCCTACACTCCTGCCCCATGTAGATCGCCAATAGGAAATGGCTGTGGGGAGTTCCCGTCGTAGTCTCGAGAGACTACAGGAACTCCCCACAGCCATTTCCTATTGGCGACCTGCACGGGGCAGGAGCGTAGGAAGATCACTCCTGCCCCGAAAGCCCGCTAGACCACCAGGTAAGGCCGGGATGCCGGGGGGAAGGCAGGAGGGAGGCGGGGGTGGGTCAGAGCCAGACCAGAAGATATTCGCGGTATTTCACCATTCGCGGTCCGGCTCTGCCCCTATCCCCCACGAATCCGGAGGGAGAAGTGTAAGTCATAAGTCTGTAAATTCTAATATTTTGTGTTCCTGTCGTGTACTGTATGTCCCATGCCATGGGACATACGATGGCAACGACATTTTTGGAATGTCCTGTCATCCGGGACACACGATAGAAAAAGGTTAATACCAAGCTTTATTTCCCATTTAGCTTAGCACAGATTATTTTTTATATGCTGAACCCTTCCTGCATCGAGTATGTTAGCACACAGCATCATTATTACTATATACATTTTCAAAATTTAAATTCCAGCATCATGTGAACTATTGGAAATTCTTTTGGAAGAGTGCATACTTTTTCAGAAAAAGAATATGCTCATGTGTACATGGCAGCCTGGATTCTATTTATGTTGCCTAAAAAATCCACAGTTACCCCCCGTTTAACTAAGGTGCACTATGCGTTTTAGCGCACGCTAAATATACTAACAAACTAACATGCACACGTTAGTGTTTAGCACCTGGTTCGCGCGCACTAAAACGCTTAGCGCACCTTTGTAAAAGGAGCCCTTAGTGCAGGGCTGCCCAAATCCGGTCCTCGAGATCTACTGGCAGGCCAGGTTTTCTGGATATCCGCAATGAATATGCATGAGAGAGATTTGCCTGCACTACCTTCTTGGTATGCAAATCTCCCTTATGCATGTTCATTGCGGATATCCAGAAAACCTGGCCTGCCAGTAGATCTCGAGGACCGGACTTGGGCAGCCCTGTCTTAGTGCTATTCTACAGTATAGATTGCATTTGGACTTAGGTGCAGTTTACAGAATACACGTAGTGCCTGTCCACATGACTACATTTTACGCATGATCATTTACACTAACGATGACCTAGCATAAATATTTGTGTGTAAATTGTGCGTGAATCGGGTATATTCTATAACAGTATGCCTAACTTCTAGTAATGCCCATGGCCCGCCCATGCCCCTCCCCTGGCCATGTCCACTTTTGAGATCTGTACACTAGAAGTTACACACACTACTTTATAGAATACACTTAGGGCTGCTTTTACTAAGCTGTGCTACCGGTTTTAGCGCATGTTTAGCACGCGCTAGACGCCAATGCCAGCACTTAGCTGGTGTTAGCTTTTGGCGTGTCGCGCAGGGTTAGCGCATGTGGCAATGCAGCACGCACTAAAAACGCTAGCGCACCTTGGTAAGAGGAGCCCTTAGAAAATTGTGCATGTAAATTCTAATTAGACCAATTAGTGCCGATAATTATTTACGTGGCAATTATCAGTGCTGACTGGCTTGTTAACTAAGGGGTCCTTTTACAAAGGCGCGTTAGCGGTTTAACGCATGGAATAGCGCGCATTAAACCGCCTGCCGCACTAGTACCTAACGCCTCCATTGGCAAGGCGTTAGGATTTTAAGCTGCCGCGGGGGGTAGCGCGTGATGAAATGTCCAACGCGCTATCCCCCGTAAAGCGCCTTGATAAAAGGAGCCCTAAGTTGTCCGCACAAATCGGAATATGCACAGATTTGTTAGTGTGAAACTTTAGTCGTGATATACACAATGTAGGGTTATGTGCAAATGGTTCACTTATGTGAGGTATCAGGAAACAGTGTGCTCTTTTCCAAAAGAACAGGTACTATTTCTCATTTTAATACTAGCAGCTGATGAGGAAGAAGGGACTGGGGATCACATTGTGTGGAGCCCATTGAATACATTTGTTACCTCGCAATAAGGGTCATGTATCTTTCCTTTTCTTAGATTTCCTTACACATGCAGGGTGGGTGGGTGGGGGGAGGGAAATGTATTTTGAGGATTTAAATTACTTAATTATAATATTGTAATCACATCATATGTCTTATTGTATTAATAATTGGGAGAAGAATGGGAGAAAACGATTGTTTTATGTATTACTTGTGTAGTTAATAGTGCGTTTTATGCAGTATTTTATGTTCAATTAATTGTATTGCACTGTCGAAGTTTGAAAATCAATAAAGATTTTTTTTTTTTAAAGAACAGGGACAATCTAGTGGATGTGAGGACAGCAAGAGAGCCATGATGGGTAAGGAGCATAGCATCTACCAAATGTCAGGGGGAAGGTAGGTAGAAGGCTTGGAATCTTTAGAGCAGGTTTAGCCAACCTAAGGTCCACAGGCTAGAACCCAGCCCTCAAGTGCTTTTTTCTGACCTTCAGAATTTTGACAATTCTTGTGACACTTAGGCCCCAATTCTTTATATGTTGCCTAAAAAATCGACACTGACTGAAACCCCCCCCCCCCAGCTCAAGCAATCCCACATCTTCTACCCCGTACCTTGTTGTAGAACCTGAATCGGAAGCCTTCTTTCTGATGTCAACATCAGAGGGAAGGCTTCCAGATGAGGTGCGGGACATGCGAGGAGCCGCTGCCCGCGTCTTTGTGCACGCTACGGCAATGAGGAAGAGGGAGCTGGCCAGAATATAATACCGGGGGCGGCAACGAAAACGCGCATCGCACTGCGGGCCGCATAAAACGGCCAGGCGGGAGCCGGCCAGAAGGTAAGACACCCACCAGAGGGAGGCACCTAGTTGAGGCACAGCATGAAGGAAGGGAGACAACAAAGGTAGGGGGAATGATGAATTGTGTCAATTTTGAAAATTTTCATCCGCTGTCTGTATTATGTTAACACCTCACAACTCCACGCGACCTCTTAGATCTTCCTCCCAGAATCTTTTAACTAAACCATCCCTAAAAATAATTGGTACAAGGAGATCCGATATGTTTTCAGTAATGGGCCCCCAATGGTGGAACTCCCTACCACAATATATTAAAAATGAAAAAGACCCCACCTCTTTTTAAAAATATCTAAAAAACCATCTTTTTAAAGACGCTTTTAACATTTAAATTTTAGAATTGTTTTTTTATACTTAGATTTTTAGAATTCCCCCATCCCCTTTTGTTTTTTTCCTTTTTTGTTTTCTCTTCAATATGAAAAACTTGTAACTTTCCCCCCTCTCCTCCCAACTCAAGTTTGTCTTGTTGTTACATATTTATCATTTGGATTTTTGTTAAATATGTGTCATTTGATCTGTCCTTATTTGTATTTCTATTTTTAATTTATGATTTTGTACATCGCTTAGCAAACCGATTAAGCGATTAATCAAATATTAATAAACTTGAACTTGAACTTGTTTCTTTTTCTCTGGGTGTTGTACTGCATGCAGAGTCTTGAATCTTAGGGTTTCGTTTGTATATATTAGTACTTTTAGTTTTTGGTCCCGTATTTGCATAGGGGTTATTTGTGTTCTGGTAGTGAATGAATGTTGAGAAGCATACAGTGCGCTTTGTGTAGTTTAATTTTGTGGTTAACCATTATGTGTTGCTAGTCAGATTATAATGTGTGTATATATGAAAAATGAATGGAAAAAATGGTGTTACAATTAGTACTATTATGAGGGTGGAGTCTGGGGCGGAGATTGAGCAGAGATGGGCGAGGTCTGGCCCACGACTTAGCCTGTGTTTTGGATTTCGGCCCCTTAATGTGATTGAGTCTGACACCCTTGATCTAGTGGGTAAAACAGAAAGCATTGCTAAGTTCCAAGTGTGGCATTTGGTTCCGATTAGTTTGTCTGTTAGTTGCACTGCTATTACTACCTCATCATTTTGACAAGTTCTGATAGGTTTTGCTGCTAAGTTTGTAATTGCTCTGCCACAATAATATTGAATATATTTTTATATTAACAATAAATTATAATATACTGTATTTCCAAGGTGTGGCATTCTTTCATATTTCCAGCAAAACCTTTGTAAGAACTTTTTTATTTGATTTGGGATCACTTAAGGGCAAAATTGTGCTCCAGACAAGAAAAGCTACAAACTCTAATAGTGTAATTATTGGAAAATTAGCTTATCAGCTAATCACCTAATTAGCCCTGCAGTATTTAAATGAGAAACATTGCCATTCAGGTAAAGAAAGAAAAACTGTGACCCAATAAGAAACATTCAATCAAAAACACTACATAATAATAATAATAATTTTATTCTTATATATCGCCAAAGCCATAATAGTTTGAGGCGGTTTACAACAAGAAGTGCTGGACAATCAGAGAAATGGTCACAATACAAAGTCGTCGAATACATGCTTCCAGAATAGAAGAAGTGAAAAACTATAAAATTCTTAGGTTACAAATCGATTAAACAATTTTGTTTTTACTGATTTTCTAAATACGATGTTCTACATACATGAAGATGCAAATATTCAAAACTAAATTTAAACAAAGCTACAAAATAAGAATAAACCTTGGGGGGAAAATCAGCATCCTATATAATAAAAGGTTAGTGGCGCATGCGCTTTTAAAAAAGCGTGATTACTGCGGCCGTGGTGTGTGATCCATGGCCGTGTTCCATTTTAGAACCCGGCCAATGAACACTCTGGCCACGCCCCTCCTCCCGCCCTCACCAACCCGAAGGAAGCTCAGCAGACCTCCCGCCCTCACCTCATCAAGCTGGAACCATACCTCCCGCCCTCGCTCACCGCTGCTGTCTGCTTCCGCTGCTGCTGATCCTCCTCTTCGGGCCAGCCTGAGATCGTGGCCGGCTTTGGTGGGCCTCGCGGGCCGCTTTCCGGCCTCGGTGGCACGTTCCCTCTGACGCACGGGATCGCATCAGGGGGAGCGTGCTTCTGGGTTGGGGAGTGGCCTGCAAAGTTCGCTGGGGCCAGCCACCATGATCGCGGCCTGCTTTGAAGAGGAGCAGGCCAGGTAAGCAGGGGGATTAATTCAGGGGGCCAGAGGGAGAGGGAAAGGGGCCATGGAGAGATAGGGAGAGGGAAAGGGGGCTGCTTTGGGAGGGAGGTGTGCTGGGGACAGACAGTTTTACTCTGGGGGGAAGACAGAAGGCCCCATGGAGAGACAGGGAGAAGGAAAGGGGGCTGCTTTGGGGGAGGGGTGTGCTAGGGGGAGACAGAAGGGGCCATGGAGAGATAGGGAGAGGGAAAAGGCTGCTTTGGGGGGGAGGTGTGCTGGGACAGACAGTTTTGCTCTGGGGGCAGACAGAAGAGGCCATGGAGAGACAGGGAGAGGGAAAGGGGGCTGCTTTGGGAGAGGGGTGTGCTGGGGGAAACAGAAGGGGCCATGGAGAGATAGGGAAAGGGAAAGGGGGCTGCTTTGGGTGGGAGGTGTGTGCTGGGGGCAGACAGCTTTGCTCGGGGGGGGGAGACAGAAGGACACAGACAGCAGCCAAGGAGAGAGAAATAAAGAAACACACACAGACAGACACTCTATTCTAGCACTCATTAATGTAACGGGCTTAAAGACTAGTGTTCAGTATAAAGGTTTACCTAGGCAGGGTTAGTTTCTTCAAGAGGCAATAGTACAGTGACAAGATCCCTCATGCATAGGCAATGACCTTTTTAGCATTAGAAAGGGAATCCGGTTGATATTTGCATTGCTATGACATATTCTGTTTAATATACCTTCTTCACCAAATTCCTTTTTAATAATAAATTGGAAGCACAGTAGGTTCCTTGAGATACTATTTGAGATAAAGAAGATGCTGACAGCCATGAGAGGTCATTCTAGGTGGGAGGTAATTATAGACCCACTTGTGCTGCAAGATACATGGATACATAGCAAATCAGCACTATGAAGGCGTAGGAATTGTGGTGGGGTGAAAAGTATTATGTTTCCTCCTAAGGTTAATCATGAAATAATAAAACATAAGTAGGATAAGCAAGCTAAATATACTGAGGACCTTCAAGAAACAAAGGAACAGTGACAAGCCAATACTAACTTCCTTGACTGTGTTAATCATCGGTGCCAAAACAAGATTTATGAAATGTTTTCAAATATTACATTACATTAGTGATTTCTCTTCCGCCGTTACCTTACGGTTCAAGGCGGATTACATAAGAATTGTTATGATGCTATGAAATACATTCAGTGGATTACATGAGAATTGTCAAGATACTAATAAATGCCTAATGAGTGATTTGAATATTTTTTGATTTGCTATGATTTTGGGTGAAGCTTGGGGCGGGTCTGGTTCTGTTATAGAGGTTTAATGTATTTTTTGAAGAGTAGGGGTTTTTTTTTTCTTTCTTTTTTGAAGGTTTTGTAGTCTGTGGTCGAAGATAGCAGATTTGTGAGTTGTTCTGGTGGCTAGTAGGTTGTCGCACATTTTTCTTCGTATGACATTTTTGGTAGGTGGGTGTGTGAATAGTGTATGGGTTCGCCTGTATCTGGTTGAGGTAGATTGAGTTAGTCGGTTGTTCCAGTAGGTTGGGCTGTCTCCATTTATAGCTTTAAATAGTAGGCAGAGGAATTTGTAGTGTATTCTTGCTTGTATCTAGTTGTATGTTCAAACATCAAACTGCAGGTGCAAAAAAATTCAAAAACTGTGTTCCCCTCTATCCTCAAAAGGCCACTATATCAAATTATCAAAAAGGAGGTAGGTATTTAGCTTCATAGAACAATTTATATCACTTCCAATTCATTTAAGTTTCCATTTCATGTAAGTTTCATGTCTGGCATGAATTCATGTTCAGAATACTATTGGAGCCTTATTTCAGGGACATACTATAAATGGCTTAACTGATTGGGAAAGTCCCATAGCACATCTTAGTAAAAGGGTCCCGTACACTCCTATGACTGGAGTTATGTATGTAGCAAAAAGAACCTGGATATGTGAAAAAAATCGATAATATTGCAAAACACACTTTCACAAGAAAGATACAAAATGTCATATGTAATGTAGACAGTGCTGCTTTGGTTTAATGGGGTGTGTTTCAAAAAAATGGAGGAAAAGCCTCAGACAGAAGCCCTCCCACCACCACAATGGTTGGGTGATAACTTCACTGGCGAAAAACCTCCATTGCACTCCCAAGTGTAAAAAACTTAAGCAGGGCTGTCTATGCAGGTTGATAGAAGAAAAACTTTCAAATTATCTTCAGTTGATTGATACTCCGACGGTGGCCAGCGTTTCACGAGTCTGCTGCCTCAGGGTGTAAAACAATCCGATCAAACTTTTAACGGGACGCCGAAACGCAGCATCTTATGTATGTAACAGCTTGAAAATTTAGGGCCCCTTTTACAAAGTCATGATAACGATTCCCGTGCTGCAAATGCACCAAAGTCCATAGGAACTGAATGGGCTTCAGTGCATTTGCCAAAGGGGAATCACCACCGCTTTGTAAAAGATGCTCTTATTTAGGATATTAAATAATTACCCCATAAAACATTAATCAGCTCTCATTAAATCTTGATCTTCTCAGAAAGCCTTCCCTCCTTTGCCTCCTCTTTCCCATTGTATGCCCTTCATCCTCCTGAACCCTCTTTTTGCATTTTTCTCATCATCCATGGAGTTTAAAGGAGAAAGACTGTTAGTCTGCGAGATCATTGAAAGATAACAAAAAAGTTGGAACCAATTTCTATTCACCACTATCTTAGAAATATTCTATAAAAATAGCTGAAAAGAAAAACTGGGGGAAAAAATAAAAACAGAAGACTGTTAAACTTATCTGAAGAAAAAACAGCTCAGGAGATTTATTTAATTTTCTTAAAGTATTCTTTTCAGAGAATAGGGAATAAGCTGTAGCGGTCAAATTTCTTCGCCATTGCTGAATTTTAATTATCTCAAATATCACAGAGGTGTTTAAATGTTTATAACTATAAAGTTCCATCAGCAATGCTCACGACATCAGCGGAATTCTGATTATGCAGTTAGGACACTGGTAGGTTGTTTGCTGTGTTGGTCTGTCAACCTGCTATCCTGGAGAGCTGCCAGCCAGGCAAAATTTCAGGATATTCTAAATGACTATGCAAGATAAACATTTGCATACAATTAAGGGTTTATATGCAAATATCTCATGAATATTAATTAATACAATATGGTGAGAAAGTACCCAGATAGCTTCAATTTACATCCCAACCCCTCTTTCTTTGAAGCTAAATTATAATCTACACTTCACTTAAATGATTGTAATCTTCTCCGCCCCACCATTCCTTTCCTACCCCCATCCTGCCACGCATGTGCGCCCCTTCCCTTCCCCCGTACTCTAACATTTCCAACAGGAGCAGCAACCCCAACATGCCAGCATTGGTTCTTCCTCTGATGTCACTTCCTAGATGCGGGTCCAGGAAGTGATGTCAGAAGAAAAGCCTACGCTGGCACGAGCAGCAGGTTGAGGTTGCTGCTCGAACCCGGAAACTTAAAGAGATACAGGGGAAGGGAAGGGGTGCGCACGCGGTAGTGGGGGTGGGGAAGGAGCAGGGGGACGGAGTGGAGGACGGGTGCCAGTGCCTCCACCAAGATGGTCCCCCAGCCCTCCTTACTATGCCACTGCACACCATAAGTCTTAGGGCCCATAAATCATGGTAAAATAACCCCAGCTTGTTTGATTGTATTGACTTTTCATTTATTATTGACATTCTTTCAATTTGATCTTATTTCTGTAGGCCACTTTGACCTTTTGCATTGAGCGGGATATCAAATGAAAAATAAACATCTAGCCCAGAATCCTGTTTCCAGCAGTGGCTGGTTCAGATCACAAGTAACTAGTAGAATCCCAAAAGCTAGCAAAATTCCATGGTAGCACCTCCTAGGGATAAGCAGTGCCTTTCCCCAGCATGGTCACAGGCTATACTCGGTGGCACTAAACACTTAAGTGCTGCAAATAATACCAGCTGGCCAGCTCAGCAGGATTTAATCAGGCAGGAGCTTCTCTTGCTTAGTTAAATCCTTTTGAACATCAGGCCCACACATGACAAATTATAGAGAGAAGCAAATGATTCTCCTTTAGCTTCTGTGCTATAAGCCTTCTTCATTAATTCAGCCTTAAAACCAAGGAAACATCATTTCTGGTTTTTCCATGTTGTTACAGCATACTTTACTATATTCCTTTAAAGCAGAGAATGGTAATGACCAAACAGAACAGCTGCAGGATTCATAAAGGACTCGTCCTTATGAATATTCAATCAAAAATGTCTCCATTAGAATTTACTAAGCCTGAATCTAATGGTCTCTGTTATTCACTTGATGTTTTTTTTTTTTTTTTAATTTATTCATTTGGATTTATATCCCATCCTCCCAGAAGAGCTCAGAACGGGTTACAAGTTTACAAACATAATAAGACATAACAGGGTTTATATAATAAAGTAGAACAGGGTATAGTAATGTAGAGCATGACAGTACATTTTAGATCATGACGTGATAGGACAATACATAAGAGAGCATGATGGTAGTCAAAAAGCATGGCAATACTTAGTAGGATATTACAGGACAAGACCTCAGACAGCATGGGGTGGTGATGCTATGAGTTTGGTATGACATTGTGTAATTTATAGAGCTGGACTGTACTTTATGGTACACCGTCAAATGCACACAAGACAAACCTGTGCAGTCAAATATGCACTGATAAGTGCGTGCAGGTCAAATGCGCACATGACAAATGCACGCGGGACAATTGCACACACAACAATTGACATAGAAATACATCTAAAAACCCGCCCAAGTCAGCACTTGGATGATCAAAAAGACAGGTCATCCAAGTGCCGGTAATCAAAATGTTGTTTTTTTAGACATATCCAAGGATTTTTTAGACCTCTGAATCCTGCTGTGCGCCCAGAGCTGAAAGGGGCATTTTTGAAGGAGTGGTTAGAGCGGGATGTGGGCCGACATAGACTTAGGCTGTCTGGATGGAACCTATATGTTGTGACTTAGGCGATCTAAAAACAGGTATAAGTGCCCAGATGGTTTCCAAAGTGACCAGATAACCACTGCAGGGACAACACTGCAGACCCACACACATTCCCCCAGTGGTCCCTGACCCCCTCACACCGCCATAAAAATCAGTATAAAAACGTACATACCTGTCTCCAGAACATCAGACCCTGGCATAGGAAAGTCAAGCAGAGCTGCACAGAGTAGTCTGGAGGATGGACTATTGAACCATAGAGAGGAGGACCCAGGCCCATGAGACACTCTAACCACTACATTTATTGTGGAAAATGTGAGGCCACCAAAACCTTACTGTACTGTAAGTGCCACCTACAGCCATAAGGACTATTGGGATTGTAGACAGGTGGGTATAGCAGATTTGGGGGTGTTTTGAGGGGCTTAACATTACTTATATGGGAGCTGTGGTGAGATGTTTATGTGGCACTCTTTTTATGAAGTTCACAGCAGTGCCGTAAGGTGCCCCATTGCGGTGTTGCCATGGCTGGGTGACCACGTCCACGTCCAAAAGGTCTTGTTCTAGGCATTTGGGACTTGGACAGTTTTTGGGACAAGATTGTGGTATAAACGGGAATGTGGTATAAACATAGATGTACTAGTGGTCTGGACGATCAAATGGCTGAACGTAGAAGTAGATGATTTTTTTTTTTTTAATGTTTTGGGTGTACTTTACGAGAATGGGCATCCTGCCGCTGCTAAGTTTGGACGACTAGCACCCTACATCTAAATCGGACTTAGACGTTTCTTTTGATTATGGTCCAGTGATTTTCCACTTTTTTCATTTCGTATTTTTCCGACTGAACGAAAAAAGTGGAAAATCACTGGACTACGGTAAGTTTATAGCCCTCGATGGAGACTGCCCCAAGTTCATTGGCTGGGCTGAGAACTTTTTAGCAGCCCCTTGTACACTTGTACGTTTATACCAGATGTGAATGTAGATTTATTATATCCATGGTATCTGCATGATTTGTGCTGGTATTTTACAAAGATTTGCCTTTCACACATAGGTGATTTGTAATAAAATTACTCTCTTAGTTGCCACAATATTTCTGACAAAAGTCTTATGTTGTCTTTATACTTTTACTTGTGTTCAGTTCACCAAGGGCCAGATTCACTAAACGCACTGATCGCGTCCCGACCAGTTTGCAGCTGTTCCCCGACCCCCAACCCGATTCACTAACCTTGTGCCTGATCATTCTCCCACCCGATCCGATCCACCCATGCAAATGAAGGGAAATGTTATGCTAAGTAGGAAGTCATCAATTCACTAAACAGAACAAGAAACACCGATTGGGTTTGCCGATCCAAAATGAAGCAACTGCTGAGGACCAGTCGCTTACTGTCCTAGCCGACTCTCCTGCTCTCTGCTGCCCTGAAATCCCAGTATCGAGGTTACAAAACAACCCTCAAAATAAAAAATAAAACTGTACATTACTCCCCATATATTCTGCAAAAAGCGCAGTGCCGTACAAGCCCATGGTTTTAACCCACTGGTTAAAAGCGTGCTCTGTGCCATAATCTGGCTAAAGCGTGTTCTGTTCCATTAAATTGAAATGTCCACTCAAGTAAACTGCAGCCACCCCTCCCCCTTTGTTTTGACCTCGCTTGTGCAAACAGCAAGTGCATGCGCGGATCACATCTACAGCCAACCAGGATGGTCTGCGCATGCGTCGCGGTCGCTCTGCAGCGATCTGTGGGATCACGGTGGGGTGTGCGTCCAATTGGATAGTTTGCTTGAGGACTCTGTAGTGAATCGGTCATCTGGCATTATTTGACCACAAATCGCCCAACAACGATCCAGACCGGTGAGTTTAGTGAATCTAGGCCCAAATTCTTTTCAACACCCTAGTAGGCTGCCAGTCATGTTCTTTGGCAAGGTTCATTTTCCACAGGCACAGTAGTCTCAACTGGGTTTTCAACAAATGACCATGGCTGCAAAACAATATTTAACACATAAAAGGAGATTTTAAAGGACTTCTTGGTGGGGGGGGGGGAAACCCCAACACAAACAAACCTGCATTCTCAGACTGAAATGTGACATTAATTACCAGAGACACATTTGAATAATCATCTTGTGCAGAGGACTGTGAAAGCTTAAATGTCTCCGGCAATGAACTGCCGGCATCACAAATATGTTGGTGTCTGTGGAAAACAGATGGATGCTCTACCAGTTATGATCATTTCTGCAGTAAAAGGGTCAAATGTATTTTATGCTGTTTCCTTACCTAAGAATCGTTTTGTTCATCCCCGGTGTACCAGATGAAGAATGAGCTGCTACGCGCTATCTCTTTTCTTTCACAGCTGGGCTTTGAGGAAGACAATGGTATTTTATTATTTCTAGACGCTAGGAAAAAAATTATATAGAGGAAAGTCTCAAGTTATTCTGTGGAAAACAAAACTAGGTAAACTCTACAAAAAAATTCTCCAGTGATTGAACAGCTTGGGTTTTACAGATAAGACTTGAATTTTATATACTGTATTTACATACTAGCAACTAAAACAGAGATAAAATATACAGTGGTGCCTCGCATAACGAACGCCTCGCACAACGAACGCTGCACACAACGAACTTCATGTCTTGATTCACACAACGAACTTCGTTTCACACAACGAACTTCACACAACGAACTTCGTTTCACACAACGAACTTCGTTTCACACAACGAACTTCGTTTCACACAACGAACTTCACACAACGAACTTCGTTTCACACAACGAACTTCGTTTCACACAACGAAGTCGCCCGAGCTGCCGATGTATTGCATCCTTCCGCGCAGGCACTGCAGGCAGTCGTTAGTCACTGCGCTTAACTGCCCTCTCTCACTGTATACAGTCGTCCTTTTAAGATAAACTCAATATTTTTTATATATCATGGCTTCTAAAAAAAGCAGGAAGGTGATTTCTGTTGAAATGAAACGGGAAATAATTAGAATGAGTGAATGTGGGGTAAAACAGTGTGACTTCGTCAAAGAGTTTGGCCTCAGCAAGACCACCATTTTCACCATTTTGACAAATTTATCTTTTTTTATGTCATCTTAGCATATTTTATGCTGCAGAACGAATTATTTTTTTTAACATGTATTGTTATGGGAAAACGCGTTTCACATAACGAACTTTTCGCATAACAAACTTGCTCCTGGAACGAATTAAGTTCGTTGTGTGAGGCACCACTGTATTGTGAAACCAGATCAAAGGAGAAAGCCAAGCTCAGGAATGAGGTATTATTCAAAGGATAATGTAAAGCAGGGAAATTAGAATATCTCCTGATAAGATGTGGAAAAAACTGAAGTAGGTGAGGTTAATTTAAATGAAAATCAGGCAAACACAAATAATTCCAAATTGTCTGGATCAAGTGCAAATAATGAGAGTAATTTTCAAAAGCCATTTATGTAGGTAAATGGCATTTAGCCATTCAAATCAACAGACTGAAAATTGTCCACTTCCCCCTGTTAATGAAAGTTTGTGCACTGAATGAAGGCTTTGAGGGCATAGTGCAGTGATTCCCAAACCTGTCTTGGGGGAACCTAGCTAGTCAAGTTGTCAGGTTATCCACAGTGAAAGGTCATGAGATTGATTTGCATATGCTGCCTCTTTGGATGCAAATCTATATCATACATATTTGTTGTGGATATCCTGAAAATTTGACTGGCTTAGGAGTGTCAGATCAAAAGCGCGCCGGGACAAAGGCGCGCGCAGACAATTGAGCGCAGCGCAGAGGCGCACACCACAGAAAATTACTGTTTTTCCGGCTCCGACGGGGGGGGGCATGAGGGGGGAACCCCCCCACTTTACTTAATAGAGATCGCGCCGCGTTGTGGGGGGTGTGGGGGGTTGTAACTCCCCACATTTTACTGAAAACTTCACTTTTTCCATGTTTTTAGGGAAAAAGTTAAGTTTATAGTAAAATGTGGAGGGTTACAACCCCCCAAACCCCCCACAACGCCGGCGCGATCTCTATTAAGTAAACTGGGGGGGCTCCCCAACAAAAAACCCCGTCGGCGCCCCTAAAAACTGTAATTTTTTTCGGCGCACGCCTCCGTCTTGCGCTCAGTTGTCGGCGCGCGCCTTTGTCTTTCGCCGAGTTGTCTATGAACCGGCTTAGGTTATTCGAGGACAGGTTTAGGAATCACTAACATAGAGTTAGGGTGGAGGATGCTATATAATCTACTTACTTTTACATTCAAATTGTCTAGAAGGGGAAGAACATCCCCAGAAAAAGCAGAAGAAAAATTATGTAAATGTTCTTTCATAGAAAACACTATGCAACATTAGTAAAAGAGGGGGGTTAAAGAAAGTTGCTTGTGGAGTCAGAAAAGTGCATGAAAATCATCTTAGCTGGAAAGAAATAGCTCATAATGTTTGTGCCCCCTTCTCTGAGGCCTCTGCTTACCTGCTGCACCATCTTTGATAGGCTGGGGTCGAGGGAGCAGGTAGTTTTTTGGTTTTTTTGTAAATCTTTATTGACATTTCAAACTTTATAATGTATACAATTAAAGAATCAGAAAAAACTGTATGAAAATACATTGTTATCATCATATTATTACATTGAACAATTTTTTTTAACCCCTTCTTATCTTAATTACTAGCTGATGCTCCGGCGTTGCACGGGTATTTAATTATAGCAATAACACTGCAAATGGATTCAAATAAAGATACTTTATAGTGGTGAATGAAATTATTTTTTTACAGCTTTATAAAAAGTACAATATTCAAATTATAATGTGAAATATTTGACAAAATGAATACAATACAACTAACACAAAACTTGATTATAAACAACATTTTTAGTTTCACCTCCAGGAGCAAGAACATATAAATTCTTGGGTGAACCCACCCTTGAGCAAGCAACATAGAGTTGTCCATGGGAACAACAGGGGGATCTTAAATCCACTCCACAGTATGTAATAGTCTGTCCCTGTGATTTGTTGATTGTGATAGAGAATGCAAGTCTCACTGGAATTTGCAATCTCTTAAACTGAAAAGGAAGATCTGTTGGAATAAGTGTCATCCAAAAGTTTCAGTATTGATTTAAACAACTCAATATGTGGAAACTCAGGTTGAAAAGAAACTCCATGCAGTTTTTTCCCGGTTCAAAATGGAACCTGTGTTCCTAGTTCAGCATATGTGAGTACTCATGTAATGTAATAACATTATGAACTGGGGTGCATGAAGGAAACAGTTACAAACACAGTTACAACATACAAACTCTATATGTATGTGTCCGTGGTAGAATAGAAACGATGTCCCTATTGGTTATAGTGTCATAGAAAGTGTTTTATAGTTGGAATTACTGTGAGAATGGCAGCTTTTTACATTTTTTCCATTGACATGAATGGGTGAAATCTGATTATCTGTTTGTAGCTCCGCCCACGTGTGCAGGTGGGCCGCGAGACCCCCAGAACATATCACCCCAGGTAGTGAGGGATCTGCATACCAAGTTTCGTTCAAATCGGTCAAGCCGTTTTTGCGTGATCGCGGCACATACACACATACATACCTCCGATTTTATATATATAGATAAACAATAACATTATATATTATACTATCAATATAATAAAAATTAATTTTACTCTTCCAAATAAATATTCCACCCCCCACCCTCCCTAGATGTGTAAAGGAATCTAACAAGGAAAAAAAAAATCATAATTATAACGGCCTCTAAGGATTTTGTCAAGGCCTTCTTCTGTTATTGGGTTAAAAGAGCCTCATATGTCTGTGTGAAGAGGGGGTAAGATTATGGGCTCCTTTTACGAAGGTGCGCTAGTGTTTTTAGCGCACGCTATAGCACGTGCTAGCTGAAAAACTACCGCCTGCTCAAGAGGAGACGGTAGCGGCTAGCGCACGCAGCATTTTAGCACACGCTATTCCGCGCATTAAGGCCCTAACGCGCCTTTGTAAAAGGAGCCCTATGTGTTCTTGGTTAATTTACTGGAGCCTGGGTGGGACTCCCTGTAAATCAAAACTTATCTCTTTGACAAATTTCTCCGACTCCACTTCTGCCTTGATGCATTCCTCAAACACCCCCAGATAAACTCGGTTAATCTTAACATGCTAATGTAATTTTGAAAGTTTTTTGTATTATCGCTGTCTGTAGACAGTCTCTTCCTCTGTAAACCGCTCTGAACTATTTGTGGCAGTGCAGTATATAAAAATAAAGTTTTATTATTAAATTAGTTGGTAAAGAGGGGCATTTTGAATAGAATATCTAAGTTTGACTTTGGATGTTTCTTGAATGATGTCCACAGTCAGAGGCTGAGAAATGGCCATTTTTGAAACTTGAAAAACCGCTAGACATCCAAATTTTATTTTTTTTAATTGCCTATATAGATGTCCTGGCCGCCAGGATTTCCAACTTTGTTCGCCATTGTTGATCATAATAATATCCAAGTTCAAAATATCAAAATCCAGACCATTTGGATGTGGGTGGGGGCCAGGATTGTAATGGTTTGGACATATGGACATCCTAACACAGCAGAGGAGCACCTTAGAGGGCACTGCTTTGAATTTCACATAAAGGGTGCCAGATGTGCATCTCACCATATACCTCTTTTAATTTGTGATGAACCCTCCAAATCTCCCCCAAAACCTATTATATCCACCGCAATTACCCTTACAGCTGCAGGTGGCACCCATATAGCAGTACAATAGGGTTTTCGTGGCTTCACTCTTTCCACCATAAATGTAGTGGTTAGAATGGCTTATGCGCCTGGCTCCTCCTCTCTGTGGCTCACTAGCCCACCCACCAGATTACTAAAGACACCTCTGTGCAGCTCTGCTAGGTTTTCTCATACCAGGTGTCTGCTGTTCTAAACCTAAATATAAACATAAATCTATTTATAGACCGCATAGCCAGAGAGTTCTAGGCGGTTCACATAAGATTAATCAAATAAACATAATGGAATGGAAAAGAAAACAAGAATTCTAATTACCTAAGAACTTTGAGATGGCTCTTTCATTGTCTTCTGTAATGTTGGTAAAAGTAGGAAGTTGATAACAGACACCTAAAATCCCTATCATTGATAGCTGCCTAAAAGGAAAGTAAACGTTTATGGTATTTTTTGAATTTACAACCTTTTTGACTGATGGAAAAACCAAAAAAACGTGTGTTCTTTTGGAGTGCCTTGAGTGGAAATAGAAAATGAATCTATTAAATAAGATAAAGCTTGACCTAAAGACAGATATGAACTGTTTCATTCAGATTTTTGTGGAGTGGGAAGGGGTTCATGACCACTGGGGGAGTGTGGGTGGGGGGGGGTCATAACTTAATCCCTCCAGTTGTCATCCGGTCAGTTTGGGTACCTTTTTTGGCACTTAGATGCTTTTTAAAGAGATCTAGCTTAGAACATCTAAGTTCTGTCCAGAACGTCTTGGGAAAGATTTATTACCACAAGACATCCAAGTCTAATCATGCCCAAAGCCTTCCCAGAACATGACTCCAACATGCCCCCCCCCCCCCCTTTAGTTTTGGATGCACAGGGCTAAGACACCTTGCAAGTCATTCAGAAAAACATTTTTCTAAATCAGCACTTTGACGTCCTGGCGATTAGGATCCTCCTATGATAACCATCGATTTGTGGCTCAAACCGCCGCTTCTTAAGGATCAGATGCACTAACTCACGTCTCAAAAAATGGTCCTCCTCAACCCTTCTTTCTGCCAGCAGCTGACTTGAAGAGGCAAAATCTATCCTGGGAACCAATGAATTAGCATACCTGAAAGTACCCTCCTAAACCTTTGTACCCTAAGTTCATGCCTAGTTTGCCAGTACCTTAATTCTAACTCGTCCGTGCCATATGTTTCCTTTTCTCATACCTCTACCCCATCATTCTAGTCAATTTACAAGAAAATGAGTTTCATTAAATTTTATTTCAAATCATGGATAAAAAAACAAAGAAGCACCCTGGGTGGCTTACTATTAGAAGCTAAGCAGGGTTAGGCCTGGCTAGTTCCTGCATGGAAGACCGCCTGTGAATACCAGGTGTTGTAGGCTGAGGGGCCCTATGTTGGGCAGCAGCAACACTGCACAGGAGCAGGCAATGGCAAACCAGTCCTGTATTCTGCCGTGAAACATCACAGGGTGGATTCCTCACTGTGTGTATTGCCAGGGGTTGGTAGCCAACTCAGTGGCATAATCTATCCATCCATAAAAAAAGAAAGAAAATGGCAATTGAGCTGTTAGACTGTATGTAACAAAGAAATGCTATGTTCAAAACTGTGTAATAAATGGGTGTTTAATCAGTAGAGCAAGCAGCCAGACTTGGAAGAGCTATAGTTAAGTCACTTAGAGACAAATATTGGCCACTTCATCACTGGAGAGACTCCATTTTAAGAATTTTTTTGTAGGGCATTAGTTTAATTTGCTGTGAAAGTCAATTTTCAATAAATGTGGAGAGGGAACATTTCTTATTTCCACTTGAACAATTTTGCAGTATGAAATCAACATGCTGACATTATTCACTATTTTGTGGCTTTAATAAAGGGGAACAGGTAAAATTCAATAGTTGCATCGTATGAGGAATTTCACAAGGTTTTTTCCTCCTAAAAAGATATGTTAAAATGCCTAAAGCACTCAGGAAAAAGCCATGAAAAACATAAACAGATGGTATTACTCAATTAGATTAATCTGTCTGCTTAGAAAAAGCTGAGCCGGTCCAAAACAGGATGGGGAAACTTATACTGTAAAGCCACCTTTTTCCAGAAGAATCTTGATAAAACCAATATATTCTCCATGGTATAGTTTTTATAATGTTCAATTTGAATAGAGAATAAGGGGACTAACTTAAAGAAAGTTGCATATGGAGTCAGAAAAGTACACACATGAAAATCATCTCAGCTGGAAAGAGAGTAGTTTTCAACATTTGGGTCCCTTATAAGGCCCATATCTATGATAGGTTGGCAAAGTATGTAGGAAAAATCATTAATAGTTCAGTTTTGACTAGAAAGGCTAGTTCAGTTGTGGAGGTTGCAGAAGGCTATTTTCTATGCTGAACAAGTGCTTTGTCGAATTTGCAGCATGTTTGATGCATTGAGAGAAATATTCTGGCTGATATTCAGAGCAATTTAACCGCAGGAGAGCCACCCAACCACTGATATTCAGCTAGATATTTTGAGGAACAAATGGGGATGCTTTTGTACCCTCTACCCACCAAAGACAAGGGAGACCAAAAAGGGGGCAGCCATCAGGGAGGAAGGTTCTGGAAGGGGGGCTGCTACTGGGAGGTGGGCCAAGGAGGGTGATACCACAGATCCTTCAGTCTATGAGCAGAAATACTCACAATTTCAAGGGCAGCAAATTCATATTTTAGGGCTATCCAAGATTACTTATATTGGGTATATTTTCATATACTCAGTGTATGAATGCAGAAAATGCCACCATTACTTTAAGCAGATAACTCATCCATTGAAAGTTATTTCTGTAACTGAATTTCATTGATATTCATACAGCTTTTATTCACACCCTCAGTTCACAACAAATCCTTCCCTAATTTAATAACAGCTACTTTAGCCATATAGCAGCTTATATGGACAACAGAACATAAGAATAGCCTTACTGGGTCAGACCAATGGTTCATCAAGCCCAGTAGCCCATTCTCACAGTGGTCAATCCAGGTCACTAATACCTGGCAAAAACCCAAAGAATAGCAACATTCCATGCTACCAATCCAAGACAAGCAGGAATTCCATCCCCTTTATCATTTTGGTCACTCTTTGAACCTTTTCTATTGTTGCTATATCTTTTTTGAGATAAGGAGACCAGATGAGGTCGCACCATGGAGCGATACAGAGGCATTATAACATTCTTAGTCTTGTTAACCATCCCTTTTTTAATAATTCCTAGCATCTTGTTTGCTTTATTGGCTGCTGCCGCACATTGGACGGAAGGTTTCATCATATTTTCTACAATGACACCCAGTCCTCTTCTTGAGCACTAACCCTAGACTCTAGGATCTACTAGCTGAGACTTGGGTTATTCTTCCCAAAGTGCATCACATTAAATTTCATCTGCCACTCAGATGCCCAGTCTTCCTGCAATTTTTCACAATCCGCATGCGTTTTAACAACTTTGAACAGTTTAGTGTCATCTGTAAATTTAATCACCTCACTCTTCATTCCAATTTCCAGATCATATATAAATAATTTAAATAGCACCGGTCCCAATACAGATCCCTGTCACACTCCACTGTTTATTCTCTTCCATTGAGAAAAGTGACCATTTAACCCTACCCTCTGTTTTCTATCCGATCACTTGGAAATCTTTTTTAAAAAACACTTATGAAGTAAATATCTGCTGTTGACTACATAACTCCCCCCCCCCCGTCCCTTTTACTAAACCGCGATAGCAGATATTAGCGCAGGGAGCAGTGCAGAATGTTCCGCGCTACTCCCAATGCCCATAGGAACTCTATGAGCATCGGGAGCGACACGTATCATTCAGCGTGGCTCCCTGTGCTCATAACTGCTATCACAGTTTAGTAAAAGGAGGGGTAAACGTTTTGGAATATTGACCCCAGGGTTACCATATGGGACCAAACCATATTCACTTTTTTCCTTAGAATAAAGGAAAATCCAGAGATTTTATATTTACTCTTCTTTTTGATCCCAGAAATTCACAGGTGGAAATAGGAAACCATTTTAGGGGTAGGAAGAAACCTTTCTGCTAGTAGTACTTAAAAGAATGTTTGTTGCATAGTTTAAGGCCCTCTTTTACTAAGGTGCGCTAAATGATTAGCGCGCGCTAAACGCTAACGCGTGCATGTTAATCAATGGACGCATTAGCGTTTAGCGCGCACTAATCGGTTAGCACACCTTAGTAAAAGAGGGGGTAAAAAATGTTGGCCATTTTGTTTTAGTAACCCCATTAGAGACTGAATTCTATAAATTGTGCCGAACAATCGTCACTGACCATAAAACACGCTAAGCTCTATTCCATAAATGGCGCGCAAAGTTAGGTCCACACTAAAACACAGTAAAGATGACCACAAGGTGTTGCGATACTATTAGCTGCAAAAGGACACAACGGAGGAAAATCACCAGGCGCACAGGAAATGCCAAAAGGAATGCCACCGAGAGGTTAGAAAAGCAAAAGGGAAATACGAAGAGGGGCTGGCCAGGGAGGCGAAAAACTTCAAGGCATTCTTCAGTTACGTAAAGGGGAAGCGACCAGCGAGAGAGGAGGTGGGGCCGTTGGACAATGGGGATAGGAAGGGAGTGATTAAGGAGGATAAAGAGGTAGCTGAGAGGTTGAACACGTTCTTCTCGTCGGTTTTCACGAGAGAAGACACATTTAATATACCGGACTCAGAGGAGCTCATGAGTGGGGAACAGGCTGAAAAATTAGAACACATAGAGGTAAGTAAGGAGGATGTCCTCAAACAGATAGACAGGTTAAAATGCGGCAAATCGCCGGGCCCAGACAGGATCCACCCAAGGGTTCTGAAAGAACTAAGACAAGAAATAGCGGGCACAATCCAGCATGTTTGCAACCTATCCTTGAAAACTGGAGAGGTACCAGAGGACTGGAAATTGGCGAATGTCACACCTATCTTCAAGAAGGGATCGAGGGGTGACCCCCAGGAACTACAGGCCGGTGAGCCTGACTTCAATTATAGGGAAGATGGTGGAAGCTATGATCAAGGACGGTATTTGCGAGCACATCGAGAGATATGGCCTACTGAGAACAAGCCAACATGGATTCTGTAAGGGAAGGTCATGCTTAACGAACCTTCTGTACTTCTTTGAGGGAATAAGCAGTCGGGTGGACAATGGGGAACCTATAGACATCATTTACCTTGATTTTCAAAAGGCTTTCGACAAGGTGCCACATGAAAGGCTGCTTAGGAAGCTGTGGAACCACGGGGTGGGAGGGGATGTGCACAGATGGATCGAGCACTGGTTGTCGGGTAGACTGCAGAGAGTCGGAGTAAAGGGACAATACTCTGACTGGCGGGGAGTCACGAGCGGTGTGCCACAGGGATTGGTGCTGGGGCCGTTACTCTTCAACATATTTATCAATGACCTGGAAAAGGAGGCAAAGTGCGAGGTTATAAAATTTGCAGACGATACCAAACTGTGCGGCAGAGTTAGGTCCAGGGAGGAGTGTGAGGACCTGCAAAGGGACCTGGACAAGCTGGAAGACTGGGCAAACAAATGGCAAATGCGCTTTAACGTGGAAAAATGCAAGGTCATGCATATAGGGAAAAAGAACCCGTTGTTCAACTACAAATTGGGGGGGGGGCATTGTTGGGAGACAGCAGTCTTGAGAGAGACTTGGGTGTGCTGGTGGATGCTTCTCTGAAGCCATCTGCACAGTGCGCAGCAGCCTCGAAAAAAGCCAACAGGATGCTGGGCATCATAAAGAGGGGCATAACAACCAGGACGCGGGAAGTCATCATGCCATTTTATCGAGCGATGGTGCGTCCACATCTGGAATACTGCATTCAATATTGGCCGCCGTACCTCAAGAAGGACATGGCGGTACTTGAGAGAGTTCAAAGGAGAGCAACGAAACTGGTAAGAGGGCTGGAACACTGCCCATACGCCGAGAGGTTGGATAGGCTGGGGCTCTTCTCTCTGGAAAAAAGGAGGCTCAGGGGAGATATGATAGAGACCTTCAAGATCATGAGGGGCATAGAGAAGGTGGATAGGGACAGATTCTTCAGGCTGAAGGGGTCAACAGGCACGAGGGGGCATTCGGAGAAACTGAAGGGAGATAGGTTCAGAACAAATGCAAGGAAGTTTTTTTTCACCCAAAGGGTCGTGGACACTTGGAATGCGGAAGTGATCAGGCAGAGTACGGTACAAGGATTCAAACAGGGATTGGACGGATTCCTGAGGGATAGGGGGATCGTGGGATACTGAGAGAGGTTCTGGGATGTAACACAGGTATAGAAAGCTAACCAGGTAATAAGTATAGAAATCCAACCAGGTCGTGCATGTGCAAGACCGGAGGGTTAGGACTTCGATGGGAAGATAGGACTCAATGGGAAACCAAGGTGGCAAGGGGGCCCCTTCTGGTGACTCAGACAGGCCGTGACCTGTTCGGGCCGCCGCGGGAGCGGACTGCTGGGCGGGATGGACCTATGGTCTGACCCGGCGGAGGCACTGCTTATGTTCTTATGTTCTTATACTTTACTGTTCAAACTCAAATGACTTGACATGAACATGTTTCGGCCCAATGGCCTGCATCAGGAGTCTGTCTATACATAAAAAATGAACATCAAATAAGAAATAAATCATATTAAACATAAATATATAAATGAATAGTCTATCACATATATAAGCCATTGGGTAATTAGATTATATAAAACACTCATTTACATAAACAACAAGTACATCAAATTGCAGCATGATAAAAAATCAAATAGTGCAGTACATATAAGGCAAAGCCATAAAATAAGAACTTTGCAACTTAATAGATAAAATAACAAACATACAAAAACAAAGTATACTAATTTAAAAAAATGAAAAGATAAAATTATATATTTTTCTTTTTTTAATGAGTATTTTTATTTAGAGCATTACAGTATTTCTTAGATTTCTCTTTCTGGTTGCTTGAGAGTTCTGGTTAATTGAGTTCCAGTTAACAGAGAGTCTAATTATAAATGGGGATTGGTAGATGCCGGATAAATGTAATTTCTGGTTGCTTGAGCGTTACTATTAAAAATAGGCCTAACTAGTACTATGCCACACCATAAATTGTTCCAGACAAAACTACTGAACATGAGGTAGGCAAAGCATGGGGAGATGTGGTCCCTGTTGTTCAGTCCCAGAAGAAAGAACTAGCAAACTTCAGTTCTGTCTGGCTAATAATTTTAATGGTTTGTCCTTTAAGACCACTGGTCTCAAACTCAAACCCTTTGCAGGGCCACATTTTGGATTTGTATGTACTTGGAGGTCCTCAGAAAAATTGTTAATGTTTATTAAAGAAATGACAATTTTGCATGAGAGAAAACTCTTTATAGTTTACAAATCTTTCCTTTTGGCTAAGTCTTAATAATAATATTGTAATTTATAGCTAAAGAGACATATGATCAAGAAACTGTTTTATTTTACTGTTGTGATTATGATAAACATACCGAGGGCCTCAAAATAGTACCTGTCGGGCCACATGTGGCCTTCGGGCTGCGAGTTTGAGACCACCGTTTAAGACGGTGACAGAGTTCAAAAAAGTGTGGGATGAACATGTGAGGATCTAGAAAGAATCAGAAAATAATAGTAAATAGTGAAGAACTAAGTACTGGGCAGACTTGCACGGTCTGTGTCTGTATATGGCCGTTTGGTAGAGGATGGGCTGGGGAGGGCATCAATGGCTGGGGTGGTGTAGATGGGCTGGAGTGAGCTTTGACGGAGACTTCAGTATTTGTAACCTAAGCACAGTACCGGGCAGAGCTTTGGATTCTTGCCCAGAAATAGCTAAGAAGAAAAGATTTGTAATTGAATCAGGTTGGGCAGATTGGATGGACCATTCGGGTCTTTATCTGCCGTCATCTACTGTGTTATTATGTAACCCTTTTTGAAAGCCAATAATACTCGACCTGAATGAACTGAACTAGCTTTTATCCCTATACAAAACAAAGTTTTTAAAATTAACTGTCCTAAGAGTAAGAAAAAAAAATACAAAGTGGTCCAAAAGATTTGACTTGTGATTTGATTTGGTTGCTCCACTACCTGGGGCAGAATTCTAAATGAAAATGGATGAACAGTTCAAAAACTTTTATAGGGTGACACATAGCCAGACATATAAACATTAATGGCAAGATTATCTAAACGGCGCCATTGATGGTGGCTGCCTTAAAAACAGCTGCCGATCGCGTCGGTCATGTGACGGTGCCTTTCAGAGGATCGTGTCTCCAGCAAAGGTGGGCCCTAGAAATATAGGCCAGGGTTTTCAAGGCCTACATTTCCAGTGCTTGCCTTTACCGTGAATCACGCCTCCAGAGGCGCCGACTGGTGCCTAGTGCCACTTCTGACGTTAGCTACGCCTACAGTGGCATTAGGCACCGGCAGATGCCTCCAGAGGTGCAGTTCCGGTGCCGTTTTTATAGGTAGGCGTCTTGAAATTTCTTTTAAATGCCATTTTAGATAGCACCTATCAGCACCTAAGTTAAGGCGCCGTTTAGAGAATAATAATAATAATAACTTTATTTTTATATACCACCATACCACAAACAGTTCTAACAATAGATCTATGAGCCCAATATCCAGTCTGCATCCCATTCAGTTTTTTTAAACACTAGTCATCCCACTTGTAGTGTATCAGTAAGCACATCCTTTGTTACAGACCATAGGCGATGATATTTACTTCTGATATTTCCATGTCAGTGTCTGCGCAAGCAATCCGACATGCCTAATTGGAGTTTTATGACTCAACAGTAGAATGTCAGCAACCATTACATGAATACTAAATATAACCATGCATTATGCAAGACAGGTCACTTCCACATGATGCTAACCTGAAACTATTTAGTCATTCATGCTTCCGTTATGTATTTGCTGATAATCGGGAAAAAAAGACAATTTGAATAGCATTAAGCACAGCTCTATCTTTCTACAGGAAAAGCAACAATTTCTGGTATGAAATGAGTGTATCCTTCTGAGGTTACTAAAAAAAAAAAATTGCTGAATGATTATGATGAAATGCTGCCAGCCCGTAACTGCTACTGGTGAGTATTTGATTATGTATATGGGAAAGCAGCCCAGCGGATGCTGGAAGCTTAGCCCAGAACTTACTGACTGAACCAGAAAAAATTGATCATGATAAAAGAAATAAGAGTTCCATGACTGTCACTGACAGCTGAGTATTTATGTTTGAGAATTCTAGTAAAAATGTGATAGAGTGAAGGAAAAAGGGATACTGTCGCAAAGAAAAAAAAGGAAGCAGCCCACAAATACTGTTAATAGCCAACTTTTAAAAAATAGCTACCGTATATACTCGAATATAAACCGGGATTTTTGGGCCAAATAATTGGCCCAAAAATAGGTGTCCCGGTTTATATTTGGGTCAATGCCCCCTCCCAGAATTTTTTAAGGCTGCCATAGCCAAGCTCTGCCCCCTCCTCCTCCCTGCCCTATCTTCCTACCTCTGACGATCTGGTGGAGGTGCAGTGGGTCCTCTGCTAGTCATTGGTGAAGGTGCAGCGGGCAGGAGCAAGCTTTTTGAACTCCTGCCCTGCTGCTAACCAGCTGCGCGGATCCACTTAGTCCATTTCAGCGGTACGAGCAGCAACGCGATTTGGCGCTGCTTCTCGGCACTGAGCGGCTTCTTTACTGGCTCCCGCTGCTGCTCATGCTGTTGATTTGGACTAAGTGGATCCGCGCAGCTGGTTAGCAGTGGGGCAGGAGTTCAGAAAGCTTGCTCCTGCCCGCTGCACCTCCACCAATGATCAGCGGAGGACCCGTTGCACCTCCACCAGATAGGCAGAGGTAGGAAGTTATGACAGTGAGGGGGAAAGAGGGCACAGCCTGGGAGGGAGAGTGCAGAGCCTGACAGGGAAGGGGAGGATGGAAGGGTGCTGGGTGCAGAGCCTGATGGGAGGGGAGGATGAAAGGGTGCTGGGCGCAGAGCCTGACAAGGGAGGGGAGGATGGAAGAGTGCTGGGCGCAGAGTCTTACAGGGGAGGAAGGAAGGGGGCTGGGTGCAGAGCCTGACGTGGCAGGACACTTGAATATGAAGCTGCACGACTTATATTCGAGTCAACCATTTTTCCTTCTTTTGGGGGGAAAAGAGAGTCTTAACTTATATTCAGATCAACTTATATTTGAGTATATACAGTAGTTTGTATGACACAGAAGTGTATCTGTAGGGATGTGGTAACAGAGTCCTAAGGAAGAAAAAAAGACAATTGTAAGATGGGAAAGTGCTTTTGAGCAAGAAAGAGATGAGAGAGGACTTCAAAGTGGAGACAGAGTTGAAGAAGTACAAGGATGGCTAGAAAATGGAGGTAGTAAAAGAAATTAACTTAGTAATATGCAATATATTGTTACTTGTACATTGACTGGGTTCAGTTGGAATAAAGGGAGCTGTGCTGGAATGGTTTACTGGTTTCTTGAGAAAGCAAATCTTCCAGTTTTATTTTTATATCATAATGAACCAGGCATAGAGGGCGACCTGCAATCAGATGGCTGGACACATTGAAAACAGCCAAGGGGGTTGACACTGGAGGACCTTTCCGGATTAGCACAAAACCGACTTTTTTTTACATCCGCAATTCATCGAGTCGCCAGGACTTGAACACGAGTCGATGGCACTTATCAACAACTCTAATTGTGGATCTTTGGTATTCATCCTATGCCTTTTTGAATTCACTTTTTTTTTTGTCTCCATCTCTTCCCTTGGTAGGGTATTCTAGGCATCAACCACCCCTCCATATGAAAAAGTATTTCCTTGCATTAAAGAAAATTTTTTAGAATAAAAAAATGATTCACTGAATTAACCTTTTCTGGAGTCCTAGTTTTTACAGTCAATTATTTAAGCTGTGGTACTGTCACATTTGGACTATTATAATATCACATTACTGGGCCTCCAAGAAAGGCAAGTACACAGACCATCCAATATTCAGCCAGGGCCTTCATAAGAGCTATGCAGCCCCTGGCTGAATATCAGGCCAGGACCACATAACTTTCTTTTTGTTAAAAAAAACAACAAAAAAACAACACAGCCCTCCAGAGGCCTCAATCCCCCTCCCCACCCAAGGCCCTTCCCCCAACGCAGGACCAAACATCTCTCCACCCCACCTACCCCCCCCCCCCATGTCTAGTTAGGCCCCTCAGGCCTACCTAAATACCTGGTGGTCCATTGGGAGGGGTTATTGAGGGCAGGAGCATGGCCCCCTCACTCCTGCTCCTTGGCAGTGTCTGGGAAATGTATGCATGTGCCAGTCCAATATTCAGTTCCAGCACCCACATAGCTAAATGGCCTAATTTACCTATGTGGGTGCTGGCACTGAATATTGCTGACACCCACATAACCTGGGCCCCTCCCCAGGTTCACTTTTTATTTTGGCAGTTTGAGGGGATATTCAGCGACACTCCCCTTTTATTAAGCTGCCGTAGGTGCTAACATAAGCCTAACACAGCAAAAATGGCCCAACACTGGATGCGCTCAAGCATTCTACATTAGTGTTAGCATCTGCACATGCTAACCAGGCAGTAATTACTTTTTTTTAATTGTTTTTGTCAGGGTGTCACAGGCAGCGAAGGCATTATTTACAGTAGCTAATGTGTTGATCTAATCTAATCTAAAATAATCTAATCTAAATACCGCTCAATTCGGTTAACATAAAGATGAAAACAAATTCATAGTTTTTGGATAGAACATAAGCTTAAGCCAAAGTTTAATACTACCTGAATTGGCAAGGATCACCATCGGCGTTATACAAGATTATTTTCCTATCATACGGCAATTGTCTAGATATTGTTGAAATAAGAAGGTTTTCAAAGTCTTTCCAAAAGTTTTAAAATTTGATTTGATATTAGCGCATGCTAACTGAATAACGCAGACGATGCAGGAGCCCTTACCACCTCCAAAATATGAGGAGGTAAGAGCTTCCACATTATTTCTCTATGGCTGTGTGCTAATACTAACATTAGTGCATGACCAAAATTAGGGTTACCTAATGGCTCCAGAAAAAGGAGGATGGATTGAGACATCCAGGTTTTACTTCCACTGAAAGCTTGAGTCATCTGAGTTTTAGTTCTCTTGAAAGCAATGCAATGGAAGTAAAACCTGGATGTTTCAATCCATCTTCCTTTTTTCTGGAGCCATATGGTAACCCTAGATACATGCATATATGCTGGTGTAAACTTTGGTTTGGGTAGAGCATTGGTGGGCTACACAAAAGTATTTTTATTTGAACTAATTGAAGGGAGAGTTAGGGTTACCATATGGCTCTAGAAAAAGAAGGATGGATTGGGTCATCTGGGTTTTATTTCCACTAAAAGCAATGGAAGTAAGTACGACAGAGACATCTGGGTTTTATTTTTATTGATAGCAGTGGAAGTAAAACCCGGATGTCCCAATCCAGCCTTCTTTTTCTAGAGCCATTTGGTAACCCTAACTCTTCCAAATAGAAAGACTTTTGTGTAGCCCACCAATGCTCTACCCAAACCAAAGTTTTCTGGAGCCATATGGTAACCCTAAAACAAAATAGAACAAGGCCAATTTTATGGCTGCATTAGAAAGCTTGCGGGAAAGACCAATGTAAAGGTATACTACTCCCATTTCTTAGTACAGTTTAGTAAAAGGTCCCATTTGTTTTCCTTTGCCTCAGACTGTAAGCTCTTTGAAGGAGGAACTCATAGTACCTGAGTTCTAATAAAGGTTTAATTTGCCATAAGTATTATTTGGAAAGACAGTCTAAAAGTTCCAATCCCCCCCAAAAAAGCCTTCTGTTATTAACCCATGGAAGAAAATAAGTAGGTTTAAGAGAGTGACAGAAAAAATTCTTATGAAAAGCTCCAACAAATTAAAATCAAATGCAAGCCATTATTTATGAAACTATAGGAAAGCTCCCATACAGTATCACAAAAGAAATCTGGGTTTTTACATATTCACTGAAGCTACTTTTGATAAGATAGAACTCAATTATTTTGATAAATGTATTCAGTTCTTTCTCTTTCATCACAAGCACCGCTAAAGGAGAATTCATGTGAACAGTTCTTGAAAAGAGTAAATCTTAAATTAAATACGTTTTAAGTTTAAAGTTTTTTCTTCTTCATAAAAACTGGAATGATTTTTACAGCTGTGAAAATAACGTGCTTTTTGTCTGAAGATCTGAAACAAAAGGCAGGTTATGTAACTGCAGCTGAGCATCTTGAATTTTCTCTGCTACCCCATGTGCAATTAGAGAGCTAGGCTATAATGGGATGAATATGATAATTAAGAAATGAATGAACACTCTTAGTGGGAACAGAGAGGCCCAGTACCATGAAAGATAAGCATTTAGATGACAGAAGCTAATGAAACTAATATGGTATGGGTCAGAGTGGAAAAAAGAATTATTCTGTTAAGGTGTGAGGAGGGACGTGATGAATAAGGAAACTATATATGTTTATTTATTTAAAATATTTATAGCCCGCATATCCAACAATTTTTAAGCAGGTACCAGCAGTACATACATAATAAAATGCAAATGAAAACCAAACAATATATACAGTACACAAAGCTACAACCTACCACATAAAACAAACAAACAATATACAAGCATTAGCACAAAAAAAAAACTCGGATTCCATAGCATGTATCAATATGACTTTTAAACAACATATTCACAATCTAGAAGATAGTTAATCATGACTCCAGGGAGTTTAACCCATACCTACTTTTGATTTTGCAGTGTCAGAATAGTTCGACAGGAGCAGCATGGCTTTGATGCTTCTGGATGAGCTGTCAATGAAGAGTCGCCACTCTTACAAGCGATTCTAATTGCCTCAAACAGATCAGTCACATTGTGGCAGAAGCAGAGCCCATCTTGATGGGTGAAGACGGTGGTAAAAGCTTGGTGACGCTTCCTGTGATCTGTGACTTGCACACTTTCATCCAACAAGTTCCACTGCTTAAGCCTAGATGCCGAAAGCTCGGCATTGAACTTGGCGAGACCAAGATCTCTGATCAAGTCGTTGAGGTCTTTTTGGTTTGTATAATATGGGTTTTTCTTATCAGCTGCACCAGTGATATTGTAAACTGAATCTACAACATCTCCTTCGTTTCCTGACTTGCTGCTTTCTTCTGAAGACAGCTGCTCTCTCTCTGGGGGAGTAGGTACATGGGGAACTCAGTGCAATGTGACACTAGGGAACTGGTTGGTTGTGTTGAACACATATGGGAACAGGCTTTTTATGTTGAAGTGTATGTTTGTTTTTAACATACTATATATCTACTGCTTTTAGCAGGTTATTGCAACTGTGTCTTTAAGAATGAGTTCCTTCAGTTCCCCCTATGTACTGTGGGATGCTTTCAAATGGTTGTGGGCGGAGTCGTCAGAAGCGGTCTCCTTAGGGAGCAAGGGAGCCTGATAAGACCAAAACAACAATAGGGAGAGAAGCAGATAACAATACAGGTTGTAAAAATATACAATAAGAATGCTTCCATCCAGATAAATAAAATCCGACATACAAATATATGAAGACAGCTAGCAGAGCAGTACACAAAAATAGGTGCGTAAAAACTTAAGATAAAATAAGAAATGTCGGGCTGCTAGAGGCCAAACAACTCCAAATAGTATGTCAAGAGACCCAGTGTTTCAATAAATATTATTAGTATATATGGTCTCTAAAGGTATATCTTCATGGATACTTTCTAAAGTTTATAAACCTCATTAGTGTCGGCTGCATGAAAACAAACTTTCTTCCATACAGACGAGTGACACGCTGAGATTGATAGTGCAATTTTCTTTATTAACTCATGTAGTATAAATAGTCATACTCATCTCAGTCTACGCGGGTGGGGACAGCACTCCGACATAGAAACTATGTTTCGCCCTAATCGGGCTTTCTCAAGGAAAGTCCCCCTATAAAGTGCAAACAGCAATTCAAGTATTATAAGAAGCAATAAATATACTTTTTAATACACTTTTAAATAACTCAATAGCATTTTATAAAACCTTAACAAGTATAAATAGATAAATAAATAAATACCTTATGCCATACAGCTCATGCTCCCCGCGCTAAATTGTTCAGTCAGCTAGGGAACATGGCTGCTGCATTCTCTCAATTTATATTCTTTCAGACAGATCATGTGCTAGAGGAGCAGTTGTAGTAGTGCAGGGCTTGGCAGAGTGCAGGTTAATCTAGCGTGCGCCGCAAAGAAGGTGATTTTAAAGGGGAGGCTACCGGAGAAGATTTGTGGGCAGAGTCGTCGGCACCGGTAGATTAGATAGGCCATATGGTCTTTATCTGCTTTCATTTTTCTATGTTTCTCCTTATGAGATATACTCAAAACAGAAAAAGGCACCAAAGTCTAGTTTCAAAACAATAAATACCAGTGCACCACTATTCATATGTTCAAATCACATGTTCCTCAGAATGCCACACGATAGAATTGTGTGGTAGCCGTCCTCATTAGAACTTTTTATAATGTGATATTTTTGAACTCGTGTGCAATTATTTGCATAATATAATTTATAAACTGTTGGTGCTATCTAAAACCAAACGTTTTAAGATATTTTATATGTAAAGTTAACTTAGCTTTAGAACCGGGTCTGCTTCATTCCCCACTGACGCGTTTCAAGTTTTTCTTCAGAGTCGGGGACATGAAGAGCTGCAAGATAATAAATGAGTTAGCAAACTGGGTGAAAAGCAATACATAAATTAACTTAACAATGTTATAGTTACCAGAGTTATCCTGGATTTGTAGTAGAACGCTAATCCATAGTGATACTATCCGGGGCTACAATATGGCCGCAGCGTTCAGAGTGGGACTGATATAGAGCCTCCCCCTATCATGTGACCCAGTCCGTCCAAAGAACTGATTGAAGGACCAACCAATACCCAGCTCCGGGAAAATTCAGAAAGAGCATACTAAGCTTAATTTAAAGGAGCATGCTCAAAAAGTTCTAAAAGGAAAATGTTCTAAAAGGAAAATATTATGTCAAGTATGGATAGTTAAATTGCAGATGTCATCCAGTCACTCGTGAGATTGAGACCATGCGGACTCAATGTATTCAATGTAAACATCCAGCGAAGTTCTTTGATGTTAAGCAAATATTCTATGTTGCCTCCCTCCCACCCAACATGTATCTTGTCTATGATCCGCCACCTCAAATCAGTAATTTTGTGTTTAAATAATGTGCAGTCGCGGACCAAAGGGGCCGTTTCAGCACCTGTGTGGACCCTAGATTTATGTGGCCCTAGTGGTGCGGCCTATGTAAAGACTAGGGCAGGGACATGTAATCATATAGATTACATGCGTCGAATTGCAATCAGTTTTAAATTTAGCATGGTAGATTTGCCCTGTTTGAGGATTTTCCCAACTTTCACCAGTAAGGGCAAACTCGCACCATTGGCAATGCCCACAAGTAAAATGGCCATGATCGGTACAGTCAATTGGTTCCCTATGTGGTATAATTAATTGCCCCAGATTTTTAGACCTTTTGTATGCAAAAATAGGGGGGTCATATTCGGAACCCAAAACTAATTTGGCTATGTGCCAATGTTGAAGGATGATCTGTTTTATGTTGAGAGCTAAGGGGAAGAATTGCTGGACACATACAATGGCTCTTTCTTCAGTATGATTCTGTTTATACTGGAGTAACAACCTCCTATGGTCGTATTTAGCTCGTTTATACGCTTGGTGTATGACCGCATTGGGGTAGCCCCTGAGTTTAAACCTTGTCCTGAGGTCACGGGCTTGAATCTTATACTCGCCCAAAGAATGGCAAATGCGGTGTAATCGTAAAAATTGTGTGGCATAGCCTTAAGTTGACGAGGATGGTAGCTGTGATAGCGAAGTAAGCTATTCCTATCAGTTGGTTTGCGGAATATTGTAGTTAATAAGGACCCTTGTGATTTAAAGATCTGTAAATCCAAAAAGGATATAAATTGTTGGTTAATGGTAGCGCAGAACTGGATATTAGGGTCCATTTGATTCAACCAAAGAAGAAATGAATTAAAAGTGTTAATGTTGGACCGCCAAATACAGAACACGTCATCCAAATATCGTTTCCATAGGATGACATGATGGAACCATGCTGAAGGGTATAGATATTCTTCTTCAAGGCCCGCCATGTACAGAGTGGTGACTGACGGAGCTAGGGAGGCTTTGTTGGTAAAATTTCCCGTTACACCAAAAGTAGCTTCGAGTGAGGACCAACTTGGCCAAGTCCATAAGGAATGTAGCTGGTATTCTATTGCAATATGTTTGATGTTCAAATATTTTTGCCAGCATATTTAAAGCTCCTTGAGTGGGAATCATGGTGTAGAGCGACTTCACGTCTAGGGTAATCAGTAGCCAGTCTGGTTGGACCTCCGGCAGTTCCGCTAAAATGTTAATCATATGGGTACTATCCTTCACATGGGATTTGATCTTTAACACTTCTTGCTGAAGGAATAAGTCCAAAAATTTGGATAGCGGTTCTAACAATGAATTGTTCATGGACACGATAGGCCGTACCGGGGGGTTAGTTAAAGATTTGTGAATTTTGGGTAAAAATTGAATTCTCGGGGTATTGTGAAAAGAGGGGCGGAGAAAAGAGGCTTCCTTGCTAGTTATGACTTTAGTCTTGAATGCTCGAGTTACAATGTAAGATATTTCCATTTTTTATTCCATGGCTGGGTCCTCTGTTAATCTTTTATAAAACTGGGTGTCATTCACCTGTTTTTCAGCCTCTGCCATATAAGCCTGCTGGGATTGTATAACAATGGCACCTCCTTTATCTGCACGAGAGATCACTATTTCCTGAAGTTTTTTTAATTCACATATGGATCTTCTCTGACTTCTGGAGATGTTATCCGGGGGAGGGTAGTAATGTTTTTCAATAGCCTCCACATCCTGGAGGACTAAATCTAAGAAAGTACTTATATTGGGGTGAAGGGGTAAAGGGGGACACCATCCAGATTTCCTAGCAATAATGGAAGAATCAGTAGGGATATCTCTGTCCTTGAGATACACTTGAATGTGTAGTCTGCGTATGAATTTGTATATAGCCAGACGAGATTCAAAGGCATCATATGGTGTCATAGGGACAAAACCTAAACCGAGCTCTAAAAGAGAATGTTGATCATGGGTAATGTTAATACCTGAGATATTAATCACGGCTGAAGATTCCTCTGAGATCTGGTTTGAGGGCCTTGATATCCTGGGGGTTGAAAAGTTACTCTCCGTCCTCAGTTGTTGCGATATCTTTGGCAGCCTCTTTGTCCTGGAGGTACATAGTTTTTTGCCGTCAGTGGCCCTTGGGCAGTGTATCCTCCTCTTGTTGCCAAACTGGAGCTATCACTGCCTCCTGAGGTAGAGCTGGTGGACCCTTGATCATCAGGGAATGATGTTTGCGGTCTGGTTCCATTGTCGGAATGAGAGGCATAGAGGGGTATGGGTGACTTAATTTAGGCCAGGTGTACACCTGGCAGGGCCTCCATGTGTGCGGATCGCCGGACTTGATGGACCAAAGTCTGATCTGGTGATGGCAGTTCTTATGTTCTTAAGTCATGTCTGTTTATGAGAGAACTTTGGTCTTTTCTATCTATCTCTCATCAGATCCTCTTCACAGAAGATGCCTGCAACACCAACCATTTCTACTGTGATTTCCAACTACTATGAGGACAATGCTATCTGAGCGGATATGATTCATGAAAGATGTGTCATTGGAGCATATTGCTGTATGGCCCTCGGCTGCATGCTCAGTAAAGGACCTGTTAGTTTGATAAAGAGGACATAGCTATGAATATACAGTACTATGTACTGATTCAGTTATAATGTGGCTTGAATTAGTCAAAAAATTAGAAGAACAAATGAATATCCCCAAAGGGAATCCTATAAATCCAAGTTCTAGACTTCAGCCATTATGGAGTCCTTTTTCCAAGGTGCGCTAGTAATGGACGCATTAGCGTTTAGCGTGCGCTAAAATGGCTCGGCGCGCCTTAGTAAAAGGATGTATTAATCTTCTACTGTAGATTAGAAACATCAAAGTATTCCCACACAGTTTATTTACATTTAAATGACTTTCATAGCTTCTACTGAGGAAGAGTGTGATAGTTAATTTCATATACTGAATAGAAATTTTAAAAATTGTGGACATTTTCGTATATAAATGAGCCGCATTGGTCTGAGAATTTGGATTGACTATGATCTTGATGAAAACAATGCATAGCGTAATGTGAGCAATCACTCCATATTATTTACAAATGTGATGCTTATTATAGTTTTTAAACTGCGCTTTAAACTCATACGCTCTTTGGAGATATTTATAAATGCATGAGTTTTGGTATTTTAACAAACTGCATATTGAGCAGATCTAGACCAGAGTTTGGAAAGCAATTATACTTCAACATTCATAGTTCTAATAATAAATCAGAGGTATCCTCAATTTCATAGTAATTATGAATATATTTATTTTTTATCTGAGCAAGTTTAAGGGAACCAGCAGGTGTCTATACTCAATGTCTCATTACTGTTGACAAAGTGCGAATTTATGCATTTGAAACTGCATGTGGCAAATTATGTACAGTGGGGAGGCCTTGAAAATCTTCCATTAGTGTGTTCATATTTTCTGCAGCCACTAAATTGTCACAAGGGGTAAATAAAAGCCAGGTAGTAAATAATACTACTCTAGATAAATCTCCCAAAAGCTTGTACACTTTAACTAGTTTTAAAAAAAAAAAAGATTCAGCTGTTTGTGAATCATAATGCATGTTTGAAACTTTACATGCTGTCAGTTGTTAGAAAGTCTCCACACTGTCATATTTCTGCCATTCTGGGTTACCTAAATTACCATTGCAATTTTGAATGACTGTGCAATCTGCATTTGTGTAGTAATTTCATTTTCAGATCATTTTCAAACTTTTTCCCAATTTTGGGACATAATTTTGGATCATTTCAAACATTTTTGTTGATAAAGTTTTCGTTTGTGGGTTTGAAATTTCGAATATATGCAAATCATCTTTACATGTGCTTAAGTTCTAGGTCAGTGTCTCGTAAATTTTTTTCTGCCCCGACACACTAAACTCGGGCCTGTGTCTGGAGAGCCTTCACGCACGTGTGGACATTGGCACGATGATGTCATGCACATGAATGATGTCATCACATCGATGTCTGCACATGCGTGAAGGCCCTCCGGACATGGGCCCAGACAAACAGCTGGGTTTTGGAAATCCCTCTATCTGCTAACCCTGAAATTACTACGCCAGGAGGGGGGTGGATGCGGAGAGGAGGAGAGGCATTGGTGCCGACTGACTCACATACAGGACATCTCTCAAGGCACACTCAGAATCTTGCCACGGTACACAGTTTGCAATTCACTGTTCTAGGTTAATGCACATTAAGAGCGAAATCCAATATAAGGCGGCTAAAACACGCCTACTTTTTTCAGTTGAGCTTATTAAAGCTCATAATTGATGTCAATATACTAAAGTTAGGTGCATATTTATTTAGGTGCCTATTTGGCACCGATGTTTTGGGGCCTTTAATAGAATGTCCTTATTAATGCATTAAAATTTTTTCTATATTCTAAACTAGTAACAAATATTTTAGTATTCTCATTTCCATAAGCTCTAGACCAGGGGTGTCCAACCTTTTGGCTTCCCTGGGCTGCATTGGCCAAAAAAAATGTTTCTGGGGCCGCACAAACGTGCAAACGCTGCAGCAAGACAGAGAAGGGAGCTGGCAAGACGGTAAACACCTGGGGGCAGCAGAAGAAAACACTGCATCGCCCTCGACCAGGGCCGCACAAAATACTTCACGGGGCTGCAGGTTGGACACCCCTGCTCTAGACCATTTCATGCAACGTTTGCTTCAGGACACCACAGTAGACTGATTTTTTATATATTGCACTCAAAAACCTGGTGCTGAAGGAAACCCCTCTAATGCTATTCTGTAAATGGCACCTACAGTTATATAGAACAGTGTTTACAACCAGAAACTAGACCTAACTTTAGGTATGACCAAATTTGGTGTAAAACATCATTCCTAAACTTAGGCATGGCTGCCCTTTATTCTATAATTATGCACATATCTATGGGAATACGCCCGATCCCCATAACCCTCCAATTTCTCCAACCTTTTTTTGGCACCTCATGTAAATTATAGGCACAAGTCCTGCACATAACTTGGACTAGATTCACTAACCCTCCGATCCGTGTGCGATCCGTTTCCCTTTGCATGCAGGCCGACAAATTCACTAAAGGCCTGCATGCAAATGGAGACGATCGTTGGCACGCCCCCAGCCAACTACACAGATCGCTAAAGTCCTGTCAGTAGTGACAGGAGAAACAGCCTCCTGTCACTGCTGTCAGGGTTTCTGCCGGCTTTTAAAATTTTTTTTTAAATCAGGCAGATATTTTGCATGTTATACACACACAAAATATCTGCCCGATTTAAAAAATAATTAAACTCCCCCACCCAACAAGTGCCCCAAACCCCACAAAAAATTGCCCCGCAGCCTGCTCTCTGCTGCCCAGAAGTTGTGCCCTGAATCTGCCTGCCCTGACTCTCCCACTCTCGCCCCGAATCTCTCCTGCCACCCCGCTCTCTCCCCGAATATCTTCTGCCCTTCCCACACTGGGAGCCCATGGTTTTAACCCTGGCCTACAAAAAGTTTTAAAAAAAGTAAAAAGTTAAAAAAAAAGTTGTTATGACACCCCCCCCCCCACCCCCTGCAATGCCCTCCCAGCGCCAATGCCCCACAAAAGGCAGAAGGGATGCCAAGTTCCTCCTGACATGTTAAACCCATCTTGGCCGGGCTGGGCCCGGCCCGGCCTACCTCCCTCCCTGTTGTAAAATCTGGTCTGGCCAGCTGGCCGGGCCCGCCCACCCACCATCACCTTCAGAGGCAAATTATAAAATAGGGGAAAGGATTTCATTCCCAAGCACTTGGATCTCAGTTTTAGAAGGGAAATGTAGGTGTCCTAGCTTCCGTAAATACAAACAACCAATAAACTGCCAGTAGAGAAAATACAAAACAAAAACAGGCAGAAAAATATATATTTTTTCAATATACTTAAGGACTCATTTAGGCATGAGCTTCATCAGTGCCACATTAGAGATACCGCCTTGGGTTAAACTGCCTTTGTTACTTAGAGCAGTTCCCTAGTACTGAAGTGTCTCTAACCAATGTTATATTTCGGAGATTTTCATGTAGGTGCCTTTATTTGAGATTGGCCCATGGGGATAATTTCCTTAAGGAAAACTTCCATTGCAAAATCTTGCACTGTAACTATGGCAAATCTAACCTGTAAACTGTCTTTATATGTCAAATTAGGATAAAACTTGTATTGTAAGGATAACTATGGCGAGTCATAACTTGGTAAACGGTACAGTATATTATGTATATTAATATCAGACACCTAGGGCTCCTTTTACTAAGGTGCGCTAGCGTTTTTAGAGCACGCTCAAGATTAGCACGCGTTATAGCACGCGCTAGCTGAAAAATTACCGCCTGCTTAAAAGGAGGCGGTAGCGGCTAGCGCGTGCGGCATTTTAGCACGCCTTTGTAAACAGAGCACCTAGTATGTGCCAAGTTAGGATAAAAATTTGTGTTGTAATCTTTTTTTTTTTCAAATTTTTTATTCATTTTCAAAATTACATAAAGTGTAAGTATATATTCAGTCACATTAACAATACAGATATCACTTACATTCTATCATTTGTTTATTACATAACTTCTTATCCCTCCCCCCTCCCACCCCTCCCTACCACATAACCAATAATCATATAAATACACATCAATACCATAATCCCCCACCCTATCCATTTGAACTGATATATTTAAGGGAAACATCTTCAGTTACTCCATACAATATCTTGTCAATGGTTTCCACACATCCTGAAACTTCTTGAAATATCCTCTTTGCAATGCAATAAATCTTTCCATTTTATAGATATGACAAAGAATTCCACTAAAAGGTGTAATTTAATCTCCTCCAATCCTTCCAATTATATGTAATTTGCTGAATGACAACATCAGTCATTATAAGCAGTAATTTATTATTATTTGCAGAAATTTGACTTTTTGCTCTCATTTCCATACCAAATATCACAGTATCATAGGATAATGCCACTGGGTTGTCTAATAAATTATTAATTTGGTCCCAAATTGATTTCCAAAAATTCATAATATATGGGCAATGAACCAATAAATGTTACAATTGTGTTGTAATCTTGTGCTGAAATTATGCATGTTTAACTTGTAACCCGTTCCGAGCTCTTTGGGGACAACGGGAGAGAAAATGAATTAAATAAATGAATAAGTATCGTTCTGCCTGTTTTTGTTTTGTATTGTGGTTACGACATGCACAATTCCCCTTGTATTTTACAAAAGCTCTGGCAAATGCCTAAGTCTAAATTGAGATGTTTTGACAAAAATGCCTCAAAGAAATGTATAGCTCACAGCCATAAATGAATCAGAAAAATGTCTACCTTTCTGATTTGATTATAGTATTGAGCTAGATGTTTCATGCCCAACATGAAGCATAAAAGAGAATTCCAACGTGGTCTGCAGTGAAGTGAGCAGCAAGCAGAAAACAACGTAAAAACTGCAGAAGATGTACAAGATGTAGGCGTTGTTTATTAAAACAATCAAATTGCAGTAAAATATACAACCTAAATGCCAGCGTGTAGTATTCGCTTCTCTACAATTGTTCCATATAGACGTTCGTTTGATATCTTTTGTGCGGTTTAGTTTCACACCTTAACCACCACAGACCCCTGAGGAAGGTGTTGTCCGAAACACAAACCGTGTCGGGTCCCCTGGTTGGTAATAAGGTTGTATATTTTCTGCAATTTGATTGTTTTAATAAACAACGCCTTCATGCCCAACATGTTCATCTGTAAATACCATTTTCAGGAAAAAAAAAAAAAACCAAAAAAAAATCCCAAGGGGAAAATAACATAGAAAAAAACAAACCATGGGGATGTCTGTCTAGCAGCATTCCTGGTAAACTGGCCACACAGACATCCTGGCAATGCAGAGGGGCGACTTAGTGGTCAGTGCAGTGGACTTCACATAAAGGGACCCAGGTACAAATCCCAACTAAACCCCTTCATTTTGTATGATGAGCCCTCCAGGAACAGAGAATATCTACTGTGCCTAAAGGTCCACCACTACAAAAGCCCCCAGGCCTACAGGTTACATAGGTAGAGGAAGTATTCCTATGTTCTAGGACAGTGTTCTTCAACCTTTTGACACCTATGGACCGGCGGAAATAAAATAATTATTTTGTGGACCAGCACCGGTCCGTGGACCGGCAGTTGAAGAACACTGGGCTAAGTCATGCCCATCTCCATCCCAGACCCTGTCCCCATAATAGTACTAATTGTAACACCATTTTTTCCATTCATTGTTCATATATATATATACACACACACAATATAATCGTATTAATAACACATAATGGTTAACCACAAAATTAAAATACACAATGCCCACTGTATGCTTTTCAACATTCATTCCTACCAGAAAACAGATAACCCCATGCAAATGCAGGACCAAAAACTAAAAGTACTAATATTCACAAACAAACCCTAAGATGCAAGACTCTGCAAGCAGTACAACCCCAGAGGAAAAGAAACAAATGCATTTCTTCCTGAACAGACAGCTAGGACAGACAATTAGGGCAGATGTAAAATCACTAAATTAAAAAAATAAAAGCATTTCTCCTACCATTGTTGTCTCTCTCCTTCCATGTGCCTTGCCTTCTGGCCTGCCCCCCGGTGTTAGCTTCAGGTCGGTCCACGGCGCGATCAACGCAAGGTCTTCGGGCCGGCTCTCTGAGTGCTGCATTGTACAAAGCTGTGGGAAGCGACTCCTCGTGAGCATCCCGCGCCTCATCTGGAAGCCTTCTCTCTGAAGTTGCAACATCAGAGAGGAAGCTTCCAGGTCAGGCGCAGGCCGCGGGTAGGAGCCGCTTCCCACGGCTTTGTGCACTGTAGCACTCAGGGAGCCGGCCCGAAGATGCCGCATTGATCGTACTGAGGACCGACGGCTACAGAACAATCTCTTGGACCCGATGGAGGTTCTGGCCCTGCAGACCGGCAGAAAATGTCTGCGGACCGGCACCAGTCCACAGATCAGCGGTTGATGCCAACACTGTTCTAGGACAACTCACATATTCGTACTGAAAGGAAACAGTTATAGTGGAAACTGAGCCTGGATTTTGTTGCTCTCTGTCCATTATTCTACTCCATGTACTTGTTTGCTGTGCTGATTTCTTAGAAATGGTCATAATATCTAGAGCAGGGGTGCCCACACTTTTTTGGCTTGCGAGCTACTTTTAAAAGGACCAAGTCAAAATGATCTACCAACAATTAAATTTTAAAAAACACAAAGCACACTGTACACAGAGAAAATGTTAATTATTATTTGTATTTGAGGTTTTTTTTTCAGAGGTCAAGGCCGATGACTTTAAAAAATGCAATGTCACCTCAGTAACAATTATACAAAAATAGACAAATATACCCCCTCCCCCCGCGATAGCGGTTTTTAGTGCAGGGAGCTGCTCTGAATGCCCCTTGCAGCTCCCGACGCTCATAGGCTCCCTGCGCTAGAAACCAGTATCGCGGTTTAGTAAAAGGGGGCCATAGTGCAAAATATAGACAGCAGATATAAATTCTCAAAATGGACACATTTTGATCACTAAATTGAAAATAAAATAATTTTTCTTCTCCAAGGGGATAGATTCCGTACAAACGTAAGGAAGTTCTTCTTCACCCAGAGAGTGGTAGAAAACTGGAATGCTCTTCTGGAGGCTGTTATAGGGGAAAACACCCTCCAAGGATTCAAGACAAAGTTAGACAAGTTTCTGTTGAACAAGAACGTGCGCTGGTAGGGCTAGTCTCAGTTAGGGTGCTGGTCTTAGACCAGAGGGCCGCCGCGTGAGCGGACTGCTGGACATGATGGACCACTGGTCTGACTCAGCAGTGGCAATTCTTATGTTCTTATGACAGTCGGTGGTACATTGTATTATCAGGATACACATTATATCACAATGACAGAGTGGATCAAATTGGAGAGTGGTTGTGCTATATGTTAAAGAAGGTATTGAGTCAAATAGAATAAACATTCTATATGAAACAGATAGTAGCATGGAATCCTAAGTGGTATAGAATGGGTACAAGTGAATTGATTTTTTACTCTTTCAAAACTTACATAGACTAGGGCAGTGGTTCCCAACCCTGTCCTGGAGGAACACCAGGCCAATCGGGGTTTCAGGCTAGCCCTAATGAATATGCATGAGAGAGATTTGCATATGATGGAAGTGATAGGCATGCAAATTTGCTTCATGCATATTCATTAGGGCTAGCCTGAAAACCCAATTGGCCTGGTGTTCCTCCAGGACAGGGTTGGGAATCACTGGACAAGGGGACACTCACTGTTATGGAGAAACACCTTTAAACAAATAAGAGGAAAGAATAGTTAAGCTCTGGAACTCAAAGAATAGTTAAGCTCTGGAACTCATTGTCATAGGATGTGGTAACAGCAGTTAGCATAGCTGGGTTTAAAAAATATTTGGACAAGTTCCTGGAGTCCATAGTATGCTCTTGAGACAGACATGGGAGAAACCACTGCTTCTCCTAGAATTGGTAACTTAAAATTTTGCTACATTTATCTTGTGTTTGCTGACAAGTGAGAATGATCCAGAATTCCTTAAATTACACAGGGGGGATGGCAGTTAAGTCAGTTAAGATGCACCATGCATGCTGACTTCTGTAATGTTTCAGTTAACATAATACTTTAGGGCCTATGTAATAAAGTGTGATATGCACCTGAGGGCCTTTTTCCATTTACTAAAAATAACATTGCATGCAGTAAGACCTTAATCATGCATTTAGTCAGGTCCTCATCCTGTTATTATGTAACTGATAAAATTACTACTTATTTGCATATAAATGAAGGCACATCATAAGCAAATAATGCATTAAAAAGCCTATGAAAAATAACTTGCTATGCATCTATATATTTTGGGCTCTGAATTTGTTAGCCTTCATTTGCCCCCTCCCTCCCTCTTTCTACTGCGGCCCACGGCGCTAAATGCTCCAATGCTACTGTGGCACTCAAGGGAATTCTATGAGTGAGGAACAGCGTCGGAGCATTTAACGTATCTTAGTAAAATCGTAGCTTAGTAAAAGAGCACCTTAAAAATAATAAGTGCAAAATTAATCTAATCTAATCTAATACACAATTTATTAATCGCACTATACCAAAAAGGTTCCAGGCGATTTACATTCAAAATCTATGGGAAAATACAAAAACAATCATTAATTAAAATACCATCATAACATGAATATTACAAGTTATATAAAAAAGTTTTCAAATTTTTATGAAACCTTAAGTGATTGATATCAGTCCTAATGTAAACAGGTAGATTATTCCAGGTTGTAATGGCAGCATAAGCACAAGAGGAATTGAGCTGTTATTTATACCGTAATCCTCTAATCTGTGGAAAATGTAATAATAAAGTACCACATAATCTGATGGAAGAATAATGCAAATGAGCAAAAAGCAAAATCTGATTATCTGAAGAGTCAGTCTATAATATACGATATTCGCCTCTCAACTGATAACTGATGAAGATTTTTATCTGTTGATGCAACACTTTTATATCTTTTTAGACCAGAAATTAATCTAACTGTAGTATTCTGGAGTAACTGTAATTTTTTAAAATCAGTTTTGATGTTAAGTTCAAATATAAATATCAACAGTACTCAAATTTAACTATATCTTTGAACAAGACCTTAATTCTTTAAAAAGTCTGGAACACTTTTTTGTGGTCAACGTTTATGGTTATATCATGATGTAACTAGAGTAACTCAGGAAAGGCGAAAATTGTTTTTGGGAAGAAACAAGGAGGCTAGGTGCTACATTCTTGTTAACCTATCCATGCAAATGTGTTATTAAGTATATGGGACTAAAATATGTGTTCTTCATACCAGAACATCAACGATCCTTTTTAGATCTTAAGGATTTATCTAGTGGTGGGAGTGTAGCTCAAGAATAAAGCCGGGTTGTAGCATTTAAGTCTTTTCTTTGTATTTTATTGTAATGTAATCTTTTTATTTCTTTTTTCAATTGAGGTCTAAGGAAGAGTCAATTCAATAACAATTTTTACTTTTAAATGTTAAATTGTTCTATGATGTTAATTCCGTTGGAATATGACTCTGTATTTCTATAACAAGTACTTTATACTTGTGAATTATACTAAAATTAATAAAAATAAAAAATTTTTTTAAAATAAATAAAAGCCAAATCCTGTGTCTCAGAGCAAAGAGCCTTGTTTTGAGTAAACCTTGCCAAGTCTTTCATACTCTCTTTCTTTGTGTTAGTTCCCGTTGTAAGAGCAAAATGGGGAGATGTGAAGGATGCTTCTGGTAGATAGGAAAATGATTGATATTGTGCTTTGATTCCTTGATGATAGTGTTTCTACTCGGTGCCTTCAATCTTGTAATTTAAGCAATCACTTTTCTAAAAGCATTATTTCTAGACCTTCTTACATGGGATCTTCAGGAGACTGGAATTAGTAGGGGGAAGCTTGCACTGCTTTTTCCTATGATGTGCCCTACTTTGCTTTTTGTTTCATTGTAGGAACTCCGTCTCTGATGTTAAGTCTCATATGCTTCAGGAGAAGTTTCCTAATGTTTGAGAGACAAAAAAAATGTCATTGCTAAGTAAACTCTGCCACACAGGGCCCGTTCTGGAGATGCAGGAGCCCAGGGTAGAAATTCGAGACCCCCAAAAAGTTTGGCAGGCTGTGTCCCATTGAGATTCGGCCAGGGTTCAAACCCCCTGTGACATGAGGTCCCAGGGCAGTTGCCATAGTTATACTCCCCTCCCCCACACACACACACACTAATGCCAACCCTGCAGTCATATAAAAGATTGTCTGCCACCCATATGCCTTGCATGGGGAGAGATGGCTGTTAAATACTTGTAGATTCAGAGCTCTGCAACCCTCGGGCATGGCTCCATCGTTTAATTTGCTCTCATGAATAGTGTTTTCAAAGATTTCTACTCTGACCATGCGGCCATAAGAGGAGTGAGAGCACGGAAGCGAAACGGACAGCTGTCAGAAAGCAGAGGCATTCAACAGCCTGATAATTCTTGCACTGACTTAGGGCATGCCTTTGAGCATTAGCCAGCTGTTGGTACACCCGCCTTCCACGCTCTTTTCTAGAACATGCTATTCCTAAGCTGACTGTACATCCTTTGGCAGAATGGCAAAATGCCCACTGAATGTATTCTTACATGCTAATAATTTTACAAATGTCGGTTTAGCCTCAGAACTTTACAACTGAAGACGATTCCTGCTGCGGGAAGGGAATATGACAGATGGCATAAGATATGGCAGTAATTTTACTGACAAAGTACTTGGCGAATCACAGAAGAAGTTTGAAATCTATTCATCTGTTTCACACTAAAAGCAAATTCAACATGCACTGAAGCATTATCCAGATAATGTAATTGTTCTGAGTGAAGAAAGCCTTCTTCAGGCTGAGGATGTATATATGTGATGGGTTTTTTTGTTTCCATTACCCAGATAAAGTCCTACAATTTCATCTGTATGGAAATAAACTGAGTGTCAGCTTTATGAGTTATCTGGCAATGCTGAATAGCACCGGGAGGTCTGCTCAGAGAACCATCGTCTTGTTAAATTCCATTCCGAGAACATGTAGCCACAAGATTTGTTTGTTTCTCCTGTAACTTATGATAAATGTAATAGCTTTATGGGGCTGCTATATTTTCTGTAAATGAAACACATTTTATCTGTGCCTAAAAATAAAATATGAAAACACATTGTTTGCATCACTGACCTACAAAGCCAGGAAACTATAAAGGGGGAAGAAATGACTTAATTTGCAGGTAACTGCAGTAGACATTTTTTTTCTCCATCTTTTTATCATGTGGTACATTTTATGTGTATTTGAAACCATAGGCTTTCTGAGTGTGTTATGGAAAATAAAATCAAACCATTGATTCCTGTAAAGGAATCAAGTTCTGGATGGCACAGTGCATTGAATTTTCCTGAGGGATTGTGATTTCTAAAAGCTCTGCTAGTTTACTCAGACTTGAAAATCAAAAGAAATATTTTTTACCACTATAAGAAGCATTCCGTTTTAAGAACTAGAAATGAAGGATGTAGTCTACATTTCAAGAAGATATATTGTTAACACTGGGAGATTTGCAAAAGGGCGACAATAGGGGCATCAAACTCATTTCAATATCAGGCCACGCTAGAAAAAAAATATACTTTCAGCGGGCCAGCCATTCATTTTTTTTCACATTTTTGTGTGTTCAGTTAATATACAATATATTAATTTTTTTTTAACATGAAGGAAGAGATTTTATTGATCAGTCCTGGGAAGGGGGGAGAAGGAAGAAAGGCCCTGATTCTGTAAAGTCTGCCTAAATTTAGTTGCTGATATCAGTGCCTACATTAACCCCTCCTTTATAAAGCCGCACTAGCATTTTTAGTACCGGCTGTGGTGGTAAGACCTCCGATGCTCATAGGAATTCTGGGAGCATCAGAGATCTTACCACCGTGGTCAGTGCTAAAAACGCTAGTGTGGCTTTATAAAGGAGGGGGGTTAATGAGCAATAGGTTTAATCAGTGCTGATATTGGCACTCAACACCTCACAATGAGATTTAATTAAAAAGTTACTGTGGGCCAGATGAAGGGGCCTAGCAGGCCAGAAAAGGCTGAATGATTGACACCCCTTCAACTATGACATCCTTGTTTCTCTTAAATGTTACGATGGTTGCAGCTCAAACATTGTAGACAGCCTGGTTAATCAACCTGAACAATGTCCAAGGCCCCTTTTTATCAAGCCGCTTTAGGGGGGGGTTATCGCTGGCCGCTGTAGTAGAAGAAGCTCTGATGCTCATAGAATTCTTTTCACCGCAGCAGCCGGCGATAAAAACCCTAACGCAGCTTGATAAAAGGAGACCTAAGTTAACAAGGAAAACGTGTGTAAGAATTTTATAAAGGTATTAGGGGAGTCTAGTTATCAACAGGGGATGCCATTATGGCATGTTATATTACCACTAACTTGGGCTATTAACCCTAATCATTAGAAATTAGGTCTCACTGCATGAAATGGAACCTGTGTTAAAACAGCTTGCGTTAGTGGTAAAATAGTGTGTCTTAACTGTAGCCCACATTGACAACTAAATTCCCCCTCCCCTTTATTGTTGGAACTCAAGCAGTGATTAGGAGCTTTGGGAAAGTTTGGAAAGCTAATGCACAGTATTAGCTGCTAGATAAGTCATTCATTTTGCTCTGGATTAAATCCATTAGACCAGTGGTTCCCAACCCTGTCCTGGAGGACCACCAGGCCAGTCAGGTTTTCAGGACAGCCCTAATGAATATGCATGAGAGAGATCTGCATATAATGGAGGTGTCAGGCATGCAAATCTGTTCCATGCATATTCATTAGGGCTATCCTGAAAACCCAGCTGGCCTAGTGGTCCTCCAGGACAGGATTGGGAATCACTGCATTAGACTACCCAAGATTATATATCAGGGAAGAAGGCAGGGCCGGATTTTCCTATAGGCTAACTAGGCTTCAGCCTAGGGCAGGGGTGTCCAATGTCAGTCCTCGAGGGCCGCAATCCAGTCGGGTTTTCAGGATTTCCCCAATGAATATGCATGAGATCTATTAGCATACAATGAAAGCAGTGCATGCAAATAGACCTCATGTATATTCATTGGGGAAATCCTGAAAATCCGACTGGATTGCGGCCCTCGAGGACCGACATTGGACACCCTGGCCTAGGGCCTCAAGATCCGTGTCACATTTTTTATATAGGTTAGTACCAATAACAACATGTTTCATTTAACATATTGATATATATCACAGTAATGATGCATTTTATTATCTCTCATGTAATTTACAAACTTAAAAATGGGAGGTGAAAGGGCCTCATAAGTGGAATAGCCTAGGGCCTCTTTTCATCTAAATCTGACCCTTGGTGTAGGTTGGAACGCAGTCAGAAGTGAAGAGCCCACTAGACTACCAGGGTGGAATTTTTAAGCTAGAGATGGAGGGGTGTTTGGGTAGGACTAGGTCGTGGAGAGGGAGGGTATGCAGATCCAAATCAGGGTCATTGGGTTGGAGAGAGAAGAACCTGACAAAAATGTACTAAATGCACATAAGAAACTTTTTTTTTAGTATGGCCAGGAATACCAAATGACCACAATAATATGCATTTTAATGTAGTCTGCAGTAACGGTTTCCCCATGAGTTAATACTTGCACTGAAACCATTAGAGCATTAGTCAGTTAAAGCCGCAGTTAAACCGGTTTAAAACTATACATATGCTTTGTGCCTTGGTCTCTGAATCAGCAAATTTGAGAGAGACCCTCCTAAATATTTGGGCCCTAGGCATAGGGGAAGCTACTCCTTATCCTGGGATAGATAGCATAGAATGCTGCTACTCTATGGGATTCTGCCAGGTATTTATGACCCGGATTGACCATTGTTGGAAGGAGGATACTGGGCTAGATGGACCATTGGTCTGGCCCAGGAAAGCTGTTCTTATATTCATGTGTCTTGTTTGCCTGTATTTTAATCCTGTCCTGGATATTTTTTTCTATATGTTATTTGCCTGACCTACTAGAAGTGATTTCTAGGATAAGATATTGAAATATATTTTGTTAACAACTGGAATAAATGGTGCAATTCTTCTTCATATATAGACATTTGCTGGTCTGTTGCATTGCAGCAGAGTGCTCTAGTAAAGAAGCAAAAGTTACTGGATTTAGTATTGACCCTGGCATTGAAAGTAAAAAAGAATAATTGGAGAGATACGTTACAAGTTGCTGGTTATGGTATACTTTTTTACTTTAGTTAGATTGTGAGCCTTCAGGACAGTAAGGGAATTTCTAAGTACCTATCTTACTTTTTAATTTTAATTGTTACTGTTACTGGTTACTTTACCCTGGTTAATCTGACTGAATCTTCGCTGTAAATGTACAGTCTCTTCTCCTGTAAACCGCTCTGAACTGTTTTATGGTATTGCGGTATACAAAAATAAAGTTATTATTATTATTATTATTACATGGCTAGCATCAAGTGAAAATCATTGGTGCGGACCCAACACGGTCCGTGTTTCGGCTTGTAAAGCCTTTTGACCATGTTGGGTCCTCATCGATGATTTTCAATTTGGATGAGTTTGGATTTATTATATTTTTTTTCCATCTGGTTTTGTTTTATCCTGTTACTGGACATTAAACATTGTCATCAAGAACATCGGTTTCACAGTTTTTTGTGTACTTTTGGTATACTCCTTTTTTACTGTGGAATCATTGGGTTTCTGTTGTGTGATAACCTTTTACATCAACAGAAACATTCGAAGAACATCCCAGATCCACCCATGACCCTCCCATTCCCATGCCCCCCTCCCCCCCTTTTGGCGCTGCATATAGATTTTAGGTGTGGATCTTGCACATAAATTTGCATTCATAAATGTAATTAAAACCCATTAACGTTAATAATTGCTTGTTAAAAAATCAATTAGGGCAAACTGGCTTGTTAGTCAACTAAGGGCTAGATTCACTAAAGCCCTCTTACCTGTCCGATCCTGTTCCGAGTCTTGCTGAGCGACCCATTCACTAAAGGCTCCCCATGCAAATCACCTGATCGTAAACACTCCCACAAATAATCCCACGGATTGCTGAAGACCGATCGTGACGCATGCGCAGACCATCATTGATGGCTGTACATGCGATCCCAAATGCGCCGCTCTCCTGCACCAGCGGGAGAAGGAGGAAGGGTTGGGGAAGTAATGACAGGCAAGCAAGGCAAAGGCAGTTGAATCCATGCATTTCAATTTGTGAAGTACATTTTTGTTTCCAGGAAGAACAACTTATCCTTTCTCTTTCCAAGAATACCAGGTCTCAGGCTGCTTATCCCGACGTGCACTGCCGAACTGAGAATGAAAGTTCCACTCACAAGTATGAGACTGAGCTTGTAACAATGGAAAGGCAGAGAGTAGAGTTTTTTTAAGCGCATCTTATTAACTCCCCTAAGGACTGTTGTTTCTGCTGCTGCTCTTGCTTTAAAAAATGCACTGCGGTGGCTCCTCCACATAGCGCACACATGGCTGGCCCACACTATATAAAAAAGTGGAGTTTCTCAAATCCTACAGTCAGCTGCAAGCATGGAGTTTCAGGGCTGCAAGTCTGGTATTTCAGCGCATGAGAGAGCAGGAAAAGAGTGAGCAACTGGTCCTCACCAGTCACTTGGTTTCGGATCGGCCAGCCCAGTTGGTGTGCCTGAAAAATGTTGGTGAATCGCTGCCTTGCTAGATTTGCATGCCATTAACCTAATTTGCATGCGTGGATCGGGTGCGGACAGGATTGGCAAGAAGGTTAATGAATTGGGTCGGGGTCATAAAGGGGTCTCAAACCGATTGGTACACGATTGGTTTGCTTAGTGAATCTAGGCCTAAGTTGTATGTGCAAATTGGATACGTACCCAAGTTTGTCCATACAACTGAAAGCGCCATTTATAGAATTCAGGTGGTTATGAACAGGATGAAACTCCCACATTCTATCAGCTGCTGAGTCTGAGAAAGCTATAGAAAAGAGATGAGACAAAGGGAGACTGTTCCATATCGATGGACCAAGAAATGAAAGGTACTATGATGAGTAGATTCTAGGCATGCAGAAGAAGGCTTGGGTACCATTATCACATGTAAATATAATCACAACATATATTCCATTGATAAGGCTCGATTTCCCCACTTTTGTTCAATAAACCCAAAGCAGATTACAAGAAAATAAAATTTCCGTTTCAATCCTATTAGAATCACAGTTAGACTCTCATACCCAATGCAGTAATATAGAATATACACAAAACAACAAAACCCAATATCTGCAATGTGGAATCTGCTCTCATGCGATGAATTCAAAGCTAAGCATCATAGAGGCATTCAAAAGGGTTTCTAAATAAGGCAGTGAATTAAGTAGGTTGAAATTCATGCTTTCCTTCACACAGGGTAAAAAAACGGGAATGTGATCTAAGCTTATATTTGACATCAAGTACCTCAAAGCTATATAAAAGCAACAATCACCACCATATAGAGACCCCCTAATGCTGAACTCTGAATTCAGCACACTTTAAGCATTCTGATGGATCTATGCCTGCCCACATGGAGTTGACCATAAAAATGGGACCAGGGCACATAATGGCTATAAAAAAATACTGCAAGAAAAAAAAATCATTAAAACCTTCTATGCATTAACAAACCCCTTGACAGTTTCAGCCACCCAGGAAAATTATCATTGTAATTGATAACATCATTCAATAAATTCTTCTGTACACTGTGGAAGTCTGGGTTTCATACAGGACTGGACAGAATTTTAAATAAAATCTGCATTTTCAGTTTTGTTAAAAAAAAAAAAAAAATTCACCAGAAATGGAACTATTCCTTTTGTGATTCACTATTCAAAAGCAATATTAAATTGTAATGTTACCTCAGGAACTGTGAACATAAGCTGTTATGAAAATGTCCTTTTATTCATCCAATGATTCAAATGGCTTTATTCATCCAATACCTCAATGACTCGACATGTACATGTTTCGGTCAAACCGGCCTGCTTCAGGAGCCTAGAGAGTTTTCTCAATAATTCCAGATGATATGCTATGTACCAATGTTCAGTATCAAAAAAGTCTGGGCGTTGTGGAGTCAACTAAATTAATACAGGACCTAAATAGGAATTAATACCACCTAAATAGGAAGCGGTAAATGCTTCCATATTAACCCCTTCTTTTACAAAGCTACATTAGCAGCTGCCGCTACGGTAACTGCCCCAAAGCCCATAGGGAATTAAAGGGCTTCAGGGCTTTAGCCATGCCACAGTTGCTAATACGGCTTTGTAAATGGGAGGGGGGGAGAGTAAATCTCAGCAGGTACCATGTGCTAATAAGAATATTCATGCAAGACCTGCAATAAAAATAGCAGGAATGATCCCAAAAATTGTTGCGGCAAATTTGCAGCTACCATGCAATAAAATCCCACGTTAAGCTGCAGTAGCTGCAAATTTTAAAGCATTTTAGTAAAAGGGCCCCTTTATTTGAGATTTGGATTTTAGATTTACATTATTCATCTTTCTGAATATAACCTAAAGGCAAGTTACGGGACGCTACTCATTTTACATGATACTGTCCAGCATAACAGGTTTTTAAAAAATAAATAAATCTTTATTATAGCGTAACAGTTAATATGTATTTATTTCACTTTGTTTTGTCAGCAGAAAAACGAGGTCCTAAGCTTTAGAATCTCTGCCCGTTAACATCAGTGAGTGCAATGTATTTTGATGCTTTTCAAAAGTCCTTACAAACATATTTGTTCATCCAAATTATTTCTCAAAAATAGTTTAGACCTGATCATGGGGTTTGGGATATTTCGAATTATACCCCATTTTAAGCAGGTCATGTACAGTATTGGGGGTATATGGTATGTCTGGGTTTATTTTGTGCTTGATATTAAATTTAGTTTCAATTATGTTTTTAATTGCTGGGTTTGTTGCCTTTCAGTAGTAAGGACCGATAATTGAATAATTTATTATAAGGCTATTTCATGTTATTATTATGGTATTTTTGATGACTTCTGTGTTTAATTTTTATGTCTTGTTAATTGCTTGTTTTAATGTACTCTGTGTTGAGCAGGTTCACGGCCACAAAATGACAAATATAACTCAGATTAAATTGCTTTAATTTAATTAAACTGTGCTTTAGGCTGGAAAGCACGTTGCCGATTCCTTGACTCCTACGACTGATTGGTTCCTCTTTGCAGACTGAAACAAAAAGGCACAGGAGTCAGAGAAGCAGTTGCAACCTCAGAAGTGCCTTTATCCCATCCTGCTGCCCCCAGTGACTCTCCCCTAACACACAGCACTGAAAGGTGCAAGATGAGGCAGCTGTACTGTGAGTGTGGGGCAAAGCTTCAGCTTCTTCCTCCTTCCTCCTCCCAATTGCCCTGTGCAGTCTTAGCTCTGTTCCTCTTCTGGCACATCTTTAAGCACTGAGGTACAATCATACTAGCCACACTAATCTAAACATGGCCCTGGTTATTTGTGAAAATAGTTATCCTTCCGGATGTATGGGGTGGGGGGGTGCTGCTGAAAAGTTCTCAGCCCAATTCATTACCTAACTTAGGAATTTTTAAGACTGTAACTAGTATATTTTATGTGAATGTATTCTCGCTGATTGTACATCTTCTCTTGGTGTAAACTGCCTAGAATTTCTGGTGATGGCGGTATAGAAGAATAAATTTATTATTATTATTATTATTATTAAGAAGAGAATGACGTGGATATGGTTCAATGATCTGAAACAATGTCAAAACATAGAATTTCGTATCTGCAGATTGGCACTTAACGAAATAAGATAACACTCTTTTCAACTACAGTGGCACAATAACACTCAGAATTAGGAAGCTGGTTGGGCTGAGAACTTTTCAGCACCCTCTCGTTCTCTGCTAGTGATAATAGAGAAATGGAAAGACAGAGCATTCACAGGGTTGAAATAGGATTCGTTCTTTTTTCTTATTATTTTTAAATGCTTCTGAGAGCTTCCAAATCACGTTCTATAGTCTTCAACCCATTGGTATAAATGTAGAAGTGGTTTGCCTGAGTCCTGTGGTCAAGATTGCATGGGTATTTCCTCTCCCTGATCCAGATGTGTCCTTGAGTCAGATTTAATTCCTGGCATTCATACAGTAATTTGTGGTTTTCTTGGCATGATACAAGAGTGGTTTTCCATTGCATTCTCCCGAGACAGATGTTTAAGTGTCTTGCCCAAGGTCACAAGAAGCTGCTGTGAGGCATGAACCTAGATCTTTCAGTTCCTACCTACTGTTCTTCTCTCATTTGCCTTTGTCCTATTAAATTCAGTGAGGTAAGATTGTATAAATTAGGCCAAAAACAACTGACTTGTTTTCACATTTCTAAATTTTTTCTGATGTTCACCTTTTTTCATGTGTTTTAAAATATGTGGTGAAACTTTTTTTAAGTGGGCAATTCAGTTGTACACATATTAATTTGTAGATACACACATGCACAAGCAATTTGTATAACATAACATTACATTTTATTTATATACCATAAATACCTTGTACTTCATGGTTTATAGAAAAAGAAAAAACAGACATACCTGGTGAATTATAAATTAAAAACAACAGAGCTAAAAACAATCCTCTAGAAGCAAAAAAAATTACCAAATAAATGAGTATTTAGATTATGTCTAAAATCCATATAGGAAAATAAATTCATAACATTATGAAACACGACTTTTGTTCCTGGGCAGTTTAAATATAATTTCCTAATTGCACATGCCTAAAAAGTATAGAAAATGCCTGTTATTTCCATAAAACTTTGCTTTTGTGACCAGGATAGTCATATTTTGTTATTTACCTATTACCAATTTCACTCCTACATCAACAAACAGGAAGCCCTATCCACCTACCAGTCGGGATTCAGGAAATTTCACAGCATGGAAACCGTCCTACTTGACATAATCGACGATTGCTGGAAACTCATAGACAAGGGAAACTATGTTTTTCTGGTGCTACTTAATCTCAGTGCAGCCTTTGACACTATTGACCAACACCTCTTCATTATGCGACTTGCTGAGATTGGCATCCAAGATGTTGCATTGCACTGATTCACTTCCTTCTTAAGTAACAGAACCCAAAGTGTATTAATGGGCTCAACCCTATCAAAACCGAAACCAATCAAATATAGGGTACCACAGGGAGTCCTACTGTCCCCTCTCTTATTCAACCTCTACTTTAAACCCATCTTAGATATAGTGTTCAAACACCAAATTCAGATCCTCTCCTTCGCCAACATCCAACTATACCTTCCTTTAGGGAAGAGACGTGACTCCCAGATTACAAAATTCCTCAACCATCTAACAGAAATCAAAACCTGGATGTCTATAAATAAACTGCAAATAACCCTCAAAAACAGAACTCCTTTGGATCAACAAAGAATACTATACCTACACTCATCCCTCTCTTATCTAGGAAACTACTACCCTAACTGCAAAAGACCAAGTACGCAGCCTGGGAATACTTCTCAATGCAAACCTTTCACTCTCTTGTCACATCTCTCAGGTAGTCTCCTCTTCATTCTACTATCTCCGACAGCTCCGGAAAATATGAAGTTAGTTCTCAGAAACTGACTTCACCCAACTTCTCTATGCTTTTGTCCTGTCCTGCATTGACTACTGTAACACAGTATTCAACAGATTGACAGCAAAAAATCTCCAGCATCCATCTCAGAAGCACTATCATCAGCCCACTAGCTATCCATTACCAAATGTATCTTCGAGAGCCTACTAATAACATACAAGTTCCTATACAACATGGCACCCAGCTGCATATCAACTAAACCCCATCCATATGTCCCAAACAGACCACTCTGCTCACAAAAGGAAACATTTGCAAATACCTCCTGGTCGCGCCTTCCAACTCCAGAGCACCAGATGTCATTCCTACTCCCACTTCCTACCAAGTTATTGGAATCAACTGCCTCCTCACGTCACTGTGATAAAGCTGTTCCAAGACACTACCTCCTTCCAAGTTAGCTTCTTGGGAAATTCCTTGCACTCCAGGATCTTCTTTATCTGTGGTCCAATAAAGTCATCAGCTTTGACCTGTGCCTCAGTCAGACTATGGAAGATGTATTGAAGGTACTTGAAGACTGCTGATTCTTTATCTGGAGCTCTGACAAATTGTTTTATTAGGCTCAATTTGATGTGCAATGGTGGCATCAATACCTTCCGTGGGTTTTTAAGTTGTTCCCATATCACATTGTTTCTCCCCACAGAGAAATTAGTCCGCTGTGACCAATCCTGCCTTTGGTAGTATGCCTTTGTTTCCCTGCTGTCCCAAAGGCAAAGATAGCAGGGAAGCTTAGCAAAACCACCTTGGAAACCCATTAGGAATGCCACTATTTTGAAGTCTCCAATGACCTCCGAGCCATACTCTTCATACGAGGGGTCTCTGAAAAGTTTTCAGCTTAACCATGAAGAGAACGGTAGAGTTATTAAACTTTCAAGTTATGCCACACTTTTCTTGACACTTTTCATTTCAATGATATGAAATTAAATTAAAAGTGTCAAGAAAAATATGGACTAACTTGTAAGTTTCATGGCTCCACATCATTCTTTTCTTAGTTGGGCTGAGAACTTTTCAGTAGTTCCTCATACTCAAGGTGCCTAGTAAGGTCTTGATGCTGTTATAATCCTCTTTGAGATGCACAGAGTGAGCCATTGGAAGAGATGGGTACTTGTTCCCATTATGAAGCAGCATAGCTTTGATACTCCTAGATGAAAAGATGCCACTCTTTCGGGTTATAGGCTTACAGATTACAGGCAATTCCAATTGCCTCAAAGAGACTAGTCACATTGTGGCAGAAGCAGAGCCCATTTTGATTGGTGAAGAAGATGGAAAAAGCTTGGTGATGCTTCCTCTGATCTGTGACTTGCACACTTTCATCCAACAAGTTCCGCTGCTTGAGCCTAGATGTCAAAAGCTTGGCATTGGACTTGGTGAGACCAATATCTCTGATCAAGTCATTGAGGTCTTTTTGGTTTGGATAGTATGGGTTTCTCTCATCAGCTGCACCACGGATATTGTAAACTGGATCTATAACATCTCCCTCACTCTCTGATGTCCTGCTCTTTTCTGAAGATAGCTACTCTCTCTCTGGGAAATTGGGTATGGGGAACTCAGGGCAATGTGGCACCAGGGTGATGGATGAAGAAATGACCGGATATGTGATTGCAGATGCATACTTTCCAGCTCACCATTTGAAAGGGTCCACCATGCAAAAGTAGCAGATGCTTCAGTGGTCAGTGGCTTCCCATCAAAGTCTTGGGATAGAAAACTTCATAGCTCATTTTCCCCTCTGTTCCATCTTGTTGTTGTTGTTAGGTGCCATCGACTTGTGTTCGAGTCCTAGTAATTTGATGAATTATAGATCTAAAAACAAATCAGTTTTGTGCTAGTCTGGTAAGGTCCTCCAATGTCATCCCCATCATTGTTTTCAATGTGTCCAGCCATCTGATTCCAGGTCACCCTCTTCACCTGATTCCTTCAATCTTCCCAAACACGATGTCCTTCTCCAATGATCTTTCTCTTCTGACGGTATGACCAAAATAAGACATTCATAACTTCATCATTTGGGCTTTGAGTGATATAACTGGTTTGAGCTCTTCCAGATTCGATTTTTTAGTTTTTCTGTTGGTCCACAGCACACATTCATCCTGTAGAAGAACAAAATGAAATTGTGGTAATGAAAACAATACATTTATTTTACCTATGACTAATGTGTTTGAGCTTCTTGGAACATATTTCATACATGATATATTTTTAAATAATATTGAAAATTTTTAAAAATTTAAATATTTTTTAAAATTAAACATTCTATTGTATTTTCATTCTTGCAGTGTCAATATTTCTGTATTATTCTGCCTTCTGATGTTACAATTTGAAATTGATGCAGGACTATAGTGTTCTTTGTATTAGCTATACAGTGGTACCTCGGTTTACGAGTGCACCAGTTTGCGAGTGTTTTGCAAGATGAGCAAAACATTCGCAAACTTGGTGCCTCGTAAACCGAGCTTGCCTCGCTGTACGAGCGCCCTCCCCGCGAACCGGCACCTTCCCCCCCGTGATCCGGCACCCCTCCACCGCCATCGGGCACCCCCACGCCACCATCGGGCACCCCCCGCCACAACCTGAGATCCCCCAACCCACCTGAACCCTCTTCTTACTTCCAGTGTAGCCTCCACATCGGCATCGGCATCGGCACCAGCATGTCCTGTGCCCGAAAATCTGCTTCCTGTGCCGAGCCTTGAGCATGCACGCATGCTCAAGGCCCGGCACAGGAAGCAGATTTTCGGGCACAGGTCTGCTGGTGCCGATGCCTATGTGGAGGCTACACTGGAAGTAAGAAGAGGGTTCGGGTGGGTTGGGGGATCTCAGGTCGCGGCAGGGGGGTGCCCAATGGCGGCGGGGGTAGTGTGCACGATGGCGGTGGGGGAATGCCGGATCGTGGGGGGGAGGGTGCCGGTTCGCGAGGGGGGCCTTCGGGGGGAGCAATGCCGGTTCTCGTGGGGGGGGAGCAGCACTGCTGGCCTCGGGGGGGGGGAAGTGAGGGGTGGGAACATATCATAGCAAGTTTCCCTTACTTCCTATGGGGAAACTTGCTTTGATATACGAGCATTTTGGATTACGAGCATGCTCCTGGAACGGATTATGCTCGTAATCCAAGGTACCACTGTAATCCTAAATTTGCCATTGGTGATTATATTTGTTTTTTGCATCAATAAAAATTATTTGTTCATAACAATGAAACATTCTAAGAAATTTTATAGCAGAAAATTCCACCATCCTAGTAAGAAACAAAATTGTCTTACCTTCCAGAGGTTTTGGAAGTGCTTGCATGTTAAGTGAGGTGCCCAAAGTTTGTCTTGATCCCCAACGGGCATGCAGAAATATGTCTTGTAGGTATTGCACATCTTATCAGATGCTTCTAGGAAGTACTTTTTCTCTCGTCTTGATAAAATGGCTGCATACATAGCAAATGCATCTGCCAGATGTTTGCACCTTAGTAAAAGGGCCTCTAGGTTTACTCAGCTTGGAATCAATCTGGAATGTTCTGCAAAAAAATGTAAATTTCAAAATATCAATGTCCCGATCACAAGAGCAAAGTTTGAGGGGAATGGATAGCCATTTTCTATACTTTTATGTCTCGACAGAAAAAGAGAAGTCTTCCTTTGCCCAGCACAGTAAGAAGCTGTAACTATGACCTAACTGTACTATATCCATTTCTTTGTAGACTTCTTTTTTTTTTTTTTTTTCATCCCAAATGTCTGTCCATATTTATTGTAACAGATAACTTCTTTAGATACATTTCAGTTCTGATAATTCTATGCTTTTTAAGATGCAATATTCTGTGTAGGATACTCTTGTCATCATAAATAAACTTTAAGACAAAACTTAACATAGCATTTACATCACATAACAGAACACTATTGCAGTGCAATCTATTTTTTTTGGTTAAGTTAATTATTTCTAAGAATATACTTTTATTTCTGGTGTAGGTGGTCAGGTCTGAGTCATTTCTGAGTAAAAGAATGCATTTCGGTCTGCCTCCTGGCTTTAGACTGGAGATAGCGCCCTTTGCCCTCCTCAAAACGCTTCTTCTCTTCTGCAGAATTTAGTACAACTTGAGGAATAGGAAGAGCCTTTCCTTCCTTACTAAGGGATACGAAGGTAAAGAATGCACTAACGGCTCGATATCTTCTTTGGGTATCATCAACAAAAGGTTCAACATCCACAAAAACCTCAACCTCCATAGATTTATTGCTTGTGAAGGTCAGGCGGCCAGAAACAGTAAGGACAGAACCTTTTTGGATCTTGCGATGGAAGTTGATTGCATCCACAGAAGCTGTAACAATATTAGTCTTACAGTGGCGAGCAGATACAATTCCAGCTACCTCATCCATAAGTTTCATGGTTACACCTCCATGTACAAAGCCTTGAGGAGTACAGTCTGATGGTCCCACCAGATGGATTAGGCTAGACTGGCTAAACCCAACAGTATGAGGTTCTGGATTAACAATAGGCAGAACAACATCATCAGCTCTGGTGGTTTCCAGTCATTCTAGTTTTTGAGCTTCATACCGTTTTTTCCCTTCCTCCTCTTGTTCTTGTTTTTCATAATGAATTGGGGGAACTTCAAGGATCTTCTCTACGCAGGATGGCCGCCATGTCCTCCATCAGCAGGATCATGCGTCCTGATGATGCAAATATTGCTGGAAATGTGCATGGAGGAACCATTCTGAAAATGATTGAAGAAGCTGGTGCCATTATTAGTACCCGGCACTGTAACAGTAAATCTGTGGAGCGGTGTTTTGCTGCCTTGGCCCGCGTGGAACGAACAGACTTTGTTTCACCCGTGTCCATTGGAGAAGTGGCTCATGTCAGTGCTGAAATAACCTACACCTCCAAGCACTCTGTGGAAGTCCAAGTTAATGTGATGGCTGAAAATATTTTAACAGGTGAAAAGAGATTGACTAACAGAGCAACTCTTTGGTATGTTGCCCTTTCCCTGAAGAATGTAGAGAAGATCTTTGTAGACTTCTGATAGGTAGCAGGAAGAATGGAAGAGGGGGATAATTAAAAAGATTTCAGGAGGTGTGGGGTTTTCAAATGAAATTTTGAAATTGACAGAGAGAGGAAACTAGAACTTTCAGGGATAAGAACATAATAATTACCGCTGTTTGGTTAGACCAGTGGTCCATCGTGCCCAGCAGTTCGTTCATGCGACAGCCTTTGGTCAAAGATCAGCGCCCTAACTGAGACTAGCCCTACCTGCATACATTCTGGCTCAGCAGGAACTTGTCTAACTTTGTCTTGAATCCCTGGAGGGAGTTTTCCCCTACGACAGACTCCGGAAGACCAACCTCCTTAAGAGGTGTATAAAAAAAATAGTGTATAGAGTATTTAGCTGCAATAGTAAACCTAGTTACATGTGTATATACATAGGACAATTGATTTGTTATAAACATGTGCATATAAGTAGGATGATCAATGTGCCAGTAACATAAATAGGATGATGGATTATGGCATAATCATGCCAATATTAATAATTCCGTATTGTAACACTACCACAGAGCTCCGTGTATTTCAGTATAAAGCCCATGTTTTGTAACACCTCGCAGAAGCTCTATGCGAATCTGTATGAAACCCATGTATTGTAACACCTCACAACTCCTTATGGTAACATCTCTACAGAAGCTAAAGTATCATAACACCTTTACAGAAGCTCATGTATTGCAGCGCCTATATAGTGGCTCATGTAGACCGTTCTGAATTGACTCCCTAGTCATTAATAGCGGTATAGAAGCACTCAATAAACAATAAGGGTGCATCAGGGAGGTTGGATCTTAGATCCAGGATCAGGGGAGAGAAGTTGAATCAGTGGATTAGCGGATGGTGGGTGATCTAATCCTTTTGAGGCTTCCTATGAGTGTATGAGGCTAAGCATTGGTGGCCCATATGCTTCTGGGAAGGAAATAAAATGTCAGCTCAAAAACTGTCAATTTCTTTCCATGAATAAAACAGTTGGTAAGCTCAAAACAAGCTGCATTATTCACTTGCCATAATAATGAGCTGATTGCATGTATCTGCATGCTTTATATTTCATTATTATTTTACTTAAGTTATGCTAAACAAATTATGTGTTAATGGGGAAAATAATGCTTGGTTTTAGCTATTTAACAGTATTTGGAAAAATATGTTATAGAGCAGTGGTCTCAAACTTGCGACCCTGGGGCCACATCGGCCCGCCAGGTACTATTTTGAGGCCCTCGGTATGTTTATCTTAATCACAAAAGTAAAATAAAACAGTTTCTTGTTCATATGTCTCTTTAGCTATAAATTACAATATTATTATTAAGACTTAGCCAAAAGACATTAACTGTTTTTTTCTGAGGCTCTCCAAGTACCTACAAATCCAAAATGTGGCCCTTGCAAAGGGTTTGAGTTTGAGACCACTGGTCTAGAGGCAAGAATTAATACTAAAAATCTTTTTGAGTACATCTGAAACAAAAAGCCCAGCTGGATCATTACATGACCATAGAGTAAAAGGAGGATAAGAAGTCTTTATTGACCTTGCTATAGTGTCTTGTTTCATGCACTTTTTAAATATTTTTTGTAATATTGTTTTCATAGGATCATACGTGTATTATACAGTAGGCGCCATCTTCAGCAAAGCTGTTATAAAATACACTGCAAATCATGAACATCTTGACTTGGATGTTCCTTTTTCTATCTGGATGTCCTAAATAAATTTGTGCTTTTTAGGCTATTTTGAGGGGAGCAATTTTCAATAATTCTCCAAGCTGCAAAGTCATTGGATACTCTTTATTTGAGAGCTTTGCAGCAAATTTTCAAATGGATGCTCCATGCATAGTGTTCCTTTAAAAATAGCCCAGTGAGTGCATAGGGAGAAGGTAACAATAGACTTTACACCTGCAATGTCTATGGGCATATTGTTTTGTACCAAAAACTTCCCAAACAGTACATACAGGCTTGAAAACAGAATCTATGAATGCTATTTGCTAAGCCCCCAAGCTACCTCCCCTCCGTTTAGACCAATATATCTGGGTTAATGGCTTGGAAAAATATTCTCCCCTGATCACAGGTGAAGAAAAGGTACATTTTTAAAGTTAACAGATTCTAGTGGGAACTTTTCCCCAATATTTTTTTTTCAATTGCTACTAGTCTATATTAGGAAAACTGTAACAGAGTTTCTTGTCAAGCATGGAACTTGACTTTTACAAAGGAATAGTGTAAAATCTTGTAAGACACGCTATACTAGCAGAAACAAGAATTATACATGGTCTTTGGAAACTGATTTTCTCATGGCTGTCACTCTCTCTTTACTTTCTCTATGGCTCTGACAGCAGCCCTTGCCTGTTGGACTCTCCCTGTAACTTTTAAGCATTTTTCTAACATAGTCATGACTTTCACAGGAATTTGCCACCGATGAGAAAACCTATAGAGGTCTTTTGCAACTTTAAAAATGACCTTTTCTATTGCTAGAAGATATATTTGCTTTGTGTAAAGAAATGCTCAAGTGTGAAGATGAAGTTTTGTTTCGATTGCATCCTCTTGCTATATAGGGATCCTCTCTGTTTGTGTTTTTTGAATTCTTTCACTTGATTTGGATCCCACCACCCCTACTGCGGATATTCTCGGCATTCACCATCCTTTTCTGTGAAAATAATTTTTCCTGATATTACTGAGTTTACCTTCTTGCAACTTCAATTCATGTTCTCTATCTCTGAAAAAGATTTGTTTATACCTTTTAACATCTATATCATGCGTATCTCTTCAATGCATATTCAGTCTTTAAGTCTTATCTCATACATCTTCTGGTATAAACCTCATTCCATTTGGCTGCCTTCCTCAGAACCATTTCAAGTCTTTTTATATCCTTGGTGAGATATGGTCTCCAAAACTGAACACAGTACTCCAAGTGGGGCCTCACCATTGACTTGTACAGGGGCAACAACTCCTTCCTTTTGCTGGTTATGCCTCTCTCTATGCAGCCCAGCAACCATCTGGCTTATTACATTGTTTTGCCATCTTGAGATCATTGGACAGTATTATCCCAAGATCTCTTTCCTGTTCTGTGCATATTCACCTCTCATCTCCGACTGTGTACATCACTCTGTACTTTTTTGCATTGTTTTAACTATCAAACATTAAACCGTTCTACTAATTTTTAGAGATCACTTATTATGGTGTCCATTCCCTCCAGAGTGTTTACTCTGTTTTTATATCTTCATGTAATCTGAAAAAGGCAAACTTCTCCTTCTAACCCTTCAGCAATGCCACTCACAAATATTTTGAATAGAATTAGTCACAGTACCGATATCCGAGGCACCCCACAACTCACTTTTACTTTTCTCTGAGCAAACTCCATTTACCATCAGTCAGAAAACCAATTTCTAATCCAGTTTACCACCTTGGGTCCTATCTTCAGCTTTCTCACTTTATTCATGAGCCTCCTATGAGCAACCATGTCAACCATGTATACTGTAAAATATCCAGCACACGTCATTGATACATTTTTCTGGTCACCTAGTCTAAGAAATCAATCAGATCTGTCTTTGGTAGAGAACCATCTTACCTAGGATCTTGCAACCCATTGAAAGCTCACTATTATTTTCTTCATCATTACCTCTATTACTTTTCCAACCACCAAAGTGAAGCTTGTACCAGCCTATAATGTCCCACTTCTTTTCGGTCACCATCTTTGTGAAGAAGTATCACATCTACTCATCTCCAATTCTATGGAACCTCTCCTGTTTCTAAGGATCTATTGAACAAACCTTTAAGAGAACCTGACACAACTTCTCTGAGTTGCCTCAGTATTCTGGATATATCACATCCGGTCCCATGGCTTTGTCCAATTTCAATTTTTCAAGTTGTTCATAAGCATTTTCTTCAGTGAATGGTGCAACATACACTCCATTCCCATTTTCATCATTGTGGCCATGTATAAAATTACTGCCTTAAAATCTGAACAGTGCCAGACCCTAAGGAGAATAATTATTAAGGTGCTATAAAATTCAGGCTTTTACTGCACCTTAATTTACTGAGGGAATCACCAACCTGCAGTATCTCAGTACCAAAGATTATTGACTCCCACATTACTTGAAGAAAGTAACTTTGCTAAACCTCACATGCTGCTTTCCTCATACTTTCCAATAGAATTGGGCCACTAAGTTGCAGTATAATGTTCCTGGGTGGCACCGTAGATCATCCTTTTACACTCTTGGTTCCTCCTTCTCCCAAAGTACTTCACCCCTGAACAATCCCTCCTGAAGAACTTCTTGCCCCAGCAGATGTCTCTCCAAAGAGCTTTCCCTGAAGACCTTACCCCACCCTACCTCTATAGGTTCCCCTCCCCCCTCCCTCCATAGATACCTGTAGGGATCCCTGGTGGTCAAGTATTGCATGGGCAGGAGCAATTTCCAAACCCCTATCTGAATTACTGTGGGACTACACTTAGAGGTTGTAGCAGCCATTTTGTACTAAGAGCTGGCACAGATCAGGCCTTCAGGGGGGTTTAGAGAATTCCTAGCCTAAGATCCCTGCTTTTTTTGTTTGCTTACTTTTTGTTTGATGCAGTTTGACTGCCTACTCAACAAATCAAACTGCATCAAGCAAAAAGTAAACAAAAAATAAAAATAAAAAAGCAGAGCTGTAGAGCTGGGGATTCACTGGGTGCACAGCGGAAGTAAAAAGGCCTAAGCTGCTTTTAGATACGTCTAAAACCCATTTCGATTATCAGCACTTGGACAACCTGTCTTTTAGGTCGTCCAAGTACCGATTTAGGCGGATTTTTAGATGTATTTCCTCCTTGATTATGAGCCCCCTAGCATCTGAGAACTTTTCAGCACCCCCTCATATAGTGCCAGTGGCAGTCAGCAAAATGCTGATCATCATCAGCTGAATGCATGACCCGGTGTTAACAACAGAGTTGTCATTTGTTGCAAGACACGGCTAAAAGAACTCGTATGCATAACCGAAATTTTTTTCTTACTTGTTTATGGTCAAAATCATATTTAGGCTGAATTTTTCTTAGTAGGGCAGTTTGCTTTCCAAAATGATTGCTGAATTGAAAGCTGAGTTTTAGGGCTCCTTTTACTAAGCTGCGCTAGCGGTTTTAGCGTACGCTTAGCACGTGCTACATTGCCACGCGCACTACACGCTAACGCCTCCATAGAGCTGGCGTTAATATTTTCCGCTTAGCACGGGGGTTAGCGCATGCTAATCGCTATGCTATGCTAAATCATAGTAAAAGGAGCCCTTAGTTTTGCAAAAAAATACAGGTCTCCTTTTAGGTGATATAAAACATCATTTTTCAAAGGATCTTCTATGCTTCCATGATTCCCATAGCAAACAAAATTATTCTACTCGGGCTGCTACAGATACTGTCATTCCATACCATAGCATATAGTTTCATATATCTCACAGTTTTCAACAAGGAATCATTGAGGCTTACAATAAGATTAGGATCAGTTATTACATTAGCAATTATATTCTAGGTAGTGGGTTGGGTAGAAATCAGTCATTAAGAGGAGAAGAGATAAGTCTTTAACATTTTTCTGAAGCAGTAATAGAAGGGAACTTGATGTAAGTTTAGAGGTAGACTATTCCAGTCATTAGAACTATAATAGTACTATACACATCCTTTTCTTTTTTTTATAGCCAAAGGGAATGACATAAAACTGGAAAAAACAACAACCTCGTCTAAACATATTTGAAAAATTGCTGGCTCATGTTGCATTAGTTATTACCTAGAAATACAAGTAATGTAGACATAGTCAATCTTAATAGTATTTCTTGTAAGCTGCACTTTGTTATTTGTACAATCTATTTCACATTTACTCGTGTGATCTTCTGCAGCCAATTTGACAGAATAAAATAGTCCGGTGAATTCAATGCTCTTCATACTAATCACATTTGAGCAATTGCTTGCAGTGATCCAAAGGAAGTAAAAAATGAAAACATATAAAGAATCTTGGCCAATCAAGTTCCTCAATGCATAAAGAAAATCTGCCTTGATGTCAAGAGCAAAACTTAGGTCAGTATTCATAGACCCAAGTAGAATTCACAGACTGAACCGTCTTCCATTGTGAGAAATTATTATCCAGAAGGATAAAAACATAGCAGATGGGATTGCACTGCTGAAGCCAAAGACCATCATTATTATCGTCCCCTAGATGTTCCTTATTACTCCTCAGAGAAACAACCACATCAACCTGACACAGTCTTTGCTGAACCCGTCTGTGGATGTAATAACATCAAATTTGAATTCAAAGTGCAACAGAGCTGAGCAATTTACTGACAGCAGAAGTCATGGCAACCAGGTGCAAAGTATAGCCAAGAATACACATCTGCGACCAGGGCTTTCGTTATTATCAGTTTCAGGTCCTGTTACTTGATTCCGTTTGATCACAACAGTCAACAAAGTCATCTGTTTAGAAATAAAATGACTTCAAAATGTTAATGCAACAGTCCAAACTGGCTAGAAATATTTTTTGTTTCAGTCAGCAGTAGGAATGGCGATATAGTAGGTTGATGCAATAAATATTCAAGTTTCAAGTTTAATGATAATCTTTATATATCGCCTATCTTAATTCTACCTTTACTGGTAACCAGTAAGGAGGTAATTCTAAAATAATGCACTTAGGGGTCTTTTTACTAAGGCGCACTAGCCGTTTTAGCGCATGCTACATATTAGCATGCGTTAACCGCCAACGCATCCATTATATTCTATGGATACGTTAGCGTTTAGCATGCCTTACTAAAAGACAGGGTTATCTTTTAGGCACTAAAAGGTATTTGCCCCTTAATTCTAGAAAGTTGGACACCCAAATTACCAACTAGTGTGCAAATCTGCCTGCACAGTTTATAGAATAAGGTCAGTTACATGTGTATCTTAGGGGGATTTTCATTAAGCAGAATTAGGGCAGAATTAAGGAGCTGATTCTATAAAGAGTGCCTAACTTACCCCCTTCCCCCTCTCCCCCACACACACATACACTTTTTTTTTTTTTTACAAAACTGCACTAGCCCCTGCCGCAGCGGTAACTGCCCCAAAACCCATAGAGATTTAATAGGCTGCGGGGCTTTTGCCACAAGGTAGCCACTAATGTGATCCGAGGGGGGGGGGGAGGTTAATTGGCAAAATACCCTTAATAGCCTCAATTATTATTTTTTTTAACTAATTGAGCGATAGGTGCCTATCGCATGGTGCTTAGTGGCACCTAACACCTAAATGGACATTTCTTTGGGCGGAGCATGACTTAGGCACCGCTCAGCGTGATTCTCCAAAAACTTAGGCACCTGAAATGTAGGCCTTTAAACTCTTACCTACATTTCAGGCACCTAAGTTTTTACATATGTGCCGCTAGCCGCAATTTTGTAAACAGTGCCTAAGTGTGATTGACACCCGGCCAGCATCATTTCTCTAAGCACTGGCCAATTTAGGCACCCTTTATATAATCAGCCCCTAAGGGAATTAGCACATGTTAAACGCTGAGGCCCAGATTCTATAAATTACATTACATTACATTACATTAGTGATTTCTATTCCGCTTGTACCTTGCGGTTCAAAGCGGATTACATAAGAAGAGAGCTGGACATTTCCAGGAGGATACATTACATTGGAAAATTTCTGGTACAGGTACAAATTGAGGATTCAGATTACCGTAAATTACATTGGAAATTATTTCAGGTTACGTTACATAGAAAAATATTCTGCTTCCTTACATTGGTAGATAGCTAGTTTCGGCAGGAGATATTAGGTTTCAGGTTGATTACTTGGGTTTCCGGTTACTTTTTTTTTTTTGGGGGGGGGGACGATTGAGGATATGGTACCAGGGAGTGGACTGTTCTTGGTCAAGTTAAAGAGGGGAATAGGAGGAGGGGGAGATTAAGTAGATTGTATATACTTTTTGAATAGAAGTGTTTTGATTTCTTTACGGAATGCTTTGAGGTCAGATGTGGTTAACAATTTGGAGATGGAGGGTTCAAGTTATGCTGCTTGCGTTGCTAGGAGGTTATCATATAGCTTTTTGCGATGTCTAAAGTTAAGTGCCTAGATCGGCGCACCTAGCCAATCTAGATGCATAACCTAATTATTTAAAAAGCTTAATAGGCACCTCATAATTGACTTAAATTAAAATTAATTGGATGGTAGGTGCCTAGATCGGTAAGCACCTACCACTTTCAGGTAGGTGTCTAGTTCAAGATGCCCACCAGAAAGTAGGGGTGGTTAGAGGTAGATCGTGGCCATGTTTTTCATGTAGGTTCCTTTTTTGGACTTAGACACTAGTATTTAGTTCAAGAAAACCCTGGTATAAATAGGGTACGCCTATGTTTTGGATGCCTACTGGCATCTAAGTCCACTTTAGGCACAGCTAGGCGCAATTCAATAAACAGCGCCTACCCTAAGATTAACATGAGCTATGCACCTCATTTCTTAGTGCCTATATTTTAGGTGACGTTTATAGAATCAGGGCCTAACAGCCTGATTCTATATAAGTTGCCTAAAAAATTGGCACCAACTAGTGTGCGCTAAGCGTGACTATAAAAGTTAGGCACACTGAATAGAATTATGCTTCGTACTGCCTAAGAACCTAAGAATTGCCGCTGCTGCATCAGACCAGTGGTCCATCCTGCCCAGCAGTCCCCTCACGCGGCGGCCCCCAGGTCAAAGACCAGTGCTCTAAATGAGTCCAGCCTCACCTGCGTACGTTCCAGTTTAGCAGGAACTTGTCCAACTTTGTCTTGAATCCCTGGAGGGTGCTTTCCCCTATAACAGACTCCAGAAGAGCGTTCCAATTTTCTACCACTCTCTGGGTGAAGAAGAACTTCCTTATGTTTGTACAGAATCTATCCCCTTTCAACTTTAGACAGTGCCCTCTCTTTCTCTCTGCCTTGGAGAGGGTGAACAACCTGTCTTTATCTACTAAGTCTATTCCCGTCATCCTAACTTTAAGTGCACCGTCTGTATGCCAAGGTTTCCTTTACCTAAAAATCAGCATCTAGCTCAAAAGCATGCCTCTGAGCTACCCCAACCACTCCCACTTTTAGGTAGGCACTTTGGACTAGGTTGCTACTTTTTATAGAATTGCGTTTTTCAAGTTAGGTCCCTAACTTTCAATTAAGTCCAATTAATGGCAATTATGAGGTGCTAATTGCCAATTATCATCAGCGATTAATCCTATTCAATAATTTAGATATCTACATCGGGTAGGCTCACCAATGTAGGCATCAAACTTTAGGTGGATTATATAAAATTTGCCAATAAAAGCCCATAGATATAAAATGGGCTTTAGAACATAGTGCATGCTAATTCACATAGGGCCGGATTGTCTATATGGCACCAATATCAGCAGCCGCCTAAAAACTGGCCACCGATCGCATGTCAATCACGTGACGGTGCCGTTTTGAGAATTGTGCCTCTGAGAAAGATAGGCACTGGAAATGTAGGCCAGAGTTTTCCAGGCCTACATTTCTGGCGCCTATCTTGCCGTGAATCGCACCTTCATAGGCGCTTTATGGCTCCTAATGCTACTTCTGGCATTAGCCATGCCCATTAGTGGTCAGAGCTATAGCCTCAGGTTTTGGGTTCAAACCCCACACTGCTCCTTATGACCCCAGGCATGTCACTTAATCCTCTACTGCCCCAGGTATGTTAGATAGGGAAAATGCTGGAAGTACCTGTATATAACCGCTGTGAATGTGACTGTAAAACTAGAAAAAAATGGCAGCATGCAAGTCCCAATCCCTTTCACTGTGGAGTTAGGCCCAATAAAGCGCCTATGTAGACGTGATTTATTTTATTTAGGTGCCAGTAGCACTTTAATGTTGTGGTTTTCTGCCATTTTAAACAGCATTTGTTAATTAACTTAGGTGCCAGTTTCTAGAATTTCTCCCTTAATGCGTGTTAAAGGTCGTTAAGCCCTAATGCTACTTAGTAAAATAAGAATAGCCATACTAGGTCGCACTAATGGTCCATCTAGCCCAGTATTTTGTCTCCACAGTGGCTAATCCAGGTTACAAGTACAACACAAGTACCCAAAGAGTAGCAACATTCCAGAATCTCAAGCAGTAACAAGATTCCATGTAGAATCCCAAACTATAGCAACATTCCATTTCACCAATCCCAGGGAAGCAGTGGATTTCCTCTGATATGTCTCAATAGCAGACTATGACATTATCTCCAGGAAGTTGTCCATACCTTTTTTAAACCCAGCTACATTAACCACTGATATCACATCTTCTGGCAACAAGTTCTAGAGCTGAACTATTTGTTGATTGAAAAAATATTTCCTCATATTGGCTTTAAAAATATTTCCATTTTTGATAGAAAAAAAAAACAACAACAATTCACTTGTACCAGTTCTAAACCACTCAGGCTTTTGAAGAACTCAATTATATCTTTAAGAAACATCTGAAAACTACATTATTTGTAGAAGCATTTCAATAAATGCTTTTATCCAGGATTATGAATATTTCTGTATTGATGTGCTGTCGAGTGTTGTAAAATATAAGAACATAAGAATTGCCGCTGCTGGGTCAGACCAATGGTCCATCGTGCCCAGAAGTCCGCTCCTGCAGCGGCCCCTAGGTCAAGGACCTGAGCCCTAACTGAGTCTAGCCTTACCTGCATACATTCTGGTCTAGCAGGACCTTGTCTAACTTTGTCTTGAATCCCTGGAGGGTGTTTTCCCCTACGACAGCCTCCGGAAGAGCGTTTCAGTTTTTCACTACTCTCTGGGTGAAAAAGATCTTCCTTAAATTTGTACAAAATCTATCCCCTTTTAACTTTAGAGAGTGCCTTCTCGTTCTCCCTACCTTGGAGAGGGTGAACAACCTGCCTTTATCTGCTAAGTCTATTCCCTTCTTTATCTTGAATATTTCGTTCATGTCTCTTCTCTTCAAGGGAAAAGAAGCCCAGTTTCTCTAATCTCTCACTGTACGGAAACTCCTCCAGCCTTCCTCTGGACCCTTTCGAGTAGTACCATGTCCTTCTTCAAGTACGGCGATATGAAGGACCTGTTGTTATTTGTATAATGTGTGTTATATGTTTTTTATTTTATATGATTGTCTTTTGTAAAACCGCCTAGTTATAGGCGGTTAAGAAATCTTTTAAATAAATAAATCTTCTCTCAGGCCTCTCTTTTCCAAACTGAAGAGCCCTCACCTCATTAGCCTTCCCTCATAAGAGAGGAGTTTCATCCCCTTTATCTTCTTGGTCACTCTTCTTTGAATCTTTTCTAATTCCACTATGGGGCTCATTGTCAAAAAAAGAAAAACATCCAAAAAGTGGTATAAAAAGGCAGATGGACGTTTTTCTCGCTAAACCCTTCCAATTTGCAATTTTTGAAAGCCATTTCATGGACAGATTTCTATGGTGGTACTCTACAGTGCATCTAAATCTGAAGGGGGCATGTTGGATGAGTGGTTTGGGCTTATGAGTTGGATGTTTTTCTGCAGTAATCACTATAGCAAAAACCCCAAGACAAAATATCCTTAAAAGACACCAACATATAAGTTGGGAGTGCCCTAGGACATTGCAGGAAAGTTAACTCCCTAGACTCCACCAAAAATATATAAACCTCAAATCTAAAATCTAAATTTTTAAGATAAGGAGCACCCTCAGCGTGAGTTTGGAAGCTGTATAAAGCGACTCAAGGAGCAGCTCTAGTGCTTAGAATAGCAAAGCCAGCAAACACTGAGCAGAGATAACCACTCACTGCCAGCCGCCCACCATCATCTGTGTGCTCCTGTGTGCTTTAAAGTGCAAGTCAAGTGCAAACAATGTGCTTTGCCTGCCTGGAATCACTCTGACCTTCAGTCGTGTTGTCCTGTTCAGTTCCTGGAAGGGGCTATTGCCCTGAAACCCTGCTGGGTCGAGTCATGTTGAAAGAGGACTGCGCCTTAATTTTGGTCTTTGATCCCCCCAAAAAGCTGGACTCTCCTTGCTACTATTTGACTACAGCACCTTTATTCAGCTAAGTAACTGGAAGGACAAGTGACTAATTTTTTCATTCTCTGTTCAGGTCAGTGGGTTAGGCATTCGGGGCATTGCAGGACATTGAACTGTTTGTCTTCCACTTTTATATATATTTATTTATTGCACATTGTTTGCACTTGACTTGCACTTTAAAGCACACAGGAGCACCCAGATGATGGTGGGCGGCTGGCAGGGAGTGGTTATCTCTGCTCAGTGTTTGCTGGCTTTGCTATTCTAAGCACTAGGGCTGCTCTTTGAGTTGCTCTTTAAAGCTTTCAAACTCACGCTGAGGGTGCTCCTTATCTTAAAAATTTAGATTTTAGATTTGAGGTTTATATATATTTTAGTGGAGTCTAGGGAGTTAACTTTCCTACAATGTCCTAGGGCACGCCCAACTTATATTTTGTTTTCTGCTGTAATCATACATTTTAGAAAATGTACAGAAATAAGTGCCTAAAAGGTACCCAAACTGACCAGATGACCAGTGGAGAGATGAAAGCATGATCCTCCCACACTCCCCCAGTGGTCATTGATCCCCTCCCACCTCCCAAAGATGTGAATGATAAGGTACATACCTGCCTGAATGATAGCTTCAGATGTTATGGCCAGTCCTCGTAGAGCAGCAAGCAGGTTCCTGGAGTAGCCTAGAGGACAAAGTAGTCAACCATAGAGATGGAGACTCAGGCCCCTGTTCCACTCTAACCAAACTCCATCTTAATCCCACTGTACCCACATATAGATGCCACCTTCAGGCATAAGGACTATTGGTGTGGTGTACAGTTGGGTACAGTGGGTTTTGGAGGGCTCACCGTATAAGGGGATTATGGTAAGATGTGTACCTGGGACATTTTATATGATTCACTGCAGTGCCCCCTAAGGAAGTGGTGTAGTAAAGGGGTGCGAAGTGAGCATGGGAATTGGACGTCTGCGCACTCATAACGCTGCAGCTGTAAAGCTGCTAGCTTTCACTCAAGATGTGAAAAATAAAAAAACATGCAAAATGGCGCTAACGTAAATTTACCAAAGTAATTTTATTGTGTTTATTTTGCAATCATGAAACCAAAAGAAAAAAGCATAATTGCATTAGCAGTTATAGTTGCAGGGGGTCGTTATAGTTGCCAAAATGCTGGCCTTCTGATAACGAGCTCAGCTCAATATTTCAAAACACTTTCATTATATACCTTTGGCTCAGTATGACATCATCAGTTTGTCAGCCAACCAAACTAACAGAGGAGTGTTTAAAAGTTAGACAAAGAAAATAAAAGTTTCAGAAATCCTATTTGTTTGTTTTCATTCATTTCTGAATATACATTTACATTTTATAACATTTCCAATATTCTTTTATCATTCTTAAAACTTATTTCAGAAAATTTGTCTGTGTATCAAACAAGCTGCTGAAAAGTTCTAAACCTGCTTTCATGTTACCTACAAACAGTGCTGAAAATTTGTCAGCCTTAGAGAAAAGGAGGGGCTGCCTCCCCCTGAGCTGACAGCTTCAGATTTCATTAATCTGCACACAGAAGGCTTCCTGTGTTAGAGACTGGAACAACAGTCTCTGATTTTAAGTTAACCATTTCTGGATGTTGTGTCTTCCATTTCATTTTTAATACCAATTCTTTCATATCCACACATTCATACTTGCTTGGGCCCAAGCATTCCATACATTCATAACTTGGTTCACTCATATTTAATTCATATTTAATGCATGTTATATCTTAGTTTGGGATACTTCTTCCTAGCCAGCCTAAGGCATATCTGGTATCAATTAACACCACGATGCTAGGAAGCCTAAACAAAGACTTGGAAAAAACTGAACACAAAATGGAGTCCATGCACATCCCGATTTCCTCCATGATCTAGCCCAATAGCAAAGTACATAAAAAGAATATTATTATACCGTCCCTCAGTATTAATCTGTAGTGTGTTTTTCTGGCTTTGACTGCATCCATATTCAGTTTTTCGTACGCTTCTATTTGGGCATGGCCTTAACTAACACATATGCTTGTATCTAACTAGAGTTACCCAGAATCATACGAAAAACCAGGCCCTTTTGTAGAAAAACTCTACAAAATACTGAACTATCATATCCTGACATCCATTCCATTACCGTCCATAAACATCACCCCCTACTGGCCACGAGCCACTACTGCTCAGGAGGGGGGTGGTCCACCCTAGGCGTGGTCTTCCTAAGGGCGCAACACCCTTCCCCCTCTCTGCCCCTTCCCCTCTCCGCTCCTTGCCGCAAGCGTGTGCCCCTTGCCTTTCCCAGTACATTTTTTGTTTCCCTGGCACGAGGTTGCTGTCCGCGCCAGCATCGGCACTCTGTTGTCACTTCCAGTTCCGGCACCTAGGAAGAGACGTCAAAGGGCAAGTGGACACCGATGTGGGTATGCTGCTCACGCCAGAGAGATTAAAAAGGTATGGGAAAAGGGAAGGGGGCACACGCATGGCACCACCCCGGGCGCTGCTCACTCTTACTCTGCCACTCCCCTAAGATGCCCCACTGCTCTGCGGGGATGTCTATGTGGCCCGTCTACTAAAAACAAATTGGACCCTCCTACATCCCAATGGCTTTTCTGTACATTTTTCTTTTAGATGTTTGTTTTTTTCAAAAATGATTCAAAAAGATAGATGCACAGTCCACAAACATTCATTTAAAAAAAAAAGCTAAATGTTTTGCCATTTTGAAAATGGGTCTTGTTGGCACTTGATTTTTGTGCATGTTCCGCAAAACGTCTAAACTCAGATTTAGACGTCATATCAAAAACACTCCTCCACGTAAACAAGAGGTGCTATTGCCTGATGGAAAATATACCTTTTTAAAAAACTGTCAAAATTTCTAAAGGCATTCTTTACTTCGCGAACTTACCCCAACCCATCTGAACCCCCTTCCTCACTCGCCCCATTAATTCTCTTTTCATTTCCTCTCGGATTATCAAGATCTGGGATCCGCTGCTAGCCCCTAATCCAACTCTCTGTCCAAAGTACTTTCATCTTCATTTAAATTCTCTCTCTCATATGTCAAATATCATGAAAATACACTCACCAGTTTCTGAGCTGCTTCAAAGTCACAAATAGGTAGAAGGGAAGGCATGGTCTTCCCATAAAGGAGGTCTTTATTTTCCATCAGTAAAGAGTCCCCCCTCAAAAAAAAATAAAAAATTGTAGCATCAGTCCCGCTGTCATTTAAAATAGCATTACTACAAAAATAGTGACCAATTAGGAAATAATGGTAATCTAGACAACCAATCTAAAAATCATAAATATCGCAGCTGCTCTCTGATGAGTCATTTTCAATGTACTTAAATGCAAAAAATAAAAACAAAGACAAGAAATAAAGCTGTTTCAAAGCACCACATGGCAGCAAAATTTGTTTTAATTTAAAAAAAAAACCAAATATACATGAATGCTACTTCAAAACATCTGGTTGATAATCAAAGTAAGAAAGAAAAAGTAAGTCTTCAGCATTTGATCGTCTCAAAAGCATTTAGAACAGCTTTCCTCATTTGTCATTCGACTAGCAGATGTGCAAGAAATCCTTACTTACAGACAACCTTCTAACAACATTGCTCCTTTTTTTTTTAATCTTTATTGATTTTCAAACTTTGGTAGTGCAATACAATTGGTAAATCAGAAATACTGCATAAAATGCACTATTAACTATACAATTATTACATTAAACAGACATTTTCTCCCATCCTCATCTTAATTATTAATACAATAATACATATGATGTGATTACATTATAATTAAATAATTTAACTCCTCAAAGTATATTTCACCTCCCCCCCACCCACCCTCCCTGGATGTGTAAGGAAATCTAATAAAAAAGAAACATGACCCTTACTGTAATGCAACAAAAGTAGTCAATGGACTCCATACATCATTAAAGGACTTACTAGTCCCCAAACGTTCCGCCGTCCTTCTTTCAATAAAAAGTCAAATCCTCTTGCTAGCCTGGGGCCTTTTGAAAAGGCCGCAAACTTGTTCTGCGACCCTCCATTGCAGTCTTGTAGAGTTACTGCAAACATGCGTTGAAAAGAAGATAGTGCAGTATTCTCCTCCGAGATCAATTTTGTGTTGGGAAGCAGACGGCTCAAGGGAGATACAGCCCCTGTTGCCGGATGCTGACTCCCAGAAAGGTAAGCTGGGGGAGAGTTCTTGAAACACCAATTAAACTGGCTTCTGGACTCCTAGCTGCTGTCTGACTCCAAGAGAATATATATTAGAAGCTTACTTTTGATTGATCTATCTGTAAAAAAATAAGACCTTAGTTATTTGTGATTTGTTATTGCATGAGAAGCCAGATTTTGTCTTATTACTAAAACCTGACTCTCTGAGAACAGGGGTGTGGTTTCCTCTCAGTTATGCCCTCAAGGCTTTGGAATTTTACATTATCTTAGGGCTAGATTCACTAAGCAAACCGATCATGTATCGTGCAATGGTGCGCCCGCACCTGGAGTACTGTGTCCAGTACTGGTCGCCGTACCTCAAGAAAGACATGGCGGTACTTGAGAGAGTCCAGAGAAGAGCAACTAAGCTAATAAAAGGTATGGGGGACCTCTCATATACTGACAGACTGAAAAAGCTGGGGCTTTTCTCCCTGGAAAAGCGACGACTCAGGGGAGACATGATAGAAACCTTCAAGATCATGAAGGGCATAAAAAAAGTGGATAGGGACAGATTTTTCAAACTAAGGGGAACCACAGGTACAAAGGGGCACTCGGAGAAATTGAAAGGGGAAAGGTTTAGAACAAACGCCAGGAAGTTCTTTTTCACCCAGAGGGTGGTGGATACATGGAACGCGCTGCCGGAGAATGTGATAGACAGAAGTATGCTACAGGGCTTCAAAGAAGGTCTGGAAAGGTACCTAGAGGACAAAGAGATTGAGGGGTACAGATAGGAGTAGAGGTAAGGTTATAGGGACAGGATTAGAGGTAAATTACAAAATTAGTCAGAGACCACTGTTCAGGCAGTGGGCCTGATGGGCCGCCGCGGGGAACGGACCGCTGGGCAGGATGGACCTCTGGTCTGCCCCAGCGAAGGCAACTTCTTATGTTCTTATGTACCGTTCGATTTGCAACCCAATTTTACTCCAGCCCGATTCACTTACCTCTCCTCTGATCCAATTCAAATCCGTGCATGCAAATGAGGGGAACGACATGCAAAGCAAGCAGGGACGCGATTCATTATAGAAATCTTGCAAACCGACTGGGCTGGCCAATCAACACAAGAAGCAACTGCTGAGAACCAGTCGCTGAGGTCCTTTCCGATTGCCCTGCCTTCTGCCACCCTGCTCTCTGCCCTGCTTCTCTGCCCTGATCTGCTGCCCTGTCTCAGCCCCATTCTCCTGCCTGCCCCGATCTCCTGCTCCTACCTGCCCCAATCTCATGCTCTGCCCCAAATCTAACCTGCCTGCTGCCCTGACTCGCCTGCCTGCCCCGATCTGCTCTCTGCCCCAATCTCCTGCCCTGTTTCAGCCCCGTTCTCCTGCCTGCCCTGATCTCCTGCTGTCTCCTGCCTGCCCCAATCTCGTGCTCTGCCCCAAATCTCTCCTGCCTGCTGCCCCGACTCGCCACCATGCTTTCGCCCCGAATCTCTCATGCCTGCCACCCCTACTCGCCATCCTGCTCTTGCCCCAAATCTCTCCTGCCTGCCACCCCGACTCTCCAGCCCTTCCCCACTCTATGAGCCCATGGTTTTAACCCACGGGTTTAAAGCAGGTTAAAACCATGGGCTTGCTGGGCTAGTAAAAGGTTAAAAAAAAAAAGTTGTGGCTCTAGACGGCTCTTAGACGTATGCGCAGACCATCTACAGATGGTCTGTGCATGCGTCAGGATCACACACTCGCGATCCGTGCAATCTTAGGAGGGCGGGCATTCCTCCGATCGCCCTCATTTGAATTTTTTTTGTTTTCTGAATGTGTCGGGCCTGCACAGATCGGCCACGGATCGGGGAAGCAAAGAAGGTTTAGTGAATCTAGCCCCTAGTGTTACAGAGAAAGAGGGAGGTGGAGAAGTGATAATTTATACCTATTTATGGCACAGTTGCATACCGAATGAAATCAGTATCAGAATGTGAATATCTGCTAGTGATCTTGGGCCCTCTTAAAGGTATTAGTCTGTTATTCAGTGGAGTGGAAAAGAAATGTACTTCAGAGCATTTTTGAATTGTATTCAGGTTATTGTAGCTGGCAATTGCAGTCTCTGAGAGGATAACTATTCTTTAGTGGCTGTCCAGAAATTTATTTCATTTGTGGATGCAGGTAGCTTGAACAAATGGTAAAATTTCCTACACATGGAAGTTGACACATTTTGGATTTGCTCTTTAGAGGTCTTAAACTAGTGGAGCGCCTTAGTCAGATCATATGAAACTCCCTAATTCAATTTTATTTATTAAAGTTTTAAAACATACTAAGCAAATATACAATGGAACTGCCGTATGCTTATAGCTTGCCACTTATTTGATAACTATACAATAATGCTTTATGCATCATATTTATTACCTGTTAAAGAAAGAGCCTACTGGAGCCCAGCCTCTATTGTGTCTGACCAGGGTTCCTCTCTTCTCAGCTGTAGCCACCTCACATTTGCACATCGGGTAATCTGTACATTTAAAAGAGGTCATATCTTTCTAGTGACTGTGTGTCAATCACCTCTACAGCCAACAAAATATCGAGCAGTTTCACCTTTTCTAAAGTTAGCGTGTCTGATAAACCCACAGACTTCCAAACAACTATCTCATAAGAAATCTCCCTATATACATGAAAAATATCACATATTTGGGTCCAAACATTCTTCCAGCAGAGAGTCAGGTTGGCATAAAAATGCAGCTGACATGAAAGGATGCTAATATCTGTGCCACATGTCTAATACTTCTTTGAGATCTTAGTAAGCATCTTAGTAGACTTAGTAGGATTCCATATTGATATAGTATGTGCAATAAAGAACAAGGATTATAGTTCCACAGCTGAAGGCAAAACTTACACTGTTTTGGACCAGTAGATTTCCCATTACTCAGGGCAGGGGTAGGCAATTCTGGTCCTCAAGAGCCACAGGCAGGTCAGGTTTTCAGGATATCCACAATGAATATGTATGAGGTGGATTTGCATGCACTGCTTCCTTGAGATGCAAATCTATCTCATGCATATTTATTGTGGATATCCTGAAAACTTGACCTGCCTATTGCTCTTGAGGACCAGAATTGCCTACCCCGGCTTAGGGAACAGCGTTTCCTGCAAATCATTCTTCCAGAACTCCTCAAAGCTAAAAGGCCTCAAGACTGTAAGGACATATATAAACTGGATGCCATCTTAACACAGCTTTTGCATCATAAATTGTTATAACTTAAACTCTAGGGTAAGCACCTTCAGATTCAATTGAGATGCCCACATATAACACTGAAATTGTAGCCATTGAAAGATGAATGAAACTAGGAGTTCAAACTCAATCACTCATCCCAGAACCCATATGCCCTTATCTTGTCAGTTTTTCTGATTCACAGGCTTCTGAGACACACAAAACATTTTATTATTCCATAATGGCATGTGTGTGTTACAAATGGTAGGGAGAGCTCTTTGTTTCCCATTTATTCATCGGAGAAACCTATGACTTGGACCTATTTCTTTTATATCCTATGAAACATGAGAATCATGTACCTATGCCAATAAAAATAGGATTTAGGCATTATTTTCATAAATCAGGACATCATCTGCATAAGCAGACAGTTTACATTCAGTATCCCCTATTCGTATACTCAACAGCTACGGACACTTTATCGACTGAAACCAATGCTTCGTCCATACGATTTTCGTTCAGTGATACAGGCATTGATTTTGATTCGCCTAGACTACTGTAATATGCTTTACCTGGGACTAACTAAGATTAAATGTAAGGCATTGCAGCAATTGATGAATTCTGCTGTGAGGTTGATTCTGGGAATCTCATGCAGAGGTGCTAAAACAGCTGCACTGGCTTCTAGCGGCACAAAGAGTTTGTTTTAAGATGTTATCAATAGTACATCAGAGTCTGCATGGATCTGTTCCATTGAATTTTCAAACAGCAGCAGAGGAGGAATCTGAGGTCTGAGGGTACCATGAGATTAACTTCTATGAAGGAGAAAACTGTTCGGTATGATAAATCTAGAACAACAATATTGGCCGTGGCGGGAGTAAAATTATGGAATTCCCTCCTTGGCATTCTGAGGACCTGTTCTGACCATTTATAGTTTAGATAAATGTTGAAGACACTGTTTGTGGAGGCTTTCCTCTGAAACTTTGCTAGTAAATATATTTAATAAGAAACTTTTTTTTTCTAAAAATCTTTATTAAGTTTTCAAGACTAATACAAAGTGCAGGAAATTATACAAACATTAATAATCAAAATAAGCACTTATATTCAATCAATAACAATGCAGAAAAAAATATCCCTCCCCTCCCTTCCAATACATTCAATCAAGGAATAAACAAAAGAGATAATCCCCCTCCCTCTCACCCTGTCCTGGATGTGCATGGAAATAAACAAAATTTAAAGACAAAAGACAACTATAATGAAGTAATAAAAGACGTTAACGGGCCCCAAACCAGTTTAAATAAATTGCTATGCCCCAACCTATCAGCATTCATTTTCTCATACCTATAGCTTGAGCATAAACTAACCCACCAAAAAGGAAAATTAAGGGGATCGTAATTTAATAAGAAACTTAAACTGTGATTATTACACTATATTTAGTGAAGATGGATAACATATAATTTCCTCCAGCTTTTGACGTTATTTTAAGTGGACTAAATTATTATGTGATTGTACTGTAATTGAAAGTATTTTGGATCCGTATTGTCTTTGAACTATTGTAAATGTTTTAATTGTTAACCGCTTAGTTATAGGTGGTCTAGAAATCTTGGAAATAAATAAATAACAATGAATAAATAAATTGAATTATGCAGCAGCTCAAGAGCTGTTTTGAATAACAGTACTGAAAGTGGACAACTGTCTGGTATTCCCTGATGCAGCCAGGGCAGGATTAACCAATAGGCCAAGTAGGCACGTGCCTAGGGCCCAAAATGGTCAGGGGGGCCTGATGAAGGAGGGCATCAACATTGTTATTTTCCAAACAGTGATGGACCCCTCCAGCATTGATCGGCAATGCAGCCTCCCCCCCCCCCCGATCAGCAATGCGGGCCCAACCCCCCCATCAACGGAAAGTAAGACTAGCAAGCAACGTGGGTAAGAAAGGCAACGGGAACTGTAATTGTGCAAGCGGTGCTGCTTGCCCAAAGCTTCCCTCTGACGCAGCTTCCTGTTTCCGCCTGGGCGCATGGTGGGGCGGGGCTGGGCAAGGGGGCCCAGTGTACTTGTGTGCCTAGGGGCCCTCGAAGAATTAATCCTGCCCTGGATGCAGCCAAAAACTCATAGAAGGAACACCAAATACTCTATGGCCTACCCTTTCCTGCGCAGAGAGCAATGTTAAATAACATTAATTAAAGCTTCAAAGACCCTTTTTTGGACCAAAATAGCATGTACTTCCCTATGTAGCTCCATTAATCAATATGCTTTCTTACCATACAGTTTTGTGGTTTCCAATAAAAATTGCAGTTCTCAGCTGAGTTTAATGGTAATTGCTGGCTTTGTAATTTGCAACTGCTCCTTACTTCATATGCTTTTAAAAAAAAAAAAATTAGTAGCTTTATGGAAAACAGTCAACCAAAATAATAAAAACCCAAACAGCAAAGCAACAACAAACACAGCAGAGAAGGTGCCCACCTGCACAATATCAAAAACCATAACTCAAACTTTCAGATCCCACTACCTGCTCCCTCCCCCCACCCCCACCCCCACCCCACCCCACCCCCATCTTCCTCCCTCACATAGCATATAAGCACTTCCAACCAAAAAATTGTCACCAGAGGCATACAAAACTCCCCATTCTACGATTCTTCAGAGATGTTAACTTATACTTGGCATATCAATTATCTAATCTCTGTACTACCAGTATGTACCAGTCGGTCCAGAGGAAGGCTACTAAAAGGATACTTGGTCTTCATCATAAGGCGTATGGGGACAGACTTAAAGATCTCAATGTGTACGTATACTTTGAAAGAAAGGCGGGAGAGGAGAGATATTATAGAAACATTTAAATGCATACGTGGCATTAATGCACATGAGTCGAGTCTCTCTCATCTGAAAGGAAGCTCTAGAATGAGAGTGCACGGGATGAAGTTAAGAGATGACAGGCTCAGAAGTAATCTAAGGAAATAGTTTTTTACAGAAAGGGTGGTAGATGCGTGGAGCAGTTTCCCGTAAGAGGTGGTGGAAACAAAGACTGTGTCTGAATTCAAGAAAGCGTGGGATCTCATAGAGAAAGAAAGAGATAATGGTTACTGCAGATGGCCAGACTGGATGGACCATTTGGCCTTTATCTGCCATTATTTTTCTATGGAAATGTGTATCACTTATTTGTTTTGTCTCCCATTGTTCCTCACTGTCACTATGGGCTCCTTTTACTAAGGTGCGCAAGCGTTTTTAGCGCACGCACAAAATTACCATGCGCTAAACTGCAAGGTACACTTCTAGAATAACGCCAGCTCAATGCTGGTGTTAAAGTCTAGCGCGCTCGGCAATTTAGCGCGTGCTATCCCCGCGCGTTAAGGCCCTAACGCATCTTTGTGAAAGGAGCCCTATATTTACCCCACAAGTTGCAAAAGTAAAAGCTATTTCCCTCTAACATTCAGCAACAAGCCAAACTTGGAAAAAAGCACAATTTGCTTGTAACAGATCAGTGTACTATGGCTTTTCCCCCTTTTTTTAAACACTTTATAAATATCTGCAATTTGCAGTAGAACTGGAGCAACCAACCAGAGAATGGATGCCCTGTGTGTGTGTGTCACTCTCTCTCAAAATAGTTTTCTGCCTTGATGCTCTGCTCTATTTTCCAGCCTAGCTGTGACATAATCACCCATGGGATTTGAATAAATCAGACAGGGACAAGCTTGGTAGCTGTTTGTCAAGGGATTTCAACATCATTGGTTGTGCTTTGTGCTTCTGGCTTGTTTCCTACCTCATCCCAAATTGTCCTTCCTAGAGTGATACCACTGTGTCTGGGCCACTTGCAGCTATGACAATAATGAATAGGGCAAATAGTGATTTGCATAAAGTTATGGTTTTGTACATTTGACTCACTTGTGGCAAAACAAACTGAATATGCTGTCGTAAGTGAAAAAAAAAACAAAACCAAATGCAGATACTTATTGGATAGACATACTGTGACAGATGGAAGGATCTCACCCAGAGACATTATCACAAGTGAAATGTGCATAAAAAAAAAACATAACAACTTATTGGCCCCTTTTATCAAGCTGCGCTACAGGCTATTGGTGCAGGCCAGTGCGATAAATGTACCAATGCTCATACAATTCCTATGAGCTTTGGAGCACTTATAGTAATAATAATAATAAATTTATTCTTTTATACCGCCATTACCAAGAGTTCTAGGCGGTTTACACCATAAGAAACTGAATAATCAGCGAAATACATTCATACAATAAAAATTAAATCATAAAAAGTTAAAAATGAATTGCAATCTTAAAAATGCCCAACTAAGTAATAAATTTGTCAAACAAAGAAGACTTAACTAATTTTCGAAAAGAACAGTAAGATATGGCTTGATGAATACATTCACCAAGCCAGGATTGTAATTTACCTGCCTGAAACGCTAAGGTCTTATCAAAAAAGGTCATATATCTAAGAACATAAGAATTGCCACTGCTGGGTCAGACCAGTTGTCCATCGTGCCCGGCAGTCCGCTCATGCGGCGGCCCTCTGGTCAAAAACCAGCGCCCTAACTAGGACTAGCCCTACCTGCGTACATTCCGGTTCAGCAGCAACTTGTCGAGCTTGGCTTAGGATAGGCAAATAAGTAAGAACTTCTTGTATTCCTTGATGGTCTATAGAACTCAAAATGAGAAGACAAATAAATTGGAGACTCTCCTGATATCAACTTAAAGCAAATGCAAGAAAATTGAAATAGAACTCTTGCTTCCAACGCTAACCAGTACAACAAACAATAATATGGGCTAATATGGTGATTCTTCTTCATGTCAGCTCTCCCTATGACATCACTTCCTAGGCGCAGGGCCAGGAAGTGATGTCAGAGAGAGAGCCGACATCAACACAGGCAGCAGGTTCGTGATGCTGCTTGCACCGGGAAAATGAAAGAGGTAAGGGGGAAGGGGAAGGGAAAGGGTGCGTGTGTGTGGCAAGGGGGGAGGGTAGGAGTGGAGGGCAGAGAGGAGCCAGTGCCCCCACCAAGACGGCACCCGGGGAGGACCGCCCCACTCCCCTTCCTATGTCACTGGGGGGGAGGGGATAGTTGATAACAACATAAAATCCACTTTTGCAATAAAGCATCAACTCAGCAACCTTATAATCTCTGACCCATTACCAACCCAGAAAGAAACCCGTCGCCTCCAACTAATACAAAACACTGCTGTTAAACTTCTTTACCACAAAAAAAAATATGATCATGTTACTCCCCTTCTTCACAAAACTCATTGGCTGCCCATCACTCACTTGCTTTCAAAACAAACAAAAAACATGCAAATAGCACGCAAAAAACAGCCTTCATTGATAAACTTTTAATTCCATATGCATCTTGCAGAACTCTCCAATCTAGTAATCTAGTAATCAAAACCTGCTCCAATAAGAGAACTCTTTTACGACACCAAACACAAATCCATTTTCTCTGTCACAGCTCCCACACTGTAGAATGCTCTCCCCACTGATCTTCGTCTAGAAAACTCTTTTAGATAAATTCAAATCCAAACTTAAAACGTTCCTCTTTAAAGATGCCTTTACCTTGTAAATACTATTTCCTTTGAAATTCAGTTATCCTTTACAGAATTCTTAAGGCAACCAAAACGCTTTTTTTAGAAGCGACTTCCCCAGCCTAATTGTACCTCCCTCTCCCATTTCCCTCTTTTATTTTTATTTTCATCTCGATATATTTATTATCTTTTCCTTCCCATCCTTTCCTAATGTATCATGTACGTTCATGTGTAAATGTTTCCCCTTTTTTAGTTTAGCCATGTTTTTATTCTTTTTTTTTAAACTTTTACTACATATGATTGTAAACCGTTTAGATACCTGTATGATAAACGGTATATCAAAAATAAAGAAAACTTGAAACTTGAAACCCAACAGTCACAAGAACACCAGCAGCCACTAAGGCTTAAATCCTAGTAGCCTAAAACTACCACCATAATAATCACTAAGATACAGCCATAACTTATATTTGGAAAATGTGTCAGTCCCGCTCAGCTGAACCTTCCATCACATTGGGAATACAGTTACCTATCACCTTACAGCTGCTCCGAATCTCTTAAATCCTTTCAAACTAACATCACCCGCCTAAAATGGGGGAACCTTAAACAGAAGGTTCCATTTCATATGATCTGAGGGGGGGCTGTATGATTCAGAGAGACTGCTTAACTACAAAGAACAGCGATGAATCTATATATTGAATCCTGGTTTAGATTTAGAAGTGGATTGGGCTTCTTTAATTTAAAGGTATTCTGATTGGTTGAGGAGTATATATGACTTTAGATATTTTGGCATTCTGATGGAGTGAGCACCATTTGGAAGCTATGATATGAGTGTGACCGCAGCAATGTTTGGTGAGTGTGATTTTTATAGGCTTTGTTACAGATAGATTATGAGTCCTTAAAATCATGTTTTATTCTATAGGTCCAAGCCCTGTTGCAGCATCTGGTGTACGTGAAACGTGACCATAGTTGGTGTTTGGACCGTATTGATATGGTTAAATAACCAAGTACATTTTTACATTTAAACATCTATGTGTTAAAGGGTTTGAGATTAAAATAAAGAAGTATGCTTTTCAATTTGAGACTAATGATGAGGCAAGTGAGTCAATCAGGGCCTTAGGCCCCTCTCACTGAATCCAAAGATGCATTGGGAGGGAGAAGGCCCATCATTCGCAGCACGCAGCCTGTAGGCAGGAGAAAGTGGGCTTCCCTCCTGCCAATTTTGCATCGGAAAGTACGGGGATATCAGGTAATGTGGGGGGCGGTGTTGCCTGATGTCAGGTGGTGTCGGGTGAAGTGGGAGGTGCTGTTACCTGATGTCGGGTGGTGTTGGGTGATGTGGGGTGCGGTGTTTCCTGATGTCAGGTGGTGTCGGGTGATATGGGGAGTACTGTTGCCTGAAACTGAGTGGTATCAGGTGATGTGAGGCGGTGTTGTCTCATGTTGGGGGTGTCGAGTGATAGGGGACAGGAATGTTAGGGATGTGGAGGGGATGGTGGGGATGGTGGGGGGAGGGGTATAGGACTCCAATTGATCCTGGCAGGGGGAATCCCCTTCAGCTGAGCTGGCAGGAATCCCCGAAACTGGCTCAGCTGATAGGGATTTTTCTGCCACGATCACACATGGTAGTTGGGTACGTCTACAAAACTTGCTTTTGTGCATTTTTTACGTGGGTGTTTTTATTTTTTTAAATGGCCAAAAAAGGTAGATGTCCTAAGGACCAAAGTTTCTACCTAGGTCATTTTCAAAAATAAAAGATAGACATCGGGCAACCTTGAAAATGGACAGTTTTTCTCCTGGGTTTGTAGACTTCCTACCCAAAATGGCCAACCTTAGACTTATATGTCCTATCGAAAATGCTCGTCCATGCGGTTTACATTCAGATACTCAAGTATTTCTCTCTATCTGTCCCGGTGGGCTCACAATCTGGGGCAATGAAGTGTTAAGTGACCTGCCCAGGGTCACAAGGAGCAGTGCTAGGCTTGAACCTGCAACCTCAGGGTGCTGAGGCTGCAGCCCTACTAGGCCACTCCTCCACTTACATCATCCCAATCTCCAGATAATTGCCCCCACATGTACTAGAGGCATATTACATATTGGGGTGATTTTGGGTGGGTATGATAACCCCTCCCCTGCCCAGCATCGCTTCCTCCCCTCACCCCCTAGTTGACTGGGTGTCTCAGAACTCTATGCCCCCAACTCCCTAGTGCCTTGTAAAGCCTTTGGCTCTTCACTGACAACGAGCAGCAACTCATACCTGTTGCTCATGCTGGCCTCAAGCCTTCTCTCTGAAGCAGCTTCCCATTTCAAATTAGGTGGAGGGAAGGCTCAGGGCCAGTACGAGCAGCGGGTATGAGTCACTGTTCACTGCCAGTGAAAAACTGAAGGCTTTAAAAGGTACCGGGGGGGGGGGGAGTAGAGTTAAGAGATGTCCAATTGCCTAGGGGGTAAGAGAGATGCTGCAAGTCTTTAGCTCAGAGGTCCCCAAAGTCCCTCCTTGAGGGCCGAATCCAGTCGGGTTTTCAGGATTTCCACAATGAATATGCATGAGATCTATGTGCATGCACTGCTTTCAATGCATATTCACTGGGGGAATCCTGAAAACCCGACTGGATTCAGCCCTCAAGGAGAGACTTTGGGGAACCACTGCTTTAGCTGTTGGGACTTGGGGATCTCTGCTAACCATTTCACAGCTGTGCTACTTGCTGGGTGGGCCTGTACCCACCTGAGCCTACCCATAGCTATGCCACTGATTTGTACATATGGTAGCTGCCTTTTAGATACAGTTGTACAGGTTTTGTTTGTTTTGTTATTCTATAAAGAGATTCCTATGAGGCTCATAATTAAAAAAAAAAACCCATTCAAAAAGTGGCCTATATCAGTACATGGATGATCAAAAAGACAGATCATCCAAGTACCATTAATCAAAGCTGGTTTCAGATATATCTAAAACCAGCTTAGGCCGCCTCTAAACACCTAGAGCGAAAAGAGGCGTTTTAAGAGGCGGGAAAAGGGCAGGAGGTGGAACGACCTAAACTTAGTCATACAGCAAGTATAACCAAAAACTTTAACAGGTTGCCCAATCAGAACTTATACATTTGGACTTAGACCAAGTCAAAACAGGTATAAGTTCCGAATAGGGGCTGCTGAGCTGATCACAGCTGCCGCGATCAGCTCAGCAGCCCAGGCAACCTGCCCACCCCCCACTGCAACAATCGTGGCAGGAGAGATGCCCCTCCTTCGCCTAAAAGGTCTTGTTTTGGGTGTTGGGACTTGGGCAAGTTTTGGGTTGATAATATGTTGTAAGGTTAGACGTAGTGGTGGTCTGGGCGATTAAACTGCTGAATGTAGAGGTAGGCCATTCTCCAAAAAAAAAAACTCATTTTGGGCTTCTTTTTTTTTTTTTTTTTGAGAATGGACATTTTCCCTGCTGCTACTTTCAGCATTTAGGGCCCCTCCAAGTGTCTTTATAGAATAGCCTCAAAACATAGAAACAGTGAAACATGATGGCAGATAAAGGCCATATGGCCCATCCAGTCTGCACCTACTTGCCCCCCACCACAACCTATGTATCCTGTTATAAAATTATCCTCTACAAATTTTCTCTCTAGGAATAGGATTGAAAAATATTTTGTGATAAGCCCTATATCTATATAAAAATCAATAGATGCATAACTTATAGGCTTCTAAAAAATATTTATAATTCATCTAGAAATCATATCAAGTAATAGATGAAAAAAAAAGAGAAAATAAGTTTAAATAAGATCATAGGGACATTTGCTTTGCTTATTTCTGCTGCTCTCTTCTGGCACCATTAAGAAAAACCTACAGAAAGCATCTTGATTGGATGGCCCTTTTAATCAAAATTGTAAGCTTTTTGGAGAAAAAGTATGAGTTTCCACCCCCTCCTTTAAAAAAATAAACAAACATTCTGCTGTTCCCAAATAAGCTGTTCTTGAGTCCAACAAATAATTAAGGGCTAGATTCACTAAGCTCACCGATCGTGTTTGCGCTCGTGTACCGACCTGATTTTCCTACAACCCGATTCACGAACCCCTGTGCTGATCACCCTCCGATCCGATCCGTGCATGCAAATGAGAGGGAACGGCATGCAAAGTAGGAAGGACGCAATTCGCAAAACAATTTCAGGAACACCGGCTGGGCTGGCCGATCCAAAAACAAGCGACTGCTGAGGACTGCTCTCTGCCCCAATTCTTCTGCTCTTGCCGCCATGCTCTCTGCCCCGATTCTGTGGTTTTTACCCATGGTGCAGCCCCGCTTTCAACCCACGGGTTAAAACCATGGGCTTGCGAAAGTTCCCAGCCCTTCCTTCACGGTGAGCATGCACAAACCATCTACAGGCAAAGAAGATGGTTTGCGCATGCGTCAGGATTGCTCTCCAGCGATCCGTGCAGTCGGAGGGGGAAGGCATGCCTCCGATCACCACCATTTGCATGAGGACGCGTTGAAAATGTGTCAGCCTGCCACGGATCACACACGGATCAGGCAGGTTAGTGAATCTAGCCCTATATTCACATAGACAGGCAGAGAGATAATCTCACACTGCATGAATTTTGAAGGTGTGCAAATTCCTGCTGGTTCATACGAAAACCCTAACTTCCTAATTCAGGAGCGTCAACCTGCAATCCTGGAGGGCGTTAAATAAGTCAGGTTTACAGGATAAAATGGAGGTAGCACATGGAAACTTTCTCAGAAATATTCACTGGGCATTTCTTGAAAATCTAACTGATTTGCAGCCCTCCAGAATTGCAGTGTGACACCCCTGCCATAGAAGTTAGGATGTTCTTATGAACCCACCAGGAAGGCAAGGAGGGTAATTTCAGGGGTTATTCATGCACATAAGTACCACATTGTTTCTTATACCCCGCAAATGTCAACTGGGAATCACTGCAGCTTATATAAGATTAATAAGGTTAGCAACAGAGACAGCATAAATCATAGCAAGACTATAATGAAAGCATTTGCGTTTTTAGCACCTTCCTAAATTGAAAATAGCAGGAGGTCTGACATAAGCAGGTCAGGAGGCGGTTCTAAATTTTGGGGCCTTGAAACTTGAAGGTGAATTTGAAGAGTGATTTCCTCCAATTAAACAGCTTTGTGGACTGTTGTTACTTATGGGTGAAGTTGGGCAGAGGTTTTAGCTTGGTCCTATTTGGTCCGCACGAAGGGCTGAACCAAGGTCCCTTGGTGTGGCCCTTCGGCCTTTAAAGGGCTGCTCAATCAGGTCCAGGAGGTAGTAGGTGGGGGCCTCAATTCAGCTTAGAAACCTCAGGTGGGGAGAGGAGGGACAATCAGATGACTCCCTTCCTCCTCTCTCTGCTAGAATCAGAATGATGTTGTGTTTAGGGGGGTTTCAAACAGAGTTTAAAGGGCTGCTTAATCAAGCCCAGGAGGTAGTAGGTGGAGCCTCAGTTCAGCTGAGAATCCTCAGGTGGCCACAGAAGCACACGCATAATCTATTATAGAATACGGACTGGCCAGGACATGATGGTTTGTACTTTTCAGGTGGATATACACGGGAGCAGCGTTTCAGCAGAGCCTTGATTTGCACCACTTCTCAGAAAGGTGCAGGCCATTGTGTCTCCAACCAGGTGCATTCTCTGCCACCTATGTATGTTTTTATAAAGTAGCACTTACCTAGGCACCTACCCATGTGCCCAGTTAGAAAATTACTCTCAAAGGGGGTAATTCATAGAAACATGATGGCAGATAAAAGCCAAATGGCCCATCTAGTCTGCCCATCTGCAGTAACCATTATCTCTTCCTCTCTCTGTGATCCCATGTACTTATCCCACACTTTCTTGAATTCAGACACAGTCTCTGTCTCTACCACCTCTTCTGGGAGATTGTTCCACGCATCTACCACCCTCTCTGTGAAAAAGTATTTCCTTAGATTACTCCTGAGCCTATCACCTCTTATCATCCTATGCCCTCTCATTCCAGAGCTTCCTTCCAATTGAAAGAGACTCGACTCATTCGCATTTATGCCACGAAGGTATTTAGGAAAAAAGATTGAAAAGGACAGATTGCTAATAAATAAATGATCTAAAAAAATTGATATATATATGTGACTATAAACCCCAATCCTTAGACAAGAAAATACTTTCAAGTTTATTGTGGATTTGTATATATTATTATTATTTAACTGTAGTTTTTTATTTTTTATATATTTATATGTATATTATTTATTTTTTATTTTTTATTTGTTTAATGGATTTCAGTATGAGCCCTGTGAAAGGTACCCGGTATCAGGTATTTTTGTGGATTTGTTTTTTGGCCATGGACAAACATGATGTATGAGGCAGCAATCTTTATCCAGATTTTATCTGGATGATGCTAGTCATCGCAAAGTTACTGCCTGAGCCTGATACCGGGTACCTTTCACAGGGCTCATACTGATGTCCATTAAACAAATAAAAAATAAATAATATACATATAAATATATAAAAAATAAAAAACTACAGTTAAATAATAATAATATATACAAATCCACAATAAACTTGAAAGTATTTTCTTGTCTAAGGATTGGGGTTTATAGTCACATATATATATCAATTTTTTTAGATCATTTATTTATTAGCAATCTGTCCTTTTCAATCTTTTTTCCTGTTTTGAATAAATGTTGACTGTGGACCAATTTTTGTTAGATATTGAGTACGGACAGTATTGGTCACAGAGTCCTTAAGGGTTTCTAGAAGCTTAGCATTTTTTACGAAGGTATTTAAACATCTCTATCATATCTACCCTCTCCCGCCTTTCCTCCAAAGTATACAGATTGAGATCTTTAAGGAACTGCCTAGATTTAGTAAATGCCTGTATCCTTGTCATTTGTACACATATGCGGACAAATTTGTGCATAACTATGGTGCATTCTTTGCAAGTGGGCAAAGTATGGGTGGCGCCAATGTCTGCATCTGCAAAGGAAGCCCCTGTGAGATGGCTTAAACCAATTTTCTATAATAAAAAGTGCCTGCTTTATAGACTGGGCTTCAAATAGGTGCTTTTATAGTGCCTGAATCTCAGCATTCCCTTATAGAATTAACCTCATGAGTGCCTGTTCTTTAGGCTTCACACCTCCTGTCTACATATGAGAGCTGTTTCTTGCTCTAAGTTATCACCTCCGCCTTTCTCAAATCATCACCTAATTCACAGTCTGTGTTTGTCTCACTAGCTTTCCCTCAGACTAGTTCATCAGATGTTTCACCTGTCATGTCTTTTTCCAGTTAAGTGACCCAGACACTGTTAATGATTTCATTATTCTTTGTCTAATTGTATTACTTTTCCCATTTAGATGACTGTCAAGCATAAAATGCTCCCCTTCCAGTTGTCTTTCATATCAAAAGCAAATAGCTTCATGGTCTACCAAACCGCTGTATGATGGTCCCCATATTGTTAGTCATATTATTTCTGTCTTCCACAGCTAAGCAAAGGCAACATCTCTTGATGAAATATTTCCTTCTTCAAGCAAACATGCTATTTTGTGTTTTCTTTATCAAACTGGTAGATTTCTACATTTGTGCAATTCTTTCCGTTCACCATAATTTATTCTCCACTTCTAAACTGCATCCATCGACATTTCTGTTGCATTTTTGCCTAAATTTCTTTTTGTTTTGCAATAATACATACTATTTTGATTAGTGCGTATGAAATAGCGTGCACAATTACTAGATCATGCAAATAGAACTGGGATTTCGTTTACCTGATTCACTCAAGGCAAATTGTCCTATGCATTCAAAGAATGTATAGGGAAGTGTGTGGTGCAGTGGTTGCGCTACAGCCTCAACACTATGAGGTTGTGGGTTCAAATCTGCTCACTGCTCCTGGTGATCCTGGGCAAGTCACTTAGGCCTAGATTCACTAAAGTTTCCGATTATGTACCGACGATCGCTGGTTTTGCGATCGCTCCCCGACCTAGACCCGATTCACTAAACTACTGTGAGATGAATCTCTGACCCCATCTGATCCACTTATGCAAATTAGTAAAACCCCATGCAAAATAGCCAAGCGATTGATTCACTAACAATTGCTTGGCTATTTTGAATCGGGTTTTACTAGCCTATAACCCGACTGCTGCAGACCTGTCGGTAACATGGTTACCGACAGGTCTGCCTGTTTTTTGTTCATTTTTTTAATGGCACTGATATTTTGCATGTATCTGGCAACAAAAAAAATGAAAAAAAAGCCCTCCTACGCAAAAACACAGCCTCGCTGCCCCACTCTCCCCCCCTCCCCCCCAAAAAAAAAGGCAGAAGGGATGCCGACTCCCTCATGCCATCGGGCCCGGCTCTCCTGAAAAAAAACAACTTCCTGATACTGCTCCCCCCACCTCTACTTGTGTGAATATGGCAGGAGGAATGCCAACTCCCTCCTGCCATCGCAACCCCCCTCCCCCCGCCATCAGGCCAGGCCCAGGCCCACCCAATACCTTTCAAAGTTGGGAGCAGGAGGGGTGCTCAGTCTCTCCTTCTCCGTAGGCCTCCTCTAGTCTTCGGGAGAAGGAGGAACCGCAAAGTCCTCCTGCTCCTGCTCCTCCGAGGGGCCATGATGCAATGCCGGCCTTAGGCCTTGGGAGGAGCCTGAGGCGCCTGAGCCAATCAGAGCCTTAGACCCCTTCCTATGTACCACATGTTGCACTGGGGCAGGACCTAAGGCCAGTATTGCGTCGCGGCCCCACGTAGGAGCAGGAGAACTTTGCAGTTCCTCCTGCTCCCGAAGACTGGAGGAGGCCTAAGGAGCAGGAGGGACTGAGCACCCTTACTGCTCCCAACTTTGAAAGGTACTGGGGGGTGGGGGGTATACCATGGGGGGTTCAGCGGGGGAATTCCAACAGCAGGAAGGAGTTGGCATCCCTCCTGCCATTAGTTTGATGGCGACAGCAGGCAGCGAGCGGGCAGGGCATCTGGTAGCAGGAGGGAGTTGGCATCCCTCCTGCCATATCTAAGTTGGAGGGCAGTCAGCAGGGAGTAACGATGGCAGGAGGGAGTGCGCATCCCTCCTGCCATTTGTTTGGGGGTGGGGGGTGGGAGGAAGGAGCGCCAATGGCAGGAGGGAGTCAGCATCCCTCATGGCATTTTTTTTTTAAAGCGATAGAGGGAGGGAGGGAGGGAGCTCTGAAAGCAGTGACAGCTTCTCCTGTCACCACTGTCAGGGCTCTGTCCCAACTCAATCGCTCACTGAACGATTGAGTCGGGGAGTTTGCATGCAAATGATTTGTACCTCCATGAAACACTCACTGTTGGAAAATTGGCCAGAGAATCAGCCAACAGCGATTGAGTCGCTATTGTTAGTGAATCTAGGCCCAAATCCCCTCATTGCCCCAGGTACTCTAGATAGAACTTGAGCCCACCAGGACAGATAGGGAAATATGATAAAGTACCTGAATGTAAAACCACTTAGGATATAAGTAGTATATAAATAAAATAAATAAATTTAGGGGCATGTTTACTAAAATGCAGCAAGTTTAGAACTATTGTGCCCTAACTGCAAAAGTTAATATACGTTAAGTGCAAAGTCTGTACGGTAGATGCATAGGGCATAACCTATATCTGCCCCACATATACAGTACAGGTCAGATGCTCACTGTGCAGGCCGTGCGTTACATGCAGAGCCTTACTACATGGTAATGCAATGCTAACAGTGCAGCTAACAGATCCATCCTCCCAAATGATTATGATTCTCCCACCCAACCTTGCCTCCTTAATAATCGAGACCTCCATCTGACTTCTTATCTAACCCTCCAAAGACCAAATCTCCCTACCTGGTCAACCCCCTCCCCCAATCAAGACCCCAACACAATCCCTACATAATCCACCCCCACCAACCCAGATGCCTAAGACTTGCCCAAACCCATCCATGATGGACTAGAGGGCTTGTACAGGAGCACTCTCCCTCCATTCTTACTTGACATGGCTCCAGGTTTTAAAAGGCAGGGAAATTGCCCTGTGTAGTACTTCAAGACTACCATTAATGGTCAGAGGCTGCCATTTTGAACCCAGAGCCAGGCCAGGCAGAAGAAAAGGGAGAGCACTCTTGCCTAGGCCTACCAGCTCACCATGGATGACCCCTGGGTTAGTCCTGGGGGTCTAGCAGGTCTATGGGGTGGTGATGGGGGTAGGTCAGGTGGTATTAGCTAGGGATAACAGCTCTGGTGGTCTTCTTCTATTGGGGCATCAGAGGAAGGAATATTGATTACTAGGGAGTCTCTTAGTCATTGGGAAGAGGTCAGGTGGGGGGTCTTGATTAATGAGGAGGTTCATGGTCTTTGATGGGTAGATCAATGCTGAAAAGAGGAGCAGCCCAATGCCATTATCAGTATCTCTGCTGCACCTACCACCTCCTCTTTAGGGGGTAATATTTACAGCAGCACTATTGGCTGTCATGACAGGTAGTGCGCAGTCATGGCCCGCCCACTATCTGTCACTGATGGCTACTCCTCTGCTCTGCCTCGGTCCTGCCCACACATTGCCCATTTAGGTGTTTAAGCAGCTGGCGCAGAATTTTTATCACACATTTTTATGCACATTGAACATTACCACAGATTGCAGTAATATTTAACATGTGGCAACATCTCTACTATGTGCTCAGTGCTGCCTAGAAAACATGCCCCTTAGAAACTTAAAATTAAACTCACGTCCTCTAGTGTTTACAGCACTGAAACAAACATGGACGTTATTCCATTTTACTTGACCTTCTGAACAACTTTTAAAGCCATCACAAAATCTTGATTGGTCTATAATTCTTCAGATTCACTTTGTCTCCATTCTTGCATAGTGCAGTGATTAATTGCTTAATTTTCTTACTGCTCCAGCATTACATGTGCCTCTAAGCATCTTGTAATTTATCTGAAGAACCTATCATAAAATCTGTCCCCTTAATTTTATTTTCTTGCATGCATTCCAGTAGATGCTTAATGTCATTAGAGTTCATAAATGCTGCCATTTGATCATTGCATTAAATCAAGGCAATTCACCATGTGGGGGTAAATTTATTACTGGGAACCTATACAAATTTCAAAAAAAAAGTGCTTTTTTATACCTAAAGACCAATACCAAAAAAATCCCTCTTACAAACTCTTTATATGAAACTATCTAGAACTCCTCTCGTATGAGGAAAGACTAAAACGGTTAGGGCTCTTCAGCTTGGAAAAGAGAAGGCTGAGGAGAGATCTGATTGAAGTCTACAAAATCCTGCGTGGAGTAGAACAGGTACAAGTGGATCGATTTTTCACTCCGTCAAAAATTACAAAGACTAGGGGACACTCGATGAAACTGCAGGGAAATACTTTTAAAAACCAATAGGAGGAAATATTTTTTTCACTCAGAGAATAGTTAAGCTCTGGAACGCAGAGGTTGTGGTAAAAGCGGATAGCGTAGCTGGTTTTAAGAAAGGTTTTGACAAATTCCTGGAGGAAAAGTCCATAGTCTATTAAGACATAGGGGAAGCCTCTGCTTGCCCTGGATCGGTAGCATGTAATATTGCTACTCTTTGAGTTTTGGCCAGGTAATAGTGACCTGGATTAGCCACCGTGAGATTGAGCTACTGGGCTTGATGTTGGTCTGAGCCAGTAAGGCTATTTTTTTTTTTAATTATTCTTTATATTTATTGAAATTTTTACATAATTCACAAGAATATTCCTCTTGTACATGTAAAACAGAAAATGAAACAAACTTGCATTTACTGCTACTAGGAAAAAAGTCCCTCTTTCTTAGACCACTAACTCAATGGAGGGAGGAAAATTGAAGAGATACCAAAAATAAGAAAATAACAATAATCTTGAAAGGCTTAACGGCATTTAACCCCTTCTTTCCTTCCTGCTCTTAAACATTCCCGGTAGCTAGACCTTTCAAATCTAGAAAAGCACGTCGCTGTTCTGGTGCATAGTAGACATATTTAACACCTTGATATTTAATCAAACATTTGCATGGATATGCTAATAAGAATGTCGCTCCAAGGGTCAAAGTCTCTACTCTCATTGCTAAGAATAATTTTCTTTGCTCCTGCGTTGTTCTCGTGACGTCTGGAAACATCCATACTTTCTTTCCAAGAAACAATAATTGTATTCGGAAATACAATCGCATAATTGCATTCATATCTTGTTCGAAGACAAAAGATATGAACAATGTGGCCCTCTCAGTAGATTTGGAAACAATAGTTTCTAATAATTCAGTAACATTGAGAGCGTCTGTTGGCAAAATTTCCTCTGCACCTGGGGTGGTTCCTTCAATTTTCTTTTTCGGCAAATAGTAAATTCTATTAAGTGGAGGTAAATGCTCAGGGGAAAACTTTAATATTTCAGTTAAATACCTTTTCCACATATCAATGGGTGTAACTCCCAGGGCCTTTGGATAATTCAACAGACGCACATTCAATCTACGGTTGTAATTTTCCATTTGTTCAATTTTTTTACTCAGAACTGTTCGTTCCTTTATCAAATTATTAGTTATAGCTTGAATATTTACCACATTGTCCTTAACTTCTTTTATCTCCATTGAGAATTCTCCTTTAGTGTTCTCCAAGGATTTCCCCAAAGTGTCCAAGGTACATACAAATGTTGTCAGTTCTTATGACAATCTTGCCACCTGGGTGTTTAGCCGCTCGAGAGAGTCCCAAATCTTCTCGAGGGTAATCGCCTCTAACTTTGTTGGTTGAGAGCCAGTAACAGTACTGGCTCTCACTGCTCCCTGATCTCCTTCCATTTTCACGAGTCCAAGCCCCTGATACGGGGTCTCCCCAGCGCTAATTTCTGCAGAAGAAACCTTCAATCGGACCGCGAGTTGAGCAGGGTGCAGGGGCGGGACAGGCTCCGGAGGGGAGAGAGAAACTTCCTGCCTGAAATCCCCAGCCGCTCCTCCGGCCGGAGAGAGCCCGAGCCTACCTCCCGGAGCATCGGGGCCAAAGGAAGCTGCGGCAAAGTCCAGGATGGATCGCTGGACAGGGGTAGAGGTCCGGACCACAGCGGGCTCAGCACGGACACTACCTTTCCATTTGGAATGAGGCATTGCAAAGTAGTCAATAGAGGAAAATACTCCTAGACCGCTGGTAAAACCTCTAGCTTCACACTGCCGCCATCTTAACTCCTCCCAACATCCAGTAAGGCTATTCTTATGTTCTCAAAGGGCCATCATAAGTGCACCAAATATTTGTCTCAGGACTACTGATTCTTCAGTCTAATCATCAGTCCAATTTTTTCTGTATAGTTTGGCATAAAAAAATTCATTGCTTAACTATCAAAACATGTCCATAAGAAGTATAATAATAATAAAAATTAAACATATATCTTAACCTCCCCCCCCCCATTTTATATAACTGTGATAGCGGGTTTTTAGCGCAGGCTGGCGCACTGAATGCTCTGTGCTATGAATGTCAGGAGCAGCACAAAGCATTCAGCACGCCAGCCTACGCTAAAAACCGCTATCGTGGTTATGTAAAAGGGGGATTAGTTTACTTACACATACACACACACCCTTTTTGCAAAGTGGCTTAAGGCATTTTTATCACTGGCTGCAGCAGTATTAGCTCTGATGCTCATTGGCATTCTATGAGTGTCGTAGCTAATACCGCTGCAGCCGGCAATATAAAAGCTTAAAAGCAGTTAATTTCCACCACAATCACAACTGTAAAATTATGGATGACTAAAATTTAAGTTAAAACTCAATACATAAAAAAAAACAAAATCCTTCTATACTACTCCTTGCATGAAGAAAGAAACAGAGACAAATATTTTGTAGATTAATCCTACTATAAAACTTCTAGGGGTTATTTTAGATCAAAATCTCACAATGAATTCAAATACAGATGCTTTAGTAAGGAAAAATTTCTATCTGTTGTGGAACTGTAGACTATTAGACCATATTTTCATGTTTCTTCTTTTAGTCTGTTGATACAGTCGTTAATTCTAATTATTTTGGATTACTGTAATATAGTTTACTTAGCAGGTTATCAGAAAAGTCATCATAGACTCCGCATCATAGAAAACACGGCAGTGTAATTAATTTTCAATCTGAAAAAATTCAGATGATGTCACACCAAAGACTACATTGGTTACCAGTCGAGGCCAGAGTCAGATTTAAGTTTGGTTGTACATGCTTCAAAGTCTTCCATGGTTTAGCACCTGATTTTCTTGTGGATCATTTTTTATTCATTAATTCACAATGCCCAAGAGGTAATTGTAATTTGTTTGCTTTTCCATCGGTAAAGGGTGATTTATACGAGAGCTATTTTCAACAACTCCTATCTTTTCAGACAGCTTCTTGTGATAAAAAGTTTGTAAATCTGTTAGTTAGCTCCGTCTCTTACCAGCAGTTCAGGAAATGATTGAAAACCTACTTATTTAAGAAATTTTAGTAATTTCTAGGTCATTTGGTTTTTCTTGTCACTGTTTCAATTTTCTTTTGTAAACCACATAGAACTCCTAAGGTACTGCAGTATATAAATAACCCACCAACCCCCCCCCCTCTTTTTTTTTTTTTTTTTTTTTACAAAACCACAGAAGCGGTTTTTAGCACAGGCCGGCACACTGAATGCTCTGCGCTGCTCCCGACGCTCATAGGAACTCTATGAGTGTCGGGAGCAGTGCAGAGCATTCAGCGTGCTAAAAACCACTTCTGTGGTTTTGTAAAAGGGGGGGTACATTTTTTATGTTCATAAAAGTGGGATAAGGGATTGGGACTTGTATACCACTTTTTTGTAGTTACACAACCATATTCAAAGTGGTTTACATACAGGTACTTCAAGCATTTTCCCTATCTGTCCTTCACAATCTGTCTAATGTACCTGGGGCAGTGGAGGATTAAGTGACTTGCTCAGAGTCACATGGAGCCATGGGGGATTTGAACCCACAACGTCTGCATGCTGAAGCTGTAGCTCTAACCACTGCACCACAATCTCCTTAATGTAATTTTTAGTGAACCATATATTTCTTCACTCTGCAACGTACATTGTTCAGCTAGCTTCCCCACATCTTCACTTCGCACAGCCTGGCAAGCTGCTTGACATGAATTTCTTATTAGATTGTTTGAAAATTTTGCAGCCATGTTTCAAGTTTATTTAAAATTTCTTATACCACCTAATCAGACTTCTAGGCAGTGTACAATAATAATAAAAACATATATTGACTATAATACAAACTTAAAATTACTAGACATCTTTAGGGGTAGTTTATACATCCACGGGCGCTTTAACCTGGGACAAACAGGAACAGAAGTTTCAAGTTTTATTTTAGTTTGATAAATCGCTTATTTAATTTTACTAAGCGAGGTACAAAATTGATAAAAAATATAAACATACATTTAGACATACAATTTAAAATTTAGAATAATGGGTTAAACAAGGCTTACAGACCGACTAGCACACAAGGTAAGAGAAGACAGAACTACAATTCAGTGTTTTAAAGTTCAGAGGAGAACCATATATGGAAAAAAACAATAGGGAGGGAAGAGTGCAATCAAAGAAGGAGACTGATATAAAGTTTAAACATAATTTAAAGATTAAAAGCATCTTTAAAAAGAAAACTTTTTAAATTACTTTTAAAACAACTCAAGTCGTAAAAAGGTAAGAACTACAATATTCTAGAGCAAGAGAGAACACGTAAAGGAATGTACACTGGGAAGGGTTGCTGCGGTGGAAAACAGCGTGTTTTCGATGTTATGGAATATGAAATAGTGCATTTTCTTCTGTTTGGCACTTTGGCCTCCAAGGTGCAGAGTTGCCACTTGAAACATGGTTATGTCTATGGCACTCAACAATGGTTACAATGCTTCTGACAATACCTGATAATATGTTAAGGTTATGCAAAAACCAAAGAAGTAAGGGATATCAAACAAGGTTTCTGTTTTAAAGGCAATATAGTATGATGAGTTTTACTATCATTTATAATTATTTTACTAAGACGGTGGGTTATATGATGTTTAAATGTTTTTACTTTAGTTCTACTACTCCTCTGGTTGGTACCATCTCCAAAATGGCACACCTAGAAGTACTCTTACACTACTACCACTAGGGGGTAATGTTCTCATTAGGGGTGCCATTTTGGATAAGGTTCTGGTCAGGGCTGGAACAACTAGGATCGCTCCTGCCCAATGTACTTTGGACTAGGGTTACCAGATGTCTGTGAAAACCCAGACAAGTCCTCATTTTAGAGGACTGTTCAGGTGCCTCGATGGATTTCTAAAACCCATCAGTTTGTAAAGTTTTTAGAAAGCCTGAGCTCAGGGCTGTGTCTGGGAGGGCCTCTGATCATGTGCAGATGCCATGCGATGACATGGCCTCGAGTTCAGGGAAGACAATAAAGGTTTGTGTGGGGGCGTGACCAAGGTGTAATGGGGGTAGGGCCGGGGTTGGAACAGGGCGTGACTGGGGGGAAGAATGGAGTAGGGCCAGGTGTCTTCTTTTTTAACTTTAAAAATCTGGTAACCCTACTTTGGACCACCAATGAACCTAATCATGAGGAGGTTATTGATCAGACTTTACAGTTGATATCGTGCAAACAACGGAATGGTTGGATAGGTTGGAGTAAGCTTAGTTGGCAACTTCAGCAGTTGGAACCTAGGACAATACCAGGTGGCAGTGGCGTACCTAGCATATGTGACACCCGGGGCCCATCATTTTTTTGACACCCCCAACCCCCCATCTATATGAAAAATATGATTTTTAGTAACAATCCACATATCGCACAAGAGTGTACCTAGGAAAAGGCAGCATCTTGAACACTGCAGTGAGCACTAGAACACCAACACATACATTGTAAAACTAAACAAGCCAGATCCCGCACAGTCAATTGATCCTGTACAGTCGATGCTATCAGAAAGCCATGTCCCTTTCATACACACAGACAGATACACCCTTGCCCATATGGAATAATCACAAACTAAAAATAGAAATATGTAGACAAAAGTTAAACTGAACCACCAAGAAACCAGACTCTGCATACAATGCAACACCACAACACCACAAAAACAGTAACACATGTCCTCTAATATTGTGCAAAATATAAAGACAGTAGATGTAAATTTGAAAAAAACTTGATACATAACAATCACCACTTTACAAATTAACAAATAAAAATAAAACAAATAATGAGAAATAAGAAAACACCATTTTATTGGACTAATCCATTTTTCAATTAGCTTTCAGAGGCCAAATCTTTCTTCAGAACAGTACAGTATACTGCTGTTATGGTATCCTGTCCTGAGGAAAGGGGTTTAGTCCAAAAAATTGCCTTATTTCCATGTCCTATTTATAAACTTTTATCAATACAGTTACAATACTACTTGATTATAAGTAAAGAAACAAAAAAATCTTTCTACCTTTTGCCATTTCTGCTTTAATCATCTTCTCTTTGCTCTCTTCTTTCTATACAGCTTTTGTCCTCTCTCCCTTCCATGCAACATCTGCCCTCTCTTTGCCCCTTCTACCCAGCTTGTGCCCTCTCTTTCTCTCCCTACCCCTTCCATCTACTGTCTACCCTCTCTCTGCCCCTTGCATCCACTGTCCACCCTCTCTCTGTTCCTTATGGCATCTTCCCTCTTTTTATGTCCCTTCAATAAACTATATCCTGTGCCCTTTCTCTCCTTTGTACATGATTCATTTTGGCTTCACCCCCTCCCCTATACTCTGGTATCTCTCTCTTTTCCTTTCCTTTCTTCCTTCCCACTCCACCCCATAGTCTGGCATCTCTATCTCCTTCCCTTCTCTCCCCCCATGCCCTGGCATCCCCCTCCTATCTCTCCCTCTGGCACCTCCTCTCCTTTCTTTCCCTCTGGTCTGGCATTTTGTCTCCTTAAGTTTCCCTTCCTTCCCCCATGCCCTGGTATCTCTCTCCTCTCCTTCCGTCTCCCCCTCCCACTCCATTATCTAGCATCTCTTCTCCTTCCTTTCTCTCCTTCCTTCCAACTGGCCTGGTATCTGTCTCCTCCCCCTCCCTCCTGACCTCCACACTCCCCCCTTGGTCTGGTAGCTCCTTTCCTTTTCTTTACTTCCATGGTCTTGGCATCTCTTTCCTCTCCCTTCCCTGGTGTTCTTTCTCCCCTCTCTCTCCCCAATTGGGTGCAGCAGCAGGATTTCTCTCTTGCTTCCTCCCCAATTGGGTGCAGCAGAAGCATCTCTCTTCCCCCTTCCACCCTTGCGTGCAGCACCAGCAGCATTTCTCTTCCCATCGGCGGAGTCGCAAGCTTCCCTCCATCGCTGACCTCTTGCTGCTATTCCTTGCTTCGGGCCTCCCTCGTTGCCGGGTCCTGCCTTCGCAGAAACAGAAAGTAGGCAGGACCTGGCAGCCAGGAAGGCCCGAAGCAAGGAAGAGCAACAAGATAAGTATTAACTTCCCTCCGTCGCTGACCTGTCTCCCTTAGCTTCCCTCCGTCGCTGACCTTAGCCCTAGTGAACTCATGCTCTTGTGCTCAAACGTGTGCGTGCCGACTTCTCTTCTCCTCCCCCCCCCCCCACCAGAACGTAACTTCCAGTGTCGGAGGGAAGAGAAGGGAAGCTGGCACGCACACCTTAAAGCCCCGAAGCATGAGTTCACTACAGGCTAAGGTGGGAAATCGCCAAGCCGGTGAGAGATGGGGGTTGTTTTTTAAAAAAAATGTTGAGTAGCGGCAGGATTTTTGATAGATGGCAGCCGGGCGATCATCTAAATTAGCCGTGTGCAGTGCCCGGTTAAAAGGCCCTAGGGCAGTGATAGGCAAACTCATTAGTCAAAAGAGCCAAAATCAGCAGTACAACGATTAAGATTTTTTTTGAAAGCCATACCCATGCCCGCTTGCGCTTCGACGGCTATGTCAACCCGACTGACATCCCGCTCGTCCACACATAGTTGAAATCGATTCGTGGCAGAGCCTAGAGAATGACAAGGGGAAAAAATCTGTCTCTGTCCCCTCCCAGTCAACTCAGTCCCCATCCCCGCAAACCATCTGATTCCATCCACACAAGCCTTGAATTGTTTTATATTGAACTTATTATATTAAAGTATAAAAAGAAACAATATTCTGTACAATTGTCAATTTATAAATCAGCGACTTCTCCCCACTCTTTCTTCCCAATTTCCCTTCAGCATCCTCAGCCCACTCTCTCTCCACTTTCCTTCAGCGCACGCACATAAAAACAAGCAAGTAATTTTATATCATTTTCATTCTATTCATTCATAGAAATTAAAGTCTAAATAATGCCAGTCACATAACAAAACATGATTTTACAAAAATAATTCCCTGCACAGTCAAGCCTGCAAGGATTACTAGATGTCTTTCAGCAGCTTCCCTCCCTCCCTCCCCCTTACCTTCGTGGCCAAGTCAAAATGATCTACCAAAAATAAAATTTTAAAAACACAAAGCACACTGTACACAGAGAAAATGTTAATTATCATTTATATTCCGCGGGTTTTCAAAAAGGTCAAGACAGATGACTTTATGCAATGTCACCTCAGTAACAACTATACAAAAATAGACAAATATACCTCTCCCTTTTTAATAAACTGCGATAGCGTTTTTTAGCGCAGGGAGCTGCGCTGAATGCCCCACGCTGCTCTCTACGCTCATAGGCTCCCTGCGCTAAAAACCGCTATCACGGTTTAGTAAAAGGGGGTCAAAGTGCAAAATATAGACAGCATATATAAATTCTCAAAACGTACATATTTTGATCACTAAATTGAAAATAAAATTTTTTTTCCTACCTTTGTATGGTAATTTCATCAGTCTCTGGTTGCACTTTATTCTTCTGACTGTGCATCCAATATTTCTTCCCTTCTTTCAGCCTCCTGTATGCTTCCTCGCCTCCAGACCTCATTCCCTTCCCCAACTTTTTCTTTGTTTCACCCTGCCCCCTTCTTTCTTTCTCTCTCCATGCCCCCTTTCTTTCTCTATGTCTTTCTCTCTCTCTCTCTCTCTGTGCCCCATTTCTTTCTTTCACCCTGCCCCCTTCTTTCTTTCTCTCTCCATGCCCTCTTTCTTTCTCTATGTCTGTCTTTCTCTCTCTGTCTGTCTCTCTCTCTCTGTGCCCCATTTTTTTCTTTTTCTTTGTTTCAGCCTACCCCCTTTCTTTCTTTCTGGCTCCCTGTCCCGCCCCCTTCTTTCTTTCTTTCTCCTTGCCCTCCCCTCCCCCATTCCACCGCCAGATCGGGAACAGGCCGGCGCCGAGTTCGCCCTGCTTCTCTTCCCCATGGGGCCAACCAACACTCACCGCCCAACATCAATTCTAGCTACGGAGAGGACGTTCCAGGCTAGCCAGGCAGCTATTGGCTGGCACAGAACGTCCTCTCCGATGTCAGAATTGACGTCGGGCGGCGAGAGTTGGTCAGCCCCACGGGAAAAGAAACAGGGTGAACTCAGCGCCAGCCTGTTCCCAATGGCGGCGGTGGCACTCAAGTGGCTAAAGAGCCGCATACGGCTTGCGAGCCGCAGTTTGCCGGCCTAGGGAGAACACTAGAGGGTGGCCAGCTGTGCACCCCCTTGGGGCGTGCACCCGGGGAGGATTTCCCCCCCCCCCTTGGTACGCCACTGCCAGGTAGACTTTAGTCTATGGCCCAGAAATATCAAAGAAGAAACAAGTTAATTTAATCATGTATTTTTAATGAGAATAACTAATGAGCAGACTGGATGGACCGTTCAGGTCTTTATCTGCTGTCATTTACTGTGCTACTATGTAATCATAGGCCATATCAGAGGATAGGGAGTAGGGGCCAGGACCATGATCAGGAAGTTGGGAGATGTGATTGTAGGGTAGGGATGAAATCGGGGTGGGAGGATGGGGCAATGGCACAGAACCTACCGGTTCTAGTATGGGAGCATCAGGTTGCAGCTTTGAGGCCTGATGCTCACGGGACACTGGAATAACATTGCATGTGAGATGGCTCACATGCAGCATTATTCATTACTACAAAAGAGTCAGCAACCTGTGGGACTGTTATACCACAGATTGCTCACTCCAGTGGTATAGCAAGGTGTGGTAAAAGCTTGCCTTTCACTACACTTTGATAATTCACCGCCTCCTCCCCCCACTCCCAAGGCTTTTAATTTGCAATAAAACTATGAGGATAAGGTCATGAAATGAAATGAAGACACATTATCACTGATGACCTGTTCTAGAAAACCCACTACATTGATAACAACTCCTGACTTGGTGCAGTGTAGCAAAGGAACTTCTACAAATTTGGAGAACAGATAGATGATCAGAGGATAGGCCATATTACAAATTAAGAATTACATTCCTGTCTTTGGCCAAAGACCAGTTTCATTTCATTGCATTATCGATAGACCATCCATCTGATATCCTGAGCAGTTTACAATAAACACAGAGCTCTAAATAAACATTTCAATATTAATTCCAACAACAGAATCAGATAAAGGCATAAATTTCTAACAAACCTCTCTCGACATCTCTCTTAGATTGAACCAGAGGAAATATCCACATTAAGCAGATTTGAGCTTCTTCCTAAGAGCCAAAGATATATTTCTAATCAAACAGTCTTCAGAGGCACATTCCAAGCTATGGGCCTTTCAAACTTGCATTGCACTTTTACATACCACTTTCAAAGATGGACAGTGCAATAATTTTTGCTGACTAAATCGTAGTGTCCACTTGAGCTGGTAAAGAACTATCAGTGTTGGACCACTGGCTTAAGGTAAAAAAAATCTAAGAATTTTAAAAATCCAGAAGCATTTTAAATCTAGCCTGATAAGTCATTGTGAGCCAAAGCAGTGTTACCTCTCTGTCTGTGATACACATCAAAGGCAGATTTCTGAAAATGTTCCGAGACCTGGACAGAAGCAAAGGAAAATACAAGATTATATTCAGACACTATGCAAAACCTTAAAGTGTCATTAACTTCATTGCCCAAAAGGAATATTTATTTTACTCCATATATTTAGTGCTGAGAAAAAGTTTGTGAAGCCCCTTAAGTTGGTCTGCTTTTCAGCACAATTTATATACCATAAAAAACGTTATTACTATAGATCGGAATCTAAATCTTAATCAGAGAGGAAGATAATCCTATTGAATAAATAAGTCAGGCCTTTATATGGCAGGCCCATAAGAATATCACTAGGGGACAGACTGCTCCTGTCTCACGATCCCCTAGACCAGGGGTAGGCAATTCCAGTCCTCGAGAGCCACAGGCAGGTCAGGTTTTCAGGATATCCACAATAAATATGCATGAGATAGATTTGCATCTCAAGGAGGCAGTGCATGCAAATTTATCTCATTCATTGTGGATATCCTGAAAACCTGACCTGCCTGTGGCTCTCGAGGACCAGAATTGCCTATCCCAGCCCTAGACCAATGTTCAATTATACCACTCCTTTTCCTTGTGTACCATTTCGGGCCTGCCCTGACTATACCTCAAGGAATATGAGGGGGTGCTGAAAAGCTCTCAGCCCAACCAACCAACTTCCTAAATTCTGAGTGTTATCTTTTTTCATTAAGTGCCAATTTGCAGAAACAAAATTCTGTGTTTTGACATTGTTTCAGTGATTGAACCATATCCACCATTCCATGTCATTCTTTTCTTGGTTGGGCTGAGAACTTTTCAGCACCCCCTCGTACTTGTGCACAGTCCACATAAAACTACATGCATTTGTTTGGCACACCCTCTTATTATGCTTGCAAGTCCCTTCTTTCTGTATATAAAACGTTTTCTCTGCCAAAAAAACAAAAAGCTTTATACAGTTAACACCACTGTGTATGTGAGTCATCGCTATTCAAACTTCACCACACAATGAATTGCTTCAGCAGTAAGTCACAAAACCTAAATCACCCGCAGTGGGTGCAAAATGCAGCAATCCATCTCTTAAAGACCCTTGGCATCTGTGACCCCGTCTCACCAGCACTACACTCAGCCCACTGACTGCCCATCAGCAAATGCTATGTCTTCAAGGGCCTCATACTGGTCTATAAGAATTTTCACCGCAAACACACTAGATACATATCTACCAAACTACTACCAAACCTTTCCCTTCACTCAGAAAATGAGAAATGGCTCAGCATCCCCCCCCCCTCCCCCAGGAGATTCCTCCTACTGGAAACAGCTCATAAACGTTCCTATACCCACTTCCTCCCCAGATTGTAGAACTCACTGCCCACAAATATCAGGTCTATGGATAGCCTGATGGACTTCAGGAAAGCAGTAAAAACCTTCCATTGACTCTTCCATGGACCTGGAAGTGAAAACCTTCTCTTCCTAAGAACTCAACCTGACATGCTATATGTAAACTAAAGGTCTTTGTGCAAGTCTCCCCATGACCTCCTATGTTCACAGACTGATTGTCCAGTCTGTTTGATCCACCTTGTGATGTAGATTGCTGTTACCATTTATACCCTTAGATTCTAGATAGATTGTCTTCTGTTTGAAACTGTGTATGTTCCCTTGTTACCCGCCTTGAGCTTTCTGGGAGGACGGGACATAAATCTAAATAAATAAATAATGTCCACTTCCATTGACTATCTCCTTTAAATCTTGTCATTTTACCTTTAGAGAAAGAGATAATGGTTACTGTGGATGGGCAGACTAGATGGGCCATTTGGCCTTTATCTGCTAACTTGTTTCTATATTTATTCGAGACTATGCTTTTTTTAAATGAGGATGGTGGAGACTCTTAAAACCAGCTTATTGTTCCAGAATGATGCCATTATTTTAAATAAAAATGCAATTAATAGCAGCTCTGAAGAACTGAGCACCTCTGTTTTATCATTTCCTCTCTTGTATGATAGAAATAGCCATCCTGTTCATCAATACTGTCCCTACACTGCCATCTGCTGGTATAACTCATTAATAGCTGGATCCAGAAAATTCTACTCTTAAGACTGAGCTAAACAAATACAGTACCATAACTAGCAATGCCCTAGATTATAGCAAATATCGTAACAATATTTACCATTTTTAATGTAAATATTTATTCTGAAATTCTGTTTCCTCTACAGTTGTTCTTATGATTTTGTGTTTGCTCTTAAAGCACATATTAGTTTAATTATTGTTTTTTTCCAAAGACGCTACCAGCTTGCATACAATTTTAAAAACTCAAACTTCTGACACAGGAAGATTTTGTAGAGTAATCCCCCAGACTTTATGTAATGTTTAGATTGTTACTGTGCCTCAGGATTGAACATGCCGCCTTGCCTTTAGCCACAACATACATTTTCAAATGATAATTGTTCAGTTTGAACAGCACAGGGTGACGGTAAGCAAATAATCAGAGGTGTTTCTCTGCCTGCCTGATCATATATTCTGTGTGCACTGAAGACATGATCACTTTCTTGTCTATGGTTCCCCTTTGTTTTTTAATATGTGCCAGTGAGATTGCTATAGTCAGGAAAGATGAAAACTGACTGATGAGAATGACGTGATGAATCTCTTTTGCAAATGGTTAAATCATATTGAGGGTATTTTTCAAACACACAGAGGACATAAAGTAATTTAAAAATTGCTTACTCCTTTACCCGAGTAAAAGTTCCTAAGTTTTGGAAACGTACTTTTAACCGCATTAAGGGAGGCATCGCTGGGTTTGCTGTTGTTGTTCATTTTAAATTTATTAACCTGCCTTTCCAAATACAACTTCATGAAAAACTGCATTCATACAGATGAGGCAGTTCTCTGCCTAAGATTTACAGTCAAAGTCCCTCCTCGAGGGCCGCGATCCAGCCGGGTTTTCAGGATTTCCCAAACGAATATGCATGAGATCTGTTTGCATGCACTGCTTTCATTGTATGCTAATAGAGCTCATGCATATTCATTGGGGAAATTCAGAAAACCCGACTGGATTGCGGCCGTCGAGGAGGGACTTTGACACCTAAGGCCTTAGCATTCACTCCAAGTCCTCAAGGGTTTCCAGTGGGTCAGGATTTCAGGATATACCTAATGAATATGCATGCGAGATGTGTACACAAGGAAGACAGTAGACAAGCAAATAGCTTTCACACATATTTATTAGGAATATCCTTAAAATCTGATTTATTGGTGGTCCTCAAGGACTGGACCATTAATCTAAATGCACTAATGCATGTTAATTTGCATTTAGTGCATATTAATGCAATCAATGCATTTATATATATATTTGATTTTTTTAACAGCCTCAATTCATGGAATGAATGGGTTATGATTATTTAAAAAAAAATTTAAAAAAAAAGCCTTATTCATAATGCTGATGCTTACAGTGACAAAAAGAGAGTGCTTGCCTCTTGAGAGAAGAGCAAAGAACATGCGTGCTAGTAAATCGAGCTTAAATTTGTACCTAAGGCAAAGAAAGGTGAAGTACTTACAAAAATCACACAGACTGTCAGGGCAAGATTCTCAAAACTTTAACGTCGTCGTTAAACTGTTTTCCGGTGGTTTAGCCTGTATGGAGGAGAGTGTGGCACAGTGGTTAGAGCCATAGCTTCAGCATCCTGAAGTTGTGGGTTCAAACGCTGCATTGTTCCCTATGACCCTGGGCAAGTCACTTAATCCTCCACTGCCCCAGGTACATTAGATAGATTGTGAGCCCACCAGGACAGACAAGGAAAAATGCTTGAAGTACCTTTATGTAAACCACTTTGAATGTGGTTTTAAAACTACAAAAAAGTAGTATACAAGTCCCAATCCCTTTCCCTTTCCTTAGTGGCAGATTATCAAAACGGATTATCTCTGTCTTTAGCGACGTTTATAGCAGTCTACGACAATGGCATGTGTTCTCAAAGATTGAAATGAGCCCTCTGGTGGATTCTTCAAAATTGCCGAGGCATTTTCGAAGAGTGGCATCAGCTTTTTGTGACAAAAAGCAGCAACTGGTCCAGGGGTTCCATTACTGTGCCAGAACTTTTGTTTTGACTGTGGCTAATAATTAAAAAAAAAAAAAAAAAAAAGTATATCTATATATATAAAATCGGATGTATGTATGTATGTGCCGCGATCACACAAAAACGGCTTGACCGATTTGAATGAAACTTGGTATGCAGATCCCTCACTACCTGGGGTGATATGTTCTGGGGGTATCACGGCCAACCTGCATACCTGGGCGGAGCTACAAACAGAAAATCAGATTTCACCCATTCATGTCAATGGAAAAAATGTAAAAACTGCCTCCGCAAAACCGGCTTGCCCGATTTGAACGAAACTTGGTATGCGGATCCCTCACTACCTGGGGTGATATGTTCTGGGGGTCTCACGGCCCACCTGCACATGTGGGCGGAGCTACAAACATAAAATCAGATTTCACCCATTCATGTCAATGGAAAAAATGTAAAACAGCTGCCAACGCAAAAACGGCTTGCCCGATTTGAACGAAACTTGGTATGCAGATCCCTCACTACCTGGGGTGATATGTTCTGGGGGTATCGCGGCCAACCTGCACACTTGGGCGGAGCTACAAACAGAAAATCAGATTTCACCCATTCATGTCAAAGGAAAAAAATGTAAAAACTGCCTCCGCAAAACCGGCTTGCCCGATTTGAACGAAACTTGGTATGCGGATCCCTCACTACCCGGGATGATATGTTCTGGGGGTCTCGTGGCCCAACTGCACATGTGGGCGGAGCTACAAACAGAACTTCAGATTTCACCCATTCAAGTCAATGGGAAAAATGTAAAAAGCTGTGGGACCGATTTGAACTAAACTTGGTATGCTGATCCCTCACTACCTGGGGTGATATGTTCTGTGGGTTTCGCGGCCCACCTGCACACATGGGCGGAGCTACAAACAGAAAATCAGATTTCACCCATTCATGTCAATGGAAAAAATGTAAAAAACTGCCATTCTCACAGTAATTCCAACTACCTGGGGTGATATGTTCTGGGGGTCTCGCGGCCCACCTGCACACGTGGGCGGAGCTACAAACAGAACATCAGATTTCACCCATTCATGTCAATGGAAAAAATGTAAACAGCTGCCATTTTCACAGTAAATCTAAAACGGCTTGACCGATTTGAACGAAACTTGGTATGCAGATCCCTCACTAACTGGGGTAATATGTTCTGGGGGTCTCTTCACCCAAGAATTTATATGTTCTTGCTTCTGGAGGTGAAACTAAAAATGTTGTTTATAATCAAGTTTTGTGTTAGTTGTATTGTATTCATTTTGTCAAATATTTCACATTATAATTTGAATATTGTACTTTTTATAAAGCTGTAAAAAAATAATTTCATTCACCATTATAAAGTATCTTTATTTGAATCCATTTACAGTGTTATTGCTATAATTAAATACCCGTGCAACGCCGGGGCATCAGCTAGTCTAATATATTTTAAAGTGGAGGGTAGTAAAATCATGCTTCTTTTGAGTTTTTGGAAGACAGGCATGTTTCATGTGCGCTTGTTAAGGACAACATCTGTGAGCACATCGAAAAAAATGGGCAGCTAAAGTCGAGTCAGCATGGCTTCTGCAAGGGTAGGTCATGCCTCACAAACTTATTGTACTTCTTTGAGTGGGTAAACAGCCAGGTGGATAAAGGGGAATCCATAGACATCATTTACCTTGACTTCCAATAAGCCTTCGACAAGGTACCACACGAAAGGCTGCTTAAGAAGCTATGGAACCACGGGGTGCAAGGGGAGGTCCACCGATGGATCAGAAACTGGCTGGCAGACAGGAAACAGAGGGTTGGAATAAAGGGCCATTACTCAGACTGGCAATGGGTCACGAGCGGAGTTCCGCAGGGGTCAGTGCTGGGACCACTCCTGTTCAATATATTTATTAACGACCTGGAGGCGGGGACAAAATGTGAGCTCATCAAATTTGCGGATGACACCAAACTATACAGCAGGGTCAAAACCACGGAAGATTGCAAAGATCTCCAAAAAGATCTGACGACACTGGAAGAGTGGGCCAAAAAGTGGCAAATGAGCTTCAACATAGGGAAATGCAAGGTCATGCATGTAGGGAAAAAGAACCCGATGTTCACTTACAAAATGGGGGGATCACCGCTAGGGGTAAGTAACCTTGAAAGAGACCTGGGAGTGATGGTAGGCACAACATTGAAGGCGTCGGTGCAGTGCGCCACAGCCTCAAGGAAAGCAAACAAAATGTTGGGTATCATTAAGAAGGGTATCACGACCAGGACGAAGGAAGTCATCCTGCCACTGTATCGTGCAATGGTGCGCCCGCATCTGGAATACTGTGTCCAGTACTGGTCGCCGTACCTCAAGAAGGATATGGCAGTACTTGAGGGAGTCCAGAGAAGAGCAACTAAGCTAATATAGGGTATGGAAAACCTCATATATACTGACAGATTGAAAAAACTGGGGCTGTTCTCCCTGGAGAAGCGAAGACTTAGGGGAGACATGATAGAAACCTTCAAGATCCTGAAGGGCATAGAAAAAGTGGACAGGGACAGATTTTTCAAATTATGGGGAACTACAAGTACAAGGGGGCACTCGGAGAAATTAAAAGGGGATAGGTTTAGAACAAACGCTAGGAAGTTCTTTTTCACCCAGAGGGTGGTGGATACATTGAACGCGCTTCCGGAGGCTGTGATAGACAGGAGCACGTTACAGAGCTTCAAAGAAGGATTGGATAGGTTCCTAGAGGACAAAGGGATTGAGGGGTACAGATAGGAGCAGAGGAAGGTTATAGGGATAGGAGTAAGAGGTAAGTTATAGAAATAGGCAGGGACCACTGCTCAGGCAATAGGCCTGACAGGCCGCCGTGGGAGTGGACCGCTGGGCGAGATGGACCTCTGGTCTGCCTCAGCGGAGGCAACTTCTTATGTTTTTATGTTAAAAGCCAATGTTTCTTCTTGAACGTGTGTATGATACCCTTGTTTTGTGTGTTTCTGGCTGTGGGTCTTGATAAATTTTACATTAAAAACAAATTACAAGATTTACCTGAATTATATACTTCTCCTTTCGTATTCGCGGTTTCAGCATTTGCAGTTTCGATTATTCGCGGTTTTTAGCTTGCTGGCTCCTCCTACGTCTATGCTGATTCCAAGCATTTACAGAGAAAATCGCTGATTCCCAGCACTTTCTTCGCCATGTTTTGCCTCTCCTTCAGGAACAGGCCAGGCCTCCCACCATGTTATTGGCGGCTTCACCATATTCACAATGATTTTTAATAGAAAACAGCTAATAACATGAAAAAGTTATTTGCGGGTTTTCTGCATTTGCGGGTCTGTTAATCCCCTATCACAGTGAATATGGAGGGAAAAGTGTAGTGTTTTTTTTGGAGAGAAAGACATGTTTTATACGCGATTGATAAAAGTCTCTCCTGCTGCCAGCGGGAGGGTGTGTGTGTGTGGGGGGGGGGTGTTTTACAGCATTTTTTCTGCGCATGTGCCCATTTTTGCTGCTATCCGCCGATCTTATTTGTGTGCATAATTTTGTAAGAATGTCTCGGGTTTTAGATTTGGTGTTAAAACGGCTGTGTTAGCTTTTTAACGTGGGTTTTTGAGAATCCAGGCCTCAGTGAGAAAACTGAGGTTTGAACCTAAGCTTCCCTAAATGCAGACCTGCCAATTCTCCGGCTTTAGTGGATCTTCTCCCACACTCCTGTGGGGCAATCATGATCTCCTGCTGTGTGGCCTCTGCATCCAGCAGCCACAGGAAACACCTTCATAAAAGGTCATCCTCTGTCTTGGCAATTCATTTCACTTTCCATTCCCTCAAGCAAAACTTGCCCTCTTGGGAAGGGATCCACCTACTAATAATACCTTAATAAACAACATACTGAGCTCTGTTTTGGAAAAGGCAAGTAATTAAATCAAAAACCCAAATCCATATGGCCAATACATGGCCATGTACTGAGTTGTGTTCACAAGACTGCTCAGTTGGATTAGTTACATATTAGGGGCCCTTTTACTAAACTGTGTTAAATCCTAATGCAGGAAAAATAGCCTACTACTACTAAATCACTTCTTTAGTGCTGAAGGGCATATGCAGCGCTGTACATTTTGACATTTAATAGATAGACCCTGATTGGAAGAGCTTACAATCTAACTTGGGCAGATATGACATATAGGGTTGGGGATGCAGAAACCAAAGCAATCTCAGAAAGGTGGACTTTTAACTAGGACTTGAATACTGCCAGAGATGGAGCCCGCTATAGGGATTCGGGCAGTTTGTTCCAGGCATATGGCACAGCGACACAGAAGGGACGGAGTCTAGAATTGGCAGAGGAGGAGAATGGCACAGATAGGAGGGACTTACCATTGGAGCAGAGCTCATGGGGGGGAGGACATAGGGGGAGATAAGCGAAGAGAGATAGTGAGGGGCAGCTGAGTGAGTACAGTAAGAGGAGTTTGAATTGTATTCTGAAGCATATGGGAAGCCAATGAAGTGACATTAGGAGAGGGGTAATGTGAATATAGCGGCTCTCACGTAATATGAGTCATGCAGCCGAATTCTGGACAAATTGAAAGGGAGAAAGATGGCCGAGTGGAAGACCTGAGAATAGCAAATTGCAGCAATCTAAGCACAAGGTGATGAGACCATGGTTAAGGGTTTTGGTGGTATGCTTAACACAGGATACCCTAAGTGTTCCATGTTAAGGTTTGGCATGCGCATATTAAGTAGGCAGTAATTTGGGATTTTTTTTTGTAACCATTTTTTTAGGAGGTATCTAGGAGCAGGCATAGAGTGGATGTTCCTGCACTAACCAGTTAGGGCTAGATTCACTAAGCCCACCGATGAAGTCCCAACCACTTAGCGACCCCTTTGCAACCCTGACCCAATTCACTAACCTTACTCCAGATCTGATCCACGCCCGATCCGATCCGCGCATGCAAATGAGGGGGAACGGCATGCAAATATAGGCAGGCGGTGATTCACTGAAAAAAATGAGGGACACCGACTGGGCTGGCCAATCAAAAAATAAGTGACTGCTGAGGACCAGTTGCTCAGGCCCTTTCAGACTGCCCTGCTCTCTGCCGCCCTGAAATCTTGCCTCTCCCCAGAGCCTGTCTCCCTTGTTGGATGCTTCTAAAGTTTAATGTCCTTTTCTGGTGTTCTTCTGCCCCAATCACCGCTCTGCTTCTACCCTGACTCTCCTGCTCTCTGCCCCGATCACCGCCACGCTTCTGCCCCGACTCTCTTGCTCTCTGCCCTGACTTTCCTGCTCTCTGCCCCGATCGCCGCCGTGCTTCTGCCCCAACTCTCCTTGCCTTCCCCTTAGTGCAAGCCCATGGTTTCTTTCCAGCAGCTCTGCAGGAGGGCCAGCACATGCGCAGACCATCTACATGCGTCGGGATCGTTGGAGAGCGATCCGTGCGGTTGGTTGGGGAGCATGATTCCCATCGCCCTCATTTGCATGAGGGCAATTTGTGAATCAGCCCCCTGCCATGGATCAGGTCGCTCACGGATTGGATCCGATCCATGGCGTTAGTGAATCTAGCCTTTAGTGTATTTACATTACGGTGAGCTAATTGGTTAGAACATGGTTAATGCAGGAGCCCTTACCACCTTCTAAATGGGTGACGATAAGTGCTTCTGCAGTAATTTTTTTAAATGGCCATATGTTAATGGTAACAGCGCACAGACATAAAAGAAACCAATAAATAAAAAAAGACTTTTTTACAGCCACAATGAAAATGGTCTTAGAGTGCAGAAGAGACCCTGGAACAACCTCACATCCCCACTCAGAATTTCAAGCTCCCTCCAGTCCTTCCGCAAACACCTGAAAACTTGGCTCTTTTCAAAAATCTAACACCTCCCGCTCTTTGGTACCCTGTCCCTCTTTATCTTCTTAGCTCCTTTCCTATAACCCTTCATTGTAGCTCCTTTTCAACCTAACCCTGTAAACCGTGCCGAGCTCTATGCTTGTGGAGATGGCACGGTATACAAACCTAAGGTTTAGTTTAGTTTAGTTTAGACCCTCGTAAGGGTGCACTAAGGCCAATTCTTACTGCAATTTAGTAAAAGGACCCTTGGTTTTCTCTGCTGAATAATGAGTCTGTAGCTGCAGATATCCATGTAAAATGTGTGAACTGGCCCTCTAAAAGCCACAGTGAAAAGGAGTTGAAAAATTATTTCACAGAAACTACCTCTATTTTATATCACTTCTACCTTGAATATCCTCTGTACGCTATCCGGTGTCCCAGCATTAATCACGATGGCAATGAGAAGCAGTACTTGACATACCCAGGCATGGAAGTCACACAAGCTTGCTGATAATATCAAATTCATGACTTATGTACTACCCATTTTGTAGAAAACTAAACAAAAGACAGGGCGGCAATAATTTTAACTCAACAATAGAAGGATAACGTCCAATGAATCTATGAAACGGTGTTACAAGATACCCTTTTGGCCCCAGCATCACAGATTCTTGACACTGGGAGGTTCTGTAAAATCAATTACAAGGAGGAAGAAGAAATGATTAGTTCACGCAGTCCAGTCACTCATATTACAGTTTAAACTTTGTCTATAGTGTAGCAGGAGAATAAATAATGTAAGTGAAATGGAGGAGGTGTCTAACAGTGCAGTGGCCTTAAGAACCAGAGGAACTGGGTTCAATTTCCATGGCAACTCCTTGTGACCCTGGGCAAGTCACTTAACTCTCCATTGTCCCCTTTTTCTATACATGATATTGGTTTGTGTGGCTTCCTTTTTTAAAACTTTTTTAAATTATAAACTAGAGAATGACAAGGTGACAAAATTCATCACCGTCCCCGTCCCCGCGGATAACTGCGGAAAATAATCCCATGTCATTTTCTAGTGTCTATTTTAACCTCAGTCCTTCTGCACCAGCATTCTTCAATGCAAGGCTTGAGGGTCAGTGGCTGAGCCCATTCATACTCTGATTCTTATGTGAGCCAAGGATAATGAAGCCATTGTGACATCACTGATGTGATTGGTTCTTAGGCATTGGTGGAATGAGGCATTATGACATCACAATATCTGCTCTGGATACCAGAGATTGTCATTTTGTAGTGTCTATTTCAATCTCAGTCCTTCTACACCAGCATTCTTCAAAGCAAAGCTTGCGGGTCAGTGGTTGTGCCCATTCATGATTCTTCCCTCTCTCCCTAAAGAATAACATGAAGATGGTTTCCCTCGGTTATCCGCGGGGACAGGGACGGTGATGAATTTTGTCACCGTGTCATTCTCTATTATAAACCACTATGTGTATTTATTTATTTTTCTAGCCCTTTGTCCCCAAAGAGTTCAGAACAGGTTCCAGGTTAGACATACATAATAAACAGTTAACAGGTTACGATTTGCTATAACTACAGTACAGTTTACGATACCAGTTATTATCCTAACTTGATACATACAAGGGGGCTCATACCAATTACATAATATACAGTTTATAGGTTGCAATTTGTCGAAGGGCTAATAACTGCAGTTTTCAGATTAATTAGCTTTCTTTGTTTATTTCTTTATTTAATCATTTTAATTTTAATACAATAATCTCAATACAGCACATTAGTATTACCGTAAGTATAATCCATAAGCTTAATAAACTAATAAAAACAACGCATCTTATCAATACTACAGTAAATACAGTCTCAATCCCTATCTCTCTCCCCCCTCCCCCCTTCCCAGTAGACCTGGCTCCATAGCCATAGGGGTAGGATAATCTTTCATAGAACTTCTTTTTCCAATTCAATATAACTCTCCCATATATCATTAAATTTTGCCCATTGATTAGTTAAAAGGGCCGAGGTATATTTTTCATACACTATTCCTAAACGTTCCCTCACATCTCTTAAAGTAGGTTCATGTAGCATACGCCATTGCTGAGCTAGTGTCAGTCTAGCAGCTATGAATGCCAGGTCCAAAAGTTTAGATTGAAAAGGTGTTAAACCTTCAATTCTTATTCCCAACAGTGTTCTTTCAGCATTCAGCTTAAGTGGGGGTCTGAATTAATCTGCTTACATATTCAAATACTTGCTCCCAAAACTTCTGGACCCTTTGACAATCCCACCACATATGATAGATTGTACCTCTTTCACCACATCCTTTCCAACAAGTAGCATCACACTGCTTAGTACATTTACTAATTAAAACCGGGGTAGTGTACCAATGTACTAGGAGTTTAATAGCATTTTCCACCAAAGTGGCAGCCCTAGCTGTCTGAAAAAGATGTGATACAATTACCTCCCACTCAGCTATGGACCAGTCCTTGCCCAGATCTTTTTCCCATGCTTTCATATATGATGTTTTGGTTACTTTGTCTTCATTTATAATTTTATATAACCAGGAGACAAACCCTTTTTCAAATTTAGATTTCTTTAAAATTCCATTACTCTTCGTCTTATATGTTAATATATAATTTTTATCTGTAGATAAGGGAAAAGATCTCTCGCTTCTAATGGATATTGATCCTGAATATCTATAAACGCTTTAACCTCCCCTTCTTCAACTAGTTTACCAAAATATGCTAACCCTTTTGCCTCCCACTTCTTACAAATTCCCTTCTCCCTACCTGGTGTAAAATCTTGTGCATATAATAAGAACATAAAACATAAGAACATAAGAAATGCCTTCACCGGATCAGACCGAGGTCCATCAAGTCCGGCAATCCGCTCATGCGGCGGCCCATTTAGGTTCTCTATTATGAAAACCTGAAATTACCATATCCCTCAATATGATTTGCAAGAAGGTGTATATCCAACTTGTGCTTGAAACCCCGAAGAGTAGTCTCCGCCACAACATCCTCAGGAAGAGAATTCCAAGCGCCCACCACTCATTGTGAGAAACAGAACTTCCTGGCATTCGTCCTGAACCTGCTGCCACCCAGTTTCAGTCTATGACCTCTTGTCCGTGTCACATCTGAAAATGTTAGTAATGCTGCTTCTTGGTCTATTTCATCCAATCCTTTTAATATTTTAAAAGTCTCTATCAAATCGCCTCTCAGTCTTCTCCTCTCGAGTGTGAACAGTCCCAGTTTCCTGAGGCGTTCTTCATAGCTCAAATTTTTCATTCCTTTGACTAGTTTTGTGGCTCGCCTTTGCACCTTCTCCAATATAGAGGAGAAAAAGATATCTTTTTCTCTACCTAAAAGTTTTTTCTAACACTTTTCCAGATTTTCAGAGAACATTTACTAAAGGGATTATTTATATTTGTTAAGTCTTTTTCTCCCACCCATGGTAGGTATTTCAAATCTCTTATACCTTCTTTCCCACCTAACATTGCTTGTTCTTTTTTTACCCAAAGCTTAGAGGGAGATGAATGCCATTCAACTATTGCTCTCAACTGTGCTGCTGTATAATAATTCTCCAGAGAAGATAAACCTAATCCTCCTTCTGCCTTAGACTTAAACATTGCCTGCTTTCAGATTGATTAACTTAAATCATTAAGAATGTAATAGTAGCCACTATGATGGCTTCTTCTAGTGGTGGTATATCAGATTTTAAATAAACTGTAAACTGAACAATTACACCTGCCCCTGGGCAGCCATACAAGTCTGCTGTTTCATTTTTGCATCAATTTCTGCCTCTTTGCATGGGCAATTGGATGAAGACACATGGGGGCGTTATTAATGTGGTCTTCATTAAGATGGGTTATTTTACTATAAGTTGTGCTACTTTAGCACAGGGTCTCATTGCATAAAATGGGACCCTGTATTAAGATAGCACAACTTGTAGAAAATAACCCACTTTAATGGCTGCCCACTGTGAGAGAGTCAGGGATTTTCCCTCAGGAATGATGCTAATATATCAATGAGCAGCAGAGGGTGCTGGTTCATTGAGCTGGCAGTTAGACTATCCTCCAGAAGGTGGTGCTAACTGGTCAGAACAGGTGCTGCCTGACTCAGAGGGGTGGGACTCAGGCAAGGAGCAGTATATCTGTTCCAGAGTGGAATCAGTTCAGGAAGGTCCCTGGGATTGTGACTTCCGAGAGAGAGACCTAGACGCAAGAGGTCTCCAGAGAGCAGGTTTCTCTAGCAATATGCACAGAGAATGTGTCCTGGGAAGCAACACAGCCTCAAGTAATTGAGACCGACTTTCCAGGAAAGAAACTAAGCCTGGGAAGGAGCAGAGCGTGCGAGAGAGATGGTGAACTTCAGTGTGGTTAAGGTAAGCAATAGACTGAATAGACTGTTGCAGCCAGGGTTTAGAGCACAGGTGTCAAAGTCTGTCCTCGAGGGCCGCAATCCAGTCGGGTTTTCAGGATTTCCCCAATGAATATGCATGAGATCTATTTGCATGCACTGCTTTCAGTGTATATTCATTGAGGAAATCCTGAAAACCCGACTGGATTGCGGCCCTCGAGGAGGGACTTTGACACCCCTGGTCTAGGTGATTCATTATAAAAATTATTCTCATAATGTCCTTTATCTGAATTTCTATATAACTAGAACATCAAACATTAGAGAAAGCTTTTCTCCATAGGCAGAAATTATATTACATTACATCGGTGTCTTATATCTCGCCAATACCTTTCAGTTCTAGAAGGTTTACAAGAGTTGGCCTAAGCATTCCCAGGGAGAATACATGGTTAATAGATGTAGTATGCATTGGGATCTGTGGAAGGTCGATCAGGTTTAGTTAGATCATTTGATAAATTTCTTGAATAGAAAAGTTTTAAGTTCTTTCCTGAAATCTAGCCAGATGGTGACCAAATGTAAAACAGCTTTAAAAATGCTTGATAACATCAGTGTGCTCTCACCTCCCCGAGGTTTTGACCAGTGTGACTTCTTTTCCTATAGGAGAGAAAAAGAGAGCTTGGAGTGTCGGCAACGCTGAGATCACATGAAAGTATGAGCCAGGGGTCTACTGCATGTATTATAAATTTGAATGAAAGTGTTTGCGCTTTTATGTGATGCCTAGACAGTAAACGTGATCAGATAAAACCAATTCACCTAAAGAAAGTTAGACTGAAAGGGAACAAATTCATCTTTGAACTGGAGCATTAACTTGTCTTATGTCATATTTAAGTCTAAGTAATCTTCTGTGGGCAAGTAATCAATGCCTGAAAGCAGGAATTATCATGGAGACACTGACTAATCCAGACTGCGACTCCACACACCTAATAAGTCCCATAATAAGTATCCCCTTGGTAGTAACAGAAGGTACATCTTGATTATTATAAACAGTCTGCCTCATTTGCAAGTAAAATGATACCTTGCATCTAATGTTTTCAAAGATAAGACATGGTTCATTTGTCTGGTCACATCATTCCCTGTTGTGTCCAATCATATTAAATGATGATAATGGGTGATAGAATAGGACATGGTCTAGAATAAAATCAGTGTAAGCCAATACAAATGATGCATGCATGTCTAGGGGGAGGCAGGAGGATTTTTGCACTTTTATCCAGAGCGAGCTTGCCATCGTCATCTAGACAAGCATCTGACCTAATTATGAAGTGAAGATAGACATCATGAGAAAATAATTGCTTGTGGAAAATGTCATAAATTAAGTCTTTGTAAAACATCAGAATATGGTTATGGCTCACAAAAGCATAGGAACAATGGTTTTGAACAGTTGGCGCCAATTGATTGATTCAGGAAGCTATATTTAAAAAAATAAAAAAAAATGTTGTGGCTATTCTAATCCATTTGGATACCAAAAAGTTTTTTTAAAAATTGATAAAAAAGCTCTAGGTAATAAGAGGGGCCACGGAGAAGTTCTCAGCCCAACCAGCAAAGTTGGGGCAGCCTCCATCGAGGGCTACACACTTAGTCCAGCGATTTTCCACTTTTTTCGTTCCATACTTTTCCGACAGAATGAATATAGTGGAAAATCACTGGACTAAGTGTATAGCCTTCAGTGGAGACTGCTCCAACTTTGTTGGTTGAGCTGAGACCTTTTCAGAGGCCCCTTGTACCTTCCTATTGGACTTACCTAGTCAACACATGTTGAACACTGTCAGCAATACTTGAAGTGCTGGTTATAACCATTTTATATCACCTTAGAATTATAAGGTTTTCTGTTCATTTTAGGTGAGTATGACATGGAATTTTATAACTCTAAGATGTTGTAATTTGAGAAGTACACTTTATATTAGGTCGGGTAGGCAATTCCGGTCCTCGAGAGCCGGAGCCAGGTCAGGATTTTAGGATCTCCACAATGAATATGTACAAGATGGATTTGCATGAACTGCCTCCTTGAGATGCAAATCTATCTCATGCATATTTATTGTGGATATCCTGAAAACCTGACCTGGCTCCAGCTCTTGAGGACCGGAATTGCCTACCCCTGTATTAGGTTAAGACATCTGCAGTCGCAGAGTTCAGATCAGTTAGTGTAACCTTCTGACCAGACTTTCTTGCAAGCCAGTCTAGAAAACGGCCTAGCAGTGGCTTCTCTCAAGGTACAGGTGGCAGGCCTGTCCTGTTTTAGGGCACACAACGGTTCCAGTTCACCTACACTTGTGACCGGATTTCTCGGGGGGGGGGGGGGGCACTTCATTTGAGGCCACCCCTGCGACAGCCTTTTCCTACGTGGAACCCTAATATTGTACTGAAGGAGTTTGAAGAAGCTTCTTTTGAGCAGCTTAAGGATGCATCCTGTCTGGATACTGGTCAAAGCCAGTATTCCTAGTGGTGATTGTCTCAGCAAGGCGTATTTCCTTCCTTTCCATCTCTCCCTCCCTTCTTCTTTCCCCAAGCTCAACATCTGCAGTTTTTGTCCCCATCACCTCTGTGCATCGCTTTCCCTTCTCTCAGCAGCATCCTCTTTTCTCTCTTATCTACACGAGAGCCAGCATCTCTCTATTTGTCCTTCTCCATCCTTCTCTCATAGGTGCTGGAAAGGAGGGGGGGGCACAGGGGCCACGGCCTCCCCCAAAATTGCCACTTACTTTTATCCCTGGTGGGCCAGAGGTACAGTGGGCAGAAGTGAGCTTTACGCATTCCTGCCCGCTGCTAGCCCGGTCAGTCGCAGCTGGTTTCTTCTGCCGCTGAGTGGCAATGAGCGGGAGCATGCTTTGGCACTCCTGTTCAGCGTTCAGCGGCTTCTTTGACTGGCTCCCGCAAATTCTCGCCTTTCTTCTGAACTGAAAGACCTGCTAAGGAAAGGAGCTGTCCTCTCATTGTAGAAATGCTTCACCTTCACTAATCTGCACCTATTCCTAGAACGTAGCCTTACTTCAGTCATTGGTAAATTAGTACATACTATTTTCAAGAAAAGTGTACAGTACTCCCCCCTTGAATTTGCGGTTCAACATTCACGGCCTCAGTCATTCACGGGGAGTTTTCTTCTTCCTCCTCTGTTTTCGAGAAGAGCTGGCTCAGGTAAAGGACCCGTGAGGAGAAAGAGCAGGTTGTGTCCATGTGGGAGGCAACTCGGAGGACATGGTTCCCAGTGCCCGGTGCTGGTGCTCATCTGCCCCCTCCCATCACCCCTCACGCTGTGGAATCTGGCCCGACAGCTGCTGCAGCAGCACCTACTACTTCCAGCGCGGCCGCTATGATGGAGATTGGGGAGGGAGGAGAGAGGAGATCAGTGGCTGTTGCAGCGGTAGAGCGTGCACACACGATGGAGCCTTCCAGCCAATGGCGACCAATGGCAGCAGCCAAAAACAGAGCGGGGAGGGCTTTTTTGTACCACATTCATTTTTCTTGGTTTTTCACTTTTCGCAGTCACTCTGAGCACCTAACCCCCCGCGAATTTCTGGGCAGTACTGTATAGTATTGTTATTTGAATCTGACAGGATGCAATAGGGTTGCCAGATTTTACTAAAGTAAAATCCGGACCCCCCTAGATATGCCCCCCAGCCCTGCCCCCCGCTGCCTGCTCTTATTGGGCAGGAGGAAATCCATGCATGCGTGGAATTCCTCCTGACCGACGCAATTTAGAGGAGGCTTTTCAAAACCCAGGCAAATGCTGGGTTTTGAAAACCCATCCGGACCCCAAGACATGTCCTCAAAAGGAGGCCATGTCTGGGGAAATCTGGATGTTATTATATTATGACAGTGCTAATCAATGTGTGGCATTGCCACCTTCTAACTGATTAGTAACAGGGTTAGTGCGAGGGCCTGTACTGCCTTTAAAATAAGTATCGATAGGGGTTCATTTGGTAACGTGTTTGGGGGTTGTTTTTTTTAAAATGGCCACACACCAATGGTGAAATTAGAGCGTGGTCATTAATTGCGAAAATGGAAAAGTCAGTCATTTTCCAGCCACGGCACAAGTGGCCTAGCATTTGGGAAAGACGCGCATAAGGCCACTTTTGCCATGGCTTTAGTAAAAGGGCACCCAATATCGTAAAGACACAGCAGTACCATAAAAGGATCAATAATGCACAAGAAGCACATCTTTTTCAGAGCAAAGAGTAATGTAGAACAAGAGGTCACAGTGTGCCTCAAGAACAACACCAGGAAATCTGTTCTGGATAGAGAGGGTGGTAGATGCATAGAATGGCCTCTTAGATGCTGGTAAAAGACAGGAACCATGATAAAATTTACAAAGTCTGGAATAAACAGAGGATTCATGCTGGTGAGGAAGTAAGGAGGAATCTAAAAATTAACCATGGTTTGTGGCATTGTACCAGAGATGAACCATCTCTGGTAAACTGGATGAACCATCATATTCTACATCTATATTTCAGTAATTACAAAGTATTCCCAGAAATGTGTTTATATCAGGGGAGGTAAACACCACATATAGAAACTATATAGTTCATGTAGGTGAATGTGATTTTTGAATGTGAATGCATATTTTCAACTCCAATCAGATGTCCACAGATGCAAATTTAGAAAATTTTCAAAAATAATTTAGAAAAATTTAGAAAATTTTCAAAAATAATTAGAAAATATGTACTTTGCAACAGTGATAAAACTAGTTTTCAAAGTGATAGAACTAGTAAATAGTGGTTCAGAGAAGACATTTGTCAATATTCAAGACAATTTAATCGGTCAGAAACAGCTCCTGGCCAGTTAAATTGCCTCTTTCAAACTAACCCTTAACCTTTAGCGGCACTTAATCAGTTAGTGCTGTTGAAAATAAACAGGGCCAGATTCTACAAAAGCCACCAAAAGGTAGACTGCATTAGCCGCCCTACTGCTGCCTAACATAATTGGTTTAATTGGGCTTAAGTAGTACAATAATTGCTCACACCATTAAAACTAAATTAAACCCTCATTAAAATATAACAGATTATCTATTGTCATGAGCAGATTATCTGGTTGTCATGAGGCTTGACTTTCTATTATATCTTTGGTGGAGATCAGTGAGTTGTAGATGCTAAAGAGACATATGGAGGAATTTTTAGATTGGTTAATCAGTTTATCATAGTAAGATGTTTTTGTTTCGGTCACTGCTAGTTTGCATGAAGGCTCATGGCATCTGAGCCCTATAGATTCTGATGGAGCTGGACATGAAGCAGAAAGTGACTCTTGAGTGAAATAAAAAGAACCAATTTACAACTAAGTCTTAACTACAACTAAGTCTAATCTGGCACCATCCTCACAGTGGAGAAATCCTCTGAAATTCTAGGCTGCATCCTGGATGACACGCTCACGATGGGACCTCAAATCTCCAACCTCCGGAAAAAGGCCATCTTCACCATGTGTCAACTAAAGCTCATTAAACCATACTTTCATCAACACCATTTTGCTCTGATTGTCCAATTGATGGTTTTGCCTCAACTGGATTGTAACTCTGCTTACATGGGAATCAACACCACCCTAGTCCACAAACTGCAACTCATCCAGAACACGGCTGTTAGACTAATTTTCAATTTAAAGACATACGACTCGATCTCAGCCTTTTTCAAACAACTGCACTGGCTACCCATCCCGTCACGGATATACTTCAAAATATCATGCATCTTACACCACATAATCCATGGAAACTTAGCCACCCCTCTCACCCTACTATTCTTAATGGCCTGGTCCCCCTCCAGGTGGAGACTCATTAACAGAATACAACTAAATCTGCCGTCCACAAAAAAATCTCCATTGCAGGCAAGTTTTCCACTCTATGTTTACATTCCTGGGCGTAAAAACTTGGAATGCCCTACCAGAAGCGATCCGAACAGAGACTAGACCAGGGGTGTCAATTGTCAAAGTCCCTCCTGGAGGGCCGCAATCCATTCAGGTTTTCAGGATTTCCTCAATGAATATGCATGAGATCTATTTGCATTTGCTTTCATTGTATGCTAATAGATCTCATGCATATTCATTGGGAAAATCCTGAAAACCCAACCGGATTGTGGCCCTCCAGGAGGGACTTTGACACCCCTGGACTAGACACACCCTATTCTGGAAGAAGTTGAAAATTTTCCTCTTTGACAACTGAACCTACAAGCTTCTCTCAGAAAAAACTAACTGCACCTCCACTTCAGAAGAATCTGTAAAACTCTTCCCTTCGACTACAGAACCTACCTACTCTCCTCTCCCTCCTTTCTAGTCCATAGTCCTCCTTGTCCTTTTCTAACCCCTCTCTCTGTAAGTTGCCTAGAGCCTGTATAGGTATGAGCGACATACAAATGGGAGATTAGATTAGATTTTATACAAATGGGAGATTTTTCTGATTTGCTTCTAGGTGACAGACTACAAGCTTTCCTCTCAAGGGGATGCAGGTGGCTTATTTATAGTTTTCACCTTGGTTGCTTGGTTTGTGCTGCTGAACATCCTGGCTTCACACTGCAGCTTATCCTATTTTCATTTGCTCAAGGCTTTTATAAGCTGCTTGATTCTGTATTTGAAATTCAACTCCAAATTCAAAATTAGATTTTCTATTAACTACTGAAAACAAGAGACCGGTGGGTATTGAATCTTGCCCATCATAGTGAGAAAATGATGAGCGATGGACTTGGCTGGATATGTGATTAGCAATAAATAAAGTCTGTGCATGACAGTTTGGGTTTCTGCATTGGCTTGTGTACATGCAACAAACTGTATTGTCATCAGCTTGCTATCCCCCCTCCCTCCTCCCCATGGGACCTCATCAAATCAAAATTAAAATCAGATATCACAGCTCTACAAGAAAGCAGGTTATATTAAAATCAAAGCCAGAAAAAAGGTATGTATTTCAAAGAATCTGTTCAAGAAGCATACTTTACTTTGAAATGCTAGTGATGGGTAATGTCCTCTAATAAATTTACCAGGAATGAAGAAATGTGTTACATTTTGATATTTAACCGAAGACCCCCAGCAAATGTGTACACAGTTTTCCAATAATAATTGTACAAAGAAACAGCAGCTGAATTTGCACAATGCGGCTAAGCAGTGTGAAACTAGCATTTCTTACTGGCAGGTCAACTGAGTTCCATTAAATGGCACAACCACCACCATTTTGTCTACTAATGACTCAGTCCCCCATCCCCATTTGTCCCATTTTCTGCCTTCTACCCTGCCTTGAAACCACAGGCTAAACACTTAGGGCCCCTTTTACAAAGCCGCAGTAGCGAGTCCCCATGTGGCAAATGCGACACAGCCCATAGGAACTGAAAAGGTTGCATCGCATTTATGGCGCAGGACTCGCTACCATGGCGTTGTAAAAGGGGCCCTTAGAACATTGATCTGTGACTGCACCCAAACTGGAAGGGGTATGGGGTGTGAGCAGGTAAAACCAGGGTTACCATTTTTTTTCTCCGATCCCGTACTATCCCAGCCCCACCTAGTTCTGCCTCCAGCTCCACCTATAGCCCCGCCCAGTTCTATCTCCAGCCCCTCCCCCACAAAGCCTCCTCTCTTCTTCCAGACGAGCTCCAGCCGCGTCTGGAGGGCCTGGAGCATGCGCGGACGAGGGTGACATTATCTGCGCATTCTCAGAGGCCCTCCAGATGTGGCCGAAGCTCGTCGGAGCGTTCCAAAAACCCAGACAAATGCCAGGTTTTGGACAGTCCGTCCGGGAGCCCAGACAGTCCCCTAAAAAGAGGACATGTCCAGGTTTCCCAGGATGTCTGGTAACCCTAGGTAAAACAACCTGTCAGCCAAAAAAGAAATAGAGGGAAAAGAAAATGAAGCATGGTTTGCTTAATACTCTGTAAGCAGTTTAATTCTTCTAAAGGTTGAGTGTAGAAAAGTTTGGTTTAAAGTGAACAGCTGGCCAATATTGCACAAACTAGAAAGTTTTGATACATGTGCAGAAGGAGACACTTTAAATGATTAGTGTTAAGAGCAATTAAAGCAGGAATTAAAATGGAGGGCTTAACTTGAATTTGGTAGGCCTTATGATTCTAGAACATCCCTAATTGTGAAAAAGCAAGGCAAAAATCTGAGAATACAACAGATAAAGGGGGGAGGGGTCTACAGCACTGTCACAAGAATAACAGAGTTCTGGGCTATATATATGATAAACTTTTTAGTTGTGAATTGTGATTTATAATGATTTGTATGTGACTTTTCTATTAGATATACATGTAATAAAAAGTATTTTTATAATATTAATGTATATTTATTTAAATGGCTTCTGTACATTGCCCTGCACACTAGCCGCTACCACCTCTTCTTGAGCAGGTGGTAGTTTTTCAGATAGCGCTCGCTAATCCGGTGCGTGCGCTAAAAACGCTAGCGCACCTTTGTAAAAGGAGCCCTAAGTGATTGGGGTTGGGTTTTTTTTTTAAGCGATTACATTTGAAAGTGATTTTCTGATTATTGTATTAATACATATTCATTAGGGATATCCTGAAAACTTTTTTTTTTAAATTTCTTTATTTATAATTTTAATAATTGACAATAATTACAGGTCAATAAAAGAAAACATGCAGTGTAAATTGAAATTAAATCAAAATTCCAAACAACTAAGGAATATCAAAATATACATCGCATTATTAGTCCACAATTTTTTAGATGAGGCTGATGAAAAAGACTAAAATAAGTCAATAAGGCAATTATGGTAGTATAAGGCAAAAAAGATAGGCGTTTTGAGCGCTCTTGAACCAATATTTTTGAGCTTAACAAGAGAGCAAGAAAGCTCATGAAGACTCTCTATCAGAAATAAATTTAGATAACTGCTGTGAATCATAAAATACATATCTATTCCCCCCATATGTCAAAACGCATTTACAGGGATATCTTAGAACAAAGGTCGCCCCTAGCTGTACAGCCTGTGGTCTCAATATTAAGAATTGTTTTCTTCTTTTCTGGGTCGAGCGAGATACATCAGGGTACATCCTAATTATATTTGTCATAAATGGAACATCTCTATGCTTAAAAAACATTTTAAGCAGCCAATCCCTGTCTGAGTCAATTGCAAACTGTACTATTAATGTAGCAGGGACCTGATTCTCCGTATCCGACCTCTCTAGAAAATGTGTTAAATCCAAACTGTCAACAGATAAATTCTGTTGATTTGGATTTTGAGATTTGACTCTCGTTGGCAGGTAATATATTTTTGTGAGAGGTGGGTACGAAGTTTCTGGTACCTTCAAAATTTCTGACAAATATTTTTTAAACATAGCTAGGGCAGTTATTGTTTGTACTTTTGGAAAGTTAATGATCCGAAGATTACATCTTCTAACAGAATTTTCCGGCATTTCATATCCTGAAAACTTGACCTGTTTGTAGCCCTCGAGGACCAAACTTGGATAAGCCTAGTTTAGACTATTACAAAACTTGGTACAACTTGGGAGGAAAAGAAAGAAATGTTGGTTTGAAAATTCAATCTTATATGCTTAACAAGACTAAGAATGTCATAATGTCCCTGTATCACTCCATGGTGCGACCTCATTTGGATATTGCGTTCAATTCTGGTCTCCTTATCTCAAGAAAGATATAGTGGCGCTAGAAAAGGTTCAAAGAAGAGCGACCAAGATAGTAAAGGGGATGGAACTCCTCTCGTATGAGGAAAGACTAAAACAGTTAGGGCTCTTCAGCTTGGAAAAGAGACGGCTGAGGGGAGATATGACTAAAGTCTACAAAATCCTGAGTGGAGTAGTACAGGTACAAGTGGATTGATTTTTCACTCCGTCAAAAATTACAAAGACTAGGGGGACACTCGATGAAGTTACACGGAAATACTTTTAAAACCAATAGGAGGAAAAAAATTTTCACTCAGAGAATAGTTAAGCTCTGGAATGTGTTGCCAGTGGATGTGGTAAGAGCAGATAGCTGGTTTTAAAAAAAGGTTTAGACAAGTTCCTGGAGGAAAAGTCCATAGTCTGTTATTGAAAAAGACAAGAGGGAAGCACTGCTTGCCCTGTATTAGTAGCATGGACTATTGTTATACCTTGGGTTTTGGCCAGGTACTAGTGACCTGGATTGGCCACCGTGAGAACGGACTACTGGGCTCGTTGGACCATTAGTCTGACCCAGAATACTTGAATAAAAAGAAATGTATTACAAATAGTCATAATAGTATGACTGTTAATTAGGCCACATGGGCAGGAACAACTGCAACATGGGCAGGAAAAACTGGGGAAACCATGTTTAAGTCCTAACCCTACCAGCTCGTAAGGCAATCATATTTGTTTGTCATTCCCTCTAGAGTCCCCTACACTATTTGCTTCATCTGTCCTCTTGTAATGTCCTACCTGAGCAGCATGTTTAGAGTCACCCTTTTTACCCTGTGTGTCATAATTAGATTATAAACTTTTTTGAGCCGTGACTCTCTTGCGCGTTTAATGGCAATACTAAAGAAATAATAAATAGTAGTAAATCCTTTTCTGCTGCCATTTACTTTGCTGCTGTTATACTACTATAAGGTCTTAGAAAAAAACAGGGATGGGATGTCATCAGGATTCAAGTTTATTTAAAATTTCTTATACCGCCTAATCAGACTTCTAGGCGGTGTAGAATCAGAAGAAAATATATAAAGGACGGATACAGTAAAACTAGGTTATAAAATTAACAGTGAGAGGCATCACTGGGGATCGTTAGTACAATAAGTAACTTAATCCACAGATGAACATAAACAAGAGGGCAATGGGTAAGAAATATAATATTTGGAGAAAAAGAAAACAAAAAAAAGGGACAAACAGTAGGTAGGGGAACCTACAAATGAAGATAGGTATTTAGCCCTTAACAGGACAGTTATGGCCCGAAGGCATCATGGAACAGAAATGTTTTTTAGTTTTGTTTTGAAATGGCTTAAAATGGTTCTTCACGTAAGTAATTACCGTATTTTCGCGGATATAACGCGCACCATTGTAAAACGCGCACAGGGGTATAGCGCGCAGAAATCACGATGATATGTACAAAAACTTTTCTATACCGCGCTCAGGCATATAACGCGCATGCTGCCCGACTCTCCTCTGGCCACCCCGACTCTCATCTGGTTGCCCCAACTCACCCTGACTTTCGGTGCACTGCCCCGACTCTCCTCTGGTTGCCCCGACTCACCGTTCACCCGCCCTGACTTTCGGTGCACTGCCCCGCCTCTCCGTGCCTGTCCCCCTTGAAGTCCTGTCCCCCTTGAAGGTCTGCCTGTCCCCCTTGAAGATCTGCCTGTCCCCCCTTGAAGTCCTGTCCCCATCCTGAAAGCCTGATGCCCCCCCTCGACGTCCGATTCTTCTCCCCCCTCGGCAGGACCACTCGCACCCCCACCCCGAAGGACCGCCGACTCCCCAACAATATCGGGCCAGGAGGGAGCCCAAATCCTCCTGGCCACGGCGACCCCCTAACCCCACCCCGCACTACATTACGGGCAGGAGGGATCCCAGGCCCTCCTGCCCTCGACGCAAACCCCCTCCCCCCAACGACCGCCCCCCCCAAGAACCTCCGCCCAGTGGCGTACCTAGGGTATGTGGCACCCGGGGCCCATCATTTTTTGACACCCCCCCCCCTCATGTAAAATTTTTTTTTTTTTTTTTTTTTGCAATAACCATGAAATGGAATAAATGGTCAGAATAGAAACAGGCAGTGAAAATTTTCTTTTTTTTTTTTTTTTTTTTTTTCCAAAGTATTTTTATTGAGAATGGCAAAAGGTCCAGACAAGCAACCATGGTCTGTACAGAAACTTATACATTATCAAAAAGAACACAGAATGAGAGTAACAGCAACAACAAGCATGAACAAGCCTCTCCCAAGAGAAAATTGCCAATGAGAGGCATAGCAATACACAACAAAAGGCCAAAACTTGGGGCAAGCAAACAAATCCCACCCCAGAACCCACAAGAATAATAAGCCGGACTAGACCCTCAGCCATATTTTATAATGAAAAAAACCCCCACAAGCAACAACACCCAGACCGCTCACCAGACACACCAATCCGCACAACAAGCACCCAAGAAACACCCAGCCACCACCCAGACAAAACTACCAGACACACCTACCCCACCAAGCCCAGACCCAACCCCCCCTCCCCAGAGAGTGCAAGCGCAAAGTGGACCGTGAAAAGGGCAGCTGCAGAAGTGGAAAGCCCCAGATAAGTAGGTTAGCTAAAGAAAGCCCACAGATAGAAGAAATCAGGATAACAGAAGTTCCAACAAATGCTCCCACAGAAAATTTTCTTTTATTGAACCTCATTTATGTAACCATTATTCCAAACATAACATAACATAAATTATGTCTGAATTGTCATGACATCAGAAGTACATATGGAGTAGTTGCAGGTGATGCTTGGGACAGTTCTGATTATGTTAGTTTGGTTTTATGTGTTTTTTTAATAGAAGGGTTTTTATTTCTTTTTTTAAGGTTTTGTAGTTTGTGGTCGAGGTCAATAGGTTGTAGAGTTGGGGGTCAAGTGTTGCAGCTCGAATGGCTAGGAGGTTGTCGAACAGTTTTTTTCTTTTGACGTTTTTGGTTGGAGGGTGTGTGAATGGTGCGTGAGTTCTCCTATGTCTGTTTGAAGTGGATTGAATTATTTAGCTGAAGAAATTAGTTACCCCCCCCCATTCCACACACATTAATTCTCTTCCATTTTTGTTCCCATTATAAAAAAACACTGATAAGTTCCCAGGAAAAAAATACATTAAAATAAGAAGTGAAAACAAAGGCCCCTACAGATGAGAACATAACATAAGAATAGCCTAACTGGGTCACACCAATGGTCCATCATGCCCAGTAGCCCATTCTCATGGTAGCCAATAGTGCTGCCCGATTCAGAGAAAAATATTTCATTCGATCCGATTCACCCTGTTGAATCGATTTTTCGATTAGATTCACTGTTAATGACACCGCTTTTTAAGTTTAAACAAAGTATAACAATAAATTTCACAACAACAATAAATTTCACAAAGTACTTAAAAAAAAAAAATCACATTTTTCCATTAAAGCAGTTCTGGAGACATTTGCTTGAACAGTCTTTTTTCCCAGTCCATAAGCAAGCAATATGAAAAAGATTTCCTTAATTATCTACTCAAACATTTTTGCTATTTACTTTCATTGTACCTATACTATTATTCAGTAGAAAAAATGGACTTAACTGTGCAGGAAATGAATCTCCTCATACACCCACCATATAGTGCAAAAATGTGCAAAGGTCTGTTTTTTTCTTTCGATCACTACATAGCCTAATGCCACACAAGCAGCGCTGTTACAAACATATTCTGAAGGTCAATGCTAAGGTTGACAAAGTTTCCTTCCTTGGACCAGAAGGAGATACTGACAAACCACTGGAAGAGATTCTAAAACAACTACCCAGAAATAACACCCAAAGACCCACTCAGTGTGTGAACCAGTTGAGTGGAGTGGACTAACTGGGGGTGGAAATGGGCCCAGAGTTTGCTCAGCAGAATTTCCCAGACTACCTCTTCCTCTCAACACACTGACATGCTACCACCACCACCAACACTAGGAACACCTCACCGAGTATGCCAGCAATGCTTATAAACTTTATAAAACACATTATTATATTTTCTTATAAAGCATATATTTTAACTGAACTCAGCCTTGCCATTCACAAAAATAGAAAAGTTCCCATTTCAAGCTGTCTCATGTACACTTTTCAAATCTAACATATTGTAATCACAAAACAGAAAATAAAATTATTTTTTCTACCTTTTGTTCTCTGATCAATATTCAAATCTTGTTGGTCCCAGGCTCTTGTTGTCTTGCTTGCCAGGGTCTCCTTTCTCCGTGCTAACCATCCGTCTGCCATCTCTGTTCTCCCCTTCCGTTTCCCTTCCCTCTCCCGGAGATCTGGCATCTTTCCTTTTTTTTGTCTCCATCCACAGATTCACCTTTTCTCAACTCCCCACCACCCCAGGATCCACCATCTCTCCCTTTCTGTTCCCAACTATCCTCCTATCCAGTATCTCTATCCCCCCTCCACACCCTCCCCTGTTTCCAAGTTCTCTCCCTTTCTGTTCCTTCCCTCCCTAAATCCCATTATGCACCATCTCTCTCCCACTCCTCTGTTTTTAGACCCATTATTTCTAACCCCCAAAGTCTGGCATATGCATGTATCTTTGAACCCCCCCTTCCCTCTCTCCCTCTGTGTACTTTTACACCAGGACCCCCCTCCCCCGAAGGTCTGTCCCCCCTCCGAAGGGCTACACCCCACCCCTGAAGACCTGCACCCCCCGAAGGACTTTACCTCCCACCCGAAGGTCTGTCCCCCTCTGAAGGCCTAAACCCCACCCCTGAAGGACTGCACCCCCCCCCCCGAAGGCCTGCACTCCCTTGAAGGTCTGCACCCCCCCGAAGGCCTGTCCCCCCCTTGAAGGCCTGTCCCACCCCCTTGTAGGCCTGTCCCCCCTTTAAGGCCTGCCTGCCTGCCTTTCCCCCCCTTGAAGGCCTGTCTCCCCCTTGAAGGCCTGCACCCCCCTTGAAGGCCTGCACCCCCCCTTGAAGGCCTGTCCCCCCCTTGTAGGCCTGTCCCCCCTTGTAGGCCTGTCCCCCCCTTGAAGGCCTGCCTGCCTTTCCCCCCTTGAAGGTCTGCACCCCCCCGTAGGCCTGTCCCCCCCTTGAAGGCCTGTCCCACCCCCTTGTAGGCCTGTCCCCCCTTTAAGGCCTGCCTGCCTGCCTTTCCCCCCCTTGAAGGCCTGTCCCCCCCCTTGTAGGCCTGTCCCCCCCCCTTGTAGGCCTGTCCCCCCCTTGAAGGCCTGCCTGCCTTTCCCCCCTTGAAGGCCTGCACCCCCTTGAAGGTCTGCCCCCCCCCAAAGGCCTACACCCCCCCCCGAAGGTCTGCACCCCCCTGAAGGCCTGCCTGCCCCCCTTGAAGGCCTGCACCCCTTGAATGTCTGCACCCCCCCCCGAAGGCCTGTCCCCCCTTGAAGGCCTGCCTGCCTGCCTGTCACCCCCTCCCCCTTGAAAGCCTGCTTGCCTGCCCGCCCGCCCCACCCTGAAGGCCTGATGCCCCGACCCACCCCGAAGGACCGCTCGCCCCCCTGGCCTCCCCGCACCACCTATGAACAGCCGCAGCAGGATCGCGAAGTCAGCGTCGGGTACCAGCCCTAAGGGGGTGTTCCCGGCCTTGCCGTTCAGTCCCCCGCCACCCCCGAAGGACCGCTCGCCCCCCTGGCCTCCCCGCACCACCTATGAACAGCCGCAGCAGGATCGCGAAGTCAGCGTCAGCGATCCCTGCTGCTTCCTGCGCCACGGTCCCGCCCCTCCTCTGACGTCAGAGGAGGGGCGGGATCGCGTCGTAGGAAGCAGCGCAGGGATGCTGACGCTGACTTCGCGATCCTGCTGCGGCTGTTCATAGGTGGTGCGGGGAGGCCAGGGGGGCGAGCGGTCCTTCGGGGGTGGCGGGGGACTGAACGGCAAGGCCGGGAACACCCCCTTAGGGCTGGTACCCGGGGCGGCCCGCCCCCCCCCCGCCCCCCCCTAGGTACGCCACTGCCTCCGCCCGTCCCCCAGCCGACCCGCGACCCCCCTGGCCGACCCCCACGACACCCCCACCCGCCTTCCCCGTACTTTGTGTAGTTGGGCCAGAAGGGAGCCCAAACCCTCCTGGCCACGGCGACCCCCTAACCCCACCCCGCACTACATTACGGGCAGGAGGGATCCCAGGCCCTCCTGCCCTCGACGCAAACCCCCCTCCCTCCAACGCCCGCCCCCCCCAAGAACCTCCGACCGCCCCGCGACCCCCCCTGGCCGACCCCCCCACCCCCCTTCCCCGTACCTTTGGAAGTTGGCCGGACAGACGGGAGCCAAACCCGCCTGTCCGGCAGGCAGCCAACGAAGGAATGAGGCCGGATTGGCCCATCCGTCCTAAAGCTCCGCCTACTGGTGGGGCCTAAGGCGCGTGGGCCAATCAGAATAGGCCCTGGAGCCTTAGGTCCCACCTGGGGGCGCGGCCTGAGGCACATGGTCGGGTTGGGCCCATGTGCCTCAGGCCGCGCCCCCAGGTGGGACCTAAGGCTCCAGGGCCTATTCTGATTGGCCCACGCGCCTTAGGCCCCACCAGTAGGCGGAGCTTTAGGACGGATGGGCCAATCCGGCCTCATTCCTTCGTTGGCTGCCTGCCGGACAGGCGGGTTTGGCTCCCGTCTGTCCGGCCAACTTCCAAAGGTACGGGGAAGGGGGGTGGGGGGGTCGGCCAGGGGGGTCGCGGGTCGGTCGGAGGTTCTTGGGGGGGGCGGTCGTTGGAGGGAGGGGGGTTTGCGTCGAGGGCAGGAGGGCCTGGGATCCCTCCTGCCCGTAATGTAGTGCGGGGTGGGGTTAGGGGGTCGCCGTGGCCAGGAGGGTTTGGGCTCCCTTCTGGCCCAACTACACAAAGTACGGGGAAGGCGGGTGGGGGTGTCGTGGGGGTCGGCCAGGGGGGTCGCGGGTCGGCTGGGGGACGGGCGGAGGTTCTTGGGGGGGGGGCGGTCGTTGGGGGGAGGGGGTTTGCGTCGAGGGCAGGAGGGCCTGGGATCCCTCCTGCCCGTAATGTAGTGCGGGGTGGGGTTAGGGGGTCGCCGTGGCCAGGAGGATTTGGGCTCCCTCCTGGCCCGATATTGTTGGGGAGTCGGCGGTCCTTCGGGGTGAGGGTGCGAGTGGTCCTGCCGGGGGGGGGATGTATCGGACGTCGGGGAGTCGGCCGGGCAAGAGGGCTTGGGCTCCCTCTTGCTCCGATCGTGGATGCGGGTGCGGGTGGGAGCGCGTGCGAGCGGTCGTTCGGGGTAGGGGTGCGAGCGGTCCTGCTGGGGGGGTGAATCGGGCGTCGGGCGGGGTGGGAACTATGTTTAAAAACTTTTGTATTCCGCGCTCAGGCATATAGCGCGCGAGGGGTATGCGCGGTACGTAAAATCACGTATAACGCGCGCGTTATATCCGCGAAAATACGGTAGGTATAAAATTCCAGAGGGAGGGTGCTATAACAGCAAAGATATTAGATCTCCTTGTGTTAATGTTTTAAGGACGGAATGGTGGTGAGGAAATTCTGAGTCATGGAGCGAAGAGTTTTAGATGGACTATTCGGGATAAGGAGTCTGCCGATAAATTAGTTAAGAGAGTTTTAAACGTTAATAATAGGAAAGGCTAAAGTGGCTAGGATTCTTCAGCTTGGAGAAGAGATGGCTCAGGGGTGATATGATAGAGGTCTATAAAATACGGAGTGGAGTGGAAGGGGAGGATGTGAGCCACATATGCCTCCTAATATGCTTCCTTGTGTATAATTCCCTTTCATATTTTTTTTTTTAACTTGTAAACCTCATCTACTGTATAAGCAATTTTATGGGAACCATATCAGAGATGAACTATGAACTATTACTATTTAATGAAGATTATACTACACCATCTGCATGATCACAGCTCCATACATAAGAACATAACATTAGTCATACTAGGGCAGACCAATGGTCCATGTACCCCCAGTATCCTGTTTCCAATAGCGGCTAAGAATTTGTCCAAACCATTTTTAAACCCAGACATGCTAACCACTGTTACCACTTCTTCCAGCAATGAGTTCCAGAAGAGCTTAACTATTCTTTGACTCAAAAAATATTTCCTCCTACTTGTTTTAGAAGTATTTCCATGTAACTTCATTGAGTGTCCCCTTGTCTTTGTACTTTTTGAAAGAGTAAAATATCAATTCACATTTACCCATTTTACAACACTCAGAATTTTGTGGACTTCAATCATACCCCTCCCCCACCCCCTCAGCCATCTCTTTTCTAAGCTTAAGAAACCTGTAACCAGAGAGGAAATCTGAACCCACCTGCCAGAAAGGGTTACACAATTTTAAAAAGGGGTTTTATATCTTACTTTATAAATAATTTCTTTGTTATATTCCAATGTTTAATGTTCTGCCTATCCCCAGTATAAATTTATATTTTACTTTATAAATTACTAGCTGATGCCCCGGCGTTGCACGGGTATTTAATTATAGCAATAACACTGTAAATGGATTCAAATAAAGATACTTTATAGTGGTGAATGAAAATATTTTTTACAGCTTTATAAAAAGTACAATAATCAAATTATAATGTGAAATATTTGACAAAATGAATACAATACAACTAACACAAAACTTGATTATAAACAACATTTTTAGTTTCACCTCCAGGAGCAAGAACATATACATTCTTGGGTGAACCCACCCTTCCCACGTGTGCAGGTGGGCCGCGAGACCCCCAGAACATATCACCCCAGGTAGTGAGGGATCTGCATACCAAGTTTCGTTCAAATCGGTCCCACAGCTTTTTACATTTTTTCCATTGACTTGAATGGGTGAAATCTGATTTTCTGTTTGTAGCTCCGCCCACGTGTGCAGGTGGGCAGCGAGACCCCCAGAACATATCACCCCAGGTAGTGAGGGATCTGCATACCAAGTTTCGTTCAAATCGGTCCCACAACTTTTTACATTTTTCCCATTGAAGTGAATGGGTGAAATCTGATTTTCTGTTTGTAGCTCCGCCCATGTGTGCAGGTGGGCCGCGAGACCCCCAGAACATATCACCCCAGGTAGTGAGGGATCTGCATACCAAGTTTCGTTCAAATCGGTCCCACAGCTTTTTACATTTTTTCCATTGACTTGAATGGGTGAAATCTGATTTTCTGTTTGTAGCTCCGCCCACGTGTGCAGGTGGGCCGCGAGACCCACAGAACATATCACCCCAGGTAGTGAGGGATCAGCATACCAAGTTTCGTTCAAATCGGTCCCACAACTTTTTACATTTTTCCCATTGAAGTGAATGGGTGAAATCTGATTTTCTGTTTGTAGCTCCGCCCATGTGTGCAGGTGGGCCGCGAGACCCCCAGAACATATCACCCCAGGTAGTGAGGGATCTGCATACCAATTTGCGTTCAAATCGGTCCCACAGCTTTTTACATTTTTTGCATTGACTTGAATGGGTGAAATATGATTTTCTGTTTGTAGCTCCGCCCATGTGTGCAGGTGGGCCGCGAGACCCCCAGAACATATCACCCCAGATAGTGAGGGATCTGCATACCAAGTTTCTTTCAAATCGGTCCCACAGCTTTTTACATTTTTTCCATTGACTTGAATGGGTGAAATCAGATTTTCTGTTTGTAGCTCCGCCCACGTGTGCAGGTGGGCCGCGAGACCCACAGAACATATCACCCCAGGTAGTGAGGGATCAGCATACCAAGTTTCGTTCAAATCGGGCAAGCCGTTTTTGCGTTGGCAGCTTTTTACAATTTTTCCATTGACATGAATGGGTGAAATCTGATTTTCTGTTTGTAGCTCCGCCCACGTGTGCAGGTGGGCCGCGAGACCCCCAGAACATATCACCCCAGGTAGTGAGGGATCTGCATACCAAGTTTCGTTCAAATCGGGCAAGCCGTTTTTGCGTGATCGCGGCACATACACACATACACACACACATACACACATACATACCTCCGATTTTATATATATAGATTTCCTTGTTATATTATAACGTTTGATGCTCTGCCTCTCCCCAGTATAAATTCTAGGATTGATTCCGATACATGAAAACTATTCTATTTATTCTCGTAGAAGAGGATGAACTACTCAAGGCCAATGACTATTTCTGATCTTTCCCATCATGTAAAGTCTCTTCATACCTGTAATTGTTACCAAGTAAAACATAATTTTGACCCTTGGAATATTTATAAAGTTATTTGTGAAATATTTGAGTCACAAAAAGTCTTCTAAAAAAGAAAAGAAAACACCAGCTGGCAGGAATCTCTTCTAGTGGAAAATATCTTTCCTGTCCCACTGCAGCATGCTGCTACTGGAAAGCCTGAAGTTGCCATCTAAAAGCTAATAATCACTTTTGACAAGACACTGAAGAGTGCATACTATTTAATTTCACATAATAGGGACAGGGGTTCTATTTGCCCTGTTAGCTTGGCAAAAGGGAAAAAAATGGAGCTGGTACCTGAACGGACACGTATCAGAACTTTAGTAAGTGTCCTTAGGCATATGTTGTTTAAAGATGCAAAGGTAGGCCCTGTTTATCTTTCCCTTCTTTGAAGATGGTATAAGGACATCTATGTTTGTCTTTCTTTCTTTGACATGAATGTTTAAACAGAGTTGTAGTGAAGTGAATTCAATTGTTTTGTTAAGCCGTATTTACAGACAGCTTTAGTTAAGAAGCTCTGCTGGTCAAGGCTTTTTCTTACCTTTTGGACTTCAATCTCTAGTTAGGAAAAATGCTGATGTGTTTAAAGTTTCATGTGACCTGTATCCATATATGGTTTGTGTTTACGTCACATGCTGACACATGCTGGCAAACCTGATTCGTATAAAAGATGTGAAACTCATAATAAAAGACGGACATATTTGAAAGATGGTTTCTGGTCTTTAAGATGTGTCCCCAGGTACCTGACTTACAAATGACAGAGACAGAGAAAGTATGGGGCAGGAATTTGGACCTGAATCCTTTTCAGTTGGGGGCTTGTCCGCGATGGGCAGATGATATCACCAATATTTTGTGAGTATTTCTGAATTTTTTCTGTTCTTTAATACTCACTGGGTAGTGGTGACCTGTACCCAACCCTTTATTTTAAGTTCAAGCTTTGGGTTCTATTATGGAGTTTTTTTGGGAAAAATCTCGGGGTACTTTCGGTAAGCGCCCTCATATATATAAGCAGCTGCCATTCTTTCGGAAAGAATGAATTTATTTATAGAACCCCCCCCTGCCCACTCTGTCATTTGTAAGGTTAAAAACTTTTATAGAGTATAAGATTTTATTGTCTCTTATTACTGTACCTCGCTTATAAGGTAAGATAAGCGAATATTTTTGCATTGTTATATGGGTTTTGTAATGAGTCATAAAGGCACTTACTCCTAGACAAATGAGACTTGTACGGCTGTGTGTGTGTATGACATTTTTCCTTTTGCTCCCATCTTTCTGTGTCACCAATGTTTACTACTGAGGTAGGACAGGCTGTTATGTGGAATGAATTGAATGCGCTGTTTGAACCAGTCTAAGATCTTTCCCTTGTAGTTAAAAAAAAAAAAAAAAAAAGAAACAAGAAAAAGAAAAAATTCCGTTTTAAAGGTTTTCTTTCTTGTGCAGAGCAAAGCTAATCTGTTCTTTGCTTTCATTATCAGGGTCTGTGCATGAATGTTTTTGTCCCTTCCCCCAGACTTCTCTGTTTGGGCTTCCACTGACCCCCTATAGTGCTTCTTTGAAGTTACTCATTCTTGGTTTTATAAAGCAGTAAGGTGAGATTCCACTGCTCGTCTCTTGACTTTTCCCCGGCATTATCAAAACCACCATCTCTTTTTATAATACGCCCATCGCTCTTGTTGCCAAAGCTGATGGCATTCCCTGTTTCGTCCTAGATTTTCGGGCTGTTAATGTTTTGGTAATTCTCATTGCCCTTATGTTTCTTCCACCATTCCATCGGCAGCCAATGATTTTTTTCTGTCATTGTCCTAAAGAATGTTTTATTTTTAGTCCCTTTGGTGAGGTTGCCTTCACCTTTAAGCAACAGTATACCTAGTGTGGAATGTCCTTCGGGCTATTCTACAAGTCATGCACTGCCCCTCATGGTCCTATTCTTATTTTGTACAACTTTTTGTGTTCCATAATTCAGGAGACCTGTCAGGCTGATAGTTTGTACCTTTTATAATGATTGTCTGTGTGTGGTCACAAGGTGTCATGAAATAAACTGCACTGGTGTACATCTGAAGTGAAATACCTGGGTTTTGTCCTGTCTCATGGTCAGAGGAAAATCTGCACTTTCTGCACTGCTGCTATTCTGGGTCGGCCCCGCCCAGCTACCAAGAAAGACATGCTTACTTTTCTTGCTATGATTGGTCACTGCCGCCAATGGATCTCTGCTTGTTCCTTCTATGACCAGATTTTGAGACAGACCCTGGTTTCTGAAATGACTGCTCTTATCAGATGGACTTATGAAATGTTGGACATTTAAGATGTGCTTTGGTTTCTAGCTCAAGTTTGGGTTTTCCTGCTTATGCCCACATGTTTTATCTCTTTGTTTGGGACTATTGTAACACCATGAAGGGAGAACATGGCGGTAAGTTACGCTCTGTTGCCTTTTTTTATAGTCACTCCTGTTCAAGAAAGCCCTGGCTGCTTGTGCTATTGTGGTAGAGATGGTTACTTTTCTGATCCTAGGTCACCCCATTACCCTTCATACTTTTCACGATGTCCAAGCCCTTCTTTTAAATAGGCTTTTGGGTCTCACGGGTGAACAGGATTCTCTTCCTCTCTTTTTTCACAGCTTCCTCTGAATTTGATGCCTGGCGTTTGGCAGGTGCCCAAAGCCGCCCTTTTGGACGGACTTTGGTGCAAAGAGGGGAAACCCTGGATACCAGCTGCTAGCTCTCCCTTATTCATTGCTCAATATCATGGTATTGGTTATCGTAGTGCTCGCTCAACATTTTAACTTCTTGCTAGTGATATTTTCATTCTTGACCTTTTGCTCCTTGATACAGAGATATATAGCTCAATAATTACAACTGGCACGGTTGTGAATTGAAAATAAATTGGAAAATACAATTCCTTTCTATTGTTTTAGCTGAAATTGGGATGTTGCTAATTTAAAATGTTTTTTCCGGATTTATACATAGCCATCCCAGATCCATTTTGGCACAGATATTTCTAATGTTTTCCACGGGTCCTCTTTATCACTGCAGAGATAGAGACGCTCCAAAGAGACATTAGCTTTATGCCTTTTTTTCAAATATGAGATGGTTATGATATACATTATTTGTAGTTTTGGTTTTTTTTATATCAATGTGTTTATTTGCAGAGTTAAATTCAGCCCTGCACACTTGACAGATGAAGAAATAGCTCCACGCTTAAAACTTTATGTTTTGTCTGTGTCATGTCTACTTGTCTTAGTTTAGTGGGTACCCCAGGATACATAACATTGGCCATTTCTAGAGCTCTTTTTCCACTTCTTACTAGCCTAACTGCGCAATGTTCTTTTACTTATAGCTTTTATATTCTGAATATAGTTTAGTTAGGGGTTATAAGAAAAAGCTTTATTTTATGCAGCGTTTATTTCGTGGTGTTCCCTACATATGATCCATTCAATATACATTTCTGAATACATTCAGTACATCAGTATGGTCTCTCTGAAGTGCATAATAGTTATATGCAGCACGATAAAAACATATCCTTTTGGATTGTTCAATTAAGAACCTTAAGTAAGTGAGTATTGTCGCTCTTTTGCCATGGCTATGCTAAGTGAATGAATTGGTATTGTGCATGTTGCCACATTCAGTACAGGCAACATGGTTTCTCTTGTTTTCTATCTCTTATTTGGATCACATTGGAGTACAGCTGCTGAATGATATTTGGAATGCTTTCCAAGCATTTCTTTTCAAGTATCTCTTTCTGTATGCACAGACATCTGGCTGTTCTCCCTTTGAGGTTCTCACGGGATGACCTTTCCCCGCCCCATGGGTAGATTTTCCCTTGATACAGGAGGAATACGTCCAAAAGCTAATTGAAATATTAGGGTTTGTTCAAAGAAACGTGTCTTGCACTTCTCCTTTCTCTCCACAGATTCCTACCCATTTTTTCCAGCCTGGTGATTATCCAGCAGCTTTCCAAGGATCGGAAGCAGACGGATTTCCCCTTTGGCCTTCCCACTACTGTGATCGCTGTGACCAGGCCCGCTGCACTCACTGAGGAGTTTCCTGTTTGGATCCACGCAAGTCGCTTGAAGAGGGTTAACCTAAAACCCCAGAAGCAAGTCTTCCCTGCGCAGATTTCACCTCCTCCAGTAGAACAACATGATGATCTCATTGCAGCATTCTACCAACTTTATCATTCTCTTACTGGCACCGCTGCTGCTAGTTTTTCTCCCTGTATGGATCATTTCTAACTGGGTCTACAGGGATGATGTGTTCTGGGTCCACGACACTTTCTGCCCATACCCATCTGTAAATGACACTCCTGCTGTAAACAGCACCCCCGACACCTCTTTGCGAACACGACGTCAAGCTGGACTACTCCCTCGCAAAGGCTGTCCTTCAATTGGAATCCAGAAAAGACCGATAGTATGCTACCCTTTGGTATAATTCCAGCAGTGTGCAAGTTGCCACCTTCTCCTTTGAGTATTGTGACATTGTGGACTGTTCATCAATTGATATCCCAAGGCTGTGCCATTGGTCCTCAGAGATTCCTAAAACTAAGGACATATATGTATATGTTACTGACTTACGTTGGGGGGATAAGTGTGCATTCTGGGGAGTGGTAGGGTGGAATATTAATACTGACTGGGCTTATAAACTAGAGAATACTCTGAAAAACAGTGGACCAAAATGGTAAATCACTGCTTACTTGTATGACCCTTCATAAGGTTGGACACTGTTATAGGAAAAGTGTTCCTGTACAAATTATTAAGCTTTCTCTTACTATTGACAACCCTAGACCTACTGATGAAGGTATGTACATTATGGACATGTGGTTTAAGGGTGGGTCTAGCTACCATCAGTTTTCTTACGGGATCTATCTACCTCCACTCATCCTCTCCCGCCATTTTGTGGGGGCCTCAAAAAATACTAACCCACTGGCCCCTACATTCAATAAACTTACTGACATGATGGCTATTGCCAATCCCACTTTTGAAGATATTGTGGCTGTTGAGGTAGGGTTTTCAGAACGTAACCTTTGGTTAGAATGGATGAAATTCACTGCTGATCAACATAATAAGAGTAATTGTTACATATGTGCTCAAGCTAGACCCCATCTAGGAACCGAACCTCTGGACCTCCCTCCTGGTATCCAACCATGCCTTTTTGGGTTATTTACCTATCCTCTTTGTGCACTGTAGTGTTCTAAATACCCTTTGTTGCCAGGACAGCAAAAGCTTGATATTGCTGTTACCATCTATAAGGGCAATTACATATGTCATGTTTCTAATCTGACACAGGGTAGTTTTGTAGGTAATTTACCCCCAGGTTATTGTTCTGTCTTGGCTCATAGGTATGCCCTATTGTTGCTGCATTAGATTTGATATTTACTGGCTTTATGGAGACTTTTGGCTCCCTGTTAAGCTACCCAGCCAGTGGATAGGCCAGTGCACTTTAGTTAAGGTTACTATGCTTCTGCATATTCTTTCTGAAAGGCATCCTTCCTATTCACATGGTTTTTCCTTTTATTTGTCTTGATATAAATCTGATCACATGTATACATAGATGCTATAGGGGTCCCAAGAGGGGTCCCAGATGAATTTAAGGCCCGAGCTCAGGTTAAGGCTGGGTTTGAGTTCCTTATTCCCTTTATTACTATTAATAAGAATGTTGATCGGATTAGTTAAAATTATTATAATCAGCAACGCTTTGTGAACTATTCTAGGAACGCCTTGCAAAGTATTACTGATCAATTAGGCTCCACTTCTCAGATGGTTCTCAAAATCATATGGCCCTAGATATGATTCTAGCTGAGAATTCTGAAAAATTCTCCTCAGTACTTTAAGCTGTTGTACTTCTCTTTCTGACAATATAGGTCCTCCTATGGACATTCAGAAATTAGCAGACCTCTTTGCTGAGTTCAAATGTAACTCTGATTTATCTAATTTTTGGGATCAGCACTTTAGTTGAATGCATAATCTCTTATTATTTGCACTCTTGTCTTGACTGCTCATGTACTGTGTTATTCGTACTACAGCTCCTAAAAAGACCCCTCCTTGAGAGACATACCTAGAGTATCACTCCCTTCCAGCTCATGCTGTATATTTGTGACGTCATTTACATGACGTAAGAGGGGAATTGAACGGACACGTATCAGAACTTTAGTAAGTGTCCTTAGGCATATGTTGTTTAAAGATGCAAAGGTAGGCCCTGTTTATCTTTCCCTTCTTTGAAGATGGTATAAGGACATCTATGTTTGTCTTTCTTTCTTTGACATGAATGTTTAAACAGAGTTGTAGTGAAGTGAATTCAATTGTTTTGTTAAGCCGTATTTACAGACAGCTTTAGTTAAGAAGCTCTGCTGGTCAAGGCTTTTTCTTACCTTTTGGACTTCAATCTCTAGTTAGGAAAAATGCTGATGTGTTTAAAGTTTCATGTGACCTGTATCCATATATGGTTTGTGTTTACGTCACATGCTGACACATGCTGGCAAACCTGATTCGTATAAAAGATGTGAAACTCATAATAAAAGACGGACATATTTGAAAGATGGTTTCTGGTCTTTAAGATGTGTCCCCAGGTACCTGACTTACAAATGACAGAGACAGAGAAAGTATGGGGCAGGAATTGGGACCTGAATCCTTTTCAGTACCCATGGAACCTATAACTCAGGTGCAGTACTGTCCTACTTAGGTGTGTCTAATATGTTGTGCTGATTTCTCAAGGTCAATCTTTATGTGGCCCTTATGACTGATTCTGATAAGGTTAAGAGGGGTCACTGAAAAGTTCTCAGCCCGACCAAGAAGAGAATGATGTGGAGCCATGAAACCTACAAGTTATGCCACACTTTTTGTTTCATTTCATATCATTGAAACGAAAAATGTCAGGAAAAGTGTGGGGTAACTTGTAGATTTCATGGCTCCACATCATTCGCTTCTCGGTCGGGCTGAGAACTTTTCAGTGGCCCCTCGTATTTGAGATTATTCATTTCCATAACCTCAGAGGAACTTGAGCATGATACTGGAAGCATCCTATTTGTTACAAACCTTACTCTGCACTTCATAAGGAAAGTAACTTCAGGCAGCATAAACAAAATTAATTTTCATGTTTGAGTAATGCCATAATAATAGCAATACATGTAGGGATGCATCTACTAATCAGTGCATGTTAATCAGCCAATGACATGCAAAATGACAGACAACCTGTGTTAGCTGTCACATGCATCATTTACTGATTTTGCACATTCACCCTGATTTCTGCAAATAATGAGAAAATTAGATGAATCCATTTTATAGTATGGCTCTCATTTTACAAGCCATGTTTGGATTTGAGACATGCATAAACCAGCACATAAACATTAACCTTTTCTAACATTCCCTATTTTCCAAAGCTAGGATATGCATGTCTTAAACCCAAGATTGTGCAAATGGCAAGGGGAAATGGTCTGGGTGTATTTTGAGTGGGACAAGGGTACAGAAAGTTGAGAGATGTTTATTGCCCATTTCAGAAGGGGACTGAGGGCACCTAAAACATTGGCACCAACTAATGTGGCGCTAAGCATGATTCTATAAAAGATAGGCACCCCTTATAGAATCACGCTTAGCACCACCTAAGCATTCTAACATATGGGCACATCCTATTTATAGCAGGGTTTTCTTGGTCTGAATGCTTGCGCCTAAGTTAGGCACTCAGGCCCTGATTCTACAAAGTGCGTCCTGATTTTAGGCAGCTGTAGGCATCCTACAGCTGTCTAATCAGCCAATTGGGATGCACGTTTTTAAAAAAAATGCTCCCCAGGCAGGCCGCCTATATTGAAGGCACCTCCGGGAGCCTAGGGAAGCCCGCAAGACGCCTAAGCTCGCCTAAGGGCCTTAGGCGGGCCTTGGGCGAACCTAGGCGGCCCTACGCGTCTCCCTAGTAGAGGAAGAGACTCTTAAAATGTAGGCCAGCAAAATGCTGGTCTACATTGTAAGTAGACGCGGCCGCTATACTTATGGCAGCAAGGGTTCTCCCTGCTGCAATAAGTATAGCGGTCGTGGCCGCCTGTCCCATCGCTGGCAGGAGGATGCCCAATCCTCCTGCCGGAACCCTCCTGGAACCCCCCTCCCCCCCAAACTGGTAATCGCCGGCAGGAGGATGCCCAATCCTCCTACCGGAACCCCCCTGGAACCCCACTCCCCCCCCAAACCATAGCCACTTTTAACTAGGCACCTAATTGTTGTAGAATCACTTCCAACTTACTAGAGAATTCACATAAACATATAAATAAAAATATATACTTTTTTGATCTTGTTGTAGACATAATAAACTAGTGATATTTTGGACAATGGAGGCAGGTAGGGCACGTGCAATGATATTATAAGTTGAACTTTCTTTAGCCTCCTTGTTGATACATGATTTGTTCACGTCACTGAGCACATTTATATATATTTTTATTTATACGTTTTTATTTTATAGGAGCTATTCTCTCTTTTTTGCTTTTTTGTAGAATCATTTCTACTAAGTTAGGCACCTAACTTTCAATTAACTCCACTTAGGGCTCCTTTTATGAAGGCGCGGTAGTGGTTTAATGTGCGTAATAGAGCACGCTAAACTGCCAGATGTGCTAGCCACTACCGCCTCCTCTTGAGCAGGCGGTAGTTTTTCAGCCAGCGCGGGGGTTAGCGCGTGATTAAAAAGTCACGCGCGTTAACCCCACTAGCGCGGCTTCGATAAAGGAGCCCTTAGTGCCATAGTAACATAACATAGTAGATGACGGCTGATAAAGACCCGAATGATCCATCCAGTCTGCCCAACCTGATTCAATTTAAATTTTTTAATTATTTCTTCTTAGCTATTTCTGGACAAGAATCCAAAGCTTTACCCGGTACCGTGCTTGGGTTCCAACTGCCAAAATCTCTGTTAAAACCTACTCCAGCCCATCTACACCCTCCCAGCCATTGAAGCCCTCCCCAGCCCATCCTCCAAACGGCCATATATAGACACAGACCATGCAAGTCTGCCCAGTACTGACCTTAGTTCAATTTTTAATATTATTTTCTGATTCTAGATCCTCTGTGTTCATCCCATGCTTTTTGAACTCAGTCACAGTTTTACTCTCCACCACCTCTCTCAGGAGCGCATTCCAGGTATCCACCACCCTCTCCGTAAAGTAGAATTTCCTAACATTGCCTTTGAATCTACTATAATGCTGAAAAACTCAAATTATGTCCTCTGGTTTTACCATTTTCTTTTCTCTGGAAAAGATTTTGTTCTACGTTAATACCCTTCAAGTATTTGAACGTCTGAATCATATCTCCCCTGTCTCTCCTTTCCTCTAGGGTATACATATTCATGGCTTCCAGTCTCTCCTCATACGTCTTCTGGCGCAAGCCTCCTATTATTTTCGTCGCCCTCCTCTGGACTGCCTCAAGTCTTCTTACGTCCTTCGCCAGATACGGTCTCCAAAACTGAACACAATACTCCAAGTGGGGCCTTACCAATGACCTGTACAGGGGAATCAACACCTTCTTCCTTCTACTGGCTATGCCTCTCTTTATACAGCCCAGCATCCTTCTGGCAGCAGCCACTGCCTTGTCACACTGTTTTTTCGCCTTTAGATCTTCGGACACTATCACCCCAAGGTCCCTCTCCCCGTTCGTGCATATCAGCTTCTCTCCTCCCAGCATATACGGTTCCTTCCGATTATTAATCCCCAAATGCATTACTCTGCATTTCTTTGCATTGAATTTTAGTTGCCAGGCATTAGACCATTCCTCTAACTTTCGCAGATCCTTTTTCATATTTTCCACTCCCTCTTCGGTGTATACTCTGTTACAAATCTTGTCTGCAAAAAGGCACACTTTTCAATGTCACTCACAAACATATTGAACAGGATGGGCCCCAGCACTGAACTCTGAGGGACTCCACTACTCACCTTTCCTTCCTCCGAGCGACTTCCATTAACCACCACCCTCTGGCGTCTGTCCGACAGCCAGTTTATAACCCATCTCACCACTTTGGGTCCTAACTTCAGCCCTTCAAGTTTGTTCAACAGCCTCCTATGAGGAACTGTATCAAAAGCTTTGCTGAAATCTAAGTAAATTACATCTCGCATATGTCCTCGATCCAGCTCTCTGGTCACCCAATCAAAAAATTTAATCAGGTTCGTTTGGCACGATTTACCTTTTGTAAAAGCCATGTTGCCTCGGATCCTGTACCCATTAGATTCAAGGAAATACACTATCCTTTCTTTCAGCAACACTTCCATTATTTTTCCAACAACTGAAGTGAGGCCTGTAGTTTCCTGCTTCATCCCTGTGACCACTTTTATGAATAGGGACCACATCTGCTCTCCTCCAATCCCCAGGAATCACTCCCGTCTCCAGAGATTTGTTGAACAAGTCTTTAATAGGACTCGCCAGAACTTCTCTGAGCTCCCTTAGTATCCTGGGATGGATCCCATCTGGTCCCATTGCTTTGTCCACCTTCAGTTTTTCAAGTTGCTCATAAACACTCTCCTCCGTGAACGGCGCTGAATCTACTCCATTTTCTCGTGTAACTTTGCCAGACAATCTCGGTCCTTCTCCAGGATTTTCTTCTGTGAACACAGAACAGAAATATTTGTTTAGCACATTTGCTTTTTCCTCATCACTCTCCACATATCGGTCCCAGCATCTTTTAGTTTAGCAATTCCATTTTTCATCTTCCTCCTTTCACTAATATATCTGAAAAAAATTTTGTCTCCCTTTTTTACATTTTTAGCCATTTGTTCTTCTGCCTGTGCTTTCGCCAGACGTATCTCTCTCTTGGCTTCTTTCAGTTTCACCCTGTAGTCCTTTCTACACTCCTCTTCTTGGGTTTTTTTTAATATTTCATGAAGCCAACTCTTTCGCCTTTATTTTCTCCGCCACTAGTTTGGAGAACCATATCCGCTTCCTTTTTCTCTTGTTTTTATTGATTTTCTTCACATAAAGGTTCGTAGCCATTTTTATCGCTCCTTTCAGCTTAGACCACTGTCTTTCCACTTCTCTTATGTCCTCCCACCCTAACAGCTCTTTCTTCAGGTACTCTCCCATTGCATTAAAGTCCGTACATTTGAAACCTAGGACTTTAAGTATCGTGCGGCCGCTCTCCACTTTAGCCGTTATATCAAACCAAACCATTTGATGATCGCTACTTCCCAGGTGAGTACCCACTCGAACATTAGCGATACTCTCTCCATTTGTGAGGATCAGATCCAATATCGCTTTTTCCCTTGTGGGTTCCGTCACCATTTGTCTGAGCAGAGCCTCTTGAAAGGCATTCACAATCTCCCTACTTCTTTCCAATTTCGCAGACAGAACATTCCAGTCCGCATCCAGCAGGTTGAAATCTCCCAACAGCAGAACCTTTCCTTCCAAACTTTTGGATATTCACAACCAGATCCTTATCAATTTGCTGAGATTGAGTTGGAGGTCTGTAGACTACACCCACGTAGATAGAAGTTCCATCTTCTCTTTTCAGAGCGATCCATATCGCTTCTTCCTCTCCCCAGGTCCCTTGCATTTCAGTCGCATGGATATTGATCTTTACATAGAGAGCTACTCCTCCACCTTTTTGACCATCTCTGTCCTTCCTAAAAAGATTATATCCCGGTATGTTTGCATCCCATCCATGGGATTCACTAAACCATGTCTCTGTGATAGCGACAATATCTAGATCTGCCTCTAACATCAGGGCTTGCAGATCATGAACTTTGTTGCTTAGACTGCGAGCATTTGTTGTCATCGCTTTCCAGCTATTTTTCAACGATAATCTCTTTTTTCGTATAGATTTTTGTTTCGTTTCACTTTCCATTGCAATACTAAGAAATGAGTTGCTGATATTGTTTATGTTGCAATTTTTACTACTATCACATCTTTTCTTATGCCGGGGGTGGTCTCTATAATTGTCCTTCATACATACACCACCCCCACCTTCTAGTTTAAATGCCTAGAAACATATTGTCTAAATTTCTCTGCAAGGTTTCTTTTTCCTGCTGTAGTAATATGTAGCCCATCAGTGCAATATAGCTTCTCGTCCTTCCATGTATTTCCCCATCCTCCTATGTACCTGAAGCCTTCTTGATGACACAAGGCTTTGAGCCATCTATTAAAGTCCTCTGTGTTTTTCACTCTTTGCTCTCCCTTTCCATATGCAGGCAGTATTTTAGAAAAAGCTAAAGTCTTTAGAAAAGGTTTCAAGCCCTCACCAAGCTCTCGAGTAGTTTTCTGTGCTGCAAGTGTGGAGTTGTTGGCAGGTCATTTGTTCCCAGATGGATAACAACATCAGTGTTAAAATCCTTAGTTTCTTCCTTAATTATAGTCTGTATTTGCCTGGAACTCCTGGTAGCTGAGGATCCTGGAAGACATTTCACTATTTTGGTCTCCTCGCCTTGTGTTCCAAGGTTAATGCCTCTAATGATGGAATCCTCCAACAGTAATAGTTTTCTGTTTTTGGCTTTTTTTATTTGTGCTTAGGGTGCACTTGTTCTCTTGAGTTACCTTCATTGGTTCCAGTCCCACCTTCCTTCTGTTTTCTTGAGTATCCCAGTGCCCTAGTGGAGTGAAGGAATTCTGTAGATGTAATATTAGTGAAGGTGGATGTTTCTGTGTTACATGTCACAGTCTTCCTGAGCCTACTGTGACCCGTTTATTCCTGGGCTGTTTTATTCTTTGAGGTAGAGGTGGTAAGTTGGTATGATTTTGTGGAGTAATGGAAGCTGCTTTAATTGTATTCAATTCCTGTTTAAGTTTACAGAGCTCCTCCTTAATACTAGCAAGTTGAAGACAGATGGGGCAAGCCTTAAGCCTCCAAATAGTGTTTCTTTGAATTAAAGCACCACAGTGATTGCATAGAATAAAGATCATCTTGATTGGTTGTGAAGTGACTTGATTTGAGTAGTCCTGATTATTTGGGTCTCTATATATGAAAAGTGGTCCCTGGGGTTGGTGGGACTATAAGTCTTACCCTTATTCCTATGCAGGGAAAGAAAAAATAAGATTTAACAAAGGAAAAAGAAGGGTTTATTTTTTGTGTTTTTTTTTTTTGGGGGGGGTTTAAGTAAGAAACAGGGGGGAGGAGAAGATAAATTAAACAGATATAATGCTGAAAAACAGTGCAAAGAGCAGAATATGAAATGCTGAGTAACTTTGAAAATTAATTAGCCGGTAGGTGCCTACCACCTCATGATAGGCATCTACATCAAGGCATCTACTGCTGACTACCCAAAAGGTAAGCATGATTAGGAGTGGAGTTCGAGTGTGGATTGAGTTAGGCACCGGTATTATTAGGCCAAGAAAACCCTGGCTTAATATTCTGGTGCCTAAGTTGATTTAGGTGTCACTAGGTGCAATTCTACAAATGGTGCCTAACTTTGATTGACATGGGATTTTGTGTTTCCATCTTGTAGGATGAATTGGTTTTTCTGTTGACCTGGGACGCCTACATTCAGTCATCCCCTCAGGCTCGAAGCTTAGTGTTGAACGCCTTCTAATCAGCCTCTTTTGGTTCCTGCCTTTTGTCCTGTTGCCCCGGAGCCTTGTGGGAGAGGGAGAATGGTGTGACTGATGGCATGACTGGTTGTGTGTTTGATTTTTTTTTTTGAGAGTGGGGTTATAGAGAGGGGGCGGGCTGGGGGGCCCGGTCCCTGGAAAGTCTGAGGGCATAAGAGTACAGTTTTCCAACGTCTGATTCGGACCTCTTGTTTTTGCATAGGGGTGAGGCAGGGGTTCTATGGCTTTGGTAGGGGGGGGGGTGAAATGGAAAACCGTTTCTATTGTTGAACTGTTCTGGCTGCTGATCGTGCTGGGGTGTTGTCTGTTTTGTACTGTTCCAACAATAAAAAAATTATTTACACTAAAAGATTTTATTAATGATACTGTTAATATCTTTTTGTGTTTGTCTTAAATATGTATGCATGTAATTTTGTAAACTGCATAGTTTTTATGCAGTATATAAATTTTTAAATAAATAAACAATAAATGCAGTCAGTGCCCTTTTGCTTAGCACCTGCTGAGTTAGGCGCCGTTAATAGAATCTGACGATCTGCAATACTGGTCATCCCCATCTCAGAAAAGAATATAGTTCAAAACTAGAAAAAGGTTCAGAGAAGTGGAACAAACATGATAGAGGATGGACCATCTGCTTTATGAAGTAGGTTGAGGATTTTCAGCTTGAAGACGACCTAGAGGAGACATGATAGAAGTTTATAAATTATGAGTTGAGTGGAAAGATTAAATAGGGGTTGGTTGTTTAACATATCAAATAATGCCAAAACCAGAGGGCACTGCATGAAGCTAATAACTGAAAGCGAATCCATGCAGTTAGAAATCTGTTGCCAGAGGATGTGGTATTTTAATTAGATTGTTCTCTCTCTGTACAGCCATTTGGTTGAAAGTGGCAGGCTATAGTATTAAATTAAATTAAGATGACTAAGGTTTGCTGTGGTTCTCCTCTTCCTTTCCACCCCCCTTTCTTCTTCTTTCTTGGTGGGGGGGGTGTTGGGGGGGGGGAGGCCTTGCGTTCTTCTCAGGGCTCATCAGAGTACAGAGCTCTGTTTGCCTGGTATTTTGGACTATGGCGTCTGGGCCTCCCCAGTGGCACAGGGTTGGGATGCTGCTGGTTCTTGGTCTTGCTTATTCCTGTTTCTTCCTTATGATGATTGGATGGTTTTGGTTGGGGGGTGGGTTGGGGACGGGGTTGGGTCTGGGGGGTGGATGGGCGTTGGGGGACTTGTTGTTCATTTCTGCACGCTTGTATCTTTTTGCTGTGTTCTTTTCACTTCAATAAAAATTGCTTTACACTAAGATTTCAAGTTTATTATGTATTTGATATACCGCCTATCAATACGTCTAGGCAGTTTACAATAAATTTAAATAACAGGGGGTTTAAAAATAAAATAAAAACGTCAGACTGAAATACATAATCAGAGACATGGGGGCTCCTTTTACAAAGGTGCGCTAGGAGTTTTAGCGCTCGCTAAAATGCCGCGCGCTAGCCGCTACCACCTCCTTTTAAGCAGGCGGTCATTTTTCAGCTAATGCATGCTAATCTTGTGCGTGCGTGCGCTAAAAACGCTAGCGCACCTTTGTAGAAGGAGCCCATAGTGACTGGAAACAAAAGGGGATAGGAGGGAAAAATTGAGGAACTGATAAGCTTCAGGAGAAAAACCCCATAATAAATTATTAGGCAGGTAGACTTAGACGATCCATTGTTGATCTCTGGAAATTATGAGAAATCCATTTTGGAGATTACCCAGGTACTTGAGATCAGCACTGGCAACATCAGGGACAAGATGCTTGGCTCAATGGCCCTCCTTCAGTCTGATGCAGCATGGCTTTTCTTTTGTTTTTAAAGATTTTCAACAGAGAGGAAAATGAAACTCTACAAAATTATCAAATAAACACTTTCATAAAAAATATAAGAACGATGTCTACTAGATGTCTATGGTTCCTTGCAAGCTAAATCATAAACAACAAACTAGCAGAGGAAAAAGCCTCAGACTGAGGCCCTCCCACCACCACAATGGTGATTTAAAGGTGGTTAGGCGATAACCTCACTGGCAAAAAACCTCTGTAATGTTGTAGATAGATAAAAGCATTGCTTGGTGCTGTTTCATCATTCATAAGTTATATGCATAAAGGATAGAGGTTGAGATGCTGTTCAGCTTCCCTCGTTAAGTTTGATCGGATCTGTTACACCCTGAGGCAGCAAAATTGTGAAACGCTGGCCACCGTCGGTGTACCGATCAACAACAGATAAGTGGAAGATTTTCCTCTATCCTTTAATGCATATAACTTATGAATGATGAAACAGCACCAAGCAATGCTTTTATCTGTCTACAACATTACAGAGGTTTTTTTGCCAGTGAGGTTATCGCCTAACCACCTTTAAACCACCATTGTGGTGGTGGGAGGGCCTCAGTCTGAGGCTTTTTCCTCTGCTAGTTTGTTGTTTATGATTTAGCTTACAAGGAACCATAGACATCTAGTAGACATCTTTCTTATATTTTTTGTGAAAGTGTTTATTCGATATCAGTTATTCACAGTACTTGAGTCTTTGTACTGTACAAAATTATGACAGCCATTCAAAATTCTGCAGCATGACATCTTCTACCAGTGTTGCTACACTCACATAACTCAAATCGCTAACATAACATAAAAACCAACGCATTACCAATGAGTTCTATGTGGTTTACAAAAATTTAACTACAGTTGCCTTCAGGAATAGAAAAAGAAGTTAAGGGCCCAAGAACTTTAAGAATAGAAGTGTTCAATTGTCTCCTGAACTGCAAATATGAAGTGGACGTGGATAATAACAATTTGAAATCCTTAATCCCATAGTGCTGCCTGATCTGAAAGTGTAAGATCATGATACCATTTAAATTTAACTACCTATTTGGTTCTGATTACTGTTCAAACTCCTCTTATTGACTTACAAGTGCCTTCATTCTACAGCTCCTCAGTATCTTTCCTTTGTTATCTGTCCCTCCTCCCTTCCCAGAAACTCTTATTAGGTAAATCATTGTTGTCTCTTCCATCAACTCCAATGCCAGATGCACAAAATTGTTCTTAAAATCCTATGGGTCACTGTGAGGCTGATTAATTGTCCGATTTGAAAACGGCAATTGATGTTCAAACAATTTTGAATGCAACTTTTTTTAAACCCCGCTAAGCTGATTTCACCACATGTTATAAGGCTCTTTTTGGATTATTACCCTCTTATCTGGTATCTTACTTGAAACTGTTTAATTCAAAAAAATATACCAGAAACTCAGGTATGTTTATCTTCCCTACCCCAAGGGCCTGTCGTTATAGGACTTTTCTGGATAGGACATTGAAATATCAGGCGGGGAAGATGAATTCCTGGATAAGCCCGTTGATTATCCAAGCTTATTCTTACCCTATATTTAGGAAATTATTAAAAACTCATCTATTTGATAAACAAGAATGTTGATTTTTATTAAGTATATGTTTATGATGGTGTTTTTATTAGGTTATATTTTTTTTAAAATCAAAGATGTATTTAACTGTGGTATTAACAGCTGTGTCTTTGAAACTGTATTTTAACTATGTTGTATTAATTGCTATATTAGAATGTAGTGTGTACGACATTGTATATCTTAATTGAAATGTCTCAATTTTTTCTGTAAACCAACTAGAACTGCTGGTGGGGCAGTATACAAGAAAATAAATTATTATTCTTCTTCAGCAAAGAATTCCAGAGTTTAATTACACGTTGTGTGAAGAAATATTGTCTCCGGTTTGCTTTAAATCTACTATTTAGTAGCTTCATCATATACCCCTAGTCCTAGTATTTTTGGAAAAAGTGAACATATGATTCAAATCTACCCTTTCATTTCACTCATTTTATAGACCTCTATCATATCTACCCTGAGCCGTCTCTTCTCCAAGCTGAAGAGACCTAGTCGATTTAGCCTTTCCTTAGGGAAGTCATCCCATCCCTTTTACCATTTTTGTCACCCTTCTCTGTACCTTTTCTAATTCCACTCTATCTTTTTTGAGATACAACGATCTGAACTTCACACAGTATTCAAGGTACAGCCATACCCTAGAACAGTGTTTCTCAGCCTGCGCTACGAGGGCCACCTGTTGGGAGTACGCAAGCTGACCGCCGCCTGGGATCTCTCCTTGCCTACCCCCCACTGAAGCCGCTGCCAATTCCTCCCTGCCACCCGATTAATGCTACATCCAGCTGCCGCCCGACACCTGAATCCAATCATCCCCCACCGCTGCCGCAACTCCGGACAAGGAAAGGCCAGGCACATGCAGTAATTGCACACTGCCGGCCCACAAGCCTTCCCCCTGATGTCAGAGAGAAGGTTCCGGGCCAGCCAAGCAGCAAATTTAATTATCTCACAAATTATTCCCATCTTTAGATCACTGATAAATATGTTAAAGAGCAGCAGTTTCAGTAGTAGTAGTGGTGAGGAAGGTGCTCACATGGAAACCAACTTAGGATCACCTAATAAGGGTGTTTCACTTAAAAATACTACTTTGCTGTTTGAGTTATTCATTTACTCCAATTTAGGCCTCAAGAGCTCCGCCGCCCCCTATCTGGGCAGTTGGTGTAGATAGGCAGACTGGATACCTTTTTCTGCCATAATGTTCTGCTTCTTTGCTTGTCTTTCCCTCTCTGTATCTGGGTTTGAAGCCTCTGGGGTGGTGCAGTGGGTTTTTTTTTCTCCCTATCTGGGTGTGGCGTGATCCGTCTATGTTTGCGCATGATATGTCATTGTGCATCTGTCTACATTTGCACAGATCTAGGTGAAGTTGCCGGCAATCATTTCAAGAACTAATTTTCTTATAACCCCAAACTGATTTTTATATATAAAAAAATGCTAGAAGTATTACAACTTGGGGAAGATGAACCAGATCAATTGTACAGATGAAAGGAAGGGGGCGCAGTCGAGAAGATTTGTTGATCCTTGTCTATGGTATGTTAAGCAACCTTGGTGATTTAAGGAAAGGCCCAGTGCCTAGTGTTCAATGCAAAATTCATAAGCTAGTACCATATTACAAGCTGTGAATCAAAGATTTGCTAACTAAACTATATTTTATGAAGTACACTTGACTTTTTAAAGAGATCATTTACTTATACCTCACTATTTTATGTCTCCCATAAAAACAGAGGTAGGATTCTAACTTGTACCAATAATATTTATTGTAGGCTGTAACTTGATTCATTTGTTTTATTATCATCTCTGGGATTCATTCTTTACATTCCCACAAAGCAATCTTTTACATGGTGTGGCATAAGACTAATAAATGTTATCTGTGTAATGAGTCATCTTCCATTTTTCAAAGAGATGAGACTTCCAAATTCTTGTGACCTCTTATCTTTCAAAATATTTAAAGGAGAAAAGAGAACCACAAGGCCTCTTGCTGGTGTAATTACCCATTACTGTAGAGCGTTACAAGTAGGTGACAAAACATTTTATCCTCCCCCCTCCCCCCATTTCCCAGCTGAATAGATTTATCTCACAGTAATATCTAAGAAATCCCAGAATAGAAGTTTTGGGTTAGGCCAGTGGTTCTCAACCTATCTGTTGTTGTGACACACCTAACAGATGATGTTCATATGTGCAACATACCAACACTATAATTCATATTCACAGCTGTACAACTGCCCCCCCCCCAAAAAAAAAAAAAAAATCTAAAACCAAAATTTCACTGTTGTCAAAATGATGCAAAGGAAATATAAAATATTCTTAAACAAAATTTGTTTTATAAACTGTTTTTAAAATTAGCAATTTTTTTTTTCCTCAATGAAGTTTTAATTTTCATTTACTTTGTCATGAAAAATCTGGTCCAGCTTTGTGGCATGGGGTTGAATAGGAGGCAAATTCACACTAAAAGTACTGTCAACATCAAGAAACTTAGGGCTCCTTTGACGAAGGTGCGCTAGGGGCTTAACGCGTAGAATAGCGTGCGCTAAATTGCCGCTTGCGCTAGCCGCTGCCGCCTCCTTTTGAGCAGGCGGTAGATTTTTGGCTAGCGCACGCTAATCCGGTGCGCGCGAAAACGCTAGCGCACCTTCGAAAAAGGAGCCCTTACTCTTGCCAGTCTTCACACGTTGAAAGCTTGAATGTTTCTTCTTACAGCTTGTCCTACAAAACAAATAGACTGTCTATTCACATTCTGGTTATCACCTCAGTAACGGCAACACAGAATTCTACCACTGCCAATAGTGTGAAGTAACAAAGCCCTGCAAATACAGAATTCAATCTATAGAGCAAGTAGAATCTTATCAACATCAGAACTTACAATATTTCAATTAGGGCTTATTACATAGGCCCCTCCCCCCCCAATTTTTTTTCTTGGTGCTTTGGGTTTTTTGACCTATTCCTGGGGTTATTTGGGGTGCCCATTCAGAAAATTGCATTGGATAGACCACATCAGCTTTAGTTTCTTAGATATGGTTATATTTATTCATTTTTTTACCCACAGTTTAAAAGGTCTCGTCTGCAGAATCGGGATGTCCTAACAAGCTTTCTTTTTTCAATGGGAAATTTATGTATTTAAAGTCTGCATTTTCAATTGCAGGGTTGGGTCACTTGAATGGAACAGATTGTCTATAACATTGTAGCACATTAGGGGCAACATAAGCTTTCAAAAGCACTTAAAAACTTACATTTTCACTCAGGGCTATGATGGATGAAATGGAAGATTATGCTGATTTTTAGGTGTCAGGTCAAAAGCGTGCCGGGACAAAGGCGCGCGCAGACAATTGAGCGCAGCACGGAGGCGCGCACGCCGCAGAAAATTACTGTTTTTAGGGCTCTGACGGGGTGGCGTGGGGGGGGAACCCCCCCACACTTTACTTAATAGAGATCGCGCCGCGTTGTGGGGGCATTGTGGGGGGGTTGGGGGGTTGTAACCCCCCACATTTTACTGAAAACTTCACTTTTTCCCTGTTTATAGGGAAAAAGTTAAGTTTATAGTAAAATGTGGAGGGTTACAACCCCCAAACCCCCCACAACGCCGGCGCAAACTCTATTAAGTAAACTGGGGGGCCTCCCCAACAAAACCCCCCGTCGGAGCCCCTAAAAACTGTAATTTTCTTCGGCGCGCGCCTCCATCTTGCGCTCAGTTGTCGGCGCGCGCCTTTGTCTTTCGCGGGGTTGTCTATGAACCGATTTTTATGATGGTTTAATGTCTTAGGGTCCTTTTACTAAACTATTAAGTGCTATTGCTTGTCAGCTAACAGGCAAATTAGCATGCACATTATTTTAAAAAAATATTTTATTTATTTATTTTTACTAGGGATACAATTTAGGCAGAGAATTGGGGTGGAAACATTAAACAGTAGGCATTAGCATTCACACACACACTTAGCACACTCTGAAACAGAAAACAGCAAGTGCTTCTAATGTTATTTTTTCAAGGTCATTAGTTCTGAGCTTGTTGGGGGAGAATGGGATAGAAAACAAATTAAATTAAATTAGCACATGACTTTGGGAAAAAAAAAGATTATTGAAAACTGCCCACATACTGCCACCTTAGAAATGGGCTTAGTATGTGGGAAATCTTGCATTAAAATATATTAAGCCCAAATACTAATGTGGCTTAGTAAAAGAGCCCCTTAGTGATTTGATTTTAATACTTAATATATCGTTAAAAACCTAAGTGCTAAGATGGTTTACAATTCTAAAAACAGCTCATTATAACAAGTTACAAACTTAAAACAACATCTCATTGTGCAACAATTATACTAATTATGCCATCATATCCACAGGACCCACCCTAAATATAATAATCATCTAATTTCAGTCCTTATTATCAAATCCACTTAAGTATATAAAAGACCTCAATAAATAGCTGTTACCAATAGCATTCTGCCTTTCTTTATTATCCATGTTATAGTGTTCATTCCATAATTCAAGTTTTCAGTAAAAAGCCATGTTTTGAATAGCTTACGAAAACCCAAGCAACGTTCCATCGATTGCAATTCAATTGGCCGCTTATTCCACAAGTTAGGTCCAGCATACCAGAATGTTCTAGTCTGTGTTCCAGTCAATCTCACTTTATCCAATGATGGTAACTGAAGCAAGTTCTTCTGAGATGAACGCAGAATACGCGTCTGAGTAAATATACTCCATTTATCTGGCAAATACTCTGGGACATTCCACTTCAAAGCTTTAAACACCACACACAAAATTTTAAAAGTAATTCATCCTTTAATAGGCAACCAATGCAAATTAACTAAAATAGTGTAACAGGGTCTGATTTTTTTTTTTTTCATTTATCAATTCAGTAGAAGCATTTTGCATTACTTGCAATCTTGTTTTAAACAATTCTTCGTCCAACATACGAGGGATTGCAATAATTTAATCGACTAGTTATTAAAGTATACACAATCGACTTGTTAAACAATTCTTACTTAATCCAATAATTGCAATCCCTCGATTGCAAACCATCGATTGTGCGGTACAATCCCTTGTACGCACTGCACCATCTACCATACAAGGTATTGCAATAATTTAATCAACTAGTTATTAAAGTATACACAATTAGATTCATTCAAAAATGGTCTTAGTTGTTTAATAAACCACAAATGAAAAAAAGCAACTCTTGACCTATTTGAGATTTAAAATCCAAAGATCAGAATGAATCCCGAAAGTCTTAATTTTTTCTACCATTATCAAATTCATGTCATTAATCTTAGGCATAGACCAGTGTCTCCCAAAGAGATTCCAGAATTTTACTTTATTTTTTTAAGTTCCCTTCATAAATATATACTAGAATAGATGACATGTATGCAAGAGTCTGTCGGTGTTATGAGCATCTGTTTGCATAAGGATATAATCACCCAGACAAGCATAATTTTTTGATGTGATTGGTCCTTGGAAACTAATGGCAAGTAACTTTTTATGCAGTACTTATCCTAACTTGAGCAACAAAGCGATCAAGGCATTATTACCATTTGGATCTTTTTATCTTTGGTAACTTGGATTTTTAACTGTGACAGAAAATAAGAAAATTTTTAAAAAGTGTACCTGCAGATGATGAAATACATGTTTGCTTGTTGACTATTAAGACCTGCTTTGAATTAATTTGCCCTCAAAAACAAGCACCTCCATTGCATTGATTAGCTATTCTATTCTCTCTACTTTAGTTTCACCATTGTTACAATTACCCATACATAACTTAAAGAACTTTAAATAAATAACTCTCAAATTAAATTTTTTGTTGGTCTTGCAATTTTATAATTTCAGCTATATGTGCCACAAAAAACATTTGCTCCAATTAGTGTGTCGGAGCTAAAAAAGGTTTGAGAGGTACTGGTTTAAAATTTAAAAAAACATATCAAAAGCAAATGGCAACAGTCATGCAGATCAAACTTAACAACCACTTAGACTAGGAATGTCCCCACTGCAAGAATTTTCAATGCTAGTCACTGTGCCTTGCTTTTACTATAACTTCATAATGAACATAAGATTTGCCGCTGCTGGGTCAGACCAGTGGTCCATCATGCCCAGCACGCGGCGGCCCTTAGGTCAAAGACCAGTGCCCTAATTGAGTCTAGCCTTACCTGCGTATGTTTTGTTCCAGCAGGAACTTATCCAGCCTTTTCTTGAATCCCTGAAGGGTGCTTTTTCCCTATAACAGCCTCCAAAAGAGCGTTCCAGATTTCTACTACTCTCTGGGTGAAGAAAATCTTTTCCCCTCTAACTTTAGCGAGTGGCCTCTTGTTCTCTTTACCTTGGAGAGGGTGAACAATCTCTCTTTAATATCTTGAACATTTTGATCATGTCCCCTCCTCTTTTCAATGGAGAAGAGGCCCAGTTTCTCTAGCCTCTCATTGTACGGCAACTCCCCCAGTCCCTTAACTATTTTTGTCGCTCTTCTCTGGACCCTTTAGGGTAGTACTATGTCCTTTTTCATGTACGGCGACCAGTGTTGGGGGCATACCATGGCCCGGTATAACGGCATAACCTTTTCAGATCTGTTCGTGATCTCCTTCTTAATCATTCCTAGCATTCTGTTTGCCCTTTTCATCGCCCTCCGTTTATCCTAGGCCATAATCCCTGCACCAAATTCTCCAATATCTTTAATGGGATTGTAGTATGGGAGAAAACAAAGAACTCATCATAAACCAAAATGAATAGAGAGGCGCAGATTGTATAAAGGTTTTCTCAGCAAAATCTTTAATTGTTCAAAACACAATTGCCTGGGCAGATTTATTGGTTTAAGTCAAGACAAACTTCAGTATATTTGTTGACTAGGGAAAATCCAAAGCTCTATATTTAATGAATTAAGCCAATTGCGGTAGACTTGGGAGCTTGTGTGGCATTCAATTCTCATTAAACGATCAATGGAAATTAAATATTAACTGAATCATCTTAAGGAAGAACATGTGCAGAAAAGGTGGGTGAGGCACGCTGGCGACATCAATAACTTCTCCACAATTCTACTGACAATGCAGTTGCAGTAAACAAAGTCTAATGCAGAAAGCAACAAAAACAAAGATCAATAAAATGCCTTTATTTGGCGTCAACAACTAATTGCAGAAGATACAGGTAACACCCCTCATTAAGGTACTTTTAAAGTAAATTACCTGATTTACTTCTGTGTGTTCAGAGTGCGAAATACCAATAGCATAGTGATTCCAGTGATCTATTCAACTGCTTTACACTTTCCAAAATTAAGTTTTGTAGCATGAAATTACAATTTTTTTTTTCACTTTAATCTATTTTGTATATCTCTGTACGCTCTGTGTTCAGTTTGTTTTTTCACCACTTTATGTGGATTTTTTTTTTCCTATTTCACCAGTCAGCTAATGTTGCTGTGTTGTTTTGTGTTCATTCTTCAGCAAAAAAGTTGGACACACGAATGCATGTCTTCAAGAGTATGAAAAATAATAAAAAGGACAATCGGAAAAGTAAAATTATTCCCATTTGCATCTGGTACCAGATGAATTATGAGAATAGTTAAAAAAATAAAGCTAACTGACCAACTCCTAGCTTTAGTTTTCACTACGCACACAAAAAGTTCTCTCTTGTTCGACACTTGCTCCCAAATAAACTTAACAAAGGAGGAATAGTTATCAATGGTTACTGATATTACTCAGAACTCAAAATGTATTTTTCATCATTTTCAGTGACTTTGCACTGGTTATAAGCTGGAAATAGTAAAAAAAACAAAACTACACCTTTATTAAGCTATTTGTTGCTAGTGTAATAGGCGCCTCTACTTCAATGGGGTGGGAAAAAAGTAACCTTTTAATCAAACAGTTGCTAGATCTAAGGAAAAAAAGCTGCACAGCAAAACACTTTCAACACTGCCCGATATTGAATTAAAAACAGCACTGGGCACATCACTTTGAGCAATATGACCAGCACCATTGCACAACAGCTGTCAAAAGGCAACTCCTACACCCTGGCTTCTAAAATTGTTACTTACCACTTAGGTTTGTAGAAATAGCAACAACCTAATAGTTAATCAAGAAGTTTTCTAGTTGTTAACCTTGTAGTTTTCAGACTAGTTTAACCAGTTTGTACAACCCAGATCTTAACTCAAAGAAAAGAGGGAAGCACCTCGCTGATAAAAGGCGTGTTTTCCGAAACACGGACCGTGTCGGTTCCCCCGGTTTGTTTGTTTTTAGGTGTTGTTTTTAATCGCATTCAATTTATTGACATAATAAACTCTGCCTGCTTCATTGTATGCCCATCTAAAGTTTTCTGTTTTGTCTTCATACCCTTGACTGCAGACTTTGTTGGTCCTTCCTTCGTTGTTTGCTCTACTTAAAAAGTTTAACATGAATAGCAAGCAGAATGGACAACAGAGTCAAGTGGACATCACAGATGTAGAGAGCTAAATGATCTGGAAGAAAGGTTTCAGTCAAATTTTTGACTCTTCCCGTCACTTTTTCTGATGGGAGTAGCAGCTTCATGCATGCAATATTACCCTGCAGAAGTGATCAGTTAAGAAAGTGAATCACGCTCCAGCAACAAATTCCAAAACGAAGAGGAATGACCAGCCATTCTGTCAAGAAAGCAGCAGTGTTTCAGAACAAGATGTGCAAAACGTACGCTATAGTTTGGTGAAGAAGTCCAAAAAACTCAAAAGAGAAATGTGCCAAAGCTTCCTTTTCCATTGCGTTTGAACTGATTCCCCGCTATAGACACAAACATTTCCTGAGACATTAAATCATCATCTGCCTCTGTGATTCCCATATCACTCAGCCTTTTCTTGTGTATCTGGCTTTTTCTTTTCAAAGTAGCAACAAGTTCACTGGTGATGGCATCGTTGCCTTCTACTTGTTCGGAGATTTCCTTCCTCTCTTCTGCGGAACCCTCTATGGCACCGGCTTCCTGCTCATTGTGTGCATCAGCCTCAGTAGAATCTGGCACAGGATTTATTGGTGCCTCATCCATACCGGAATTTCTTCCTGTGAAAGACAGGTTATATGATTTTATGCAAAACTATTTGGAAGCCTAAAGCAGTCATACTAGGACAGATGAAGTATCTGTTTACAAGGACATCTAATTTACAAGAAGTATCACTGCCTTGGGTGAATCTATTCATAAAGGTGGTTTAATAAATCCCAATAAATATTTACATAGAAGTACTAGAAGCAATGCTTCCTCTTTTTTTTCAGCCTTTGCGCTAAAGAATAAATCATCATGAAATATTTCTTTTCCAGCACTAGCACTACTGATGACCTGGAACTATCTTTCATTTCTATTCTCCTCCATTCCCTCTTCTTATGTTCCAAGTCTGTTCATTTTCACAACTCCATAGCTTCTCTTTCAGTGTTCATCTACCCAGCCACTCCTTTTTCTCTCATTCACTTTCATTCCTTTTTTTCTGCTTCCACATTATTCATAATCCCTTTCTTTCTATCCTTCATATTTGTCACTTGCTCCACCAATTCTGTTTCTTTTCCTTTCCCCCTCCCCCATACCATCTATTCTTTTCCCCTCCTATATCCAGGATCTGTCCCCTTTCCGATCAAGCCCCTTTGCCTCCCCCCTCTCTTAAAAGCCCTCAATCACAGCCTCTGTATCCATCCCACCTTTCGGCCCCCATCCACATCTCTACCATCCTTTCTCTTTCCCTGCATTATTATCCAGTTCATCTGCCTCTCTCAGCTAAACTGAGCAAAAGGAGCACATCCTACCACCGACTGTTCTGCTCCATCTGTGGCTCACTTTGAACATGTTCAAGTCACTAGCCAACATTTGCTGCCTACTAAACTTATACACTGTGGCTCCTCTGTCTCCCAAATGGCCATAGAGACAGAGAAAGTACCTGTATTTAACATAAGTAAACTACTTTGGTTGTACCACAAAAAGGCGGTATATCAAATCCATGACCTTTTCCCCCCTTTATGGATTGCTTGTGTACACTAACTTACTGATACCCCAACACCACTGCTCTACAGTGCATAGGCACTGTTGATGCTCTTCAGGCTGGTGTGAGAAACCAATACGTACACACACATACAGTAGATATTCTGCATACAATACAAAAATATATCAACTTTGTCCTTTAGTTTTGACGTCTACAACCACCAGATGATCTTACCTTCAAGATTATCGGTGGCATTCTTTTTCGTAGACTCTGCCACAGCCTTAACCAAGACGACAGCATAACCTTCATTGTTATGTATGACATTATTCTCCATAGTGATTTTAGGGATATCATAAACTTCATCAATAAAGTCCTAAAATGTGTTAAAAAGTAAAATAAAAAAATAAACTATTGCCATCTCCATATTAGAAAAGACTTTGGGCTTTGCATCAAGAAGAAATCTCAAGCAGATATTGAAGGAGCAACTCAGGAGTGCAATAATTTCCTCAATATATTTTTATAAAAATTTGTTTTTTGGTAGTTGATCATATCTGGAGATTGTTTATAGCAGTGTACCGCGGCATACTAGTGTGCCTCCTGAGATTTCAGGTGTGCCGCAACACACTGGCGAGGAGGAGAGTCATCTGCGCCGTCTGACTGCCTACAGGACGTCCTGTGGGAAGTCAGCTGGCGCAGATGACTCTCTTCCTGGCCGGCATCTCTCCTCCTCTCCCCACACCTCCCAGATCTCTCCACTGAAGCGGGTCATGGCTAGATGGGCCTCCACACACTTTCAGATGCCTTCTGTCAGGGGCACTGGATTTAGTGTGCCACCGGCCGTAAAGTTTGCGAGACGCTGGTTTACAGCATGCAGATGAGCTCTTACCTTGATGAGAATGCCCTCCTTGCAGTGGTGTATGCCATTGCCAATCAAGTTGCATGTGCTACCTGGATAGATTTCCACTCCAGCACCCTGTACAACAATAAAAGACAATAGCTTGTAAATAGAGTCAAACAGAGACTGCATACATTTCTGTTCCAGTCATATAATCTTGCTTGCGCTCCAGGCTGATCCCACTGTGGGTTGTGTGTAGTGCTGTATATTTTATTTATAAAAAATTATCGCCAGCACAATCTACTGTGTAAAAGAATTGCAACAACCCCAACTTTTAAGTCAGCTAGGCAGAGATGTGACTATAAATACCCCATCTTTTTATCATTATAAAGGGATCTTATGATATAAAAACAAAAATATGTAAGTAGAATGGTTATATCCCTCTAAAGTAAAACAGCTCACTTCAAAGGGAAAAATGAGAGGAAATCACATTTTTTTAGCAAAAGAAGTAAAACAACGAGAAAGCCTTTACTGTCAGACCTTGGCACCATATAGATCACTATACTTCATGGACAGTATTGCTGATGTTCGAACTGTGACCCCTGTCGTCTCACACTGTAATACACAGTTGTCCAGTGTAGTTGTCCCTTGGTAGATGCCTGCAAAACAAAAGCCCAAAGAGAATTATTGTTACAAGAGAAAATGAAGGTAGATGAGGAAGAACAGAATAGTCTTACCTGTATTATTACCTATTCTCATGTGGCAGGCAAGTTTATTCAAATTATGAGACCATATTGGCATGTGTTAGAGCTTTATCCTCCATTACAACAGTTCCCTAGAGTGGCTTATAGTAGAGGAATGACTTTAGGCCAAAAAACTTAGTCAACACACTTAGTCAACCCACAGAAGGAAGGGGGGGTTGAATGTCAGCACACTAGGTGCGGGAGATGTCAGTGGTATAGTAAAACTATAATAGGAAGCACCTGGCTTATACCGGGTAAGGGATTTTCCATTAGATCAAGACAAAATACTGATTGTAATTGCTCTGGAGTGATATATGCCATTACTTGTCCTTGTGACTTAATATATATTGGACGCACTAATAGACCGGTTAAAATCAGATTAAACGAACATAAGTTACAAATTCTTACTCAAAATCTACAGGCTCCTAGGTAAACCATTGGATCCTTATGAAACATAGTATTGAGGAGTTGAAATGGCATGTTATAGACCAGGGGTCTCCAAAGTCCCTCCTTGAGGGCCACAATCCAGTCAGGTTTTCAGGATTTCCCCAAAGAATATGCATGATATCTATGTGCATGCACTGCTTTCAATGCATATTCATTGGGGAAATCCTGAAAACCTGACTGGATTGCGGCCCTCAAGGAGGGACTTTGAGATCCCTGTTATAGACCAATTAGATGTAGGGAAGGAGCGAGGTAATTCAGAATGAGTCTTGAATTTTAGGAAGCAAGGTTGGATATACCGTTTAGATACGGTAGCCCCTACTGGCCTAAATGCTGAGGTGGAATAGGTGGAATTTAGCCACGCTCACAAGGCCAGCGGGTAGATCAGTTGATGTTTGAGTAATATATAAAGAAACGAAAGAATACTGCCACCATCTTACTTAGAAATTAGGGTGAGTCGAATATCTTACTTTGGGAAAATGTTATTACTCATTGCAAAAATCTGTTAATGGTCCCCATATTTTCTGAAACTTATCAAAATATCCTCTCTGTGTAAGATATTCGACATGAGGGGTTGTGGGTGGGTAATATTTATTAATACTATAATGTATATGAATGTGTTAATAATTTTGATATATTGTAGATGGAATTTCTGTAGAGGGAGGGAGGGGAATGGGAGGGTTTTCTATCCTAATATTAATTCTTTAGATATTAGATGTAGTATATAATAGTCAAGATATTATAGAACATAGGTACTGATTGACTGAAATGTTATATTTAAAGTGTTACATGAAAGTTAATCAAGTTATACAAATTCAAATTATTTCATCTGATACACTTGTTGTAATATGTAAAAATGAATAAAGAATTTAAAAAAAAAAAGAAATTAGGGTGAGTCAGATGACAGCAGCGGCACTGGTAAGCACAAGTCTTTTTAGAGTTATATCTGTGCTATTCATTTATTTTTGGTGGTTGGAGTTTTAATAATATACCATTTAATATAATAACGTTTAAATGTTTTTTCGCTGTTTTGTAGGGGGATCCTTGCTAAAGCAAGTTTATTGCAAAACATGTTAGATCAGTAGTTCCCAGGTCAAATCAAAGCTGAGATGAATTTAAGTTAAGTATGAAATTCATTGTTTAAATAGTTTTGCATATATTTATCTTTTTGATACTGAAGATGAATGGATAAAATATTTTACTAGAAAAGATAATTAAAGCACCTATAAAAATTTAGAATGAATTAAGGCTGATTAGGATAATTTTACACCGTAATTCCTGCCAGATACAAACCTATTATCTTTTTTTTTTTAAATTCTTTATTGATAAAATACAAACCTATTATCAAGGGCAGAGGAGGCCTTTTTTCTATTTAAAGACTAATGATATAATCACAAAAATTTTACTATATGATACTATACAACAAGAATAGATGCGTTGGATTTGTAGATACTTGGAGAGCCTCAGAAAAAAAGTTAATGTCTTATTAAAGAAATGATAATTTTGCATGACGTAAATCTCTTTATAGTTTATAAATCTTTCCTTTTGGCTAGTCTTAATAACAATATTGTAATTTATAGCTAAAGAGACATACGATCAAGAAACTGTTTTATTTTACTTTTGTGATTATGATAAACATACCGAAGTCCACAAAATAGTACCTGGCAGGCTGCATGTGGCCCCCAGGCCGCAAGTTTGAGACCACTGGTGTAGGGTATGAAGAACTTTTTGTGCACAAAGAGAAGTAAAGGCTCAGGTATGATGGTATGAGATGATCTTAAGGTGGCCAAATGGTTGAAAATTCAACAGCGAAAGCTAGAAGGATGCTTGGGCACATAGGGAGAGGTTGGTAGGAAAAAGGAGGTATAGAAGCCTCTGTATAAGACTCTGGTGACACCTCATTTAGAACACGGTACAATTCTGGAGACAGCACTTTCAAAAATATAAACAGAATTGAGTCGGTCCAGAGGAAGGCTACTTAAATGGTTGGTGGTCTGTGTCATAAGGTGTAAGGGGACAGATTTAAAGATCTCAATATGTATACTTTGGAGGAGAGATGTTTAAATACCTAAGTGGAATAAATATAAGAACATAAGAAATGCCTTCACCGGATCAGACCGAGATCTATCTAGTCCGGCGATCCGCACACGCGGCGGCCCATTTTGGTACTCCTTTATGGAGACCCGAAATTGCCGTATCCCTCAATATGATTTGCAAGAAGGTGTGCATCCAACTTGCGCTTGAAACCCAGAACCGTAGTCTCTGCCACAACATCCACCGGCAGAGAATTCCAAGCGCCCACAACTCGCTGTGTGAAATAAAACTTTCTGACATTTATCCTGAACCTGCTGCCACTCAGTTTCAGGCTGTGACCTCTTGTCCGTGTCACATCAGACAAAGTTAGTAATGCTGCTTCCTGGTCTATTTTATCCAATCCTTTTAATATTTTAAAAGTCTCTATCAAATCCCCTCTCAGTCTTCTCTTCTCAAGTGTAAATAGTCCCAGTTTCCTGAGGCGTTCTTTGTAGCTCAAAGTTTCCATTCCTTTGACAAATTTCGTGGCTCGCCTCTGCACCCTCTCCATCAGAGTTATATCCTTCTTGAGATAAGGAGACCAGTGTTGGACACAGTATTCTAAATGTGGTCTAACCATTGCTCTATAAAGTGGCATTATGACATCTTCCGATCTACTCGTAATCCCCTTCTTAATCATGCCCAGCATCCTGTTTGCTTTCTTCGCCGCCGCCACACATTGTGCCGATGGCTTTAGGGTTCTGTCAATCAGTACCCCAAATCCCTTTCCTGATGGCATTTTGCTAATGTCACCCCCAACAATCTATACTCGTGTTCTTTGTTCTTCTTTCCTAGATGCATCACTTTGCATTTGTTTATGTTAAAATTCATTTGCCACTTAGTCGCCCACGCTTCCAGCTGTCTCAGATCCTTCTGGAGATCCTCGCAGTACCTTAGAGAGCCAACCGCCCGACATAGTTTTGTATCATCGGCGAACTTTATTATATTGCATGTTATTTCCTCCTCCAGGTCGTTTATAAAAATATTGAACAAGATAGGCCCAAGAACCGAGCCCTGGGGCACGCCGCTAGTCACTTTCACCCAGTCCGAGAATTTCCCATTTATGCTAACCCTCTGCATTCTGTTCTCCAGCCATTTACCGATCCATCTGTGCACTTCTCCTCCTATACCATGTATTAGTAGTTTCTTCATAAGCCTTGCATGTGGGACCTTGTCAAACGCTTTCTGGAAGTCCAAGTAAACTATGTCCCCTGGATCTCCACTATCCATATGTTTGTTCACTTTCTCAAAGAATTGTAGTAAATTTGTCAAACAAGACTTCCCTTTCCTGAATCCGTGTTGACTATCCCTTATTAGGTTGTGGTCCTCCAAGTGCTGTACAATGCTGTCTTTAATTAGTGTTTCAATTATCTTCCCAGGAACCGATGTGAGGCTCACAGGTCGGTAGTTTCCTGGATCACCTCTTGAACCTTTTTTGAAAATTGGGATAACATTTGCTGTCCTCCAGTCTTCTGGTATTTGCCCTGTTCGAATTGACATGTTAGCTACGGATTGTAATAGTTCGCCAATTTCCACCTTAAGTTCCTTTAATGCTCTCGGGTGAATTCCGTCCGGTCCAGGGGATTTGTCACTTTTTAGTTTGTCAATCTGAAAGTATATCATGTCCAACGCCACATTTACTGTTGCGAGGCTTTCCTCTTTGCCCCCGGTTAATACCTTCCCTGTGTCTGGCACTGTTGAAATGTCCTCATTTGTGAAGACAGAGGCGAAGAATGAATTTAACCTATCGGCAACCTGTTTGTCATCTTTAATTGACCCTTTACTTCCTTGGTCGTCGAGAGGGCCCACTCCCTCTCTTGCTGGTTTCTTTCCTTTTATATATCTAAAAAAGGGCTTGTAGTTTTTGGCTTCTTTCGCTATCTTGAGGCGATGGAAGATTAGGTTTTTACCTTCGATAATCTTCTTTCTGCTAGTCCCTGTAGGATTCCATACGCTAGGTGGTCAATCCCTTCCTGCAATCTGGGAGTTCCAGAAATCCAAACTCTTTTCTGTGCACATGCTCTTCTCCCTTAGAGTGAGAGCTAGAGCCATATGCAGTTGAGTCCCAAAGCCAAGCAACATACCTGAACAAATCCATAAGGGGGGTACAGGGGAAGATCCCCAGCAACATAAACAATTTCCGAACTGGTCTGCTCTGCAAAACATGAAACAAATCAGGCACAAAGGCAGTCCATAACAACACTGAGGAACAATGTAGAACTAAACTGCTGTGTGCAATGAGCACCCCAAGAAACAGCCTTCAGCACATACTCAAAGAAAACTCCCCACAGGATCCGCAAACTGGCTGGAAATCTGCAAACTGTAAAGAAAATAAATGAGGCAAAAAAAAGCAGGCTATTCCATACAACTGAGTGTACACAGAGAAGGCGGGTCATATAGAATCCTACAGGGACTAACAGAAAGAAGATTATTGAAGGTAAAAACTTAATCTTCCATTCTGTTATGTCCCTTCCGGATTCCAAACGCTAGGTGATGTACCAAAGCAATTTTAGCAGCTAGGGAAGGACAGAAGAGCCTGCCCTCAACACCGAGGTCCCAAAAGTGGCAACAGACTGAACCACCACATCCATTCGGTAAAACCGGGTAAAGGTATGGAGAGAGGACCAATAATAATAATCAGTTTATATACCGCAAGGCCATAAAGTTCTATACGGTTTACAATAATTAAAAATTACAGTTAAAAGAAGTTGAATAAAACTAAAAAAATTAAGAAGCTAATAATTGAAGACACTATAATGATCTAAAATGGTCCATACTAAAATTTTTACTAATTAACTGCTTAAATATTTTGTAAACAGACATGTCTTTAAATGTCTCCTAAATTCCCCATAAGTGTAAGTAAGCATAAGCAGTTATTCTAAATCCTTAACCCATAATGCTGCTTGATATGAAAAAAGATTTTGATGATGTTTTTTCAAATTTACATCCTCTAACAGGCGGAAAGACAAAATTCAAATGTGAGTTTCTCTCGTGTCTGTTGGCTGCAAAAGAGAAAAGCTCAATTATATATTTGGGCGATAGACCAAACAAAGCCTTAAAGCAGAAGCAGCCAAGTAGTCGCCCTACAAATTTCATCTGGATGAACTGGGTAAGACACTGCCCATGATGCAGCAGCACTTCTAGTCAAGTCAGCCTTAAGAGAAACCAGCGGCTGCTTGCTGTGGGCAATGTAAATCTCTGAAATAGCCATTTCTAAGATTGCCGATGCCAGCAAATTTGCGCCAAAAAGGGCAAAGAAACAAAATCTGAAAATAAAAAATAGCGATTTAGGTTTGGGGAGGTGGGGGGCCTGAATCCTACCCTCAAACTGTGAAAAATGAATTTTATAACATTTTACAAACTACCCCCAAGTTCCCATAGGAAATGGAGGTTTACTCAGTCTTTGAATGCCAGCCTGTCAGCTCTTTTATACAGTAGTGAACGGAGGAAAATGATTTTTCTGCCTCAGAATAGCTCCAAAACAACCAGACTTTGGACTGTCAGCCAGCCAGATACTGACTGTAACCTCCACCCCCAAGGATCCTCTCCACGTGACCGGGGGTGGGAAATGCAGCCTGCGCCCTGAAACCTGGGGGAGTTTCACTCAGAATACATACAGCCTGTGCTTAAGCTCCTGATAAGGTCAGTGGTCAAGCAGGGCAAGTGAACTCCCAGGGGAATGGACCCCGATCCAAGAATGGTGGCACAGAGCAGGCTGGTTCCACAGATCCACCAGTTTCTCCGTGAAGCAGCAGTCCGGATTCACGGGACTGTGTTCTTTCCTCTGACGAAAATGATAGGAGGCTTGCGCCAGAAGACGTATGAGGAGAGACTGGAAGCCCTGAATATGTGTACCCTAGAGGAAAGGAGAGACAGGGGAGATATGATTCAGACGTTCAAATACTTGAAGGGTATTAACGTAGAACAAAATCTTTTCCAGAGAAAGGAAAATGGTAAAACCAGAGGACATAATTTGAGGTTGAGGGGTGGTAGATTCAGGGGCAATGTTAGGAAATTCTACTTTACGGAGAGGGTAGTGGATGCCTGGAATGCGCTCCCGAGAGAGGTGGTGGAGAGTAAAACTGTGACTGAGTTCAAAGAAACATGGGATGAACACAGAAGATTTAGAATCAGAAAATAATATTAAATATTGAACTAGGCCAGTACTGGGCAGATTTGCACGGTCTGTGTCTGTGTATGGCCGTTTGGTGGAGGATGGGCTGGGGAGGGCTTCAATAGCTGGGAGGGTGTAGATGGGCTGGAGTAAGTCTTAACAGAGATTTCGGCAGTTGGAACCAAAGCACAGTACTGGGTAAAGTTTGGATTCTTGCCCAGAAATAGCTAAGAAGAAAAAATAAAAAAATTTAAATTGAATCAGGTTGGGCAGACTGGATGGACCATTCGGGTCTTTATCTGCTGTCATCTACTATGTTACTGACAGGGAACCACCGGAAGGAGTTTAAGTTTAATTAGGTCTCAAGGCACTGAAGCTATCAAAAAAGATAAATTTTAAGTGAAAAATAAGAAAAAGATGCAGATCACATCCAAAAGACTTCTGCATGGATTGCTTGCAAAAATTAAAACTGACGATGGCTCTAGCTCTCACTCTAACGGGGAGGGAGCATGTTCTCAGAAAAGTGTTTGGATTTCTGCAACTTCCAGATTGCGAGAAGGGATAGAACATCTAGCGTATGGAATCGGGAAGGGACATAACAGAAGTCTCTTTCAATTGAAAGGAAACTCCAGGGTGAGAGGGCATAGAGTGAGGTTATTCATAAGAGGTGATAGGATCAGGAGTAAGAAACTAAATTCCAACATTCAATCCCCTGGTAGATGTCATTGCCACGATGGTGCCTCTCAGGAACTCTTCATGACACCAACACTTTTCATTCGTCCTTCTTGATGCATGAAGCAGGAAAAGCAAGTGTCTACATTTACTGAAGATGAAGAAAGTTAAATTGCTTGGAATAATAAGATTTTGTGCAGACATGGGCAACTCCGGTCCTCGAGGGCCGGAATCCAATCGTGTTTTCAGGATTTCCCCAGTGAATATGCATTGAAAGCAGTGCATGCAAAAAGATCTTATGCATATTCATTAGAGAAATCCTGAAAACCCAATTGGATTCTCGACCTCGAGGACCGGAGTTGCCCATGTCTGAGCTAGCAAGACTTGGTCACTAGAGGGCACACCTCCTGGTAGAGATGGGGGGGAGACAAAGGGCTCCTTTTACTAAGGTACGCTAGCATTTTTAGCGCACACACAAGATTAGTGCGCGCTAGCCAAAAAATTACCGCCTGCTTAAAAGGAGGCGGTAGCAGCTAGCATGCGCTAAAACCTCCAGTGCGCCTTTGTAAAAGGAGCCCAAAGTGTCTGAATTCAAAGAAGCGTGGGACAGGCACATGGGATCTCTTAGGGAGGAAATAGTGGATGCTGTGGATGGGCAGACTGGATGGACCATTTGGCCTTTATCTGCTGTCATGTTTCCCTATTTATATTACATAAAATACAATTCCTGAATAGCTGGCATTGCGATCCTTTATGTTTAAGATTTTAAAAACCACTAGAAAAGAGACACATCCTGTAAATACAATTTCCTGAACATCTGTGGCACTCTGCCTGCAAACGTTCAGAGGTGTTGGAAGCTACTACTATTTCCAGCCAGCTTGTGGTATAATATTAATTAACACACCCAGCCAAGATAGTGCTACAGGCAATCTAACTGCCTCAGTTTATAAAAATTATTATTTTTTTTTTATAAATCTTTATTCATTTTTACCTCTTACAACAAGTGTATCAATAAATTGACAATTCAAATTTAAGTACATCACTTGAACATCTGTCATATTTAACTATAACACATAAACTTTAATCCCTGCCCTCCCCTCCCAACCATAACATATGCAATCAAATATAACCTATGAAATATTCTTTTTACTTATCCAATCATTTAATAAAATTCAGAATTCCTCCCCTACCATCACTTCACTTGCATTGTACTATAATGGAAAATGGTATCTATTCATTACAATATTTTGTCAATGGCCCCCATATTTCTTCAAATTTTTTATAATTCCCTTTTTGTATGGCTAGTGTTCTCTCCATCTTATAGGTGTGAAACAATGAGCTCCACCAAAAACTGTAATTTTTCCTGCTCCAATTTTTCCAATTATGCGTGATATGTTGTATGGCGACTCCTGTCATAATCAATAAAAGCTTATTATTATTTGATGAAATTTGGCTCTTTGTTCTCATTGACATACCAAATAGAATCGTGTCATATGACAAAGCCACGGGATTCTCTAATAGACAATTTATTTGGGTCCAGATTGATTTCCAAAAGGCTAAGATAAGGGGACAATAGTATAACAAATGATCTAGTGTCCCTACTTCAAGATTACAATGCCAGCATCTATTAGACTTAGAGCTATTTAACTTCTGTAATCTAACTGGGGTCCAAAGTGCTCTATGTAAAAGGAAAAACCATGTTTGTCTCATAGATGCGGACATTGTACATCTCATCCTCCAAGTTTATAAAAATTATTAAAATTTCCAGCAGTAAACATTACTAGGAAATGAAAGGAATGGAAAAATTAGATCGAATCATAATGTATGGCTGAGCACAGTGCAAGAATGAGCCCAAGTCTCTTATCTTTTAACAGGAATTCAAAGAGCTGGGATACCACTTGTAGTAAAATCCAAGGTAATATGTAGAAATAAAACAAAAACAAAGGAAAAAATACTACCTTTTTTATTGGACTAACTTATTTTGTTTCCTTTATGTTTTTGTTTTATTTCAACATATTACCTTGAAGAGTGGACTAACACGGCCACCACACCTTTTTACTGTAAAATCCATCTAACATCCCCACCCAGAAAAATATGCTCTACCATAGCCTCTATAAAAACTCAAATCCTTCTTTTATATAATTAAAGCAGGATTGCTTACTTTTTAGGCATATACTGCCAAAAGGACAGATCCTGTTGAGGAGGCTCTATTCGTATGCAGAGAAGCAAGCAAGCATGCATCTTAAAGCCTGTCATCCTAACAAAGCTTTACCATGGGCTGCTTCTATCAAACTGCGCTAATAATTCTTAGCGCAGAGAGCCATGCTGAATGGCCTGCGCTACTCCTGATGCTCAGAGTTCTGACAACAGCGTGGGCCATTCAGCGCTGCTCTCTGCGCTAAAAACTACTAGCGCAGTTTGATAGAAGAGGCCCCGTGTCTTTTCATGCCCAGACAGACATGTACGAGTCTTCAAAAATGGGAGTGTGCCATTTTGTCACACTAAGTGTGCACTTTTCAACTTGTTTTTGTTGTTTTTGAAATTACTGAGAGGAGAATTTAAACCTGTGGCTCCTGGCAGTTTGATATTTGACTCACAGGAATTTTTGGCTTATTTTATTCATGCTGCAATTTAAACAGGTACAAGATCCGATATGGATATTCAGTTCAGTTCAGTTCTGCATCCTCAACCCTATGTCATGTCTGTCATAAGAACATAAGCACTGCCTCTGCCGGGTCAGACCAGGGGTTCATCGTGCCCGGCAGTCCGCTCCCGCGGTGGCCGCCCAAGTCCATGACCTGTAAGTATTCCCTACCTAACCTAAAATGTCCTTACCCTGTTCGCTCAATGTCCTGTAAGGTAAACCTTTATCTGTACCCCGTTATCTCCTTCGCTTCCAGGAAGTCATCCAGTCCCTTTTTGAACCCCAGAATTGTACTCTGTCTTATCACCTCCCCGGGAAGCGCGTTCCAGGTGTCTACCACCCGTTGAGTGAAGAAGAACTTCCTTGCATTCGTTATGAATCTGTCTCCTCTCAGTTTTTCTGAATGACCTCTTGTTTTTGTTGTCCCTGCTAGTCTAAAGAATCTGTCCCTCTCCACCTTCACTATGTCTTTCATGATTTTATAAGTCTCTATCATGTCCCCTCTCAGTCTCCGCTTTTCCAGGGTAAAGAGTCCCAGCCTGTCCAAGTTAGACTGTAAGCTCTTCCGAGAAGGGACTATCTATAAATGGCAAAATGTACAACGCTGTGTACGCCTTTCAGCGCCATATAAGTGATAAGTAGTAGTAATAGTAGTAGTGAATGAGTACTCCTATGCATAAATTTACAGATCTCAGAGTCTGCAACCAAAAGGCCTCAAGTTTCAGGCTTGCTAGCAATACCCCTAGAAGAAATTGTTCCAAGGTTCAAGAATAAAGAGGTGTTACTGGACAGCATGCAAGTTCTATCAAGATGAAATGCTTGTCCGTGAAAAAAAATAAAGAAATAAAAATAGTATACCAAGGTTAGGGGAGGGGGATTTTAATACCTACTGATAATACCCTCCACAGCATCATGTTGCACAAATTTCATGTTGGATATTTTGACATTGGCAGCTGTGCAGTCCACAAAATTGTCTCCTTTTCCCTGTTTTTCAATCACAATGTCATCAGGAAAGCCATATCCTTGGGAAAAGAGGAGAAAAATAGAAAAGGATGTTTTCATTGAGTTTAAAGATGTCTGCCATGCACACACTTGAACTGGCCTTTTATCACACTGCAATGTTTTACAAAACTATACAAATGCTTGGTTCCTTAGAGTTGGATTTTATTACTGTAGTCACTGAGAGTTACGCTCAAGTCCAAATCCTCAATTTTACTGGATAAGAGAAGTACCACCCACAATGGAAAGGAAGGAAGCACTTGGAGCATTTTTCAACACACTTTAGACTTGGGTGTGACTGTATGTGATGATCGTAAGGTGGCCAAACAGGTTGAAAAGGTGACAGTGAAATATAGCAGCATGCTAGGTTGCATAGGGAGAGGTATGGCCAGTAGGAAAAAGGAGGTATTGATGCCTCTATATAAGACTCTGGTAAGCCCTCATTTAGAATACTGTGTACAATTCTGGAGGTTGCACCTTCAGTAAGATATAAAAAGAATGGAGTTGGTCCAGAGGAAAGCTACTAAAATGGTGTGTGGTCTTTGTGATAAGGAGTATGAGGACAGACTTAAAGATCTCAATCTGTATACTTTGGAGGAAAGGCGGGAGAGAGGAGATATGATAGAGATGTTTAAATATCTATGTAATATAAATGAGCATGAGTAGTCTCTTTCATTTGAAAGGAAACTCTGCAATGAGAGAGCATAGGATGAAGTCAAAAGGTGATAGGCTCTGGAGTAATCTGAGGAAATACTTTTTTTTACAGAAATGGTGGTAGATGCTTAGAACAGTCTCCCAGAAGAGGTGATGGAAGCAGAGATTGTGTCTGAATTCAAGAGGGCCTGGGATAGGCATGTGGGATCTGTCAGAGAGAGAAAGAGATAATGTTTACTGTGAATGGGCAGACTAGATGGGCCATTTGGCCTTATCTGCCGTTATGTTTCTATGAATGAGAAAGAAATTAGAATTAGGCTAGCATGAAAAGTAAAAGCAAGCAAAAACCAGCTAGAATATTCTGAGCAGAGTACAAGATACTGCTACATTGATTTCAGTTAAGAAAAACAGCCTGGGAAAAAAGAGGAGGAGGAGGTGGACTAGCAGTTAAAAATAATGGGCCAAAACAGAGAATGCGAGGATTCAATTCTCAATCTAAGGGAAAGGGGATCTTTGTGGTTGCAATCAAAAGTGATTTACATTTCAATTATTTCAATTCATTTATTAAAAATTATTCCAAAATGGTGTACACAAATACATACATAATATGGTTTTTATTTATATATTTATGCTGATGTTTGATTAGATTTTCAAGTGATTTGTATGATCTAATTGATATTTTATTGTACACTTGATTTAAGAAATGAAAATGAATAAAGATTTTGAAAAAAAAACCAAAACATACATGAAGAAAAACAACATAGCATATGCAGGTATTTATTTTGTATTTGGGGAACAGAAGGTTACATGTCTTGCCCAGAGTCACAAGCAGCTGAACATGAAACCAAACCTGATTTGCCTGGTTCTTAGGCCAGTGCACTAATCATTAGGCTACTCCTCCACTCCATCGTCGAGTCAAGTCGCTTAGGAGTCTCTTGCTGCCTCAAATATCCACTTTTATTGTAAATTCTTTGGGGAAGGGTCAAATTGTACCTGAATAGTTATCACCGTACACTTCCCCCTACCTATTCGCGGTTTCGGGATTCACGGTTTCGATTATCCGCTATTTTTTTGGGGGGGGGGGAAGCAAGCATAGTTTAGGGCTTTCTCACCTCCCTCCCGCCTTCCCCGGTGGTCTAGTGGGCTTTCGGGGCAGGAGCGAACTTTCTACGCTCCTGCCCTGTGTAGATTGCCAATAGGAAATAGCTGCCGTGAGCTCCCGTCGTAGTCTTGAGACTACGGGAACTCACGGCAGTCATTTCCTATTGGTGATCTGCACAGGGCAGCAGCATAGGAAATTCGCTCCTGCCCCGAAAGCCCGCTGGACCACCAGGTAAGGCCAGGATGCCAGAGGGAAGACCGGAGGGAGGCGGGGTGGGTCAGAGCCAGACGAGAAGTTATTCGCAGTTTTTCACACTTCGCAGTCCGGCTCTGCCCCTATCCCCTGCGAATACCGAGGGAGAAGTGTACAGTGCTGCATATGTCCAATAGTGCTTAACGTAATTAGGAGACACAAAATACAGGTAAGCCTCCTCCTAACACAGACTGATATCCCCTCCCTCCAGTGGAATGGAATAATTCAATCACTAACAGAAAAAGCCACAACCCAAAGTAATTCTTGTGTGTCTTTGATCAGCAGCTGGACACGGGTCTTTTTTCTGAATAAAATGCAGCACTATCTTAGAGACGATACCTTTCAACATGTGTTGCATACATAGGCATTTAGAAACTCACAAAAATATATATAGGAGAGAAGAAAGGAAAGAAAAAAAAATTACACGAAACAAAATTAGGGAGAAATATGACACTGAACAGCAGGAAATTCAACTGCTTCTTATTTTCATCAAGAGATTTTGCCATGTCTTATCAAATAATTGCAGCTTAAGCACTTTGAGAACAGCTGTGGGAGTCCCAAGATGAAATCCAGACTATTAATTATACCAATCTTTACTGCTAGCTTCAAGTTGTTTGGGAAAAAGTTAGCAGGTGTCTGTAAGTAAGAGGAGACGAAGTCTGCAGAAGTTATTACTCAAGACAAAAATTATATTCCACAGCTTTAGCCATAAAATAGCATAGCCCAGTACAAAATATTAGTGTAGTGAAAGCATACGAGTTCATTTAAAAAGAAAACATTTTTCCGCTGGAAATAAGAGCTCACTCTCTCAAGATAGTCAACCCTTTAGGTATAAAATAGCACCGTCTAGTACAAATTATTAGTGTAGTGAAAGTGATGAAGAGTTCATTTAAAAAAATATTTTTCTGCTGGAAATAAAAACTACTGAGGCCTCACTCTGGAGTACTATGTTCGGTTTTGGAGGTTCTATTTCACTAAGAACAGAGACTGAAACAACCAAAAAGGTAAGCAGATCTCCTCAGAGGACATGAGAATGAACTGGGAGTGTTAACTAGGTGCCTTATGGGAGAAAAGCAACATTCCTTTAAATACTTGACAGGAATTACAGAAAAAAGTTAGCCTTTTCAAAATGAGAAGCTCTAGAACTAGAGAACATGATATAAAACTATAGGGCATAATTTTTTTTTTCACAAAAAGTGTGGTGGAAACAAGACAATGTGAGAATTCAAAAAGGAGTGTGATATACACATTGGACCCCTGAAAGGAAAGATGTAAACCTCAGCTATAAAATTACTTTTGGATTTTTAAAGAAATCATAAGGGGAGTAACCTGCGCTGTGTGGCAGATATAACCCAACAATCTTCCAGGGTAGACTTGATGAGCCATGCTGGTCTTATTTCTACCATTTATTATATTACTAAGTATGTTTACCTCATTAATTTAATGTCCTCAATCTGTCTCCATGGACCAGCCCGTCAAAACTCCTGATTTTGTAATCTATATTTGCATTTAAGCTCAGACCGGTTTACAACACCCCCTACCCTACAAATGTATGGCCTTTTCCAAGGAATTTACAACTGATTTTGATACCAAAGGAAAAGGAGAATAAAGTAATTTGCTTAATTGTCACAAAGAATGTCAGTAGAGGATGCAAAATTTGAGCCTGTGTTTTGCAGTGCCTCCTACAGGAAAAAGCTGGAAACTGAACTAAGCAGCAGCTCTTGTTAGCTCAGATCAGGATTTCAATTACATGGGCTTCTAGAAAACAAAGAATTTGAGGTAGATGAACTGTGGCAAATTAGTTGGTACTTATTTACTGTCAACCTGCGCTGCTGGCAAAATTTCTGAAGTCTGTCTGATTTGAGTTAAGGAGGGCTTTACTCTCTTCATAATGAGTCACCTCTGGGGTAAGAGTAGACACTCTGCCCAACTTTCAAAGAGAGATCATAAATGTGCAGAAAATAAAAAGTTGAAAAAGGAGGGACACTTAGGAGGAAGAAAAACCAAAACAAAAAAGACTGGGCAGAAATCTAGTACATAAAGCACAGATAATGGTCCAGTGATTCCATACTTCCAATCTACCCTCAACTCTGGCATTCCCAGCTCCCTCACCAATATGAGGCATTAGGGTGTAAAAACAGAAGCTTTTAAATGGTATTTTGTAGTCTTCCTCTGACAATGCCTACCTTCCAGCTCTATGGAGTCTGTAATGCTAAAGTAGCCTTGTACAGAATAGTGACCAGGGCAGAAAATGACGATATCGCCTTCAAAGCAAGAATTCACAGCGGTGAGCGCATCACTGTGGAACTGAAAGGGAAAAGAACACACATATAAACCCCCATGAGAATGCATTGCTCCAGCCTTCTCTCTCATTACGTATTTTTGTTTAATTGTTATTCTCAAAGTTAAACATGCTTTCAGTCAGCACTGTGGGGTCAAGCAAGCAGGTAAGAAAATTCTCTTTTGTTAAGGTACAAAAATAGCTGGATAGGTTTGATTTCTTTATTGCAAGTAAATGGAATCCGCACGTACACAAAGAATTACAAAGCAGAGCTTGTAAAATAGCTCCTGCCTAACTAATTAGTTAAAGTCCAATGTTGCTGTGACCTCTGTTTCTATAAATGGAGGTGACAGGTTTTATTGGCATCTGCAAATTTCAGCATTAGCCATTAGGCTGATGAAATCCACCCTAATGGCCCATCAGTGGGGCTTTAGATCTCACCCAATCATCTGTTTTATGGAGTGCAGTGCTTCAGGCAGCATTCAATCATCTCTAAGTTCTCCGCTATGACCCAGATCACCAATAAACAGTGTTCTGTACCATCATTAAAAACAGGCCCAAGCAATACAGGGTCAATTCTGAAATAAACATGAAACCACATTCTGGCAAACTGGATGAAATACATCTGTCTTCTATAGAAAGATAACATTTGTCTCACCTCTGCTGTCCTGAAGCAAGAAACTACCTTACCCCCTCCCCCCTCCCACAAAACCGCACAAGACATTTTTAGCGCCAGCCGGCACGCTGAATGCTCTGCGTTGCTCCGACGCTCATAGAAACTCCATGACCAGCAAAGAAGTGCAGAGCATTCAGCGCGCCGGCCAGTGCTAAAATCCTCTTGCACGGTTTTGTAAAGGGGGGGGGGGGGTTATTTTGTTACCTGTAGTCTAAACCAGTCAATACCTCAGATTAGAGGTTTTTACTAGAGAATGACGCAGGAAAAAAATTTGACTCCGTCCCCGCCCCGTCAGCTCAGTCCCTGTCCCATTTCCACAAGCCATCTGATCTTATCTACACAAGCCTCGAATAGTTATGATTTTATACTGAACTTATTTTATTAAAGTATAAAAAGAAACAATATTTATTTTATTCATTTATTTAGCCTGTCCTCCCAAAGGAGCCTAGAACAGGTTACAAGAGTACATTCATAGTATACACAGGACAAACTTAAGTGAAGTAGACTTAGCAGACATAGCGTAGTTGAAATTGCTTTTGCGTTGTAGGTGTGTACATAATCTAACAGCTCCCCCCCCCACCCTCCCTCCCGAATCTCAATCGCCAGCGGCAAAAAATAAAACAAACCACAAAACCCACCAAACCCCCATTCAATGCAGGTCACCTAAAAATTTGGCACAGACTAGTGCAGTGCTAAGTTCAATTAAGTTAGGTGTACTGTATAGAATCATGCTTAGTGCCTAAGTGGGGTCAGGCATCCCAACGTTTAGGTGCACCATATTTATGTCAGGGTTTTCTTGGCCTAAATGTACATGACTAAGTCAAAAACAGACATCTAACTTGAAAGCACACCCACACCAAGGCCTTGTTTAGGCAAGCGCTTTGGACTAGGCACCTACTTTTTATAGAAATCGCATCTTTCGAGTTAGGCACCTAACTTTCAATTAAGTCATTCCATAAGGTGTTAAGTGCCAATTATAGGCACTGATTAAGCTTATTAAGTTAGGTGCCTACATTGGCTAGGCATGCCAATGTAAGCACCTAACTTTAGAGCCAATATATACGCAAGTAGATCCTTTATTGTATTAGCCTTTGGAAAATTTATATAGTGCAATAAAAGTCTTAAATTATTTTATTGTAAGACAAAGCATATTCCACCAGGTAACATAGTTCACCTTAGATAATGTCTTTCCAACAATGTAAAATGTTTTTAAGAGCCATGAACAGCAGTATGTTAAGCAATCTTGCATTGTGATCGGGCAGTGTTTTAAAATCAAAATATTTGAACTAAAAACAAAAGTCTTAAAATATTTTAAACTTAGCTTGTCCTCTAAAAAAGTCTAGATATCTAATACTAGTTTCTCTAAAAGAGCTGTTCTTCCAAGACGAAATTTCTTCTTTAAAACTTTTATCAGTATATGGACTTGAATCTTAAAGATATTTGTTTTGTTTTGATTTTTCTTTTTAATTTGGGTTATTAGAAGTAGTAACATAGAATAAGTATGTACAATTATTTCACATACAAGTGTGAAAATTCAAATAAAAGAACAAAACAATGGCTATGGCCCATCTCAAGACCAGTTCCACTGTCATCAGGTTTATCAGTCTATGAAAAAAATAAAATAAAATAAAATTTCTTGAAGAGTTTAAGGTAAAAGTATCTGAGTTTTTCCAAATTAATACTACTGAGGATATTAGTACCGAAATATTATGGGATGCTTTTAAAGCTACTATGAGAGGTTATATTATTTCATATTCGGCACATATAAGGAAACAATATACTAAACAATTTGATGATTTGGAAAATGAAATTAAGGGTTTGGAATCTAAATTAGTTGATAAATGGCAGCAGGATACTTTACAAGCTCTTTTAAAGGTAAAAGGGAAATATAATGAGATTTCTTCAAGATTAGCGAGGAAAGATTTGTTTTCCCAGCAAACTTTGTATTATGGAAGTTCTAATAAGGCAGGAAGACTACTTGCAAATTATCTTAAAGCAAAAAAAAGAAGAGTAAAAATAATAGCAATAAAAGATGGAAAAGGAAATACACATACTCAGATTAATAATATTTTAAATCAATTTCTTAATTTTTATAAAGATTTGTATTCTTCGAGTCTTATGATGATAAAGTTCAAAAAGGTTTGGATTTTTTAAATTTATTAGAGGGTCCAAAACTTCCTGATCATATGAAAAGAAGTTTAGATGAACCTATATCATTAAAAGAATTAGAAACAGCATTGAAGTCTCTTAGAGTTGGATCCGCTCCAGGTGGGGATGGTTTCACAGTGGAATTCTACAAAACATTTCAAAATTCTTTACTACCCCATTTATTAAATTTGTATCAGTTTCAACTAATAATAGTTACAGGTACTATGGCAGAAGCTTTGACAATTGTTTTGCCAAAGCCAAATAAAGATCCCACTTTGGTTTCAAACTACAGGCCGATATCTTTAATTAATGTGGATGGAAAACTATTAGCTAAAATTTTGGCCTTGAGACTGGCTAAGGCTCTCCCTTTCATAATTGATGTACACCAAACTGGATTCATTGCAAATAGACATTCTTCTAGTAACACTAGATTGGCGTTTCATACATTAAATTTAACTAAAAATATGAATGATCCGGCTTTTGCCATATCTTTAGATGCGGAAAAAGCATTTGACAGAGTGGAATGTAAGTTTATGTATCAAGCATTGGAGTGGTTTGGTATTGGTCCAGGATTTATTCAAATGATACAAGCTTTGTATAGCTCCCCTATGGCAAGATTATATATTAATAATAATTTATCGAATCGTTTTCAATTGCATAGGGGAGTTAGACAGGGTTGTCCATTATCTCCTTTGCTTTTTGATATAGTTTTAGAACCCCTATTGTTAGCTATTCAACAAACAAAGGAGATACAGGGTATTCCACGTAATGACTGGGAATACAAGTTTTCTGTTTATGCAGATGATATCTTACTATATTTGAGAAATCCATGTTCCTCCATTCCTTGTTTGTTAGAGTTGATTGAAATGTTTGGTAAATTTTCAGGTTACAAAATAAATTGGAATAAATCTGAAATTCTTTCACTCAATGTACATTGCTTAAAAAGTATGTTTGATTCATTTTCTTTTGTTTGGAAGGAGGATGGATTGAAATATTTAGGAATTTGGATTAAAAATACAGTAGATGATACGGTAAAAGAAAATGAAAAATTTTTATTAAAAAAGGTTACAGAATTATGTGAACATTGGAATCCATTACATTTATCTTGGTGGGGGAGAGTCCAAACTGTTAAAATGATGATATTGCCTGTGGTTTGCTATCAAATGGGTATGATACCAGTATTTTTTCATGGGTCTTTCTATAAAAAATTGAACTCAATAATTACCAAATTTATTTGGCTTGGTAAAACTCCTAGAATTGCTTTAGTATCTTTGCAAAAACCAATTAAGGAGGGTGGGGTAAATTTTCCAAATTTTTATAGGTACCATCAGGCCTATATTTTACGTCAAGGTATGTATTGGATCCTCCCGGAGCTCATTGAATATACTCCTGATTGGTTATATTTGGAATGGCGTCTCATGTTTCCTTTACATCTTTCTCATGTTCTCAGTATCAAGATGCCCAGATTATACAAAGAAAATATAATTTTAATAGATACTTGGAAAACATTAGGATTTGTTAGTAACTTAACAGATATCCCTATCAATAAATCCACTAATCAATCCATATGGCTAAACTCCAAGATTCAAATTGGCGGTTTTAAGATCGTCTGGAAACATTGGATAATTGCAGGAATTAGAAATTTAAATGATGTCATATCTAATGGTAAACTGCTGGATTTTACACAATTGCAACATAAATTTGGGCTTCATAATCACAATATTTTCGCTGGTTGCAATTGAAGCAGGCCATTCAGGCTGGGTTCCCTGACTGGAAAAATCTTAATACTCAGTCCAGTTTGGACTTCTTATGTTTTCAGGCGGACTTTCTGGGTCACCAGCCCGCACAGTTGTATAAATCTATTAGTAATTTGGTTAAAAAAAAAACCTAAAAATGGTCTGAGGGATATTTGGAGCATTGAGATTAAGCATCAGATTTCAGCATCTCAATGGTCACAAATTTGGTCTTGGAGAATGAGATGTACAATGTCAGCGTCTATGAGACAAACTTGGTTTTTTTTGTTATATAGAGCTTTTTGGACCCCAGTTAGATTACAAAAGTTAAATAGTTCCTTGTCCAATAGATGCTGGCATTGTAAATTGGAGGTAGGGACTTTGGATCATCTTTTATTCTACTGTCCCCATATCTTAGCCTTTTGGAACTCAATCTGGGATCAAATAAATTGTTTATTGGAAAACCATGTAGCGTTATCTTCCTTTTCAATGATACTGTGATATTTGGAATGTATATGAGGAAAAAGAGTCAGATATCATCGAGTAATAATAAACTTTTAATGATCATGACTGGAGTTGCCCTCCAACATATTACTAATAATTAGAAAGATCATACTAGGTTGAACTTTAATTTCTGGTGGAATTCATTATGCCACATATATAGAATGGAAAGATCAATAGCGATACAAAATGGAAATTATAATAATTTTATTAAAATTTGGGAGCCATTAACGTCTTTTTGTCATGATTAAATGCCATTTTTCTATTAGTCAGACACCATATAGTAATAGGAGGGGGGAGGGATTCAAATATAGGTTTCTTAACATGAATGAAGGGCTTTGAGGGAGGGTGGGAAGAGGGTTACATTTATATGTTTAGATTATAATGATAAGATATGCAAGTGCTTTGATTAATTGTGTTTATTATGATTGTTGTACACTTGATGAAAGATTTTTAAAATGAATAAAGAATTAAAAAAAAAAAAAAAAAAAAGGTTTATCAGTCTATGCAAATTCCAGGATAAAGATCAAGCTGTATCACCTCTAATACTCACATGGTAAAACAAGCTGAAACTTACCTCCCTTACCTCCAAAGAGCACTGGAATTGGAGAAGTCTCTCGTCCTCCTTCTCTATGAAACTCACTGTCCATCTTAAGGAGATGGAAGTCTCAAAAGTATGGCTAACCAGTATAGATCATGGAAGGGCTCTTGAACAGTTCTGGCTTAATCTGGCTCAAAACATGCCTTGGAGGATATAGCCACTGTCCAGTGACTCAGCCACAACCATCTTTGAGCAACCAGAAAAGGATTGCCATAGGTTGGTATGTAGTGCAGGATGCCCAGAAGACAAAAAAGTGCAGGGAGGCCCCTCCCTTGAGGACTCTGCCCTATAGGACGTGATACAGTCCCAATGGTTAGGCTCTTCAGGAAAGAAGAATTGAGTGATTTCATCAACTTGGTGGCCTCGTCCATGTAAATTTCAGCTGTTTTGCCATCCAACACGTTCTGCTGAACATCTCATTCTGGAGAATTTGCAAAAGCCCCCAAAGGCCTTCCTCCAGAGGGCTTATAATTTAAGGGCCAGATAGATTTGTTAGTGCACATTAAAGGGATTTAATACACATTATTTAATCCAGGCCAGATACTAATGACCTGGATTGGCCACCGTGGGAACAGGCTACTGGGCTTGATGGACCATTGGTCTGACCAAGTGAGGCTATTCTTATGTTTGGGCTTGATGTCAATGAGATCTATTCACTAAGAAGTGCATAACTCACATTAAGAATCTAGTTTACAGATATGCATTAACTTGTATCCCAGATAATGAAAGATGACTTGCTGAAGGTCACAAAGGACATCTGTAGGATTTGAACTGTAGCTTACCCCATTCTCAGACTGCTACTCTAAATATATCTTCAGATTACAGTTCAACTGTTTTGGACTTCACTGCTCATGTTAGAAACAGAAAATGAGGGCAGCTAAAGGCCTTATGGCCTATCCAGTCTGCCCATCTAAGCAGCCTGTCATCCCTTCCTCTCTCAGAGATCCCCCTGTAGTTGTCCCAAACTTTATTGAATTCAAATACAGTCTTCTTCTCCACTACCCCAACTGGGAAGTCATTCCACACATTTACTACCTTTTCATAAAGAAGTATTTTCTTGGATTACTCTAGAGCAGGGGTGTCAAAGTCCTTCTTTGAGGGCCGCAATCCAGTCATGAATATCCATGCGATCTATTTGCATGCACTGCTTTCATTGTATGCTAATAGATCTCATGCATATTCATTCGGGAAATCCTGAAAACCCAACTGGATTGCGGCCCTCGAGGAGGGACTTTGATACCCCTGCTCTAGAGTCTATCCCTTTTTAACTTCATCCTATTCCCCCTTATTCCAGAGCAACTGAAAATTCCAACAAAAATGAAAAGAAGCCAAGATAAACCAGTCAGAACCATTCCCCCAATTCCAGATAGAAGAAAATCTAATTACTCACCAGCGCCAGGTTAATATGTAACTAAAAAGAAATATGGTCTGAAAACTTGAGAACATTCCTATGATACAGGATTAGTCCAGGAGCAGGCAACAAGACAAAGCCCTCTTTCCTCACCATCCTCACCATACCTGTATCTCCAGTTCTTGGTTACAGGACTCTGGATACAATCTGTCCCTCGTTAAGGACTGCAGCAGGCTCACAGTCATAGACGTGGACACCACATGAATAACTTTTCCACCCTTTGGACGAAGTCCTTTAGCACTGGTAGGGTGTAGGCTAACATGCTTCTGGTAGCCAAATATATACCTTTAAAAGAAAAAATATGGACTTGGTTAAGAGTTTCAGCTAAATTTATATATTTAAATGAATATTTTGACTAGCCTCAAGATGTTCAAGGGAAGTCCCATGGTTTGGGTACACAGAAAACTAATACATATTTAATGTATTTAGGATCTAAGTTTTCAGCACTACAATTGGGTGAATTACAATTTGGTTAAAACAATCTCTCAGTTCACATCTGAGCTAGGATGAAAACATGCAAATTTGAGTCGTGTAAACCTATGTTGTGGCAGCTTAAGCAGCCTGCTTCTTAGCCATGCATGCAATACCTGAGCAAAGGATTCTCAATGAGTGTCAGTTTCCGCTTCAGCTTTTCCATCTGCTCGTACATTTTCATCACTTCCACCATGGAGACATTATCGGACTCTGACTCGGAGTCGCTTATGGCGATGTTATTTCGCAGGTCTGTGAATCTCTTGTACAGCTCTTCACACTGGGAGAGCAGGTTCTGATACTCAGCCACCATTCCAGATGGGACACGACCTTCCAGAATGTCATAGTGCCTTCAAGCAAAAAAAATGAAGAATAATTGTTTGCTCTTCAGTGTCTGCAGTTTCCATATACTAAAGTAGTCTCTTATAACCTGCCTCCTGTTCAAGTTTAATTAATTTTAATATTTAATATACCGACCATCGACGTGCACCTGGCCGGTTACCTGAAAGAACTGCGCTCCAGGATTTGATTCCATTTGACCGATATCATCACCAGCTGACTTAAAAGCAAGCTCCGGTAATGGCATGTGGCCGTTGGAGCATGCCCAAAGTGGCGTGATCTAAGGGCCAGAGGAAGGTTGAAAAGAATTGAGGTTTGGTTATTGATGGGGAAGCGTAAGGCTAAGTTGCACAATGTCCAAACTCCTCCTCAAAGGGTTTTAGGTCCTATGGATAAACATTTAATCTCAACGGTTGTGAGCACTCAAGTATCTAGCATCTCCTCACCAGAATCGGGCCCCTCCTTTGATTTAGGAAGGAAACCAACTCACCCCCATCCATTAGTCTCCTCTCCCGTTACCGAAGTGGTTATGGGAAATAGAAAGGCGAAACCAGTGGTCTCAAACTCGCAGCCTGGGGACCACATGCGGCCCGCCAGGTACTATTTTGAGGCCCTCAGTATGTTTATCAAAATCACAAAAGTAAAATAACAGTTTTTTGATCATATGTTTCTTTAGCTATAATTTACAATATTATTATTAAGACTTAGCTAAAAGGAAAGATTTATAAACTATAAAGAGTTTTACCTCATGCAAAATTGTAATTTCTTTAATAAGATATTAACTATTTTTTCTGAGGCCCTCCAAGTACCTACAAATCCAAAATGTGGCCCTGCAAAGGGTTTGAGTTTGAGACCACTTAGCTAAACATACTTTGGTGGAGGAGCCTGGTGATTCAATCCTCAAGTTAGCTGTCCCCGAGTTAGATTTACAGTCTGGGGTAATAGCTAAAACCATGGATTCTAATATATCGTTAAAAGAAATTTGGTCTATTTTTTCTAGAACTGAAACCATGTTAAAGGATGTGTCCCAATTGTGCACCTTTTCTAAGGTAGCAGCTGAGAAGATTACAAAATTAGATCTTAAATCAAAGAAATTAGAGGAACAAACTAGTGGTTTAGTTATACAGATCAGGAATTTGAAAGCCACCAGACAAACTGCTATAAAAAGACAGTTTATTAGTGCATAGGAAACTTCCAGTGATGGAAAATCAAAAATTAGGGCAAAAAAATCTACGTTTTGTGAATTTTCTCATGACCCATTTATTATCTTCTGAAATATTACTGAGACAGCATTTTTCTGATATCCTGAAACTTCCAAATGCTAGAGAAATTGTGATTTCTAGAATATATTATATTTCCTTAAAGACAAAAATGGTGGGTGCTGAAAGGGCCACTGATGTTTTTAAAGGTCATGAAACCCCTAATCTCATAGCATTTTTGGAAGACTCCCAGGATAATATTTCTAAAAGAACTACATTAATGGTGACTTTCTTATTGGATATAGATAAAACTTTGGCAATGAAAGCATATTTCTGTAATAAAGATGCTATTTTTTGTACGCAAAAAAATTCAACTTTTTCCTGATGTGGCTCATTCCACCCAGCTGAGAAGTAAGGCCTTTTTGACTCTGAAACCTCAGCTAATTTCAAAAGACAGAACATTTTATTTGAAATTTCTCTGTAAGTGTTTAGTTACTTTTGAAGGTAAGAGTTACATATTCTTTGAACCTGATCAATTAGAGAGATTTCTTTTGGCAGGGAAATAAGATATAAGGTTGATATAATTTGGTTACATTTTTCTCAGAGGGAGATGGGAGGGTATTATAGGTTGAAAGGATTATAAGCGCTAATAATTAGGATTATTTTATCCTGAATATTTCCGTCATATTTTTCTATATATGTTAAAATGATTCTCTCCTTTCCTCTCTTGATGTGGACTTCTTCAAAATATGAATGTGAAATTATTTTGCAATGCATTTTGAAAATTTAATTTTAGCTGATTTGCCTGATCATATTGTATCAAAATCAAAATATAAATTTAAAAAAGCCTTAGGTGATAAAAAGGAGGAACTATCCTAGAAGGAAAGAAAAGCCAATGCTATGAAGTATAAAATTAGAATGACATAGTGGCTTATTGTGGAGAAAATAACCTCCTGATAAAAAAAATAGTATAAAGCCTAAAAGCAGTTCTCTGCAGCTATGCACAGGAAACACATTCACACAGGTCATAAAAGCAGATGTTTAAAAACAGAGTAGAAATAATTTTTTTTTTCTGTCTTGCTCTTTCCTCCTTGTTCCTTTGTGCTTTTAGCTGAATCAGAACCAAGGGCTGGGATCTGGCATCATAATCATTCCTCCCACTTTATAACCTCCCAACTTACTCAGCAGCAGCCCTTGGCAGGTCTTCCAAATCCTGCATCACAGACCCTAAATTTGGCCACCAGATGTCACCATTGCATGACTGGGACTCCCCTCACCACCATCTGCAGCCCTGGCCAACCCAAGCACCAAAAGACCTGAGCCAGGAATTGAACTGAATCCAATCTGTTGCACGGCAGCTAACAGCAATACTAGAGACCCAATAGACCAACTGTCTCAATTATGTTTTATGGCTTGTGTTCCACAGGCTTCCCTTTAAATCACCCCTGCACAGCTTGGGGGCATGAGGCATGCGGAATAATAGGCATGTTATTTTTTCTGCAAAATATTGATGCTTTGCACTCGGATCTTTGAAAGAACAGACTATAGAGGTTTTTCCTTGCATTGAATTTTGGAACAACATGAATGTGTCAGGCATTTAAAAAAATAAATAAATATGTACAGGGAGGAAAAACCCTGCATGTCAGCTTTTCCTTGAGGCTTCCATCTACTGCAGTTTCTGACAAGTGAAAATAAATTTCATGGGGAAAAACAGCACAAACATATTGTACCAAGTACCAAGAACTTTACCCAAGTCTTATATTTAGCCTGAGGGGAGCAAGCAACTGCCCTGGGGGTGCTCTCAAGATCAACACATTTCCCCTTTCATGAGTCACAGGAAAATAAAACCTTCAGCAAATAGTGCCCAATATCAAAAATTGTGCAAGCTGTCATGTGGGCTTTATGCATCTTTCGTGCCCGGCTTGTGCATGAAATGCAAATTTGGCCCTTTGTATTAGCACAGCAGAGGATGCTGTAAAACCTATAGGTGATTAAACATAAGGCCACTATGTAGTCTACCAATGTGTAGCATGCACAAAATATTTGGCGCTTGCTAGAAAATCAAATTTTCTTACCATTTCTGAGCTTTCCCTGATGTTCCCAAGACACCAGGTTTGGCAACTTGATGAAAATTACTTGGCAGCTAATGTATCCCATTGACATTCATGTACACCCCCTCGATTCATGACAAATCAGCTTTTGATATAATGTATTGCCTTTCTGTTCTGCTTTCACATCCTAAGTGACCCTGTCAGATTATTCCATGGTAGTACCCCTGCCACTGAAATTACCGAGGCTCTCATTTATGCATAATGTATGCTTATTAACCCTTCACTAATTACCTGCAGTGTCCCCTCTGACCATCGGGCTCGACCTGGTTGATATACTTTCAGCAACTGAGTCAGATACCAGTGGATATGAAAGTGTATCACTTTAAAGATCAGCAGCAGAACTTTATAAACATGATATTTCACCGGTAGCCAATGAAGCTGTTTCAATAAAGGTGTGATATGTTCAAATCAGGCCCCTCCACAGATCAACCGAGCTGCTGCATTTTGAACAACTTGCAAAGCTTTACATCTGGCAACTGTTATCCCTAGATACAATGCATTGCAATAATCTAATTTTTGAATAACAGATTGAACATCAATTCTTTTTTTTTTTTATATATCTTTATTCATTTTCAAAAATTACAAGTGTACAACATTCATTCAGAAATACCTTAATTCATCACTTGACATTCTTATTTGTATTACTTCAAATAAATAATTATATAAGAAACCCATCCCTCCCTCCCAGATACCAATTTGTATTACTCCAATTAAATAATTATATAAGAAGCCCACCCCTCCCGCCCATATACCAATAAAGCACAGTTACTTACCGTAACAGGTGTTATCCAGGGACAGCAGGCAGATATTCTTAACGCATGGGTGACGTCACCAACGGAGCCCCGGTACGGACACTTTTTACTAGAAAGTTCTAGTTGGCCGCACCGCGCATGCGCGAGTGCCTTCCCGCCCGACGGAGGAGTGCGTGGTCCCCAGTTAAGATAAGCCAGCTAAGAAGCCAACCCGGGGAGGTGGGTGGGTCGTAAGAATATCTGCCTGCTGTCCCTGGATAACACCTGTTACGGTAAGTAACTGTGCTTTATCCCAGGACAAGCAGGCAGCATATTCTTAACGCATGGGTGACCTCCAAGCTAACAGAGAGGGAGGAGGGATGGTTGGCCATCAGGAAAATAAATTGTGTAACACAGATTGGCCGAAGTGCCCATCCCGTCTGGAGAAGGTATCCAGACAGTAGTGAGAAGTGAAAGTGTGAACTGAGGACCAAGTGGCAGCCTTGCAGATTTCCTCGATGGGCGTGGAACGGAGGAAAGCCACAGAAGCAGCCATAGCTCTGACCCTGTGGGCCGTGACAGCACCTTCCAGTGAGAGACCGGCCCGAGCATAACAGAACGCAATGCAGGCAGCAAGCCAGTTGGAAAGCGTCCGTTTGGAGACGGGACGACCTAGACGGTTAGGATCGAAGGACAAAAGGAGCTGAGGAGACGAGCGGTGAGCCCTGGTATGGTCAAGGTAGTAAGCAAGGGCACGCTTACAGTCCAGCGTGTGCAATGCCTGTTCCCCAGGATGAGAATGGGGCTTAGGGAAAAAGACAGGCAACACAATGGACTGGTTGAGGTGGAAGTCCGAGACCACCTTGGGAAGGAATTTAGGATGGGTACGCAGAACCACCTTGTCATGGTGAAAAACAGTGAAAGGTGGTTCGGCGACCAGTGCATGCAGCTCACTAACCCTCCTGGCAGAGGTGATGGCAATGAGGAAAAGCACCTTCCATGTAAGAAATTTGAGTGAAGTTGTGGCAAGAGGCTCAAACGGAGGTTTCATGAGCGCTGATAAAACCACATTCAGGTCCCAGACGACTGGAGGAGGCTTCAGAGGTGGCTTGACATTGAAGAGGCCTCTCATGAACTGGGAAACCAGGGGATGAGCCGTAAGAGGTTTTCCGAAGATAGGCTCATGAAACGCAGTGATGGCACTGAGGTGGACTCTGATGGAGGTCGACTTGAGGCCAGCGTCGGAGAGAGAGAGCAAATAGTCCAGAACAGGTTCCACTGCCAATGAAGTGGGCTCGTGATGATGAAGCAGACACCAAGAGGAGAACCGGGTCCACTTCTGATGGTAACATTGGAGGGTGGCCGGTTTCCTGGAGGCATCCAGAATACGACAGACAGGCTGAGACAGATTCTCTGGAGAGGTCAGCCCGAGAGAAACCAAGCTGTCAGGTGGAGCGAGGACAGATTGGGATGTAGTAGAGATCGATGCTGCCGTGTAAGTAGAGTAGGAAACACAGGAAGAGGAATGGGCTCCCTGGAGCTGAGCTGGAGCAGGAGGGAGAACCAGTGTTGGCGAGGCCATCGAGGGGCGATGAGAATCATGGTGGCTTTGTCCCTGCGGAGTTTGAACAACGTCCGCAACATCAGAGGTAGAGGAGGAAAGGCATAGAGGAACCGATCCGTCCAGTTGAGCAGGAATGCATCCGGGGCCAGACGATGAGGAGAGAAGAGTCTGGAACAGAACTGGGGCAGCTGATGATTGCGAGGAGCTGCAAAGAGGTCTACTTGAGGAGTGCCCCACTGAGCAAAGATGGAGCGGAGTGTGGGAGGGTCCAGAGTCCACTCGTGAGGTTGAAGGATGCGGCTGAGATTGTCGGCCAGGGAGTTCTGTTCGCCCTGGATATAGACAGCCTTGAGGAAGAGATTGTGGGCCGTGGCCCAGGTCCAGATGCGGATGGCCTCCTGACAGAGGAGGGGAGATCCGGTGCCGCCTTGCTTGTTTATGTAGTACATGGCGACTTGGTTGTCTGTGCACAGGAGAAGAACCTGAGGATAGAGAACGTGCTGGAAGGCTTTGAGAGCATAGAACATGGCTCTGAGTTCCAGGAAATTGATGTGATGTTGACGCTCCTGAGGGGTCCAGAGTCCCTGGGTGCGAAGATCTCCCAGGTGAGCTCCCCATGCTTAGGGGGAGGCATCTGTGGTTATGATCATGGAGTGAGGGGGTAGATGAAAGAGTAGACCCCTGGAAAGATTTGAGGAGTTCAACCACCATTGAAGAGATTGCTGAAGAAACGATGTCACAGAGATGGGATGAGAAAGAAGATCTTAGGTCTGTGACCATTGGTTGGCAAGAGTCCATTGAGGAGTCCTGAGGTGGAGTCGCGCTAGAGGAAGCACATGGACCATCGAGGCCATGTGGCCCAGGAGGACCATCATCTGTCGGGCTGGGATGGAGTGATGAAGGAGCACTTGACGACAAGAGGTGGAGCAGGGTCCATTGTCGGTCGGAGGGGAGAAATGCCCTCATCAGAGTGGTGTCGAGAACTGCTCCAATGAACTGAAGTCGCTGTGTGGGAAGCAGATGCGACTTGGGGTAGTTGATCTCGAATCCTAGGAGATGGAGGAAAGAGATGGTGTGATGAGTGGCTTGTAGCACAAGTGGAGACGTAGGCGCTTTCACCAACCAATCGTCCAAGTAGGGGAACACCTGGAGGTTGTGAGACCTGAGAAAGGCCGCCACTACAATAAGGCACTTGGTGAACACCCTGGGCGATGATGCGAGGCCAAAGGGTAGCACTTTGTACTGATAGTGGCGGTGTTGTATCTGAAATTGGAGGTAGCGACGTGAATTCAGATGGATTGGAATGTGAGTGTAGGCCTCTTTGAGGTCCAGGGAACATAGCCAGTCGTGTTGAGAGAGACGAGGATAAAGTGTGGCCAGGGAGAGCATTCTGAACTTTTCCTTGACCAGACACTTGTTGAGGTCCCGGAGATCGAGGATGGGACGAAGGTCTCCTGTCTTCTTGGGAACCAGGAAGTAGCGGGAGTAGAATCCCTGACCCCTTTGGTCTGTGGGAACCTCTTCGATGGCATTGAGAAGAAGGAGGGATTGGACCTCCCTTAGGAGGAGACGGGACTGGGAGGAGTGAGATGCAGACTCTATTGGAGGATTGTCTGGTGGGAGAGTCTGGAAGTTGAGAGAGTAGCCGTGGCGGATGATGTTGAGGACCCACAGGTCTGATGTGATGACCTCCCAACGGTTGAGGAAGAGTTGGAGATGTCCTCCGATTGGCTGAGGAAGAGGTAATGATGGTGGGAGACTGGCTATGCCCTGGAGAAAAAAGTCAAAAGGGCTGAGAAGGTTTTGACGGAGGAAGAGGCTTGGCAGGTTGGTGAGATTAAGAGTGAGCCTGAGTGTGTTGTTGTTGACGAGGTCTGCGAGGCTGCTGTTGGGGCGGGTTGAGGGGCCTGGCCGAGAACCTGCGCTGGTAAGAGGACTGTGGTCTATAAGGACGAGCAGGTGGAGCCTTCTTTTTAGGTTTTACCAGAGTGTCCCATCTGGTCTCATGGGCTGAGAGCTTCTGGGTGGTTGAATCCAGGGACTCCCCAAAAAGTTCATCCCCAAGACAGGGTGCGTTAGCTAGGCGGTCTTGGTGGTTGATGTCAAGATCAGATACCCTCAACCAGGCCAGACTTCGCATGGCAACAGCTATGGCAGACGCTCGGGAGGTCAGCTCAAATGAATCATAAATAGAGCGTACCATGAATTTCCGCAGTTGAAGGAGGCTGGAAATTTGTTGTTGAAAGAGTGGAACTTTGCGCTCAGGGATGTATTTTTGTAGGGCGGATAGTTGTTGTACGAGATGCTTCATATAAAATGAGAAGAAAAAAGAGAACCCGAAGAGGGAAAAAGAGAAAAAACGAGAAAAAACACGAGCGGGAAGGCAAGAAGGATGTTTTCAACGGCCGTTGAAACCACATGCGTCTTCTTCGCTCCGCGGAAACGAAGAAACTGGGGACCACGCACTCCTCCGTCGGGCGGGAAGGCACTCGCGCATGCGCGGTGCGGCCAACTAGAACTTTCTAGTAAAAAGTGTCCGTACCGGGGCTCCGTCGGTGACGTCACCCATGCGTTTGTCCTGGGATAAATATCAATTATCAATTATTATCCTTCAGAATCCCACCCCCTTATCTTATTCAATATTTTGGTGTTTAAGATGTCTGATCATTAGAATAAATCGCCAATGGCCCCCAAATCTTTTTAAACTTATTATAATTATCTTGTTGCAGAGCAAATACCCTTTCCATCTTATAAATATGTGCCACCAAAAAGTATAATTTAATTTAGTATAATCTTTCCAATTCCCTGTAATCTGCTGAATGGCAACCTCTGTTAAAATTAATAAAAGTTTATTATTATTAGCTGAAATTTGGCTTTTAAATCTCATTGAAGTACCAAATAATATAGTGTCATATGAAAGGGCAACATGATTCTAAACATCAATTCTAAAATCATAATGTGGAGCATCAGTTTTAATCTACTAAGCACTTGCATATGGAAGAAAGCAGACCTGATCATTCCCAACACCTGTCCCTGCAGAGTCTAGCCAAACCCCCAGTATCTTAATCTGCTTATACTGTATATTGGAATTCTCATATTATTTATTTCAATATATTGTGGCCACCTAGAGTCTTCTTCCTTTCCAATCAACATCACTTCAGTTTTGGTAACTTATGATCCATCATCCATGTTTTGACAGCTTGCAAACATATGGACAATTTTGTTTGCAGCTCCATTGACTAATCACCCATTGCAAAAAACAAAACAAAACAATACAATGTCATCTGCATAGAAGCGATAGCGCATTTGTAGATGTTGAAATACATTCCCCAATGGCACCAAATAAAAAGTTAAACATTAATGCTAAAAACGCAGAACTTTGAGGAACTCCTTCAATTATGAAACCATCTCTCACCATCTTTAGCTGCACTATTGGCTGGTACTGGTGTAGAGAATAGAACATAAGAATAGCCAATGGTCCATCAAGCCCAGGAGCCTGTTCTCACGGTGGCCAATCTAGGTTCCTAGTACATGGCCAAAACCCAAGGAATAGCAATATTCCATGTACCGATCCAGGGCAAGCAGTGGCTTCCCCCAAGTCTTTCTCAACAACAGACTATGAACTTTTCCTCCAGGAAATTGTCCAAGCCTTTCTTAAAACTAGATACGCTATCCACTCTTACCATAACCTCTGGCAATGCATTCCAGAGCTTAAACTATTCTTCGAGTGAACAATTTTTTTTAAAGTATTTCCCTGTAACTTCATCGAGTGTCCCCTAGTCTTTGTAATTTTTGACGGAGTGAAAAATCGTTTCACTTGTACCCGTTCTACTCCACTCAGGATTTTGTAGACTTCAATCTTATCTCCCCTCAGTTGACTCTTTTCCAAACTGAAGAGCCCTAACCATTTTAGTCTTTCCTCATACGAGAGGAATTCCATCTCCTTTATCATCTTGGTCGCTCTTCTTTGAATCCTTTCTAGCACCGCTATCTCTTTCTTGAGATAAAGAGATCAGAATTGAACACAATAATCCAGATGAGATCACACCATGGAGCAATAATATTCTTAGGGCTTCTTTTACAAAGGTGTGCTAGCGGTATAAGCGCACACTAAAATGCCGCGCATGCTAACCGCTACCCCTCCTTTTAAGCAGGCGGTAATTTTACGGTTAGTGCATGCTAATCTTGTGCATGCGCTAAAAACCTTTGTAAAAGGAACCCATAGTCTTGTTAGCCATCTCTTTTTTAATAATTCCTAACATCCTGTTTGCTTTTTCGGCCACCGCCACACATTGGGCAGAAGGTTTCATTGTATTGTCTATGATGACACCCAGATCCTTTTCTTGGGAGTTAATCCTCAAGGTGGACCCTAGCATCCGGTAACTGTGATTCAGGTTATTCTTCCCAAAGTGCATCACTTTGCATTTGTCCACATTAAATTTAATCTGCCATTTGGACGCCCAGTTTTCCAATTTCTTAAGGTCCGCCTGCAATTTTTCACAATCCGCATGCATTTTAACAACTTTGGACAATTTAGTGTCAACTGCAAATTTAATCACCTCACTCGTCGTTCCAAATTCCAAATCATTTATAATGAAGTTAAACAGCACCGGTCCCAATACAGATTGCTCTGGCATTCCACTGTTTACTCTCCTCCATTGAGAAAAAAATGACCATTTAACTCTACCCTCTGTTTTCTATCCGATAAATTCCTTTGTCACCTATCCCATAACTCTTTAATTTTTTCAGGAGCCAACCTTGGATCCAAGATGGCTGCTGACTACACGCACTTGTAACACGCATTTGAATCGTGCTATATTCCGCTATTTACTTACTTTCTTAGCTGGTGGCTTTGCACTGCCAGGAAAAATTCCAGCCTTTCTTTTATTGTGATACTGAAAAGGAAAGGCTGGAGTGCTGCTGGCGCCTCACAGTGCTCTGGAGCATCAACTTTCTACAACATTGAGGAGCTGGTCCAGTGGATGCAGGGAGCTACAGTGATGCCGTTGAGGACAAACCCGCTGAGGATGCTGGGTATTGGCAAGCTCGGAGGGATTACTCTTGGGCCTGACACCACCTTGAGTCTCAAGGTGAGAGCGCCACCTCCGCAGCCCCAGACTACCAGTTCTCCCAGGGGTGAGGAAACCCCAAAGGTAAGGGCGGTCCTCTCTCCAGAGCAGGGGTGTCAAACTCAATCACATAAGGGGCAGAAATCTAAAACACAGGCTAATTCCAGGCCGAATTTTTAAATAAAATTTACTTAGTATTAATAAAAGATACTTAGTATTAGTAGAAGTATAGATCCTTCCTCACTCTCAGACACCTGTGGTGCGGTCAGGCACTTGTGTGGAGCGCCCTGCTCCAACCTAGCAATTACACTGGGACTGGGGCCTACAAATGGATACTGAGGCAGTGTAGTGAGGAGCTTGGAGCAATGCTGGGAGTGGGGCAGCATGTTCAGACACTTGGAGCACCACTGGGACTGGGGCTGCAGTCAGGCGCTTAGATGAGGCTCAGTCACCGCAGACCACATAAAATGGCCAGGCAGGCCAGATTTGGCCCCCGGGCCTTGTGTTTGGCATGTGTGCTCTAGAGGCAGGCAGTACATCATCGAGGAGGCTGGTGACAGAGCTCCCTGGTCAGGGAATCTTCCAAGAAGAGTTTGAGGCAATTCCAACGTTGGGAAGTGGATTAACCCAGAGGGAACAAAGCCAAGAAATCTCTACTGATGGTGAGCAGCTTTCTACTCAAATACAAGCTTCTTTTTGGGAAAGGCTCCCCTGAGGTAACTTTAGAGTCCCTATGGGACTTGGTAGCTAATTTTGGAAAGTTAATAAGTCCCAAATTCCAACTTATAGAAAAAAAAAATTGGTTCAACATTCAGAAGAGCTGGAAATAATAAAATCGGATATGACTGCCTCTAAAATCTCAGTTCAGAAAATTGAACAGGATATGAAGTCTGCTAAACAACTACAGGAGTCTTTAATTAAAGACAATTTGAACCTTAGAAGGAAAGTAGAGACACTTGAAAATTATTTACGTAATAACAATCTAAGACTGATAAATTTTCCAATAGTAACAATTACTCCTAGAGAACATTACTCCTAGAGAAATGATTAGGAGATAAGTGATATAAATTTTGGAAGTCTCAGAGGAAAATTTGCTTCCTTTTTCTCAGGTGTACTACTTACCTATTAAAACTATCTCAACAAGTAAAACCTACCGAACAGCAAGCGTTGAATATTTCAGAGATTCTGGAGACATCAGACACAGAAGTAGCAACTCCTGCAACATTGATCCTAACGCTAGCTCTTCCTATTGATAAAGCATGGATATTGAGATTTTTCTTTAAACATAAACAGAAAGAATTTCTCGGTTATAAAATGCAAATGTACCCTGATCTTTCAAGAGAAACACAAGAGCGGCAACGCGCATTTCTTCTTCTAAGACTAGGGGTCATCTTATAAGGGGCTACATTCTATTTAAGGCATCCTTGTAAATGTAGAGTTTGCTATCATTCAACCAAGTATGTTTTCTTTGAGCCTCAACAATTAACAGCTTTCTTTGCTTTATCTCGTTTGGATAGAGATAAATCTTGAGCTCTATAAAACAAAAGTGTAACTCAAGTTCCAGCCATAGAGTCTATAGCATATCCTATGTTGTATAGAATTATATTTTTCTTTTGACTCACTTGTAAGAACCTCTTGGATCTATATAGAAGACTTGAGCTAATTTGACCATTATGACATTTCCTTTCCTTCTCTTATCTTCGGCTAAGCCTTGTTAAAAAGTGTAGATATCCCATGCCTTAATATTGTAAAAGTTATTGGTTAAATATGTACTTGGTATTAAATTTGAAATTGATAAATAGAATAAAAAAAATTCTCAGGAGCCTCTCATGAGGAACTTTATCAAAAGCTTTCTGAAAATCTAGATATACTACAATCATTCAGCTCATCTTTATCCACATGTTTATTCACACCTTCAAAGAAGTCAAGCAAATTGGTGAGGCAAGATCTTTCTCGACTGAACCCATGCTGACTGTCTCATTAAATCATATTTGTCTATGTGTTCCACAATTTTATTTTTTATAATCGTTTCCACCATTTTGCCCGGCACTGAAGTCGGGCATACTGGTCTGTAATTTCCCAGATTTCCCCTGGAACCCTTTTTAAAAATTGGCGTTAACATTGATTATCCTCCAATCTTCACGTACTACAGATGACTTTAGCAATAGGGTACAGATCAGCAGGTCAACAATTTCATGTTTGAGTGATTTTAGTACCCTGGAATGTATACCATCTGGTTCAGGCGATTTTGTCATTTTTTAACTTGTCAATTTAGCTTAGTACATCTTCCAGATTTACCAAGATTTCTTTCAGTTCCTCAGTATCATCACCCTTGAAAACTATTTCTGGTTCAGGTAGATCTCTTACATCATCTTCCGTAAAGACCGTCCTCCCTGAGCACCCCTTTTGCTCCTTGATCATCCAACGGTCCCACGGATTCCCTCACAGGTTTTTTGCTTCTGATGTACCTAAAAAATTTGTTATGAGTGTTTGCCTCTTTTGCAAGTTTCTCTTCATATTCTCTTTCTTAGCTTTATCAATGCTTTGCATCTAACTTGCCAGTGCTTGTGTCGTCTTATTTTCTTCATTCAGATCATTTTTCCATTCTTTAAAGGATTTTTTTTTTAGCTCTAATAGTCTCTTTCACTTCACCTTTTAACCATAAGAATTTGCTGCTGCTGGGTCAGACCAGTGGTCCATCGTGCCCAGCAGTCCACTCCCGCGGTGGCCCCTTCCTTCCTAGCATCTGGAACTGGTCCTTCAGTACTTCCCTGTTATAGTTCCTGTTGCTCACGTTGTTCGTCCCCACATGGATCACCACCATGGTATCTTCCTCTTCCACTTTGTCCATGCCAGCTCTGGTTTCCTTTTCTTTCCATCTTTGTTGATACATGGAATACATCTGGTCTGGGCTTCCACTATGGTATTTTTAAATAACATCCATGCCTGGTTTACAGTCCTAACTTTTGCAACTGATCCTTTCAGCTTCTTTTTAACCATTTTCCTCATTTTATCATAGTCATCCTTTTGAAAATTAAACGCCTCTACAGTACAGTAGATTTCTTTTGTGACGTCACTCCCAGTATCAGCTCAAACTTGATCAAATTTAGATCACTGTTTCCCAGCAGACCTAACACAGTTAACTCCTGTACTATGCCTTGCATTCCACTAAGGACAAATATTAAGTACACACACACAGAGGATAATATGTTCAAATACTCAAACACAGAAGGATTTCAGGACAGAAAAAAAACTGCAAAAAATAAAAATAAAAAAAGTTACAAAGGAGCCCATAGCACCGGTGTACTTCAAAGAAACCCATGATAAAGCTTTAGAAATATCTGAGGTGTAACAGAATTGGCTGCTTGGGCACTGCAGCCCTGAATATTTCACTATTAAAAACAGGAACAAGGACCTGTCAGGTTGTCACACTACAGTGATGCATCACCTGTCAAAAAGTATAGAAAAACTGAATAAAGTGACATAGCTCCAGTGTAAAACTTGATTCCCTGTAAAATTATTTTAAAGCTATTTAAAAATATCTTAGCAAGACGCAAGGTGGGAGACTTGACTCTTGGCCCGGGTCGCAAATTTTGTCAGGTGTGGGAGCACTTCTGGCAGGACCTCACACCCGTGCTCGCAGTAGACTTTTGAATCTTTAAGATTTTATTCCCACTCTCAGCTGTTGTTCTGGCCATGGATTCTTGGGGAGGGGAGGGGGGGATGGGAGGGGAACTGATTATATTGTTGAAAATGTTATTTCCTGAATGGTACTACTGTTTGTATTTGCTTCTTACTGCTGGAATAATAAAAATCATTTAAACATAAAAATATCTTAGCAAGAAAGAAGCTTACATTTGGAAAGTTTTCCTCCATCCTTGCAATTCATAGGATAAGAGGTGGTAATATTTAAAATGAAACCATGTGCTTTAACATGTCCAGGAGAACTATGCACTTAAAATGAGCAGATGTGTCTTTTTGAAACTGCTTTATCAAGGTTTAAAGTGTCACAGTCTTAAGGTTTTACTTATAACTTATCAACAGCATTTTAAAGTCTGGGATATGTAATTAGTGTTGGAGTGCCACCTAGTGGCATACTAAAATGACAGTAAAGCTGCAGAATACTGAGCTGGCAGGTAACATTTTATTTGGATTTAGCTCATACCTTTTCATTAGCAATTCAAGGAAAGCTACAGTCCAGTACCATAGATATTTCCCTGTCACCATAAGGCTTAAAAGTTTGCATGTAAATTCTTTTTGTAATGAGTAATTAAACTCAAATTTGTTGCTGAAGAATGTGGCAAAAGCAATTAACTTAGCAGGGTTTACAAAAGATTATCTAAATTTCCTAAAACAAATCCATAAGTCCATGAAAACAGAGTGGGGAGGAAGGCAGGCAAGAGCAAATATGGATTAAGCAAGCAAGATCAATACAAAATAATGGGAAGAAAGCAACCAAGAGGAAAAAAAGAAGGAAAGGCATATCAGACAAGAAAATAATAATAATAATAATTTTATTCTTGTATACCGCCATACCCATAAAGTTCTAGGCGGTTCACATCCATTAATTAAGGTCCGTGATGACACACGGATTTACAAAATTTTGACAAAGTTACAGGCAAAGTTACAGGCAAAGTTACAGGGGTGGGAAATCTTTGATCGAGATTAAGCAGAGGTAACAGTAATACAGAAGGAAGGGTTGGAAGGTATGAGAAAGCGAGAGAGAGATAAAGTCGGGGGAGGGGGGGAAGAGGGAGAGCTGAAGGAACGGGGTAGTGTGGGAAAGGGGAGAAAAATAGGGGGCAAGGGGGATTAAAAGGCCTGTTCGCGGAGAAGGTGCGTATTAGGAATGGGGAGAAGCAGGGGGCAAGGGGAATTAATAGACCTGTTTGCGGAAGAGGTGCGTTTTGAGAAGTTTTCTGAAACCAAGATAAGAGGGGGCCTCGAGTATCATTTGGGCAAGCTGTGCGTCAGAGGGAATGTGCTACCGAGGTTGGAGAGCGGCCTGCGAGGTTCGCTAAAGCCGGCCACCATCGCAGGCTGCTCTTTACAGGAGGATCAGCAGCAGCAGCAGCGGCAGCGGCGGCGAGGGAGGGCCGAGGTGTGTTCCCTGCCGAGGACGCGGGCAGGGAGAGAGCTTGCCTGGCTTACAGGGTGAGTGAGGGCGGGAGGAGGGGAGTGGCCAGAATGTTCCCTGCCGCTGGGTTGGCTGCCACGGATCACACACCACAGCGGCAGGCATCACGAAATCCTAAGTGCGCATAGTCTTTTATTATATGGAATAAAGTTATTCAGCTTGTGCAATGTAAGAGCACTATCCCCAACAGAAGAAAAAGCCTCAGGTAATATTATGGCAGAGCATGAAAATGCTCAAACCTCCTCCACACACATCATCGGCAAAAAAAACTTCCTGCATAAGGTAGTGGACATTGCACATTCTCCTTGGAAGTTTTTTTGCCAATGATGTGGGTGGAGGAGGTTTGAGCATTTTCATGCTCTGCCATAATATTACCTGAGGCTTTTTCTTCCATTGGGGATAGTGCTCTTACATTGCACAAGTGGAATAGCTTCATTTATTAAGCTTTTGGAAATGTACATAGCAGATGTCTTTGTATTATATTCAGAAGAAAAGGAAATGCATTTCTGGTTTAATTTCTAGAGTGTTGAAGTACTTGCTGACCCTTGTTGTGGCTGGTGGGGATCCCCAAGTACTGCCAGCAGAGGACCTCCTCTAGAGACAGCCAGAACTCCCCTCCACCAAGTGCAGCAGTCACTGGCAGCATCCATGAGTCACCGAGGTGCCAGTATCTGTGATTCAGGGACGCTACTGCTGCCTGCCAAGCTTGGTAAAAGGGATCCCCGGCCAACTGCAGAGGAAGTCCTCAGCTGACAGCTTCGGGGTCCTCATCAGCTGAGTATTTATATTTTATATTTACATTAGAGGCTCTGGTAGAAACCCCTTTACAAACTATGTATTCTTCCCAATTAATATTTCTAAATTAATAAAGTGTCTTTGCTTATTTGTAAATGGGTCTCTACCAGAGCCTTTAATTCAGTAGCATAATTAAATGAAATAACTACTTCTGAAGTTTATAGGGATGGGCGGGGACGGATTTGATTCCAGCGGGGACAGATGTCATTCCAGTGGGGACGGATTTAATTCCAGTGGGGACGGGCAGGGACGGGTTTGATTTCTGTCCCCGCGTAACTCTCTAATCAATACCTCCTTTTTCCTACTGGCCATACCTCTCCCTGTGCAACCTAGCATCCTTCTAGCTTTTGCCGTCACCTTTTCAACCTGTTTGGCCACCTTAACATCATCACATACAATCACACCCAAGTCCTGCTCTTCCATCGTGCACATAAGTTCTTCACCCCCTAAACTGTACCGTTCCCTTGGGTTTTTGCAGACCAAATGCATGACCTTGCATTTCTTAGCATTAAAGTTTAACTGCCAAATTTCAAATCGTTCTTCAAGCTTTGATAGGTCTTTCTTCATGTTAATCACACAATCAGGTGTGTCTACTCTATTGCATATTTTGGTATCATCTGCAAAGAGGCAAATCCTACCTGACAACACTTCAGCAATATCGTTTATATAAATGTTAAAAAGAACAAGCTCAAGAAGAGAACTTTGAGGCACACCACTGGTAACATCCCTTTCCTCCAAGCGATCTCCATTGATTACTACCCTCTGTCGCCTCCCTCTCAACCAGTCATTATTCTTAGTACTTAATTCGAAAAATTTTAAATTGTTTTGGGCATGCATTAACTGAATGTCCCTGCAAATTTGTGACAGAAAATCTCCAGAATTTTCTCCCCCTCGCTGCCTAATCTATTTGAATACACTCCAAAAAATCCAAGGGCCTAGTCTACTATTAAGCAATATGGTTTTCTTAGATTTTCAGCTGTATTTTCATTTCCTACTTCATTGCCCTTCCTCCACAAATTCAAGAAGTCACAGCACTGCCAAAGCAACCACATTAAGGACAACTGTTCAGTAACTGTTTAGAATACTAACATTTATGCACCTTTCTATGAGTACAATTGAAGCGATTTACATATATTATATGCAGGTACTTTTTTCTGCCCCCTTGTGGGCTCCCAATTTAAGTTATGTACCTGGGACAACGGAGGGTGAGGTGACTTGCCCAGGGTCACAGTGAGATGCAGTGGGAATCAACCCCAGTTCCCCAGGTTCTTAGCCCAATGCATTAATCATTAGGCTACTCATCCACTCCTTACCCACTAAAGTGCCAGCATGCACTCATGGACAGGACTCCCAGTAACTTGTAAAACTTACACATATTTCTGCCACATTTAGGTGACCGCACTTATGCCAGCTCTATGGCTGGTGTAACTTCAGGCAAGTAATGTTAGGTGTGTCAATACCATGTTATGATAGGGGAGAGTGTGGCGTAGTGGTTAAAGCTACAGCCTTAGCATCCCGAGGTTGTGGGTTTAAACCCATGCTGCTCCTTGTGACCCTGGGCAAGTCGCTTAATCCCCCCAGGTACATTAGATAGATTGTGAGCCCTCCAGGACCAATAGGGAAAAATGCTTGAGTCAGGTGGAGCAGGCCTCATCCAAGGCAAGACAGATCATAGGTTGCATACGCAGGGGTTTCGTTAGCCGTAAGCCGGAAGTCATTATGCCTTTGTATAGATCCATGGTGAGGCCCCACCTGGAATACTGTGTGCAATTCTGGAGGCTGCATTATCGCAAGGATGTGCTGAGACTGGAGTCGGTTCAGAGAATGGCCACCCGGATGGTCTCGGGACTTAAGGATCTCCCGTACGAAGAACGATTAGACAAACTACAGTTATACTCACTCGAAGAGCGCAGAGAGAGGGGGGACATGATCGAGACGTTCAAGTATCTCATGGGCCGCATCGAAGCGGGGGAGATATCTTCTTTTTCAAGGGACCCATGGCAACAAGAGGGCATCCGTGGAAAATCAGGGGCGGGAAACTACGAGGTGACACCAGGAAATTCTTTTTCACTGAAAGGGTGGTTGATCGCTGGAATAGTCTTCCACTGCAGGTGATTGAGGCCAGCAGCGTGCCTGATTTTAAGGCCAAATGGGATCGGCACATGGGATCTATTCACAAGGCAAAGGTAGGGGAGGGTCATTAGGGTGGGCAGACTAGATGGGCCGTGGCCCTTATCTGCCTTCTGTTTCTATGTTACCTGAATAAATTCATGTAAACTGTTCTGAGCTCCCCTGGGAGAACGGTATAGAAAATTGAATGAATAAATAAATAAATAACGGTTACATAAGCATCCACAGACTAATTTGCATCATTCAGGGGTCCTTTTACTAAGACGTCTTAGTGCGCTAAATGCTAATGCGTCCATTATATCCTAGTAAAAGGACCCCTTAGTGTATCTGCCACAAACTGTATATAGGATGATGTCCCTATGAGGAAAGGCTATAGTGGCTAGGGCTGTTCAGCTTGGAGAAGAGATGGCTGAGGGATGGTATAACATAGAAACATGATGGCAGATAAAGGCCAAATGGCCCATCTAGTCTGCCCAGAGGTCTCTAAAATATTGAGTAAAATGAGTATATACAAATCACTTGTTTACTCTTCCAAAAATACAAGGACTAGGGGGACATGCAATGAAACTATTAAGTAGTAAATTTAAAACAAATCAGAGAAATATTTCTTTACTCGTTGTGTAATTAAACTCTGGAAATCATTTCTAGAGAATGTGGTAAAATCAGTTAGCTTAGTAAGGTTTAAAAAAAAAAAAAAAAAGTCTGGATAATTTCCTAAAAGTCCATAAGACATTAAGATGGGATTTGAAAAATCCACTGCTTATTTCTAGGATAAGCAGCATAAAATCTCTTACTTTTTTGGGATCTTGCCAAGTACATGTGACCTGGATTGGCCAGTATTTGAAACAGGACACTGGCCTTGATGGCCAGAATGAGCATGCTAATGTTATGTTACATTACATTAGGGATTTATATTCCACCATTACCTTGCGGTTCAAGGCGGATTACAAAAGAGTTAAAGAGGGTATTTTACAAAAAGTTTCTGGTCCTTTTGGGGGGAAAAAAAAAAAGAGTAGAGCAGGTTGATTTGGGGGTTCGGGGGGTAAGAAGGATGAAAGAAGGAAGCTTGAGAGGTTAGGACTTTTTCAGGGATTTTTTGAAAAGTATAGTCTATTTCTTTTCTGAAAGTTTTGTAATCTGGGGTCGTTATCAGAAGGTTGACGATTTGGTTGTTTATTTTTGCTGCTTGAGTGGCTAGGAGGCCATCATATAGTTTTTTTCAGTTTAACTTCTTTGATTGGCGGGTGTGTGAATGGGGTGTGAGTTTTCCTATGTTTGGTTGAGGTGGTTTGGATGAGGCGGTTGTTCAAGTAGGTTGGGCTATCTCCGTTTAAAGTTTTAAATAGTAGACAGTAGAATTTGAATAGTATTCTTGCTGGAATTGGAAGCCAGTGAGAGTTGAGGTATGCCTCTGTGATGTGGTCGTGTTTCCTCAATGAGTAGGTGAGTCTTAGAGCTGTGTTTTGAATTGTTTGTAGTTGTTTCGTTATTGTAATAGGGCACAGGAGATAGAGAATGTTGCAATAGTCTAGTAGTCCTAGTATTAGCGATTGTACTATGAGCTGAAATTGTGTTTTCTCAAATAATTTTCTGACTTGTTTTAAGTTTCTCATAACTACAAATTATTTCTGTATTGTTTTATTGATTTGCGGTTGCATGGTGCAGCATCTGTCTATTGTTATTCCTAGTAGTTTTAGGGTGGGTTGTATGGGGTAGTCAATTGCGTTGATTTCTATGTTGGTTATGGTTTTGTTATTTTCGAGGAGGATAAATTTTGTTTTGTCTGGGTTCAGTTTCAGTTTTTGATCTTTCATCCAAGTCACTACTGTTTGAAGTGTTTGGTGTAGTGTGTCTGTCATGGAGGGCTTTGGTTTATCAAAAGGTATGAGAATGGTGATGTCATCTGCATAACTGTAGGAAGATAGGCCTAGTTTGTCCAGGTGAGCACCGAGGGAGGCAGTGTAGAGGTTGAAAAGAGTAGGGGATAGTGGCAATCCTTGGGGTACGCTGCAGGGGTTTGACCAAGTTTCTGATTTTACTCTGTAGGTTCTGGATTTTAGGAATCCTTCGAACCATGAGTATACTTTCTGTGATACCTATTGTGTCCAAAATTTGTAGTAGGATGTTATGGTCCACCAGGTCGAATGAAGCGGTCAGGTCCAGTTGTATGAGCATCATTTTTTTCCCCTGTACTGAGGTGTTGTCTAGCAGTGTCCATGAGGGATCCTAATAGCGTCTCTGTGCTGAAGTTGGTTCCGGATTGCATGGGGTAGAGTATATTGCGGTCTTCTAGATAATTGGAGAGGAGTTTGGCTACTAGCCCTTCTATTATTTTGACATATAGCAGTATGGAGGTAATGGGTCTGTAGTTGGATGGATGGTCCGTTGGTCCTTTAGGGTCTTTTAGGATCAGGGTGATGATGATTTTGCTGAATTCAGTTGGGAAGATGCCGTTTATGAGCGTGGTTTGTATCCAATGTAGGAGAAGAGATTGATATTTAGTGCTGGAGGATTTTAAGAGATATGGAGGACAGTGATTGAGATCACATGAAGCATGGCTGTACTTTTTGTAGAGCTTGTTGAACTCGGGCCATTGTATGTTGGGGAATTGGGACCATGTTCTATCTGCTACAGTTGAGTCTTTATCTGTGGGATGTATTGTGAATTCCATAATGTGGGTTGGGGCATCATTGATGGTAGCTCTGGCATTTTTAATTTTGCTCTGGAAGTGTTCTGCTAATAGGGTGGCTGAGGGTGGGGGGAGGTATTGATTGTGGTTAGGTAGGGTTTGGTGTCTGTTAGGTCTTTTAGTATTTGAAATAGTTTTTTAGTGTCCTGGGTTTCTGTGCCTATCAGGCTGGTGTAGTGTGCTCTTCTCTTGTCCTTTAGTTGAAGTTTGTATTGTTTGTTAATTATTTTCCAGGCTGTTTTTGTATGACCTAGGTTAGTTTTTCTCCATTTTCTTTCTAGTTGTCTACATTGACTTTTGAGGAGTAGTAGATAGTTGTCAAACCATTTGTCTGATCGTCTGCTGATTCTGGTTTTGGTTTGTACTGGTGCTAGTTCATCAAGGGTGTTGGTGCTCAATTTATCCCATTGTGAAATGAAGTCTAGGGGGTTGCTTTCTTGGATTGTTTCATCTATTTTAGACCAGAATTTGGAGGGTTCAATGTGTTTGCATGAGGTGTAAGTTATTTTTTTGGATTTTAGTAAGGTTTTGTTTTTGGTCCAGTTGATGTTGAAGATGTATGTGTAGTGGTCTGACCAGAGGGATCGTGTCCATGTTCCATTAGATGTATGAATTTCTGTTAGAGAAGGTTGATGAGTCATGAAGGCTGTGATATCAAGTTGGTGACCTTTCTCATGAGTGGTTTGTGGATTTAACATTTGGAAGGATAAGGCGTTGAGAAATGAGAGAAAGTTATCTACTTGTTTAGATGAATGGTCTTCAAGGTGTAGGTTAAGATCTCCTAGGATAAGGTTGTAGGTTTCTGTTAGTGAGTTTTAGTAAATGAAGTCTTCAAATTCAGGTTTTGCTGTATTCCAGTTTCCCGGTGTTAAGTAACAGAACATGCAGTTTAGTGTGTCTTTTAGTGTGGTGCCTGCGAGTTGACATGCTAGAAGGTTCATGTATGGGGTGGATGTTTTTTCAATTACATTTAAGATTAGGATGTCTTTGTTTTTGAATTCTTTATTCATTTTGGCATATTACAACAAGTGTAATAGATAAAATCATATGAACTTATAAATACACACTTAAGAACATAAGAACATATGTGTAGTGGTCTGACCAGAGGGATCGTGTCCATGTTCCATTAGATGTATGAATTTCTGTTAGAGAAGGTTGATGAGTCATGAAGGCTGTGATATCAAGTTGGTGACCTTTCTCATGAGTGGTTTGTGGATTTAACATTTGGAAGGATAAGGCGTTGAGAAATGAGAGAAAGTTATCTACTTGTTTAGATGAATGGTCTTCAAGGTGTAGGTTAAGATCTCCTAGGATAAGGTTGTAGGTTTCTGTTAGTGAGTTTTAGTAAATGAAGTCTTCAAATTCAGGTTTTGCTGTATTCCAGTTTCCCGGTGTTAAGTAACAGAACATGCAGTTTAGTGTGTCTTTTAGTGTGGTGCCTGCGAGTTGACATGCTAGAAGGTTCATGTATGGGGTGGATGTTTTTTCAATTACATTTAAGATTAGGATGTCTTTGTTTTTGAATTCTTTATTCATTTTGGCATATTACAACAAGTGTAATAGATAAAATCATATGAACTTATAAATACACACTTAAGATATCTTTGATTAGGATTGCTAGTCCTCCTCTTTTTTTCTCTCTGCAGACCACTGTTATTTTGTATCCCTGTGGGCAGGCTTCCGTTATTCTGGGATCTGGTCCGAAGTTAGCCAGGTTTCTGTGAGGAAAAGGCAGTCCAGGTTTTCGTTTATTATCCAGTTTTTAATAAGTTCTGTTTCTGGGCCTAGGGCTCTGATGTTTAGGTAGGCACATATAAGTGTAGTGGTTTCTGAATGATAATTGTGAGTTGTTTTAGGGTAGATGAGTGATTTAGGGTGAGGGTGAGGTTTGGTCTTAGGGTGTGTTGGTCTTCTTCCCCATACTTGAGTGATGGGATGTTGAATGCTGTGTTGTTGGTTCGAGTTTCTGTCTATTGAGATTCTTCTGTTAGGGTGATGGATTTTGTTTGTCGTAGAGGGGGGTGTTGGGAGGATGTTGTTTGCTACTGCTTCCCAGCTGGTTATAAGGAGTATCAGTATGGTGTTCTGGGCTTGTGATAGTAGCTTCATTTTGGTGGTTGGGGGAAGGTACTTGAGGAGCTGACGCTCTCGGTGATAAGGTTGTTATCCTTACATTGTATCTGGGTGGTTAGAGGTAGGAGTTTTTATGGTAGTGCTGTGGGAATATTAGTTTGGGAGAGGAGGTTGCGAATTTGAATGGGTTTTAAAGAAATTGAGTGGATTATGTTCTAAGATTTGTATGATTGCACATAGGAGCAGACTTCATTCATGGAATATTATAACTTCACGGAAAGTTCGTGATTAAGATAAGCACTTTGAAGCCACTAGCATGACATTTTCTGCAGAAGCATGAATATCTGGGGACTTTCACCGATTTTCACTTGAAGTATAAGCTATTTTCTCAAGTGCAGCTTGTTTTACTCCAAAAAAAAAAAAAAAAACCCCCACACAAATTTTGAATAATTTTCATTTAGATTTCTGTACATGCAGAGCTAGAAGAGACGATCACTTTGGGGCTGATTCTGGAAGTGGCATCCGCCACATATCAATCACCAACAAGCGCCGCTTCCAGAATTATGGCTTGATGAGACCCTAGGCACTTGCAACATAGGCCAGGGTTTCACAGGCCTACATTTTCGGTTCCCAGGGTCACATCAGAATTGCAGTCAGCGGCGCATAGTGACGCCTAAGTCTCGTGCTGCCCCTAACCACGCCTCAGCATCAATGCGTGCTGCCAGCCGCCAAGGAGATTGGTGCTGGTCAGGAAGGCTGTTAAGCGGTGGCTATTTTTAAATCACCTTTTAATTGGTTTTAAATGACACCGTCAATTACCGCATTATCACCAATTAAAGCAATTAAGTAAGGTGGTGGTAGGACACCTCCGCTGCCCTTCAGTGGTCTGACGAGAATCAGCCCCTTTATGACTAGCCCTTTGTTAAATTGAATATCTCAGTATAAGACTAAGAGAATATTGTGGCTGGGAGAAATAGTTTCTATACTAGAGTCCCAAAAACAAATTCTTTCTCCCACCCCTGTAGCCTCAGGAAAAGACAAGGAGGCCTTCCCCCCTCCTTATATGTAGTCATCGACAAAATGATCCACTGGGTAAAGTGGGGGGCATCAGTACAAATAAATCCTGAGTCACATAAAATGCAGCAGCAATTCCAAACTTGCAGACAAGGTGATGAATTATCTAGTTAGTGTCTCTACCGTATTTTCCTTATTCTTTATTCTCTATGCTGCTGGTTACAGCAGTGACTGAAAGCCAAGGAAGCCAGATCCTACTGATGCTTGTGTCACTTAATCCTCCATTGCCCCAGGTACTAAAACAGACAAGCTTTCTGGGGACAAGGAAATACCTTCAGTACCTGACCATAACTCATCTTGAGCAACTGAAAAAAATGTGCGTACAGACAGTACACAGAATGCCTATTAGGAAAATTAACTCACAGTCTCAATCGAGGTTCAACACATCTGACAAAATAATCAAACTCATCTTCGTCCTCTTCATCCCATCTCCTCCAGATGTGCCGATAGAAAAATCTTTAAAACAAAAGGATGAAAAAATGCTAGGAAGAAAAACTCAAAACCAGAAACCACCCAAACTATAAAGAGATTATGTACTTACCCTGGTAAGCTCTTTTCCAGTAGATAGGTGAGGCATTCTAGACAGTAGGGTTATTTCCCCATAGCCACGTGCTGCTGCAGAAGGAATCCACTCCGGATTTTTCACTCTGCCTCTGTTGTACTTCTCTGGGCTCTCTAGCTCTACCTTCAGTTAGTACCCAAGCATGTAGAGCCACCCAATACACGTGAATTTTGTAGCAACAGGCTTAAACTAAGCGATCTGCTCAAAAGTAATTAAACAGTACCATTAACCGCCAACACAGGCTTCAAAGGAGCCAGAAACTACTCCCCGATAAATTGAAACATATATACAAATTCTTCCCAGCCCTCAAGAGCCAACAGCATCCGAGAATCAGCTTGGAGAAGCATAAACAGACTGAAAACTGTAAGTAGACACAGGAAGGGCAGGAGTCTAGAATGTCTCACCTATCTACTGGAAAAGAGCTTACCAGGGTAAGTACATAATTTCTTTTTTCAGTGTAATAGGTGAGACATTCTAGACAGTAGGGACGTACAAAAGCAGTCCCCCCGAAAGTTAGGGCGGGCTTGCAGCACTGACCCTTAAGACTGAGGCCCCAAAGGTGGAGTCCTGTCATGCCACCATGTCCACTCTTTAAACTTGGCAAATGTGAGAAAAGAAGACCACATTGCCATTCTGCAAATCTCCTCTGGGGAGACAGCTCTAGCTTCGGCCCACGAGAAGCCACACTCCTAGTAGCATGTGCCTTGAAGGAAACAGAAGACTGTTTCCCAGCAACAAAATGGCTCTATGGATCCATCTGGAAATTGTGGTCTTGGAAGCGGGAGCACCCCGCTTAGCTGAATGAGTCAGCACAAACAAATGGTCAGAGAGACGAAATTCGTTAGTGATCTCCGAATAATGCAGAAGAACTCTGTGCACATCCAATTTCTTCAGCAGTCAACCATATGTCCTGGAACCAGTAGGCTGAAAGGTAGGCAAGCTCACTTCCTGATTAACATGGAAAACCACTTTTGGCAAGAAGGAAGAAACCATCCAAAGAAAAACCCCAGTCTCCGAAATATAAAGGAAAGGTTCTCTGCAAGACAGAGCCTGTAGTTTTGACACATGTTGCGCCGAAGGAATGGCACCAGAAAAATGGTCGAGCATCAAAGCCAAAAGGGAAGCATCTCGAAGGGGCTCAAAAGGTGCCTCGGAAAGGCTAGATGGCACCAGGTAAAGGTCGCTGAACTGGCGGTCTGACCCAAAGAAACCCCTGTATAAATCCAGCGACAGCAGGAAGAGACAATGAGGACAGACACTTTCGGGATCTAAAACAAGAAAGAGAGTCCAGTCACCTGAACCCGAAGAGAAGCCACAGAGAACCCTTTATCCAGACCAGCCTGAAGGCAGGTGAGAATCAGTAAGATTGGAAGGCCTTCCAAGCCTTAACGTAAGCCAAAATCGTGAACAACTTCTTAGGACTCAAGAAGAGTATCAACAACCACAGCAGAATATCCTCTGAGCTCTAAGGCTGTGAGCTCAAGAGCTATGCCGTAAGAGCAAAGAGACTCAGAACCTCCAAGGACACTAGACTCAGTGGGAAGAGGTCCAGACAGCCGCTCAGCCGAAGGCTGCACCTCCTGCGTAGATGAATCAGATCTGCATATCCATAAGGCTAATCTGGAGACACCAGAACTACATGGCCCAGATAGGCTGTGATCTGTCGAACGATCTGCTCGAACATCGGCCAAGGAGTAAAAACATGCAGGAGAATCTCCTGAGGCCACGGCTACACCAGAGCATCTAGCCCCTCGCTTCTAGGTTTGGTCTGCGACTGACTAAGTGATCCACTTTCTTGATTCTTGCCGTGGCTAGGAGGCTGAAGCAGGCCCAACCCCAGCACTTCACTACCGCTGCAGACAGGGCTCATTCACCCGGATCTAGAATCTGTCTGCTGAAGAAGTCTGCTTGAACATTGTCTACTCCCACCACATGTGCTAGGAGGTGTTCCGCCTAAAGAGCAAGAAGGTGGGCTTCCTGAGCCAGAGCAGTGCTCTTGATCTTAAATAAGCGCAGGACCACAAAAGCATCCCCAGGCTCCAAATATCCCAGAGGGATCCACTGATCTAGCACTCAGTCCCTGATCTCCTGCCTCAGGAAGCACTGCGCCTGCAAATAAGGGGTCAGCAAGTAATCCGCTTCAGGATCCTCCCAGATCAGGGTCAGGAAGCATAAGCACACTGGCAGGCCGAATCGAGGAAATGTCCAAAGGAGTAACACCACCGAGAGATGCTGTGGAGGTGGATTGTGACTGCACAAGGGGAGAACACTGGTTCTGAGGTTCAGAGCACTAAAATTTCCTAAATTCAGAAAACGTATCTGGCTCCTGGAGCATAGAATCACCCTAAGATGACTAAAATTTGCGTATCTTAGGCTGCGAAGGGTCCGCAGCCTGGCAGATGGAATTACCAGCTGTGCCGAGCCCCGAAAGTCACCCCACTGGGCTAGCTGAGCATTTGGTCATCTGCTTCAGCAGGGGAGAGGCTAAGCTGGACGTTGCATTACGTAGCTCACAAACGCTCTAAAAATGCTAAAATTTGTGCAATTCTGGCAAGAACCCACATGAGGAGAGCCCAGGGACTCCATCCCAGCAGGTTTCCAGGCAAAATTTACAGTTTTGAAGAAGCAGGGAGCTTTAGAAAAAGATATTGCTAAAAATCCAAGATGGCCACCATTAAAAAATTTGCGCCAGAATTGCAATATTTTTCACACTTCCCAAACTCTAAAAACGGTGATTTTAGGATTTTTCAGGAGGGAGAACATAGGGGAACATTCAGAAACACTCAAAACTCCACTTTTCCAAATTCTTTCGATTCCTCTTACAGGCTTTTAGCTTGTGTGCTCACTGTGATCTGACAGAATCTGTGCTGTAGCCTGTTTTCAGCTCTCTCACAATAACTGGATGAGAAAATTCACTGCTACAATGCTGGGAATGGTGCTGTAAAGCTGATCTTCAGGCTGCCAGTCAGACTCCTAGTCTGACTACACCTCCACCCCTGCGGACCACCGGATGTGCACTGGGACAGGCAGAGGCACGAAGACACCACCAAGCCTCCTAAGGGCGCCTAACAGCCTGCACTCAACCTTTGCTTAATAGGTGAGACCATGTCAGGGATGGCCCTGAGCTCCAGAGAAAATTATGCAGGCTGGCCAACAGGTACCCAGTGGGATTGGCTCCAAGCTGAAATTTGCTCCAAGCTGAAAAAGGTAAGAAATTACATCGAATTTAAAATAATAAAATGGGGAGAGCAGAAAAAAACACTCCTGCAGGCATGCTTACAGAAAGAAAGAACTGAAGGTGGAGCTAGAGAGCCCAGTGAAGTACAACAGAGGCAGAGTGAAAAATCCAGAGTGGATTCCTTCTGCAGCAGCATGCAGCTATATGGAAATAACCTAAATGTCTCTAGAATGTCTCACCTATTGCACTGGAAATAGTAATTAGTAAATTACAATTGCAATTGGACAGACTGGATGAGCCAGTTGAAGAGCATTTTTCCAAAACATGTCTTTTTTTTTCCAGTTTTGAACCATGAAATTAATTTTGTTTATCAAGGCAAAATTCATTTACTTTAGCTTAATCCTGTGTCAAAACTCACTCTCCCCGCTCTGCATAAAACGTAGATGACATCTTTTGGTATATCTACTTTATACATGAGAATATCCTGCACAGTTTCGTAAAGCTTTTTCCCATGTTTAAGAAATGCTTTGTGCCAGAGGTTCTCACCCAGCCAAATTTCAGAAAATTACATAATGCATATGTATGAGATAGATATGCACACAATGAAGATAGTGCATACAAACTTATTTCATGCATTTTCATTGTGAATAGCCTGAAAACCTAACTGGCCAGGTGTGCCCCGAGGGCTGGATTGAGAACTCTTGCTTTACACACAGAAAATGCTTCATAACATTATCTCATGCATACAGACTGAGCTCAGAGGCATTCTGGAAGGCAGTTTGTTTAGTGAACTCCACTATACATCATTAGACTTCTGTTGCTTTCTTCTCACTTGAAACTGAAATCTTGGGGCTGTGAAACAGGATTGCTTTGTGGCTAGGCTCTGCTATCAGAGTCTCTGTAGTTAATTTTCTAATTCAATTTGATTTTCTAAATCAATTTGAGCAGTTTGTCACCTCTGCGACTGAGTTTGTGGAAAGCTGGATGAAAGCAGACCTCCAGTTCCTCACCACGGACTCTGTTCTAGCTGCAAAACCTAAGGTTCCACACCCTCTCGTACCTGATGTGCTCTATTGCCAGTACTGTCTGATCAAATTCTCCCGATTCATCAAAAACTACACACAGCTCCTGCAGTGGCACCCGCTGCTCCTTTGCCTTCAGCAACTCTCTCAGGCACTCCTCCGTGAAGGCTTGAGTGTTTGACTCACACAGGAAAGGCTCACTCAGCCTCACTACAGCCTTCAGCGTGCTGTACTCCACATCTACCACCTGGAAGTCAGAACAGAAAACCATATGAATATAAAATTTTAGGACTGGAGGGGAATCTCAGGAGACCATCTGGAGCAACCCCCTCCCCACCTCCCCCCGCACCTACAGGCAAAACTCTACCATTCCTGTATCATCCTGTATTTGGATTTTGACAAAATATCTCATGAAAGACTTCTGAGGAAATTAGAAAGTCATGAGATAGAAGGTAATGTCCTATTATGAATTAAGAACTAGTGGAAAGATAGAAAAACACAGAGGTTTAAATGGTTAATATTCTCAATGGAAGAAGAGTAAATAGAGGGGTTCCCCAAGGGTCTGTGCTGGGACTGCTGCTTTAACAGTGAGATAATTAAATTTTCCGATGACACAAAGTTGTCCAAAGTTGTTAAGTTGCAAGAGGATGATTTTTAATGTGAACAAGCAAAACCAAGAAAACAAGCGACGATGATTCTGAAATGGACTTTAATGAAAAAAATCAAAGTTCAAAATATACAATAAAATAATCCTTATGAAAAAATAGTAAATAATCCACATAAAAATCAAAAGGTCATTTGGGTCCTGTGCTACTAGCGGACTATGTCCTTCTGATTTGTATGTGGATTATTTACTATTTTTTCAAGATGATTATTTTATTGTATACAGTGGTGCCTCACACAACGAACTTAATTCGTTCCAGGAGCAAGTTTGTTATGCGAAAAGTTCGTTATGTGAAACGCGTTAAGCGCAGTGACTAACGACTGCCTGCAGCGCCTGCGCGGAAGGATGCAATACATCGGCAGCGATCGTGGAAGCTCGGGCGACTTTGTTGTGTGAAACGAAGTTCGTTGTATGAATCATGACATGAAGTTCGTTGTGTGCAGCGTTCGCTGTGCGAGGCGTTCTTTATGCGAGGCACCACTGTATTTGGAACTTTGATTCTTTCATTAAAGTCCATTTCAGGATCATCGTCACTTCATAGTGTTTTCTTGGTTTCTCTTGGATTCTTATCGCTGTGGATTTCCTGGGGTCAATTCTCTTTGGTTTGTAATGTGAACAATCGCAAAGTGATGCATGTAGAAAAGAGGAATCTGAAATATAGCTACATGATACAGGGTTCCACACTAGGAGTTACCACCCAGAAAAAGGTTCTAGGTGTCATAGTTGAGGATACATTGAAACCCTCAGCTCAATATGCAGCAGCAGCTAAGAAAACAAATAGAATGTTAGGAATAATTAGGAAAGGCATGGAGAACAAAGATAAAAATGTTATCCGACCATGTGCCTCAGGCCCTGCCCCCAGGAGGGACCTAAGGCTCCCGGGCCTATTCTGATTGGCCCAGGCGCCTTAGGCCCCACCAGTAGGCGGAGCTTTGGGACGGATGGGCCAATCCGGCCTCATTCCGTCGATGGCTGCCTGCCGGACAGGCGGGTTTGGCTCCCGTCTGTCCGGCCAACTACAGAAAGGTACGGGGAGGGGGGTTGGGGGTGTCGTGGGGGTCGGCCAGGGGGGTCGCGGGTCGGCTGTGGGGGCGGTCGGAGGTTCTTGGGGGGGGCGGTCGTTGGGGGGAGGGGGGGTTTGCGTCGAGGGCAGGAGGGCCTGGGATCCCTCCTGCCCGTAATGTAGTGCAGGGTGGGGGTAGGGGGTCGCCGTGGCCAGGAGGACTTGGGCTCCCTCCTGGCCCGATATTGTCGGGGAGTTGGGGAATCGGCGGGGCAAGAGGGAGCTCAAGCCCTCTTGCCCCGATCGTGTCGGGGAGTCGGGGGGGCAAGAGGGCTTGAGCTCCCTCTTGCCCCGATCGTGTCGGGGGTGCCAGGGACCACACGGAGTCACCCACCGTACCACCCGATTCGGGTAAGCGCAGGTATCGGTGGGTGGCTTATTTGCGGGGGGGTGCCTTATTTTACATTTTTTTCTAAAAAGGGGGGGCTGTCTTATTTGATGGCCCTGCCTTATCATCGGGGAAACACGGTAGAAAAAAAAAAAAAAAATGAACAGTTAAGTCCCAGTTTTTGCCGCTGAGACTCTGCCCTCTCACTGTAAAATTAGACTCTACTTAGTCTGTCTTTAAATTTAAAAAATGTGTGTTGTTTTAAAAAACAATTATGTTTTTAGATGTATCTAAATAAAAATAATAACCAAAAATTTATCTTTTTTTATGTCATCTTAGCATATTTTATGCTACAGAACGAATTATTTTTTTTAACATGTATTGTTATGGGAAAACGCGTTTCACATAACGAACTTTTCGCATAACAAACTTGCTCCTGGAACGAATTAAGTTCGTTGTGTGAGGCACCACTGTATATAAAAACAAATCAGTATCCCTTCAAAGATAGGCACAAGTAGAAGATTTAAAACAAACCAGAGAAAATATTTTTTCACTCAACGTATAAACTCTGGAATTCATTGTTGGAGAATGTTGTGAAACCAGTTAGCTAGGCAGTGTTTAAAAAAAGAAGATTTGGATAATTTCCATAAGCCATTATTGAAATAGCTTGGGGAAAAATCCACTGCTTATTCCTAGAATAAGCAGCATAAAATCCGATAACTAGTCTAAGCCTTTCATGATGCCATTTATATTGAGTAATTGTGCTCTACTGACTTTCATGACAATGGAGAATAACCCCCCCACCCCTTTTTTGATATCTGAATCTAGCAAGTCACCCCCTCCATCTTCTGTTACCAGCTAATTAAAAGAACTCACCCTCATATAGTAGTTCTTAGTTCAGTCCTCAAAACACAACCGTCAGTTTAAGATATTCATAGTGGATGTGTATGAGATAAGCAGACCATACAAATTTCTCTCATGCATACTCATTGTGTATATCCTGAAAACCCAGCTGACTGGGTGTGTCCCGAGGATTGAGTTGAGAACTGCCACTTTACAGGGAGCCTGACACAGAAGATAACAACTCACAGCATATTCTTCCACCAGTTTTTCTGACAAAGCAGCTATTAGAATTTACCTATGGAAAGTACATATGGGTTTAGGAGCTTGGTCTGAGGATGTCGCTGGCCCAGAGGCTCAGTTCCCTCTTACTCGAGTGTGCATATATACATTAGAAAGCTGCACAGGAACAGGTTGGCGTGGATCCTCTTCATGGTTATGAAAATCCCACAGGAATGTGCAAGCCTCTCTGTGACCTTTCTATTCACCCAGGGTCCAAGAACCACCTCCTCCTATGTTCAGAAAAATTCAGTACAGCCATACTTGCTCTCTGCCCAAAAGACAGCGGCAGTGATTCCTAAACACTGCCAGAAGCCTTCTCTGACACGTTCCAAGCAGAACATGTCAGAGGCAAGGCTTCTAGGTCAGCAACCAGCAGCATCTAAGAACTGCTACCCATGGACTTTTGAAGAAACACACTGGAGACAGAGAGAGTTGTTGAACAGAAGAGGGCGCAAGACAAGTTGCATAGGTGGGGTGGCAGAGAGAGGAGAACTGTTGGGACATCGGGGAGGGGAAGAGAAAGGGAATATTATTGGACATGGGTGTAGACGCAAGGGTCTCAACATCCCTCCTTGAGGGCTGCAATCCAGTCGGGTTTTCAGGATTTCCCCAATGAATGAATATGCATGAGATCAATGTGCATGCACTGCTTTCAATGCATATTCATTGGGGAAATCCTGAAAACCCGACTGGATTGCAGCCCTCAAGGAGGGACTTTGAGATATGTGCACAAGGGGAAAAAGAAGAAAGAGGGAGCGAGAGAATCCTCTCCATATACCTGGTTTGGTCATTGCAGTTATAGCACCTGGCTGGGAGCCATACATTAGGCACTCCTTTGAGGACTAGAAAATCTTAGACCCTAAATTTGGCCACTATGTAACAATTATATGAGGGCTATAACTTCCTAGTTTCCCTGGAAAATACTGCATTCACAACCTGCTCAGTTGAACCCGAGTCCAAAGACCATCTGCATAAACCACCACAATGGACAACTTACGGATATTTCCTGTACCCCAGGCCTTCTTAGACCATTCCGGTTCTTCCTTTTATAGCAGAATGGTCTTTCCAAATACAATACTATAAATGCCTTGTTTTCTTGTCAAGCCATAGCTCAAAAGCAGAAAAATGTTATTGAGACACAACCCATAAACCTCTCTGATTCTCTAGGACCAATTGTTACAATACCTTTACATTTAACAAAATTTAATTTACCTCAACCAGCACCTCAAAGACATTTGTCCGCCAGATCGCTGCCCAGCCAGACGGCTCGAGGAACTTCTCCAGATACTCCATAGTGAACTGCAGAACCTCTGAGGGCTTACAATCAGCTGCAGGAAAGAAAATAAAACCTCATCAATTGAAAGAAGTTAAAATAATACAACGTAGGTTTTAGGCATCACTGACAATTTTTTTTCTGCATTTTTGCATCACTTTAAACCCTTATTTACTAAGCTGCACTAAAAATTCAGTTACAATGCTGAAACAGCAAAAGCTCTGCATTAACTGTTGGGGGTGTTTCCAGCATTTTTGGGAGGACAGCTATGCTATTAGTAGAGCAAAATCTACTACAATGCATTAACTACAGGTCCCCCTCCATATTCACAGGTTCAGCACGCATGATTTTGATTATTCATGGTTTTCATCTCGCTGATATACCTGCTGGTTGATGGACGTAATCCCACTAGTCTGGATTCATCTGCTGTTGATGACAAGGAATGGGTCTTTGAAATATTTTTCATGGCACCACACAATGGTTTTCTGTTCTTCAGGTTGGGGAGGGGCAAAGCTTGGCATGCAAGCTGAGAGGACACAAGGAGTAAGGGCCCTTATAAAGATAATTTTCTGTCCTGAGCTCTACTTCTGCTCCTATCAAGTCATCTTCCAAAAGCTCAAAGAATGATTCACAATTTACAGTTTCCTCAGGGTTGAGACACCATAAGAGATCTTCTGACAAAAGCTACCAACTCTTAACTGGATCCATCATAATCATCATCTTATGTGGATGTTAACCTACAGTTATTATGGGTTAGATTAATCATTAGCTCTTTATTACTAGTCTACAAGGGCTGCTGCCATGGATATACACAAATGCAATGTGGAGGGCATTGATTTGGGCTCTATGTAGCAACTGCACTCACCTTCTCTGTGATCCCTCACCCTCAGAGGCAAAGCCTAAGTGCTATCATGGTTTTTATTGCACATTGTTTTGAGCCAGGCAGGTCCATATTTATTGCTTGGGCCCGGATCTCCAGAGTTGTTAAAGGTAAGAGAGAGATTACCTCTAACTAGCATGTGCTGCCTGAATTTGTTTAGAGCATCTATGATATATTATTGTTATAAAAGACCTCCCCTCCCTATCTCAGGGTGTGCTAAACTTAGCATCCAAGGCTATGCCCACAATGTCCGAACTATGACTGCCTTGGTAGCTCATTTCTGTGCTTGTGATTGTTGCTCTGACATTGTTTTCCAAAAAGTTTGGTGTATTAATAGAAGGAGGCATAGCCCCTAATGGGGCACAAAAGATAAGTGTTTTACTTCCTATAGCACCTTATGCACTTTATATTTATTGTAATTATTTAAAATAATTTAAAAATACACAGCACTAGTCACTTTACCAAGCCCAATGATGAATATACCACCCCAGTAAGGGCATGAAAAACGATTTAAGCAATGCCTTAGGTATTTGAGGTCGGGTAATTTAATGTACCGGTAACTTGATACGAATTTGTTCTCCACCTCAATTGAGGACATCTGCAAAGCGGCCACTACTGTTTAGAGCAGGGGTGTCAAACTCAATCACATTAAGGGGTTGAAATCCAAAACACAGGCTAAGTTGCGGGCCAGACCTCGCCCCCATAATACTAATTGTAACAACATTTTTTTCATTCATTTTTCATATTCACACACAATATAATCTTATTAACAACACATAATACTTAACCACAAAATTAAACTATACAAAGCACACTGTATGTATGCTTCTCAACATTCATTCCTACCAGAACACAGATAACCCCTATGCAAATATGGGACCAAAAACTAAAAGTACTAATATATACAAACAAAACCCTAAGATTCAAGACTCTGTATGCAGTACAACCCCAGAGAAAAAGAAACAAGTGTATTTCTACCTGAACAGTGCAAAATGTAGACAGCAGATGAAAATTCTCAAAATTGACACAATTCAATGACTAAATGGAAAATAAAATCATTCCTCCAACTTTTGTTGTCTCGCTCCCTCCATGCTGTGCCTCAACTAGGTACCTCCCTCCAGCAGGTGTCTTACCTTCTGGCCGGCTCCCGCCTGGCCATTTTATGCAGCTCGTGGTGCAATCGATGCGGCGTTTTCATTGCCATCGCCAGTGTTATCTCCTGGCCAGCTCCCTCCTCCTCACTGCCACAGTGTGAACCAAGTTGCAGGCAGTGGCTCCTCGCGCGTCCATGCCTCATCCAGAAGCATTCCCTGACGTTGTGACGTCAGAGAGACTTCCAGTTCAGACGCACGTAGGAGCCGCCGCCCGCTGCTTTGTGCACTGTGGCAGTGAGGAGGAGGGAGCTGGCCAGAAGATAACATTGGGGCGGCAATGAAAACGCCGCATTGCATTGTGGGCCACATAAAACAGCCAGGCGGGCCGGATTCAAACAATGGGCCTTGAGTTTGACACCTGTGGTTTAGAGCAAAACTCCAGGAGAGACGGTCAGTTTGGACAAGCAGTTCTACAAAATCTATTTACTTCCTGATCACCAACTTTCCCCTCCAAACCTTTTGGGTTTTGCTAGCATCATGTTGATATATCCATTATCCTCATTCAGAGTCATGATCCTGGTAGCTTGGAAGTCCCACATGTGAGATATGCTTGCTTGTCCTCAGAGAAAGGAAAAACTGTTACCTGTACTAGGTGTTCTCCGAGGACAAGCAGGCATTATATTCTCACAACCCACTCACCTTAGCTTTATTACTGAACTGTAGGCCCCAGAAGTCAATGCTGGGCAGGAAGGCACCAGCACACATGCAGTATGGGCAATGCCTTAAAATTTAAAGTGACAGTGCACTTGATAGTATCCATACTGAATTCCATGGATGACATCACCCACATGTGAGATAGTGGTTGCTATGGATGGGAAGATTGAATGGGCCATTTGGCCTTTATCTGTTATCAACAAATTGAAACTTAACGCCACCAAAGCCATTTGCTTCTACACCACGCAACAGAACGCTATGAAAACATCCTCCTTCACTCTGGCATCACCCTCACAATGGAGAAATCCACTAAAGTGCTCGGATGTATCTAAGATGACACTCTCACGATGGAACTACAAATCTCTAATCTTCGAAAAAAGACCATCTACACTATGCGAAAACTACGATTCACAAGGCCATACTTTCACCACATAATTTTGCTCTGATCATCCAGATAATGGTTTAGCATCAATTAGACTACTGCAACTCCGCCTGCCTAGGCATCAACACCACCCTTATCCACAAACTGCAGCTCATACAGAACACAGCCGTAAGACTGATCTTCAACCTAAAGAAACATGATTCAATCTCAACGTTCATCAAACAACTGCACTGGCTTTCAATATCATCCCAGATCAACTTCAAAATATCATGCATCTTACAACACATACTACACGGAAACTCAGCTGCCCCCCCTTATTCAGTTATTCTCAACGGCTTGGTCCACATCCAGAAGAATCCTTAACATAATTCAGCTAAACCTGCCATCCACAAAGAACCTCCACTACAAGAGAATCTTCCACGCCATGCTAACCTACTTGGATATAAAAACCTGGAAAGACCTCCCTGAAGCAATCAGGAAGGAGATCAACTACATCTCATTCCGAAAAAAAGCTGGAAACTCATCTCTTCGACAACTAATGCTTTTTGCTTATGCCTATCTTCCCTCCCTCCACCGAGGCCCCTCTTCTTGCTTCCCTTGCCCCTCCCTTTTCCCCCTACCTCACTTGATATCCAATCAGTCGCCTAGAGCTTGAATAGGTTTGTGCGATTCACAAATGAAAGATTAGATTAGATCATGTTTCTATAATGCCCGCTTGACCTCAGAGAATAACTATTGTATTGTATCATCAGAACTTGTCTGTCTCTTCTCTACCTTCATCTGCTGGTCAAAGGCTATAACCCAGTGGACTGGTCTATCTGGATGATAAGGAAGACCTATTAAGTTTCTTGCATATCAACCAGGAAAAACTATGAGGACACTGACTGTATTAATATAGACCAGTACAGAATTATTTTTTTTTTTTAATCTTCAGCTCAGTTCTCTTTATGCCTGATATGCCCAATTACTATGCACATACTTGAATATAAACTTAGAATATTTGGCCAAACATCAAAAATCACATCTCGATTTATATTTGTGCCATCTGCCCTTCCCCTGCACTGTCCTCCATGCCTCTCTTTACCTCTCTCTTACATGAAGTCAAGCAATCTTTTCTATCTGCCTCTGCAGATAGACAAAAGCGTGACAAAAAGTGTGGTCAGCCAGTTCCCACCCCCTTCTGTTTCCTACAGCCAATGGGAAAATTGGGGTACAACGGTTGGTATCCTATTAGGGTGGCTGAAAACTAGCTGACTAAATGAGAAGATAGACTTCTAGGGGTATGGGAGCATGTGTGAGAAAGAAACAAAAGACAGGGTAGGCAGAGTGAAATACTAGGGAGGTCTTTTGGCCATGTGCTTCTGCCAGTGGCATATTAAATTTCGATTTATTTTTTATATTTCCTTTAGGCACAGTTAATCAGGTTCTGAAAAGAGCTGCATCTGAGCCTCACTAATGTCTGCTGCCCCTTATCTCAAAACTAACTTCAGTGAAGAGAGGTCTCAGCTGCCAGCTCCTAATTTTGGGGGTGATCCTAACTTCTAAGAAAATATATCAAGGCTTGCTCTAAACCTTGCATAAACTGATGCCATAATCCAAACAGCAACCAGCAATGCTTTATCCAGAAATACCACCGTCAGAAGCGCCAAGCATCAAGCATGAGACAGCGAGGTTCAGAGCTGCCTCTTCTATGCAGTCTTTGGGATCAGCCCACAAAAAGAGGAGAGACAGCACAGAGTGTAAAAAGAGCCTCACCTAGAATATAATCCTGATAGGCCTTAAAGCGCTCATAGAAGAGAAGATGATTTGTCTGGAAAACTTCTGGGAAAAGCATATTCCCATTTGGCATAAGGCTTGGTAAGGCAGTTCCAGGTTTATCATGACTGCCATAATCACTGCTAGTGTCGTCTTCATCTTGAAACAGCTCTGAAAAACATCAAGTCCTTTGTTAATATCTCATATCCAACCCAGAGTTTGGTGCTGCTATACTCTGTACATTATCTATAATGCAGATTATTTCATTCAAATATTAAAGCCACCATCATCTCAGAATTCAGATTAGATAGTACATGAAGACTTCCATATACCATACTCTACCAGACCTACCTGAACAGACAAGAAGCCAAGAGAAAAAAAGTGTTTCTAAACATGGACATTAGCCCTGAATAACCACACAGACTCAATCCAGAATCCGCAGGCCATATATTACGTATTTCCCCACATAGAGGCCACAGCCTATACAAAGGTTTGTATAGGCTATGGGGCGGGGCGCAGCTTACTTAAATGGGGCAGCCTTTCTAAACCTTTAAAATAATCCCTCCCCCCAAGTACCTTTTTAAATCATCCACCTTCCGTAGCTTTTTAAAATCCCCCTGAAATACGTCCCATGCTGCCGGCTGCCTCTTTGAGTCTTGTGTCAAGTGGTGCTATATTCTGCAATATCTGCATCAAATTTTTGTTACAACCAGCACATATATTACAATAATCTAGACAAGTTAAGACTAAAAGCCTGGACTATTATTTGAAAGACTAAAGGTGTGAAATTAAAATGAATTTTTAGCCTCCATAGCACTCTAAACACCTTAACAGAAACTTGAGCTTCAAAAATAAGAAACTTATAACTTTATTATCAACAATAATCCCCAGTATTTTGAGTTCCTTTTCCAACAAATGTGTTGTGTCATTAATAGTGATATCATTCAGTGGAAGAAAGTTATAACTACCCCTCCCTCACAATCTATCTAATGAACCTTGGGCAATGGGGGGATTAGGTGACATAGAAACATAGTAGATGACGGCAGATAAAGACCCGAATAATCCATCCAGTCTGCCCAATCTGATTCAATTCAAATTTTTTCTTCTTAGCTATTTCTGGGCAAGAATCCAAAGCTCTACCCGGTACTGTGCTTGGGTTCCTACTGCTGAAATCTCCGTTAAAACCTACTCCATTCCATCTAAACCCTCCCGGCAATTGAAGCCCTCCCCAGCCCATCCTCCACCATATGGCCATATACAGACACAGACCAAATGGCCACCCCAGCCCATCCTCCACCAAATGGCCATATACAGACGCAGACAGTACAAGTCTGCCCAGTACTGGCCTTAGTTCAATTTTTAATAATATTTTCTGGTTCTAGATCCTCTGTGTTCATCCTCTGTGACTTCCCCAGGATCACAAGGAACAGCTGTGGGTTTGAACCTACAACCTCAAAATGCTGGGGCTGCAGCTTTAACCACTGCGCCACACTAATGAATATGCATGGAGCAGATTTGCATGCCTGGCACCTCCATTATATGCAGATCTGTCTCATGCATATTCATTAGGGCTATCCTGAAAATCCTACTGGCCTGGTGGTCCTCCAGGAGAGGGTTGGGAACCACTGGCCTAGAAGGTTGATTGGGCGGTACAAGAAATTTTAAATAAACTTGAGAACCCAAGTAACCCATAGAACAGTTTATTTATTACATCATTTAAGGCATATCTTACACCCATATGCAAAAGTAACCACCCCGACCCTTAGGAACTAGTTGTACCACCTTTAGCAGTAATAATTGTAGCCAAATACTTCCTATAATTTGATGTCTTTCATGTCCTTGCCCACTCATCTTTGCAGACCTGCTTTAATTCACACATTCATAGATTTTTTTTTTGTGCGTGAATTGCTGGTTTCAGGTCCTGCCACAGCATCTCTAGTGAGTCCAAGTCAGGAGTTTGGCTAGGCCAATCAAAAAAATTTTAACACTGTTTCTCCTCTGCCATTCAGATGCAGGCTTGCTTTTATATTTTATATCATTGTCTTGCTGCATAACTCAATTATGCTCGAGTACAAGAATAAATTCACGTAAACTATTCTGAGCTCTCTGAGAGAACAGTATATAAATTGAATGAACAAATAAATAATAAATATGTGACATGTACAAGGGTAAATCAAAAAGTAAAGGTAAAATACATTTAACGACTTTAATAGAAGTAACTGTGAGCAATTCAACATCACTTTCCACATAGTTCCTGTGCAAGACGACACATTTGTTGTATCATTCAACTAGCTTCTACATTCCTGCAGAGAAGTTTTTCGGCTGCCCCTGAAGCCAGGTAAGCACTGCTTCTTTTATTTCATCATGTTTTGTCTTTTGCTCTCCAGGTCGCAGTGATGCACCCATAAGAACATAAGAACTGCCATCTCCGGATCAGACCCATGGTCCATCGAGTCCGGCGATCCGCACAAGCGGAGGCCCAGTCAGGTATACACCAGTGACAATTCTCTCCAGAATACTCAGATCTTCTTCATACCATTTCAGGAGCTGGGTGGCAACCTCCTCATGCTGTTGACCGTGCAGATCAATAAGCTGTTTGGGAGCCCACTGTGTGCAGACTTTCCTGTATCTTAAGTCATCATGCATTATGGCAGATGCATATCCATAGGAGAAACTGTTATAAGGCATACTCCCCATCAATGTGTTCTTGTGTGCATAATGTTGATGGCCAACCAGAATGACTTTCGTCAGTTACACCTGTTCTTCTTGCTTTAAACCTTTTTATCCACTCAAACCTTTCATTGATTCATAGTGCTATGTCCATACTGAGTCAATATCCGATGGCAAATTTCCACAGGTTTCACTCTCTCTGCCCAAAAAAGTGCACTACCGCAAGTTGTTCTTTGGTGGTGCAATCTTGCAATAGAGCGTTCATGTTTCTGACTAAAGGTCGAGCGCTGCACTGTGCAAGGACAAAAAATCCAACAGGCAATGTATGAGTACATATGTTGCATTTTGCTAGCTCTGTTCCGGTTATCATGTTATTTAACAATTGCCTTTAATTTTTTATTTGCCCTCCTATATAGGAGATATTACCAGAAAGGGGGGGGGGGGGGAAGAAACACTTTTTCACATCATTATATATAGATAGTTCCCTATTAAGGCAATTTTTTTTGTTGTTGTTGTTACTATTATGGCATTAGTGTAAATAAAAGATAAAACCTAAATCAGCCCTGGTAAACCGTTTCTACTCTGATCAGCGCATAGCTGGCCAATAAAACTAGTGCTGAACTGTAAAGATCAACCAAACTAGGAACATCCCTTTCTCCCTACCCTGCCCTTTACCATCTCGGCTTAAGTCATTTTGATTTTAGAACTGTAGCCGTTTGGAAGTTCTGAAACCCGGTCTGGGATTTTACCCCAAGAAGTGCTAAAGAGGACTCAAGGCGGCTCAACTACCTTTTTTGAGAAGCTCTAAATCTGCGAGAGATCCATCGCCCCCGGCCGGGCTATCGCTTTGGAGATGCTCATGCTCATCTCCCCCGGCTGGGCTCTCGCTTTGGCGGTTCCCATCTCCCCAGGCCTGGCTCCCATCGCCCACGGCCGGGCTCCCGCTTTGAAGGTTCCCATCGCCCCCGGCCGGGCTCCCGCTTTGAAGGTTCCCATCGCCCCCGGCCGGGCTCTCGCTTTGAAGGTTCCCATCGTCCCCGACCGGGCTCTCGCTTTTAATGCTCTCTACGTTTCGTTCCTCCTCTGAACCGGAAACCAGCACCTCAGACTCAGCGCAAAGCGTTTCCGTCGCCATGGGGCACCGAGCTCCCCTCCCTCCTCCTCCAGCGCCGGTGTCCCCCGTGTCTCTACTACCCGCCTCCTCCACTTCCTGATCTAGCCGCACCCGCAGAGGTATATTTTTTCAAATTTTCCCGGGCTTCGCTATTTTCCTCACCGTGACGTTACGATCGAAGGATTGTGATTGGCTGGTGTTAAAAGACAAGAACATAGCCGCAAACCAAGAGCAGAGCCGAAACTGGACGGCGCTGCCGCGCGCTTAACTTCGCCATCTGCAGGCCGGAGGTTGAGAAAGCAGCCCTCGCTTCCCCCATGAAAATAATGTCGGTAATAACACCACAAAGTAAAACCATTCTACTTCCCACTAAGCAACCTCTTTTGCTGAGTTTTAAGGTGAGAACTAGGCGTCCTAATTTTATTCCCCATTTTTGACCACAGAAATGTCTAAGTTGAAAACATCCAAATCTAGACCATTGTAATGGACACTGGGGCACCTTAGAGGGCACTGCTTTGAACATCACATAAAGGGTGAGCTCTCCCAAATCCCCTCCCCCCCCCCCCCCAACTACTATACTACCACCCCAATAGCCCTTATGGCTGCAGATGGCACCTATATGGAAGTATAGTAGTATTTTGATGGGCTCACACTAGTACTGGTTAGAGAGGCTTGTGGACCTGGGTCCTTCCTCATCTCTATGGCTCATCCACCAGGCTACTTATGACACCTGTGTGATGCTCTACTAACCTTTCTCATAAAGATGCTGCTGTTCTAGAAATAGGTACGTATTATTTCATTCATATTTTTGGAGGGTTAGTGGCCACTGGTGGAGTGGTCACCTGATCAGTTTGAATATCTCTTTGGCATTTAGATGCTTTGAAAACAGGTCTAGCTCAGAATGTTTAAATTCTTCCAGGACTTCTTGGGAAAAGTCCAATTATAAATGTAGGATGTCCAAGTGTAAGCACATCCAAAGCCCACTCATAACACACCTCTCAACATGCCCTTGAGATCTTTGGATGCACAGCAGCTAGAACGCTTTGCAAGATGTCCAGAAAGACAGTTTTGAAATCAGCACTTGAACGTCCCAGCAATTAGGACATCCAAGTGCTGACTTATGACTGATTTTCAGTGTCTTTATTTTTTTTATTTTGAGCCGCATAACACATATGGGCATAGCTGGAACAGGCCATGAGTATATCTCACAGTTACATAATTTATAGTATTCTATAAACTCACAAGTACACTTAGGTACACTGACATTCTATAACAGAATCTTGGTGCCAGGACTTTTGCATTAAGCACATGATATTGGGGCACCTAAATTAAGGTGCCAGTTACCCCATTTTTGTGTAGATGTAGGACAAAAATCAGACATAGCTTTAAATGGATAATTTATCTACTTAAACAGATACAGCAGCATAAAAATAAGCAGATTCAGCTTTAAAGTATTCTGAGGCTATATCTATGACTTTCAATCCCAGTGTTTCTCGCATCTTTCTATGTGCTCATGACCCCAGGTTCTATAAAGGTTGCCATAATTTGTGCACAGATCCAAGACTGGCACCCAGAATAATTTATGGGCTCCAATAATTTAATTTAATTATTGGAGCTAGCAAGCACATAATTAGCATTAATTATGATTTTGACGCCAATGTGGCTACACTCTAGTCTGTAACAATGGATGCCTAATTTAGATAGTGTGCAGTTCAAAAGGGAGTGTGAATATGGGAGGGGCTTGGGAGGGTCAGGGGCATTCACCAAAGGTGCTTACAGTATTATAGAATGGCATGATCCGTGCCCAGTTTGTGTTCCCAAAGATGAGCATCAAATTTGTCATCCAACACTATTCTATAGAGTGCTCACCCCAGAGCAGTGGTGTAGCGAGGGTGAGAGGTACCTGGGGCAGTGGCGCCCCTCCCCCGCCCTCTTCTTCCCACCCCACTCCCATCCACTCCTTCCCCACCCCTTCCCTTCCCCCATAACTCTTTAAAGTTCTGGGCACAAGCAGCAACCCTCACCTGCTGCTCACACCAGCTTTGACTCTTCTTTCAATGTCACTTTCTAGGCACAGGGGGGTGGGCAGGGCCCAGCCAGCCGGCCTAGCTGAAGGCACGGGGAGGTTGGTGGGCCAGGCCAGGCAGGATTTGCAATGGCAGGAGGGAGTTGGCATCTCTCCTGCCATATTCATTCGCACGCGGAGAGGGAGTGGGTGGGCAGCGGCGGCAGGCTTCATTGGGGAGGGGGGATTTTTTTTTTGGTTCGGGGAGGGGAGCCGTGTCAAGTTAAAACCACGGGCTTGCAATGCATTTTGTACAATATATAAAAAAGAAAAATTCCTTTTTTATATAGTTTGCTAAAAGCATTGCGAGCCTGTGATTTTAAAGGACAGAAGAGTCGGCAAGGATAGAAGCAACTGGGCTTCAGCAGTCGCTTCTTTTCTGATCGGCAAGTCCAATCGGTGTTGAGGAAATCGTTTAATGAATCACTGCCTTCCAAAATTTGCATGACACTTCCCTCATTTGCATGCACGGATCGGATCGAGTGCTGATCGGATCGGGAGGAAGGTTAGTGAATTGGGTAGAGGAACAATCGGGTCACAAAGGGGTCGCAAACTAATCAGTACACGATCGATTTGCTTAGTGAATCTAGCCCTATGTGTCTTTCTCATATCAGTTTTAGGTTATTCACCTTGTGGAATATTAAATAAACAAGCCCATACTGAGCTATAGCTGTGTCCTGTGTGACTCACCCACTGTCCACCCCTGTTCAGCTTGCTTTGCCACCACCAATTAGCAATTTTTGCATATCTTCAAGTTTGTACCCTGTGCAGCTGCTCACAAAATAGAATAAATCCACAGAAGTGCTCCACTGAAAACTAAAAAGAGTATTTTCCCCCCATTGGATCTCTTCATGCAAAATGATGTTGACATATCTGTGCCATGTGCATCGCCTTCAGAATTTTAATAGCAGTAAAGCTACTGAGCATTTTGGTTTCTTAACTGAAAACCATTGCAAGGTAAGCCCATTCTTGTCCAGAAGTTGCATTAAAAGTGGTCCTGCATCATCTGATATTTTTCACCACAAGGGGACCCTATAATACTTCTCACTAGTTACAGACCACAAAGAGAGAGCATCTTATGATGCTAAACTATTGGAGAGAAACCTGTTTTGGAACTTTAGATCATGCATTCGCTTATGCACAGATAGGCTACATAAGAACATAACATAAGAAGTGCCTCCGCTGGGTCGGACCTGAGGTCCATCTTGCCCAACAGTCTGCTCACACGGCGGCCCAACAGGTCCAAGACCTATCTATACCCCTCTATCCCTTTTTCCAATAGAAAATTGTCCAATCCCTTCTTGAACCCCAATGCCATACTCTGTCCTATCACGCCCTCTGGAAGCACATTCCAGGTGTCCACCACACGTTGGGTGAAGAAAAACTTCCTAGCATTTGTTTTGAAGGTGTCCCCTTTCAACTTTTCCGAATGCCCTCTCATTGTTGTATTTTTTGAAAGTTTGAAGAATCTGTCCCTCTCCACTTTCTCTATGCCCTTCATGATCTTGTAGGTCTCTATCATATCCCCTCTAAGTCTCCTCTTTTCCAGGGAAAAGAGCCCGAGTTTCTCTAATCTCTCAGCGTATGAAAGGTTTTCCATACCTTTTATCAGACGGGTTGATCTCCTTTGCACCCTCTCGAGTATCGCCATATCCTTCTTAAGGTACGACGACCAATATTGGACGCAGTACTCCAGATGTGGACGCACCATCGCCCGATACAATGGCAGGATAACTTCTTTCGTTCTGGTTGTAATACCCTTCTTGATTATACCTAGCATTCTATTCGCTTTCTTAGCAGTCACTGGGCACTGTGCCGCCGGCTTCATTGACTTGTCCACCATTACCCCCAAGTCCCTTTCTTGGGTACTCTCATTCAATAACATCCCTCCCATCATACAGCTGTACCTCAGGTTTCTGCTTCCTACATGTAATACTTTATATTTCTCTACGTTGAACTTCATCTGCCATCTCGTTGCCCATTTCTCTAGTTTGTTCAAGTCCCTTTGCAATTCTTCGCAGTCCTCTTTAGTCTGAGCATCACTAAATAGTTTGGTGTCGTCTGCAAATTTTATTATTTCGCACTTCGTCCCTGTTTCTAGATCATTTATAAATATATTAAATAGTAGCGGTCCTGCGGAACACCACTCGTGACCTTCCTCCAGTCCGAGTAGTGGCCCTTCACTCCTACCCTCTGTTTCCTACCCGCCAACCAATTTTTGATCCATCTGTTTACGTCTCCTTCCATCCCATGATTCTTCAGTTTCCGAAGTAGGCATTCATGGGTACCTTGTCAAAGGCTTTTTGGAAATCTAGATATACGATGTCTATGGGGTCTCCTTTGTCCATCCGTTTGTTAATTCCTTCGAAGAAGTGCAATAAGTTTGTTAGGCACGATCTCCCCTTGCAGAATCCATGTTGGCTGGTTATCAGAAAATTATTTCTTTCAAAATGCTCATCGATGTTGTCTTTTATCAGTGCTTCCGCCATCTTCCCCAGAACCGAGGTCAGGCTCACCGGTCTGTAGTTTCCCGGGTCACCTCTTGATCCCTTTTTAAAGATGGGCGTTACGTTGGCTATCTTCCAATCCTCCAGGATCACGCCTGTTTTCAGGGATAGATTGCAAATTTGCTGCAATATTTCCGCTATTTCCTCCTTTAGTTCTTTCAGAACCCTTGGGTGAATTCCGTCCGGACCCGGGGATTTGTCAGTTTTTAATTTTTCTATCTGCCTGCTTACGTCTTCAAGGCTTACCTCTATGAATGTTAATTTTTCTGCTTGATCTCCTTTGAAGATTTTTTTCAGGTTCCGGCACGTTGGATGTGTCCTCTTTTGTAAATACTGACGAAAAAAACATGTTAAATCTTTCTGCCACTTCTTTCTCCTCCTTCACCACTCCCTTTCTCTTCTATCAAACTGCACTAGTAGTTTGTAGCGCGGTGAGCCACGCTGAATGGCCTGCGCTGCTCCCGACGCTCACACAGTTCCTTTGAGCATCGGGAGCAGAGCGGGCCATTTAGCGCGGCTCTCTGTGCTAAAAACTGCTAGCACAGTTTGATAGACGAGGCCCTTAGTGATACTGCTAAACATGCAAGTCCTCTAGCCATGAATTGTCAGGGCATTATTTATTTATTCCATTTTCTATATTGTTTTCCCAGGGGATCTCAGAATGGTTTTACATGAATTTTTTTCAAGTATTAAAGCCTTTTTCCATATCTGTCTTGGTGGGTTTACAATCTATCTAAGTACCTGAGGCAGTGGTGGGGAGGGGTTAAGTGATTTGCCCAGGGTCAAAAGAAGCAACGTGGGTTTGAACCCACAACCTCAGGGTGCTGAGGCTATAGCTTTAACCACTGTGCCGTACTTTTCCCTTGTGCCTTGATGCCACGTGGTGAGAGCCTATTCTATAACGTCTTCTGGGTACCCAGGTTCCATTAAGAATACTAGAGTAACCTGACATTGGTACGCCTTTCATTTCTACACCCAAAGTTATACCAGCCATAAACCTGGGACTCAATTCTGTAAATAGCATTCTAGGTAAGGTACATGTTTCAGCCAACAAGGCCTGCCTCAGGAGTCTCTTCATCGTATCACATCATAACATGTTATGCAATGTCTCAAGATGTAATACCAACCAATACCAAAAACAAAACATTGTCTAAATTGAAAATCTGGAAAATGCTAATAGGAATTTGAACTTGAGACTTTTAAACTTTCCTGTTTCCAAGTTTCAATCTCCTAGGGATTTATTTCAGTCTTTTTTAAACACGGTTTTGAAATTTCCTGAAAATAATATGCCACCATTACAAAAGATATATTACTTAAATTTACCAAAGGAGGATAAAGATAAAGGGAACGCAGTACCGGGAGAATTGGATCTCACTGGTATGCTGGAGACATCTCCAGAAGATATAATGACTAGAGCTACTTTATTGGTAACTTTTGTCTTTCTTCAAGATAAAGAAGCAATTCTTCGTCTATTCTATAGGACTGATAAGGTGGAATTTCATGGATTCAAAATTTCTATATTTCCTGATGTATCTAAGTGGACACAAGCCAGACATAAGAAGTTCTTGGCTTGTCGTCAGTCTGTTTTGAGTTTAGGGGCAACTTTTCAATTACGTTTCCCCTGTAAATGCTGCATTACTTATCAGAGTAATAGATATATTTTTAATGAACCCGATCAATTGCAGTTTTTTCTTGAAGGTAAAGTAACCATAAGAATTCCAGACACCTCCATGGAATCAGCCCAGCAGGCCATTAGTTAATAACTCCAACTGCACTCTGTTATTTGATTAATTTCGTTTATTTCTTGAATCCAACTACCCTTGGAAGTGATTGATTCCTTCTCCTCTCAGATTGTGGACTTTAATCATAGTTACTATGTGTTATTATTTTATAATTAATATTTGTTTTCCTTATTGGATTGTTATATTTCCTTTCAAGTATTGATTGATTTGTTAATTTGTAAAAGTATAAATAAAAAAAAATAAATAAAAAAAAAACCATTGTCATCAATTGAAAAGAAATGTAGCTCAAACACGCATAATGCTTGTCTCGAATTACTTGACATATTGCACAACATGTTATGATGTGATACGGTGAAGAGACTCCTGAGGCAGGCCTTGTTGGCCAAAACATGTACGTGGCAAATCTTTGTGTCATTGAATTAATAAAGAGTACTGACTGTCGGACATCTCAATTGTTTCTCTGTGTGTTACTAATCTGTGGGGGTGGTTCTCCTGTGTTTGTGGTTGTGTTCTAGGTTTGATGCCATTTATAGACTAGTGCTTAATAATAATAATAACAGTTTATATACTGCAGTACCGTGAAGTTCTATGCGGTTTACAAAAGACTAAAAGAAGGTACAAATTGATTGAACTTAAAAGAGGTGAAAGAAAGAAAGTGGTAATAGGTCAAAAGAACCGTTGAGGAGAGAGAGATGATTGGGTCAGTTGTCTAGTGCCGGGATCCACATCTGATTTTGAACACAAGGATTTACACCAACTCTACCTGCACCTAAATTAGGCACAGATCCCCCAAATTCTATAACACTGCATGCAAACCCTAGAAACATCACTGACCCTCCCATGCCCGCTCCTCCTATTTGGATCTATACGGAAAAATTTTGATTGTTTTATAAGCATGTCAAGGCTAAATTTACAGCCTCTTTTGCAAAGCCACGCGGCAACAGCCCCGAAGGCCTTTAAATCTCTGTGGGCTTCGGGGCTGTTAGCGCAGCGCTGCCGCTAGCGCACCTTTGTAAAAGAGGCCGTTGGTGTTCTAAATTTTAGAATGGTGACTATAAAGATGCAAATGCAAAGGCTGTTAGCACCAATAATGGAATGGTAGTGTCCATTTATCAGTGCTAATTGGCTTGTTAAGCAAATAAATTGTGCACACAATTTTGAGTGCTATATAGAATTAGAACATAAGAATAGCCTTACTGGGTCAGACCAATGGCCCATCTAACCCAGTCGCCCGTTTTCACAGTGGCCAATCCAGGTCACTAGAACCTGGCCAAAACCCAAGGAGTAGCAACATTCCATCTGTGTCTGTATATGGCCGTTTGGGGGAGGATGGGCTGGGGAGGGCTTCAATGGCTGGGAGGGTATAGATGAGCTGGAGTGGGTTTAACGGAGATTTCGGCAGTAGGACCACAAGCACAGTACCGGGTAGAGCTTTGGATTCTTGCCCAGAAATAGCTAAGAAGAAAACATTTTAAAAAATACATTTAAATTGAATCAAGTTTCAAGTTTATTTATTATTTGATTAATCGCCTATTCCAAATTCTAAGCGATGTACAAATTGGTAAAATACATTATCTAAAATATACATAAAATAGACCTACATAATTAACAAGGGGATAAGTCACAAAAAAAAAAAACTAATTAAGTTAAGACATGAATACAATAGGGAAGGTAGGATAGAAATACAATCTTTAGAAAGGAAAGAGTCAACAATTAAAGGTTAAACACAACAGGAATGGTAGGACAAATAAATAAGTAAGATAAAAGTAAACAAAAGAGCATCAGGTTGGGCAGACTAGATGGACCATTCGGGTCTTTATCTGCCATCATCTACTGTCATCTCAGAGTAAACAAGATTCCAGAACCCCAAATAGTAGCAACATTCCATGCAGAATCCCCAAAGATTAGCAAGATTCTAGAATCCCAAAGAGTAGTAACATTCCATGCTACCAATCCAGGGCAAGCAGTGGCTTCCCCCATGTCTTTCTCAATAACAGACTATGGACTTTTCCTCCAGAAAATTGTCCAAACCTTTCTTAAAACCAGCTACGCTCTCCGCTCTTACCACAACCTCTGGCAATGCGTTCCAGAGTTTAATTAGGGTGTTGATGCATCTGTGGGCACCTAAATGTGGCAAGATCATGCATAACTTACAGTGTTCTATAAAGGGTCGCTTAAGTAGTCTGCCAAAGTGATATAGAGGGGCATTTTCAATATGATCTCCAAATCCAAGTTTGGACGTTCTATGGAACACGCACAAAAATCGAATAATGAACAGGACCATTATGGAAATAAAAAAAAGTCTTATCTTTTTTTTTTTAAATAGCCATTTCTCAGATGTGCTTGTCCTCAGTGTATCTATCTTTTGAACCATTTTCGGAGTGGGGGGGGGAGGAAAACATGTCCAAAAGAAAAATGGACAAAACGGAGAGAATCTTTGAAGCGGTAGCTCTTTATTTAAAATATTCCCCTGATGTAGCAACTATGCAAAACAGGGCTTTTATTGCAATGAAAACCAAAAAAACTCTGCAAATGCAAGCAGTGTCTCACTTCCGGCTCACCACACAATTGTTTCCCACGTACTCACCTTTATAGGACCCCCCAGGGACCCCTGAAGAAGACTTTTTGTCGAAACGCGGACCGTGTTGGGTCCTGTATCCCTAGCGGACTAGGTCCTTTAAGGCTTTTATGTGGATGATTTATTTTTATGTGGATGAAATTATTTTATGTGGATGATTTCAGTGTACCTTTGGAACTTTGACACTTTCAAATAAAGTCCATTAGGAACATCATCACTCCACAGAGTTTTTTTGGTTTTCTCTGGATTTTCTTCTTTGTGGATATTTCGGGGTCAATTCCTTTTGTTTTTTGCTTTTATTGCAATGGCATGACCTGTGGATGCTGTAGCATTTTTTTCTCATATAGAGCAGTAGCGGGTCAAACTTGACTATTGGAATATTTTTCTTTGACACCAAAGGCTCCTTTTACTAAGGTGCGCTAGGGGTTTTAGCGCGCGCTTAGCACGCGCTACAATGCCACGCGTGCTAGATGCTAACGCCTCCATAGAGCTTGCGTCAATATTTTTTATTTAGCACGGGGTGTTCGCACGCTAAAAAACGCTAGCGCTCCTTAGTAAAAGGAGCACCAAGTTATTTCACTTTGTATTCACTTGCACTTCAGGCGAGGTCCTTGGATATTTCACAAGTAATTACCCTTGTGGATTTACTGAAGTGGCAACTCTGCTGGAGGGGCTGATTTTCTCCCCCTGCTGTGAGTTGTGAAGACTGAGGACCCTCCTTCACTTCAATCGTATTTGTTACATTGTTATCAGTTCTTTGGGGTTGTCGGGTTCCAACCGCTACTGCCCTATTTAGAATAGGGGAAAGATTTTCCTAGTAATATCTTTTCATCTTTTTCCAAATGGGTTTTTTGGATCAACATAGTGTATGGGTCAGACCAGAGGTCCATTGCGCCCAGCAGTCCGCACCCGCCGCGGCCCATCAGGTCCATGACCTGTAAGGTGTTTCTTGTCTAGGCCCTTTAATCCCCTTTATTCTTCTATCAATACTCTTTCTATAACCTATCTCTACCTCTATCTGTATTTCTCAATCCCCCTATCCTTCAGGAATTTATCCAATCCTTCTTTGGAACCCCGTAGTCTACTCTGCCCTATCACAACCTCCGGGAGCGCGTTCCATGTGTCCACCACCCTCTGAGTGAAAAAGAACTTCCTAGCATTGGTTCTAAACCTGTCCCCTAGGGTCAGCTGTTTTACATCTACACCTATAGCGCTCGGCTCAGCAGACTATTCGTTTAGCTTCCTTCACCTCCAAGAAAACCAATGAGCTCTATGAACTCTTCTACCCACATAGGGCAGAATTTAGTAAACGGTGCCCAAAGTAAGGCGCTGGAAAGATCCACCCCAAGTGCCAGTTCTATAAAGGTAATTTAACACTAAGCAATTTTTATAGAATAGTGCTTAGCACCAGTGGCATAGTGAGGGTGAGAGGTGCCTGGTGCGGTGACGCCCCTCCCCTCTCCTCTTCTCCACCCCTGCTCCTTCCCCGACCCCCTCGCCACACACACACACACACACCCCTTCCCTACCCCATACCTCTTTTAACTCCCCTAGCATCACCAACTTGCTACCCACGTCGGCGTTGGGATGTCCCTCCGATGTCACTTCCTAGGCACGGGACCCGGAAGTGACATCAGAGGGAGAGACGATGCTGGTGCGATCAGCGGGTTGGAGTTGCTGCTCGCGCCGACGAAGAGATAGAGATACGGGGGGGGGAGTGAAGGCACATGTGCAGCAGGGGAGGAGTGGGAAGGAGCGGGGATGGAGGAGAGGAGGTGCCAGTGCCCTCACCGACAGCACCCAGGATGGATCACCCCTCTCCCCCCACCTTACTATGCCACTGCTTAGCGCCGATTCCGACATCCAGCTTTAGGTACAAGGACTTACACCTGCTGAAGCCTGGTTTAAATGCTGGCATGCAACCAATAAACTAAATTTATCTGGTCTGGCTTTATAATAGGATCAAATCCAAATCTCTATAATAGCATCAATCATCCAAATCAGCACACGATGTCTTGAATTCAGTTCGGCTAAAATCAACACATTCTTCATAAACCTCAGTGGTAACTTGTTTCACATAAGCCTAATCGTCATTGGTCATACACAATAATTTAGCCACTGCTTTAACTCCAATATCAAATTCCATTAAGGATGTAAGAGTTGCCATATTGGGACAGAGCAAAGGTCCATCAAGCCCAGTGTCCTGTTTCCAACAATGGCCAACACAGGTCACAAGTACCTGGCAAGAACCAAAGAGTAAAATGGATTTTATGTAGCTTATCCTAGGAATAAGCATTGGATTTCTTTTAGGAAGTTAGCCAAACCTTTTTTTTTTTAAACCCTGCTAAGCTGCTTTCACCACATTCTCCGGCAATAAATTCCAGAGTTTATTGCACGTTGAGTGAAGACATATTTTCTCTAGTTTGTTTTAAATTTACTAATTAGTAACTTCATTGCATGCCCTCTAGTCCTAGTATTTTTGGAAAGAGTAAACAAGTGATTCACATCTACCCATTCTACTCCACTGTATTTTATAGACCTCTATCATATCTCCCCTGAGCCATCTCTTCTCCAGGTTGAAGAGCCCCAGTCACCTTAGCTTTTCCTAATAGGGAAGTCGTCCCATCCCTTTTATCATTTTTGTCATCTTTGTATCTTTTCAGCCATATCTTTTTTGTGATGCAGTGCCCAGAAATGCACACAATATTGGAGGTATGGCCACACCATGGAATCATACAATGGCATTATAACATTCTCATCTTTTGTTTTCCAGTCCTTTCCTAATAATTCCTAAGATTCTATTTTCATTCATAGCCACCACTGTCGCCATACATTGACATGGTTTGAAAATATCCTTAACAATGACATCTAGATCTGTTTCCTAAAAATATTTCCACATTATAATGGTACTTATTTTTTATAGAAATCTTAGATTACTGCAAGTCAAGACTGTTTAGCCAATGTGGGCCATGTTTTTCACATGCTGTTTCAAAGACGGGTCCTGATTCTCTGCTCGAATGACATTTCCCAGCTTACCCAATGGCAGTTGGGTGTATAAATAACCCTATTCCAGGGGTGCCCACACTTTTTTGGTTTGTGAGCTACTTTTAAAATGACCAAGTCAAAATGATCGACCAACAATAAAATTTAAAAAAACAAAAAGCACACTGTACACAGAGAAAACGTTAATTATTATTTGTATTTGGGGAGGTTTTCAGAGGTCAAGGCAGATGACTTTAAAATATGCAATATCTCCTCAGTAACAATTATACAAAAATAGACAAATATATCCCCTCCCCTTTTACTAAAATGCGATAGCGGTTTTTAACACAGAAAATTGTGCTGAATGCCCCTCGCAGCTCCTGACGCTCATAGACTCCCTGTGCTAAAAACCACTATCATGGTTTAGTAAAAGGGGGCCATAGTGCAAAATATAGACAGCAGATATAAATTCTCAAAACGGACATATTTTGATCACTAGATTGAAAATAAAATCATTTTTCCTACCTTTTTGTCTGGTGATTTCATGAGTCTTTGGTTGCACTTCCTTCTTCTTTAAATCCAATATTTATTTATTCCTTTCTTTCTTTCTGCCCCTTCCCTTTTCTTTCTGTCTCTCTTTCTTTCTCTCTCCCCCTGCCTCCACCTCTTTATTTCTGTCTTTCTTTCTCTCTCCCCCTGCCCCCCAAGCCATCGTGCTGATTTCTCCACTTCCCCTGATTCTTTCTCTCTCCCTGCCCCCCTAAGCCACGCCGATTTATCCCTGTTTCCCCGAGCCAGTCCTAGAGTGTACAAGCGCTGGGCCCACAAGCCTTCCTCCCCTCCCTCCCCCACCCCGACGTGAATTCTGACATCGGAGAGGAAGTTCCAGGCAGCGTCTGGTAGCACTATAGAAATAATTCATAATAATAATAGTAATAGTAGTAGTGCCAATCAATGTCAATATTTGATTGCTAATGGCTCATTAACTAATTAGTTTTCACACTGATCTGGGATCAGTGTTCAAGTTTGATTGATTTTTATAGTATCCAGGGGATACTTTTTAAATGGTTCAAACTGATTACAATTCTCAAAGCTTGATTAAATTCATCAACATTTTCCACTAAATTATCAAAAGATAAATCAGAACATTTATTTAATAAAATATTAGAAAACTTGTCTACATTGACCATCCTATGAGCCATCCTAATAAAGGAATCAGACTGGAGCAACCTGAAACACACTAGCATTCTAGAAAAGTAAAGTACATGCCTACTTTTCTTTTGTAAATAAGGGTTAATACAGGAACTGAATTGGCACCCTGTTATTGAATTACCCTCTGCATATGTAAAGAAGTTCAATCAAAGCCATTATATTAATATACCGTAAGGGAGAGGGGAAGATATATTCAATAAATCCCCATTGATGATATCAGTAATACTGGAATTTGGGCAATTGAAACCCTAGGGGAGAGTGTGGTGCGGTGGTTAAAGCTATAGCCTCAGCGCTGTGAGGTTGTGGGTTCAAGCCCATGCTGCTCCTTGTGACCATGGTCAAATCACTTAATTCCCCCATTGCCCCATGTGCATTAAATAGATTGTGAGCAGTGTTCCCGCTAAGGTGCGTTGGCCTGCGCGCGCGCACAAAATATTACATCGCAGCGCAAAGTTTCTCTTCACAGCGCACACACGCGTCGCAAAGGTAAGGGGAGGTAAGGTAAGGGGACGCATTGGGGGGATTGCACTTCCCCACAATTGCCATGCTTCGGTTCCTCTTCTTCCTTCCTTCCTCCCCCCCCCCCCCCGCGGGACCCTGCGGCACCATCAACTCTTACTCCCTCTAATGTCGGCCCTGCAGCTCCAGACTTCCTCGCACCTTCTCCCCTCCCCCTTTGGATCGCTATTATTTTAAATGTTATAGCCGCGGAGCTGTATCCATCAGTGGAGATGTCTAACCTCGGCCTGCCCCGGAACTCTTACTGCAACAGTGACTTCCTGTTCCTGCCTAGACGGGCGGCTGCTGCAGTAAGAGTTCCGGGGCAGGCCGAGGTTAGACATCTCCACTGATGGATACAGCTCCGCGGCTATAACATTTAAAATAATAGCGATCCAAAGGGGGAGGGGAGAAGGTGCGAGGAAGTCTGGAGCTGCAGGGCCGACATTAGAGGGAGTAAGAGTTGATGGTGCCGCAGGGTCCCGCGGGGAGGGGGGGGGGAGGAAGGAAGGAAGAAGAGGAACCGAAGCATGGCAATTGTGGGGAAGTGCAGAGCTGCAGGGAAGAGTGTTGCGGTACCCAGCTGGAGGGAGAAGGAAGATGAGGGAGGGAATTAAAGGAGATGCCAGGGCTTGGAGCGTAGGAGGAAGGTATGCCAGTCTAGGGAAAAGGAAGGGGGAGATGTGAGAGCATGGAGGGGGAACGAAAGATGGAAGAAAAGGAAAGGAGAGAGATGCCAGAGAATCAGGGAAGGGGAGATACCAGACTATGAGGAGAGGTGTGGGAGAGGGAAGGCGAGGAGAGAGATGCCAGACCAATGGGGTGAAAGGAGAGATGGAAGGGGGAGGCATACAGTTTCTGGAAGGGGCATAGAAGGAGAGAAGATGCCATATAGGGGAAGAGAGACGGCAGACAGTGAATGGAAGGAAGAGAGTTACAAGAAGATGAGGAAAGGAGAAACCACAGAAGACAAAGGTAGAAAAAAATTTCTATTTATTTATTGCTTTAGGAGACATGTGTCACTGTTTCTGTGAAGCATTGTATGCAGAGTCCAGCTTCTTGCTGGTTCAATTTAACCTTTGTCTATGTATTTTTATTTTATCCCCCCTTTTACAAAACTGTGAAGCGTTTTTAGCACCAGCCTTGGTGGTAGCAGCTCTGATGCTCAGAATTTTATGAGCATCAGAGCTGTTACCTCCGTAGCTAAAATCCACACTACAGTTTTGTAAAAGAGGGAGGGGTTAGTTTGTGATTACATATTCCTTACTAGGCGAAGGTGTTTTCTGTGTTCTGTGTGTTCGAAAGACATGGTTTTCTGTTAGGATTGACGGTGTAGGATTGATCTGTGCTGGTCTGGCTTGTTTAGTTTTACAATGGGTGTATTGATGTACTGCTCACTGCAATATGTAAGATGCTGCCTTTTCCTAGGTACTCATGTGTGACGTGTGGTTTGTTACTAAAAATCATGTTTTTCTTACAGATGGGGGGGGGGTGCCAAAAAATGATGGGCCCCGGATGTTACATATGCTAGGTACGCCACTGTATGTAAAGATACCAGAAAGCTGGCGTAGCAAAAACTTCTAAGTTTTGAGTATTTAACCCTCCCACAATCTCACGGGCACTCGTTTCAAGTTTATTGAGATTTTGATTTAAACGCAATATCAAATATTTTCAATGCGTATAACAAAAATAAATTTGGGGAAATAAATAAAACCATTTGAACCAGTGTTCCCGCTAAGCTGCGCTGGCGTGCGCTGGCGCACAAAATATTACATCGCAGCGCACACGTTTCTCGTCACAGCGCACGATCGGAAGAGGCGTACGGCAGATGGCAGGGCGGCGAGAGGAGAATCGGGCGAGTTGGCTCATAACTTGCTGGCGCCCGATATTTTTGGCTCACGGTGAAAAAAGTTTGCTCACAACACCCGCCCGCTTAGAGGGAACACTGATTGTGAGCCCACCGGGACAGACAGGGAAAATGCTTGAGTACCTGAATAAATTCATGTAAACCATCCTGAGCTCCCCTGGGAGAACGGTATAGAAAATTGAATAAATAGGGTGAAAAGCTTTGGACTCTAATATCCAGAGCTGGCATTGTGACATCATAATGCCTCATTCCACCAATGCCTAAGAGCCAACCTCATCAGTGATGTCACAATGGCTTGATTGTCCTGTACTTGGCTCACTTTTACTACATTTTGATTTCTAGAGTGGCGCAGTGGTTAAAGCTACAGCCTCAGCACCCTGGGCAACTCACTTAATCACCCCCCATCCCCCATTGCTCCAGATTGTGAGCCCGTCAGGATAGACGGGGGAAAATGCTTGAGTCCCTGAATAAATTCATGTAAACCATTCTGCACTCCCTTGGAAGGACAGTATAGAAAATTGACTAAATAAATAGAATAAGCCTATTTATTTGTATCAGTACTCCTCCTCCTACCTACAGCTACTCTCCCTTGCGCAATATTCATATTCATAACCAGCTGGGCATAGGAGGCTGAAGACAATCCTATCACAGTCTGAAGCCCAGGATTCTGTAATGCAGAAATATCTATGCTTGCTAGAGCTTTCATTGCTAATAGAGTCTCTTTGTCATGGACTCCCAAAGCCAGCAATTTCATGCTGTTGTTTTTGAGTTTGTTTTTTTAATGTTCAAGTTTTAGCTTCAAGTAGAAGAAAGGTAATATGATCGTATTTGTGTTGTTCATCTTATATATTACACAAGTGGTTTGAAAACTACTGGTGCAGCCTGACATCCTTCTAGTTACTTTATCTTTGGTGCGCCTTGTGTCTCTTTCATCTGTGGTTGTTAATCTGAAGTGTTCTTCTTCCCTTGCATCCACTTGTAACGGCAGTGGTGTCCACTTCTAGTACAAAGCTTGAAACAACAGGTGGTCATTTGCCTGCCTGGGATTACTAGCTGAATAGAGAACACTCCATTTGCACTGCAGGTCTTTCATTTAGGAAACGAGAGAACAAAGGCTACATTTTAGACCTGCCTGACAGGCTTTCTAATGCAATGGTGGAAAGCATTGATTTCAAATGCATAAAATGGCATATCTCGAATATTTAGCTTGACTGAAAAGAGTGCTAACCGAGAAACATAACTTCGTATAGGCTATTGCCATACCCTATGCTGTTCAGAAATGACCTCTTAATTAATTTATGCATATTATATAAAAAAAAGTATATTCATCTATGCATTTATTTTGCCTCCATGAGAATATATGTGAATGACATCAGAATGAAATTATATTTTTGATGATCCTGAGAGTGCAAGAAATCATTTCTCTCGCAATAACATCTGGTCTGATTTCAGGTCAGATTATTTATTAAGGTGGCAACTATCAGGCTTTTAGTACACCTTAATTTACCATGGAAGTGAATAGCCTGCGGTAACTCAATACTGCCAGTTAGTCAATTTTGCAGTATATTAGTGACCCTGATTGCAATCAACCTCACAAGCAGTGTTATTCTACTGTCCCAGGAGCGTGAGGTCACTAAGCCACAGCTGAGAGCTTCTGAGCCTCTCTTATAGGGGCCAGTCAAAGTGATAGCTTCCTGTCCTCCCCCCCCCTCAATACCCCCAATCAAAAACCCTCCCAAAGACACCCCCAATATCTTATTCCTCTCTCAAAGACAACCTCCTATCTGAAGTCCCCAAAATTTGATCCCCCCTCCTGAACCACCCCAATAGAAGCCCCATTCCGGAGCCTCCCTCCAAGCCCTCAAACCTTCCCATAGGTCCCTCATGCCTACCTTGAAAAATCCCAAGGCAGTAACAATCACAAGTATCTCCTGCTTTTGCCAATGCTGGATTCAACATGGCACCAGTGATCCCTAACAGTAGTCTCGCAAATGGGGATTGCCCCTTCTTTAACCCCACTAGACCTCCAGGGATTTTTCAGAGTGGATGTATAGGAGGGAAAGAGGATATTTACTGATGTGAGGGGGGTCCTTGAATTGGAGGAGGCTTCCAGCGGAAGGATCTTTGGGAGAGGATTCAGATATGGGGGTGAGGACTTCCAGGGTGAGTATCAGGGGAGTTCACTATCACTTTTGCCAGCTCCTGTACGAAGGAGCACTGAACTGTGGCTTTGCATCCCATTGCATTTGGGACAGAAGAATAACAATTTTTTGCTGGTGGTATTTTTCTAGGAATAACATAGATTGCAGTGTTCACTGCATTATAGAATTTACGTAGTAATGACCTGAGTTGCATGCATCTGCATGTTTTGCATCTTATTACTTTGTAATCCGCAGTACCTAAAATTCATGTGTGTTATAGTAATAAGAACATAAGCATTGCCTCTGCCGGGTCAGACCAGGGGTCCATCGTGTCCAGCAGTCCGCTCCCGCGGCGGCCCCCCAGGTCCATGACCTGCAAGTGATCCTTCACCTAAATTGTTTATTCCCTATTCATTTAATATCCTGTATAGTTACCCTCTATCTGTACCCTTCAATCCCCTTCTCCTTCAGGAAGTTATCCAATCCCTTTTAGAAACCCAATATTGTACTCTGCCCTATCACCTCCTCTGGGAGCGCATTCAAGGTGTCCACCACCCTCTGAATGAAGAAGAACTTCCTAGCATTCGTTTTGAAACTGTCTCCTTTCAATTTTTCTGAATGCCCTCTTGTTTTTGTTGTCCCCACTAGTCTGAAGAATCTGTCCCTCTCCACCTTCTCTATGCCTTTCATGATTTTATAAGTCTCTATCATGTCCCCTCTAAGTCTCCGCTTTTCCAGGGTAAAGAGCCCCAGCTTCTCCAGCCTTTCAGCATATGAAAGGTTTTCCATGCCCTTTATCATCCTTGTCGCTCTTCTCTGGACCCTCTCAAGTATCGCCATATCCTTCTTAAGGTACGGCGACCAGTATTGGATGTAGTACTCCAGATGCAGGCGCACCATCGCTCGATACAGTGGTAGGATAACTTCTTTCGTTCTGGTAGTGATACCCTTTTTGATAATGCCTAACATTCTGTTCGCTTTCTTTGAGGCCGCTGGACATTGCGCCACCAGCTTCATTGTTTTATCCACCAATACCCCCAAGTCTTTTTCTAGGTTGCCTTCCCCCAGTACCCTCCCTCCCATCGTATAGTTGTACATCGGGTTCCCTTTCCCCATATGCAAGACTTTACATTTCTCTACAATGAAGCTCATCTGCCTTCTTTTTGCCCACTCACTCAGTTTGTTCAGGTCTCTTTGTAGTTCTTTGCATTCCTCAACAGTTCTGATCCTGGAGAGTTTTGTGTAGTCCACAAATTTTATAACTTCTCACTTCGTCCCTGTTTCCAGGTCATTAATAAATATATTGAACAGCAGCGGTCCTAACACTGACCCCTGTGCACATTATTATCCTTTAAGGTGCGAGTAGTGTATGTTAGGGTTACAGCATGCCCCTTAAATACATATAGATGACTGACTCAGACTTGATTAAATAAAATGAGTCCAGTAGATTTATTTGTGGAAGAATGCATCATAACGGGAAACAATATAAACATATCCCTGGTTACATGAGTTACACTAATTGCTGTCCCACCAGTAAAGGTTACAACTAGTCCAAAATACAGCGGCCAAATTGATTTTTGGAAAAAAGAAGTTTGAGCACGTCTCCCCTTTGCTGAAAGCACTTTGTTGGTTGCCAATTCATCTTAGAATTAAATTTAAAAGCGCTAGTATAATTTTAAAAATTATACATGGTATCTTTACATCGTTAGTAGCTATCTCATTTAATTCCTTTCGACCAACAAGATCAAGATTCTCTCAAATGTTTAAACTCTCATTCCCTTCTGTTAAGGGTGTTAAAGCTATGGGATATATCTCTCGATCTTTTGCATACATTTTTGCGACTATTTGGAACGAATTTCCTTACAAGATTAGATCTCTTATCTCTCTTCATCTATTTAGGAAATCCCTGAAAACCTATCTTTTCCAACAAGCTCTAGATGAATACAAAAATTGATCTTATTTAGTATCATGGTGGGCCAATAAATTTTGACTTCCTTTCTGTTCTATTGTTTTTCCTTTACACCAATAATGTAAACTGAGTCGAGTCCCAGTACTTGGGGATGATTCGGTATATAAACCTAAGGATGAGATTGGATAATACAGTCAGGCAGGGCAGACTATGGTTATGGTTTGGTTCTTCATTTATAATCCACTTAAATTTAAGTGGAGTGCAAAAATAATGTAAAAAATAAAATATAAAACAAAATACAATATATCAGAAAATCACAACCATGTCTATCAAAGCAACAATCACAGATACTTACAACAGTTAACAATCATAATTTTAATCTATTTTACTCATCCCATGCATTGCTCTTACTCCTACCCATAAGATTTCCCAGGGAAAATCTTCAACACATACAAAGTCCCCAGCCTGATTTATCCCCTCCCCCCTTTTACAAACCCGTGGCGTGCATTTTAGCGTCGACCGTGGTGGTAACAGTTCCAATGCTCATAGGAATTCTATGAGCGTCAGAGCTGTTACCTCCACAGTCAGCGCTAAAAACCACACAAGGGGCTACTGAAAAGTTCTCAACACAACCAACCAACTTCCTAAATTCTGAGCGTTATTTTGCCACTGTAGCTGAAATCACGTCATTCTCTTGGTTGTGCTGAGAATTTTTCAGCACCCTCTCTTAGAGGTGCAAGGGATTATTTAAAATAGTGGCTCATCCAGGATGGGCTCTCTGTGACTGACTTGACTCCAATCTATGTTCTATCTAGCTGCCACGGTGCATATCTATAGGCCAGGAGTTATGCCGATTCTTAACCTCCTCCAATCCTCCAACCATTGATTTGTTAACATTTGCTCTCTGCTAGGTCTGCTGCTTTAGGTTTATCCCATGGCTGTACAAATGGACCTATGTGCAGCTGCAGTATACAAATGGTTGGAGACTTGAAGGAGGTGGAGATCAGCACAGATTCAAGTTTTAATAAAATTTGATGGATCGCTTAATTATAATACAAAGCGATGAACAAATCTAAAAACATGTGGTACATTTCTCAGTACGGGGAGACGACGTTATTATCATAAGTCAGCCAATAAAACTAAACAGATCCAAAAGGAAAATGGGGGAAGGAACCACAATATTTGACAATAAAGGAGACGAATAGGGGTAAAACGGTAGAGGAGAAAAGACCACATGTAGGTCTGTGTGGCAGTGCAGTGAGGAGAATCTCATTATCCTCACTGCATTGCTATATGGAAAGAAATATTACAATTTCTGTGAAGGAAAAAAAACTTTTCAGTTTTAATATTGCACGTGCATGCAGTTAGAATCAGCAATAATAGATGGTATAAAGTTGCAATTAAAAACTAGATCATTGAAAATTCAAATTGAAATCCACAGCTGTGTTAAAAAATATTTTGCATAAAGTACAAAAATGAATATTAAATACAATGTCTGAAATAGAACTCTTTTTTCTCTTAGTATCATAAGGGCTGAAGCACTAACCACTCAATAATCGGTTAGCCATGGCAGTGTAGCTGTGCTAGTAAACACCAAAAAGTCCAACAGGACAGAGAACCCATAAAACAGTACAAAAGGAAGTGGGAACGGACAACGAGCACTGATGTAAGACCAACTTGTTTGTTTCATAAAAGGACACGAGCAGAAGTTGTGGACTCGACACAGCGCTGTGTTTCGGCATCTGAGGAACGCTTGCATCAGGGGTCACTGATCTGGCATGTTAGTTGGACTGAGTGACCCCTGATGCAGGCGTTCCTCAGATGCCGAGACCTGCCCCCAGTGCTACAAAATAAATGCTGTTTTTTAGCGCATAGATAGCACGTGCACATACAAGAATTACCACAGGACGCCTGAGCATGTCCCATGGTAAGTTCTGTTATGCTGCAGTAAACACACATTACTGCTTACCGAAACTTAGTAAAAGGATCCCTTAAAGTTTTGTTCTCTCTTTTGCAGGTAAAAATGGATTATCTCACCTGGATTTACTCCTAGGGAAGTATGTTTTACATATGTAATTACATGAACTCAAATCTGGGGGATTCTCTGTTTTTAATCTGTATGTGTGCATACAGGGTCAAGATTTGTAATATCATTTAGTTCTTCACTGGCTTGCAGATGTCTTTGATTGGGTGCCATCTGACCCACCTCTGGCCAGCATTAGAGGCAGTGAACAGAGCTTCAGGGAGGTCCCCTCATGGACCGGCATGTCTCTCCCTTCTCTACACCACCATCCACAATCTCTCTCACCCTTCCAGTTTAATTTTAAATGCATTTTGCTTTGCAGGGGTTACTAGCATGGTAGTGATTCCTGGTATGCTATCTGGGTCCTTCTCAGCGCGTTCCCTCTGCAGCAGCCACCCCAACTCTGGCACAACTTCCTGTTTCCACCTGGGTAGACCGCAACAGAGGGAAAGATTGGAAGAATGGTCAGCATCAAGCAGAGTACCCGAAGGCTCACCACTCTCCCCAATGTACTAATGTCAACACTAGAAGCTAGATGCATTAAAAATGGTCATTAAAAACATGTGGGTCACTGTGGCCCAATTTTTGGGCCAATTTGTAAATGGTGATCGATGTTCAAATGATTTTCCATGCAAATGAGTTTTGCGGAGGGCAGCTGTAGTCTCATCTGATCAATCATTTAGAATCCGACTCTCACACATGCGCAGAACCGGCAGGAGAAGCCCAAACAGCTGAGCAACAGGGGAATTCCTAAAACAGCCTCTTGCCACTCAGCTGTTCAGGGTAGGAAGACTTTTTTTTCTTTTTTTAATGGCACAGATGTTGTGCGTATATTACACACACACAATATCTGCCTCATAAAAAAAGTTGAACCCCCCCCTCCGATGACAGCCCTCCTCAATGATCCCCAGAACAAAAATAAAGAGAGGCAGGAGGGATGTCCACTCCTTCCTACTGTCCCTATGCTGCGAACCACCTCCCCTTCCACACATCCCAAATGTTGAAGGAGGGATGCCCACTACCACCGGGTGCCCCCCTCCCCGTGTAACTGACCCCCCCAGAACTGACCAACCCCTCTCATTCCAAGACTCCCTTCCCTTTCTCTCCCCACTCCCCATACTTAAATAATCATCAGGAGGGATGCCCACTCCCTCCTGGCTCAGCCCCTGGGCCGTCCTGGCTCCCCCACACACCCCATACCACTTAAACTACATTACATTAGTGATTTTTATTCCGCCATTACCTTGCGGTTCAAGGCAGATTACAGAAGAGGATTTCTGGACATGTTACAGAATAGAGCGGGTTGCTTCAGAGGATTGAAATATTTCATACGGTGTTAGTTTTCATGGATTTCTTGAATAGCAGGGTTTTTATTTTTTTTCTGAAAGATTTGTAGTCTGGGGTCACGATTAATAGATTGGAGACTTGGTGGTCTAATTTTGCTGCCTGTGTGGCTAGAAGGCCATCGTACAGTTTCTTCCATTTGATGTCTCTGTTTGGAGGGTATATGAATGGTGTCTGGGTTCTCCTGTGTCTGGTTGTGGTAGTTCAGATTAGGCGATTGTTCAAGTAGGCTCGGCTGTCACCATTTATGGATTTAAATAATAGACAGTAGAATTTAAATAGTATTCTTGCTTGAATTGGGAGCCAGTGTGAGTTGAGGTATGCCTCGGTAATGTGGTCGTGCTTTCTTAGTGAATAGATTAGTCTCAGGGCTGTGTTTTGTATTGTTTGTAGTTGTTTTATCATTGTTGATATAGGAGATATAGGATGTTGCAGTAGTCAAGGAGACCTAGGACAAGAGACTGGCTCATGAGCTGGAATTGTTTTCTGTCGAAGAATTTTCGAACTTGCCTCAGGTTTCTCATGACTCAAAAAACTTTAAGATCAAACGAACAACTTTTATTGGTTATTCCTACCCTTAAAATGATCAATACACAAAGGCAATTCATTTTTACAGTTACAGCACCGCAAACGTGGAACTCCCTCCCGCTATACTTACGACAGGAGAAAAACCTTGATAAATTTAAAGGCCAACTTAAGAGCTTTCTTTTTAAAGACGCTTTCAATGTTTAATTGAAAAGCCAATTGCTCTTTATAGTAATAATTCATTCTACTTAATTATGTATTTTATTCCCAATAAACTAATTTTCCCCTACCCTTTGTATATTACCCTTAATTGTTCTTCCTTTTCTATCAGACAATGTAGTTCTTTCCCCTCTATCCTAATGTATCATGTTGTATTTTGTCTATGTTTAAAGATTTTATCTTTTTACTCAATTTTGTTCTTGTTTACCCAATATTAATATTTTATGTACATCGCTTAGTAATTATTGATAGGCGATTGATCAAATATTGAATAAACTTGAACTTGAAACTTATTGTTTTGTTGATTTGTGGTTGCATGGTGCAGCATCTGTCTTTCCTCATTCCCAGAAGTTTTAGACTGGGTTGAATGGGGTATGTGATTGAGTTTATTGCTAGGTTTGTTATGGTTGTGGTTTTATTTTTTTTGAGAAGTATAAATTTTGTTTTATCTGGGTTCATTTTTAATTTGTGGTCTTTTATCCATGTTGCCACAGTCCCTCCTGCCTGCAGGCCTGCCTCTTCCTGGTGCATCCTGGGATACACGAGGAGGGGCCTAAGACCCTGATTGGCTCAGAAGCCTTAGGCCCCTCCCAATGGACGTGCCTTAGGCATCCAAGCCATAGACTCCTCCCAGTGTATTCCAGGATGCACCAGGAAGGCAGCCTAAGGCCCCTCCTAGGGGGCCTCTGAGCCAATCAGGGCCATAGGTCCCCTACCTTGTGCATCCTGGGATATATTGGGAGTAGCCTAAGGCTTGTACACCTAAGGTTCCTCCCCTGGGAGGTGCTAAGTGTTCCTCTGTTAACATTCAGCAGATAACACACACTGTTGGGACCATTAGTACATGATATGCTAAAAAGAGGTGGCAAAACCCTAAAAAATGCCGTATAGAATATACATTTATCATGTAGTAAAATCCAACGTTAAAATGTGTAAACTGTGAATTGTCACACACTCTGCTAAAAGGGCCACATGTGCTAAATGGAAAGAAAGGTTGAGTGCCTGCAAGTATTATTTATTTATTTATTTAATATTTCATCGTGCTTCACAGAAGCAATAAAAGCTAGATACAATTGAGTTGGAAGCCCAAAGGAGTAGAAGGAACCTGCCAGGGCCCCAAAAAAATGGACTCTCACTGAGCTATTGTATCTGTCTCAGTACCAGTGTGTTTTGCAAGATAATATTTAGCCATGAATTTGCATAAAGCACATTAATTAAGCAAAGGAAGTTTATGCACCATTTTAAAGGTCAGAAGGGATTCTGAATGCACACGCTGGCAGGATTAATTTTTCTGACCTCTGTACTCCACAGGAACACTACGTTAAATGGATATTGTTAAGGGATTATATCTTTCTGATCTCTCAAAGTCCCGGCAATGAAAACTCCAAGTGGGAAGAAAGATTTGGGAGGGTGGGAACTGGGTTGTGATGAAACTATAGTTCTTTCAGTAGTTCAGAGTAAAACCATCAATACTAAGAGGCTGTTTTGCTAAACTATAGTAAGTGTTTGCACTTTTCTCCTCTTAACAGCAAAAATTAATGAGCAGTTACTGTTGGGGACTACTGTATAGAAAAGGTGGGGTGTTTAGCATGCATTAACAGTACAGTATTTGCAATTGGCACAGTGTGGGTGCACATAATTAGAGCCAGCCTTATCAGTGGCAGAGCCCTGGGCAGACCAGTTTGGAGGCCCCCACAGGCAGTTTGGTAAGTTTTCCTAACTCCAAACCCACCATCCCACACACCCTACCTTAAAACTGCTTTTTCAAGATGGCGTCTGATTAAGACGTTATCTGCACTGCTTCCTTTCACTTTGTTTTGGTTTTTGGTTTATTTTGTTCCATCTTGCTTTATTTAATTTCTTTTTGTTCTTTTTAGTTCCTTTTTAATTCTTGATTGTATCTAATATGGTGGTTTTACTTGATTTTTATTTGATCTTTCTTTGCTTGTGCCCATCCGCAACAGTCAATTTAACGGCCTTCCCACCACCTACCTCGCCTTTTGATCTTCCCCCTCTTGTCACTGCGGGGAGATCTCTGCTGGAGGATTCCCAGAGGATGGAGGCTCCGTTTTGGATGTCGGCGTGTGTCGAGCGGTTGGTGTGTTTGGGCCCCAATTCTTCCCCGACTTGTTCCATCTCATCTGCTGCTGTAGAGTTGGCCCTGTTGGGAGCGGCTGACCATTGAGCTGGGCGGCTATTCCTTTGTCAGCGGCAGCGGTTTTGGCACAACTCTCTCTCATGCCATCAGGAGTCCTGAGGCTGTTGTGTGCCATTCCCCTGTCATCGGGAACAAGAGACGGTTTGCCGGAGTCTGTGTGGCTTGGCATCAGGAGACCTCCTGTGTCCTGCCTGCCCTCCCATCTTTGGCGTTAGTCTCTTGCAGATATCCTGCGGTGGTGGTGGAACTGACTTCTGCATCGATGAATCAACAGCCCTGCACAGATCTTGGACCGATGATGACCTTCATTTTACTTCATTTTATTTCATTTTATTTCATCTTATTGTATTTTTCTATTAGTTGTTTTGTTGTTTTTTACTTTTTGCCTTTCATTACCGCTCTATCTTTTCTTTTTTTAAATCTTCATATTGTTTTACTCTCTTGTATTTCTTGTTTATTCAATTATATTTGAGTTTATTTTGTTTAGCTAAGTTAAGCTGAATCCTTATATTATTTTTTATTGTGTTAATTTGACCTGTTATTTCACTTCCCCTGTATAAATATCATACCATTTCCTTTTCATGTATTTTGCTTTTTTTGTCTTTTGGTACAGGCAGTGATCAGATTAGGGGAGGGGGGAGTTGGGTGTGTGTGCACATTCTATATTCTGTATTATTGGCTAGTTTGTGAGGAAGGTCTTATGATAACTCTAGTGTTTAAGCCTATTACATTGCTCAAAACAGGGGACAAAACAAAACCACAGGTAAAATACCAAAAAACACAGAATGGAATTGTCCAAAGAAGGGTGATGTGCACTAATCAAGTGTCCACAAACTTATCTGAAGGTATAGAGATCTTTATTCTTCCAATATCATCATGGGAAACATTGATTGTACCATGATGATATTGGAAGAATAAAGATCTCTATACCTTCAGATAAGTTTGTGGACACTTGATTAGTGCACATCACTCTTCTTTGGACAATTCCATTCTGTGTTTTTTGGTATTAAGCCTATTACATTAACAGGTGCTAGAATAGATGTGTAAACTTTTAGCACAATGGGGCGCTGAGGCCTTTCTTTTTCTTTCTTTGCTTCCTGCTCCCCCTGTCCAGCATTAGCCCTTCTCCCTTCCTTTTACCTCCCCCTTGTCTAGCAGCACTCCTTTCCTTCTCCCCCTGTCCAGCAGTAGCCTTTCTCCCTTCCTTTTACCTCCCCCTGTCCAGGTGCACCCCTCCCTGCTCCCCCTGTCCAGTAGTAGCCCTTCTCCCTTCCTTTTACCTCCCCCCTGTCCAACAGCATCCCTTCCCTGCTCCCCCTGTCCAAAAGCAGCCCTTCTCCCTTCCTTTTTATTTCCCCCCTGTCCAGTAGTACCCCTTCGCCATTTCCTGCTCCCCCTGTCCAGCATCCGCTAACCCGGGCAGCCTCAGGGCTTTTGCTAGGCCGGCCCGCCTCGCATTATCGAAGTGGGCCAGCCTAGCCAAGGCCCCTCGGCTGCTTGATGAAACCGCGGCTGCTGCCGCTGCTGGTCTGGGGGTGGGAAGAAGAGGCATCCCAGCAGCATAGGCAGAAGGCAGGAAGTCAGCCGGCGTCAGAGTTCGGAGCATAAGACAGGAAATCAGCAGAAGCAGGCATGGTTGATCGGCGGCAGGCAAATTATTGTACTGCAGATGTGCAACATGGTAGCACGAGGCACGGAGATTAAAGTGCGCATGCGCGCTAAGAGATAGTGTTAGGCATGCTTGGGCCCAGGACAGAAATTAAGCAGAGGACCCCCAATTCTTTTCCTCTCTGACCCCTTCCCCCAATTTCACCACCCACCATATGCTTTCCCATCTAGCATCTCTCCTTTCTTCCTCCTTTCCTCCCTCGTCTCGCCCCACCCCCCACCCCTGGGTCCACCACATGCCCTCCCATCCAGCACCAATCCCTTCACTTAAACATCAGCTGCTCCGGTTGGCACCCCTCATTTCTTAAGATGTATAGGGGTTCCTGGAACAGCAGTGATTCTCTAGCACTTCTCCTTGCTTTACCGACGCTGTCTTTCTGCCGCAGCCCGCCTAAGCAGAAACAGGAATTTATATCAGAGGTGAGCAGACTGCGGCAGAGAAACAGTGCCAGGGAAGTTATGAGCAGCGCTAAAGATTGCTGCTGCACCATCGACCCCTATGCATTTTAAAAGGTGACGGAGGGGCTTCAGAACAAGATGCAGAGAAGAGAAGGGCAACCCAGCCCAAGGGGCCCCCCTGGAGCTGTTGGGCCTAGGGCAAGTGCCCTGTTTGCTTCTCTTTTAATGCCAGCCCTGGATGTGGGCGTGATTTTGAGACAGGGGAACATACTGGGGCAGGGTCATTAGAGTGTACAGCATATAGCTACCCCTGTTGCAACTGCTTAAGGGCCAGTCCTGCACTTAGACCTGGATTCTCTATAGGGAGCCGATATTGACGGCCGCCTAAAAAGCGGTCACAAATCACTTGATGGCGCCCTATAGAGAATCGCCTCCACAAAAGATTGGCACTGGAAATGTGGTCCAGGGTTTCCCAGGCTTAAATTTTTCGTGCCTATCTTTGCCGTGAATCACACGTACGTAGGCACTTTAGGCCACCTAACGTAACTGCTGGCATTAGTGGCAATAGGCTGCCTAAAGCATCTATGTAGGTGCGAGTCCAGCACATATAATTTAGGCACGGGTAGGTGCTTTAATGTTGTGTTTTTTTGCCATTTAAAATTTATTTGCACATTCCTACAAGATGTAAGGCATATAGCTCACAAAATCTAGTCACAAATGTGAAAATGATTTTCTTGTAATTAATTTGTTGACTGCTTGGGGGTGCATAAACCCATCTTTGAGAAACTAAGGTAGCCATTCCCAACCCAGTGCTCAGGACATACCTCATCCCATGGAGTTATCAAGATATGCACAATGAATATGCATGAGATAGATTTGCATGCACTAGGAAAAGGGTTCAATTAATTTAAAGAATAGAGAAATGACAAACCAGTCCCAGAAGTGAACTTATGATTTATGAAGAAGTAAAAACTAACATGTTTCGGGTAGGCCTTATGGTGGATTATTTTGAGTTCTCAAAAGAATTTAAGCAGGCTGCAGAAGCTGTCCTGTTTGGAGGGAAAATGCCAACTTCCAAGTAAATGGCCTGAAAAATAAATTAAAACTGGATTGATGCTGGTAGACTGTATAGAGACCGATCTATTAATGCAAATGACCACCTGATCTGAGGACCAATAGACGTGTCAAATTGGTTAAAAACCTGCCACTTATGCTGTTGTTTTGAGCTATGTTAAAGATGATTTATATTCGGTTTTATTCCTTGCAGATTCAGAGCGGATTACATACAGCAGTGTATTGCAAACTGCGTGCTGCGACACACCAGTGTGCCTCCCGAGATTTCAGGTGTGCTGCAACACACTGGCGAGGAGGCACATCCTGTAGGCAGTCAGCCGGCGTGGATTACTCTCCTCGCCGGCGTCTGTCCTCCTCTCCCAGATCCCTCCACCGAAGCAGGTCGCAGCCAGATGGGCCTCCGCACATGTGCAGATATCGATGCAATGGCATCACACATGCCCGTGGCATCATCGCGCTGATAACCATTCACTTCTGGGTGCTAGATCGTTTCTGGGTTAGAGGTTGTCAAGGTTATCAGGATGTCCAGTTTTCAAATAGAAATGTTTTTACATTCCAGTATGTTGAAGCAGAAGTAAATAATTTCCCGTAATGATTGATGAGTGGCAAAATTGCAGGAGAATGAAAATAGGAGAAGTGAGACCTCTTGGTTTTTTTTAATTACTTTAAATGGTACTTAAATAGATCATAGTAACTCAGAGAGATTATTTTGTTTAGGATTTCTGACTGTGTTCCAGCTTTATTACAGGAATTGATATTCAAAGGATTTCTGCTTCTATGAGAGCTGTGCTCCTTACTTGGCCGTCTGAAAATGTACTGTGTTTCCCACAAAATAAGACCTAGCATGATTTTAAAGATGCTCCTAATATAAGCCCTACCCCAAAAAATAAGCCCTTGTTAAAATCAACCCCCAAAGTTCCCCCCTCAAATGTCAACGGCAGAAGGCTCCATCATCTCTCGAACCCCACCAAACTCTCCCCGACTCCACCCTGACATTCCCCAACTCCATCCCTGCCTGATTCGCTGAAAAAAAATCAGACTTGTTGATTCAGCTACCCCCACCCCGGTGAGACCTGGCATATCTCCACTCCAAAGCCTCCTAAAGCAGTGACAGTGGCAGCGCTCTGAATGGGCTGCTTCGCAGCCTTCCCTGCGGGGGGCTTCCCTTTGCCTTATCACTGATGACATCAGCAGGGAAGTCCATGGTGATGCAGAAGAGAGAAGGCCCTGATGGGAGAAGGCTGCAAAGCAGCCCATTTAGAGCACTGCCACCGCTGCTGTTTTTGAAGACCTCAGAGATGTCAATCTCAAGATGGGAGGGTTGGTGGGGTTCTGCTGCATAGGGGATGAGAGGCAGGGATAGAAAGATGCTGCACATAGGGGTGGGGAGAAAGGAAAGAGGAAGAATTGGAGCGGAGGAGATGAAGGGAGAGATGATTGTTGTACGTGAAAAAAAAATAAGACATTCCTGAAAATAAGCCCTTAGGTGTTTTTTGCAGCAAAAATTAATATAAGACCTGGTCTTATTTTGGGGAAAAGACGGTACCTATATTTGTAGGCCAAAGTTCACTAACCCTCAAATTCTATATTTGGTGCCTTACACTGTGCACACAAATTGGTGTGCACAGTTGATTTGCATGCACAATTTAATTGTTTAACAAGCCTAAGCAACGCTGCTAATTGGCAATTAACATCTCATAATTGAAACTAATTGGTACTAATTAAAAATTATACACACAATTTGGAAATTATACACACAGTTTTATAAAAGGTGATACACCAGTTCTAGTGCATGAATTTGAAAAGGGGGGGCAGGACGGGGGTGGATCGTGGGCATTCCTAAAAAGTTTGCACACTGTTATAGAATGCACCCAATGTGCTCACAAGTTAGGCGCTGGGATTTAAGCCTGGTTTTCCTTGGTCTAAATGGGTGCACCTAAAAGTTATGCAATGCACAGGCGCTTAGCATGATTCTATAATATTATGCACACTTATAGAATTACAGTAAGCGCCGTTCTAGTTGTTGCCAATTTTTTGTGGTGCTGTATGTAGAATCAGGCCCTAAACCCCTAAATGTAGGAACACAGAGCCAAATTCTGTAGATGGCACCAAAAATTAAGTGCTGGGGAAAACAAATCTGTGCACAGCGCTATTCTATAAAGGGCATTCCAGGAAGAGCGCCCTCTAGAGAACAGCAGCTAGGGTGGGTTCCCACATCCAGCATTGGGTTCCATGATTTGCGTCTGCTGAAACCTGGTGTAAATCCTGGTGTGCAATTTGAGCATGGATTTCCAGTATTCTGTAACACTGAACCTAAATTATGTGACTGCTCTTGTCCCGCCCATGCCCTTCCCATGGCCATTTCTCATTTTCAACTGTGTGTGAGCCAATTTAGGTAACCAGTGTTATAGAATAGTGCAAAGCCAGATCCACATACAAATCATAATTAGTTTTAGTTAAATGGTTTTTAACTCCAATAATTAAATCATTACAGCTCATTAACTATTTTGTGTGAATATGGGCAACCTTTATTAAATCCAGGGATACTGCCTGCTAATGTAGTATCTGATCATGGTCTTGATGCCTCTGGATACTAAACTGGAGGCCATCAACCAGTGGCATAGCGAGGGTAGGAGGCGCTTGGGGCAGTGGCGCCCACTCCACCCCCTGCTCGCTGCGCATCCCCCACACCACACTCATACCTTCTCTTCCCCCTTCTTTAAATCTTTGCCAGTACAAGCAGCTTCTCTGGCCTGCTGCTTACGCCAGCATTGGCTTTCCCTCTGATGTCACTTTCTGGTCCTGTGACCCGGAAGTGATTTCAGAGGGGAGCCAGGCTGGCATCAGCACTAGGCTGGAAAAGTTGCTGGCACTAGTGAAGATTTAAAGAGATGGGGGAGGTGGGGAAAAAAGGAAGGCTGCAAGCATGGTGTTGAGAAGCATGGTGCTGCAAGCATGGGGTGGAGAAGTGACAGTGCCCCCACCAAGGTAGCACCTGGGCCGGCCGGCCTCCCTACCCCCCTACTTCTTACTAAGCTAATGCTATCAACTCACTTCATGTAGACCACTACTACCACTGACCTGGGTTGGATCTGAGTTTAGAGGAGATGATATTTTCTCTGTTCCCGTGCTGATCCACTGAGTTACGTTCCCATAAGGAAAGTATTTCTGGAAAAAAAAGTAACACTAAACCTAATTAGACTAAAAGCTTATCATTCAAAGTCTAGAGTTCTTCACTTCAAGATCTCAAACATAATTTCATTTCAACAGTGTTTCATTACTCTAAAATATAATTTAATTTGGAAAGATTTTTGTCTGTGTTATAAGTACATTTTTCTAATTATATCTTCTTTTCCTTCAAGATTAGTACAGTTAATATTTCTAACTTGTAAATGCTTTAAGACATTTAGGTGGTGATTAAATAATAGGGAGATGATATAAAGAGTGGAGAAGTAGTTTGGTTAGAACCCTGGACTTGCTATCCAGAAGTGCCCAGATCAGTCTACAGCTACATAGTTGTTTTTCAGCATGTCCACAATGAATAGCTATTTGCATGAGATATGAGTACATTTGCAAATGTTAGGTCTCTAGTATATTCAGACTTATGACAAAAGCAGCCATTGTTCAATGCTTAAAAACGTAAGGGAAAATGACCGATGTGTTCCACAGAAAAGAGAAACACGAGCAACAAAACAAAGTGGAACAGGAAAACCAGATGAAAATCAATTGATTCCGTAGACAGTATAAACTGTCACAAATGGAATGTGGTGTATCAATTAGAGAATGACACGGGGAAAAAATCTGTCCCCGTCACCGCCCCGTCACCGGCCCACCATCCTCTGCACCGCCCCGTCACCGCCGTTTCCTTCACCGCCCCGTCACCGTCACCGCCATCCCTTTCACCGCCCCGTCACCGCCACTGCCATCCCATTCACCGCCCCGTCACCGTCCCCGCTGCATCCATATAAGCCTTAGTACTGTAATATTTAGCTTATTCCTTTCTTATAAATCAAAGTTCCTGCTGCTGAACTAGAGAAAGAGATGTTCAGCTGGCAGGGCTTTGTTTATAAATTTTTATCAACACAACTAATATACTATTTTATCCTAAAGCAAAAAATAAATAAATAAATAGAATTTTTTTTCTACCTTTGTTGTCTGGTTTCTGCTTTCCACATCTTCTCATTGAATTCCTTCCATCCACTGTGTGTCTTCTCTCTGCGTCTTCCATTTGCTGTTACTGTGCCTCTCCCTTCCCCCCCCCCCCCCCCAATTGGTCTAGCACCCATCTTCTTCCCTCCGCTCCCGCATAGTCTGGCATCTGTCTTCTTCCCACTCTGTCTTCCACATTTCCCTTGGGGGTCTGTTCCTCTCCACCCTCCTTCAATGTCTGTTCTATTCCTTTCCACCACCACCCTTCCCTCCCTCCTTTACCATCTGTTCCTTTCTACTACCCTTCAGCTCCTCTCACGTGGCCTATCTACCTTCCTTCCTCTTATTTTCATGGCACGTTACAATGTAATTTGTGCAAGCCACTGGAGCCTGCAAGCTTGGTCCCTGTCCCATCCCCACAAACCATCTCGCTTCTGTGCTCCTATTTTCCCCATTTCTAATATCTCCCCTATGTATCTGCCATTGCCCCCCCTGTGTCCATATACCATCCCCATGGCATGTCCCCTTTATGTCTCTGTCCCTATGCCCCATGCACATAATTTTCCCTCTTTCTGTTACCTTCCTGTGTCCAGATTTCCCCTATCTTCCTCTTCCATACCAGTGTGTCTCTTCTTTTCAACCCCATCTAGCTTTTTTCCCTCTTTCTTCCCCCCCCCCCCCCCCCCCCTGCTTCTAGCATCTGGCTCACCTGCCTGTCCTTCCCTTTCTTTCCTGCTGTGGGTTTTTCTTTCCGTTTTCATCCCCTTGGCCCAGAATCCTTTTCCTTTTCACTCCCTCCTTACAGTTTGAGCCGGGAACACGGATGATCGCACGGTCCTCGCAGCCCCCACCCACCTGCCCAATCGATTCTAGTGTTTAGCCAGCTCTCTCCCTTCTCCTCACCTTAGTTTGCAGGCTTTCTTTTTCAGCGACATGCACGCTTTCCCAAAGAGCCGCACACGCGCGGCTGCTCAGTGTTCAATCTTCTGCTCTGCTGCAACTTCCTGTTTCCGGTTGCGTCAGAGCAGAAGATCGAAACTGAGCAGCGGCGGGTGCGTGGCTCTCTGATAGCGTGCGGGTCGCCGAAAAAGAAAATCTACAAACTAAGGTGAGGAGAAGGGAGAGAGCTGGCTAAACACTAGAATCGATTGGGCAGGCGGGTGTGAGCTGCGGGGACCGCGCGATCCTTCATGCCTCACTGCGGGGACAAGACCCATTCACCGCCCCGCGGGCGGTGAATGGCCTTGTCCCCGTCACCGCAGCGACTGCTAGTTTTCTTCCCCATTTTCGGCGGGTGACCCGCGGCTAAAATGTGGTGGCCACGGGTAAACCGCCACCGTGTCATTCTCTAGTATCAATCCTAAATGAAATATGATGGTTGTCAAGTAGGGACTGACACGGTCCATATATCAGCGCTAAAGCCCAGGTTCTATAAACGATGCCTGAAGTTAGATGCCTAGATCGGTGACAGGTCAAATGCGCACAAGACGACAGCGCGCGGACAAAACCTCCAAGACGAGTCAGCGCAAGACAACTCAGCGCAAGAATAACAGTGTGCAAGGATAACAGCGCGCAAGACAATTGAGCGCAAGGATAACAGCGTGCAAGATAATTGAGCGTAAGGATAACCCGGCGCATCTAGCTGATGTACGTGCCTAACTTAATTATTCAATTAGACTTTATTGGCCCTGTTAATTGAAAAGTGCCATTATAAAGCAATTTAAAAACAATTAGCTGGTAGGCACCTACCTCAGTAAGTGTTTACTCCGAGGCACCTGCTAGAAAGTAGGAGTGGTTAGATGCAGATTCTAGGTGGAGTTTGGGCATGGTTTGACTTAGGCGTATTCATTTAGGCAGTTAGAAATTGGGGCAATAAAAAAGATCGTTTAAAAGTGGAAGAAAAAATCCGGTAAATTTGTTTTTTCTCCTGGCTTTTCATATCCTGTACCTTACATTCCATGGATCACGTTTCACTGGACATCTTGTAGTCTCAATTGCTTACAAAAGTTGTATGTGTTTGCACATATTTGTTCTTTTTTTCCTTAAGGACCCCTGAGGAAGGCACGTAGGTCCAGATTTTATAAACAACGTCGGAAGGTAGGCACCTAGATTGGCGTGCCTAGCCGATCTAGGTGCTTCATTTAATTTTTTATGTCCAATCATTTTTATTAAGTTCAAAAAACTTGCAAGTACAACATGCCATACAGATAAACAGAACAAACTAAGTAATCTTCCATCTCCCACTGAACACCCCCACCCCTCCTGGATAACTTTCCCCCTCTTCTACAAAGCCACGCTAGCGGCTGCCGTGCGGTAACGGCCCCGAAGCCCATAGAGATTTAAAAGGCTTCGGGTCCTGGATTGGCTACTGGGCTTGATGGACCATTGGTCTGACCCAGTAAAGCTATTCTTATGTTCTTATTATAGCATTCAGATCTTCAAAAACAAAAAATACAAGCACCTGTGATATCTTTCACCTGTAATGAATCCTCCAAAGCAGCAGACAAATCTTTTAATTCTTTTCTCTCATCTTGATCTTGAACACGATACCTCTCTATGGCCAGAGCTGAATCTTTTGTATCATTTGGTAAGTAGTAAATTTTATTAAAAGGGGGAAAGGCTTCTAAAGGAAACTTAAGAATCTCAATTAAATATTTCTTGAAGAAATATATCTGAATTTTTAATAGCCAGTATATTCCGGTTTTCATATGATGATGATCTATTTTACATAGGAAACAAGACAGGGCATTAAAAGCTGCCAGAGTTATGTGAACAGATGCTGACAAGCAGCAACAATGACAAAGCTTGTCCTGAGCTTGAATTATGATTAGAAATAGACATCTGGACATGTGTCTCACTGCCCACACTGATGAGATTTGTAATGGCAGATAAGCTCTGCTTGGCCTCTAGGAATCCCTTCCCACGCTCTTCAGTTTCTGAAAATTCTGAAAATAAAGGCTGGCGTGAAAAAAGACATACTGAAGTCACAAACTGCAATCATCTCAGATTTGTACTGCTCATCAACCGCTGTCGCCAAGCGTAAGCCGTACAGAAACACATGGCAGTATGAAACAGCAGGGGGTGATCTGGCAATATTAAGAACTAGAGTCACCCCATAAAAATATGCATTTCTTTAATCATCCATTTTTTTTAAATGACTAATATTCAGGAACCTTTTGTGCTTAGCTAGGACCGCTGGATATGCAGTCTTAATTGTAAATGGATAATTTATTAATTAAATTAGTGCAGTTTTCTTAAGTGGATATCTAGATAGAGGCCGAAAATTACCATTGTCTGGATACATTTTGACTCCACCCCTGTTAATGTCTATGATTCCTCCTCAGATATTGAGCTGACCAGCCAGAAATTATACCCCCTTTTACTAAGCTGCGGTAGAGGTTTCTACCGCATCCCAGAACACTAAGGCCCTGATTCTACATAGCACGTCTAAAATTAGGCACTGTTTGGTCATCCAAGATAGGCATCCTTTGTAGAATTGCACTCAGCACTGTTTAGACGTCCTTTAGAGAATTGGGTTTTAGGTACAGTGTGCGACAGCCTCAAAGAAAGCAAACAGAATGCTGGGCATCATCAAAAAGGGTATCATAACCAGGACGAAGGAAGTCATCATGCCACTGTATCGCGCGATGGTGCGCCCGCACCTGGAGTACTGTGTTCAATACTGGTCGCCGTACCTCAAGAAGGACATGGCGGTACTCGAGGGAGTGCAGAGGAGGGCGACTAAACTGATAAAAGGTATGGAAAAATTTTCATACGCTGACAGGTTAAAAATGCTGGGGATGTTCTCCCTGGAGAAGAGGAGACTTAGAGGGGACATGATAGAGACCTTCAAAATCCTTAAGGACATAGAGAAAGTAAATAAGGACAGATTCTTCAAACTGTGGGGAGCCACAAGCACTAGGGGTCACTCGGAGAAATTGAAAGGGGACAGGTTTAGAACAAATGCTAGGAGGTTCTTTTTTACCCAGAGGGTGGTGGACACATGGAACGTGCTTCCGGAGGATGTGATAGGCCAGAACTCTGTACAAGGGTTCAAGAAGGGTTTGGATAGGTTCCTGGAGGATAAGGGGATAGAGGGGTACAGATAGAACTTGAGGTAGGTTATAGGAATGGTCAGAGACCACTTCACAGGTCACGGACCTGATGGGCCGCCGCGGGAGCGGACCGCTGGGCGAGATGGACCCAGTGGAGGCAACTTCTTATGTTCTTATGTAAGAGTTAGACATCCAAACAATGTCCTTAATGTTATAATATTTTATTATTATGATGTTATTAGAATGGTGATTTTCATTATAATTGTGATACTGGGAGTTGGATCTGTTTAATGATTTTATTTATTTCTTTTCCATCAGAGAGAGTGCCTGAGATTCAAACCAGCAAACTTTGGGTAGAAGGCTGTAGGTTTAACCAGTGTACTACACAGTGAGCTAGGTCCTATAGGCATTGTAAAGGAGGTCTACTTTTCAGCATAGTTTGGGCTTCAGATAGATGTGAGTTCTATGGACAGAACATAGGCACAGTTTGGACATCCTTAATGCAATCTACTAACTAGCTCTCTGGGTTTCTATTTTTGCTTTATTAAGCTCAAAATACATTTAATAAGGCACCACATAAACAGGGCACATCAAAACAGATATATTGCATGCAAAACCTATTTATGTGGACAAACAGCATTGTTATTTACTAATTAGAGGAAAGCATCCATTAACTGAAGCAGAATACAGTGGTACCTTGGTTTAAGAGCATAATTCGTTCCAGAAGCATGCTCTTAAACCAAAACACTCGTATATCAAAGCAACTTTCCCCATAGAAGATAATGGAAACTTGAACAATTCATTCCACCAACCCCCCCCCCACCCCCCCCCCCCCCCGAGGCTACCGGCGCTGCTCCATCATCCCCTCCCCCCTGCTCTAACCGGCATCGCACCCCCCCCTGAACCGGCATCACAACCCTCCCCCCCCCCGCGAGAACCACAAAGCACCCCCGTGCTGAAAGCGGCATCCGCCCGCCCTTCCTCCCAAGCACTTGGTCCTTACCCCTTCTGCTCGTTGTAAGTGTGAATGCGAGCTCTTGCCTGGGCTGGGCCTTGAGCATCTGCGCATGCTCAAGGCCTTCTGGCTCTCGTTCTCTCGGAGAGAACGAGATCTCCGAGAGAACGAGAGCCAGAAGGCGGGAGCTTGCATTCACACTTACAACAAGCAGAAGGGGTAAGGACCAAGTGCTTGGGAGGAAGGGCGGGCGGATGCCGCTTTCAGCACGGGGGTGCTTTGCGGTTCTCGTGGGGGGGCGTTCGCGGGGGGGGTTGCGATGCCGGTTTGGGGGGGTGCGATGCCGGTTAGAGCGGGGGTAGGTGCTCGTACACCAGAACATGCTCAGTTTGCAAGGCAAAAGTTTGCTGAGTGTTTTGCTCGTCTTGCAAAACACTCGCAAACCGGGTTACTCTCAAACCGAGGTTCCACTGTATATGAAAAAAATCACAGCCTTAGGTTTCTTGCTAAAAAGCTACCCTTTTTTCTGACTAAATAGTGCTCCAATCAGCTCATTACTGAAAGCAAGGAAAGCACATGAAAAAAATATATAGATTGCATACATAACTTCATTTGCAAAAACTTAAAACCAGAAAAACCAGATACAGACCTTAGCGTGTCTTCTACTTCGTTGCAAATAGAGGTGATCAGTTTCACAATGTGAGATCATCAAGGTGCACCTGCATGGTAGAATGCTACAGTAAAAATATGTGCATGGATTTGAACCCACAACTTCTGGAAGATTAGCACAGGTCTTTTACCTGGTGAGCCACAGCTGCTTCCTTTCACTTGGGGGGGGGGGGGGGGGGATTTCCCTACCATGAGAGCTTAGTGATCCTAGCCATGTGAAGGTGAAAATACCTGACAAGATCATAGATTAGCAGATTCCTAAGCTATCATATCAGATGTGTGGCTCAATGGGTAAAAACCCTATTCCCATCTTCCAAAGATCATGGGTTTAAATCCCAGCACATATTTTAATTGTGGCATTCTACCTTGCAGGTGCACCTTGATGACCTTACAATGAGGTCAGTATTGTGCAGCTGCACACCTCCATTTTCAATGAAGTAGAAGCCATGTTAAGGTCTGCATCTGTTTTTAAGCTTTTGCAAATGAAGTTATGTATGCAATCTATATATTTTTTTTCATGTGCTTTCTGTGCTTTCAAGAATGAGCTGAGTGGAGCACTGTTTAGTCAGAAAAAAAAGGGTAGCTTTGTAGCAACATCTGTATCCACAGTTTTTGTTTTCATTGGTAGCTTTTTAGCAAGAAACATAAAGCTATATTTTTTTTTGTGCTGTGCTTCAGTTAATGGATCTTTTCTTCTAATTAGCAAATAGCATTGCTGTTTGTCCACAAAAATAGAAGGTTTTGCATGCAATATATCTGTTTTCATGTTCCCTGTTTATGTGAGGGAGAGGGTTAACCTGTATGGAACAGCAGTTACAAGTTTAAATAAAGACATAGAGGGAGATAACTTGTTCCCCTTATTTTTGCATTTTTTACTCTTTTTTTTGCTTTGCATTAGTGTCACAGTTTTTACGATGTTGTTGTGTATGTGTGTTTTATTATAGATTTTTCTTCCTTTTTCTAACCAGTTCTTGGTATGTTTTTTGGCCCAAATTCATTAGTTGCTATTCACTTGCAGTTATTAATGCAACAATGAGCAGTTTGTCTGCCACTTTATTGTAAAATTCTGCATGGGGGGGGTGAGCAATTCTTAAGTTAGGGAGAGGTGTAAGCTGCATGGAACAGGAGTTACAAGTTTAAATAAAGACATAGAGGGAGGTAACTTGCATAGAATGGCACATACAACCCTAAACAAAAGTTTCTCGTCACAGCGCAGGACCGGCAAGATTGACTCATTTGAACTTCTGCAAGATCAGCATCGGAAGCGTGCGCTGGGCCGGAGAGATCTTGGGGAGCCTCCGACAGTGGCTTTCTCCCCTCTCTGCAGCTCTCCTTTACTTCCCAGCGCAGCGATTCACGAAGGCAGCCTCGGGGCTTTTGCTGAGTCGCGGCTGCCTCTGATGATGCAACTTCCTCTTTCCTCAGAGGCGGCGCGACACAACAAAGGACCCGAGGCTGCCTTCGTGAATCGCTGCGCTGGGAAGTAAGAAGAGCTGCTGGGAGGGGAAAAAACCACTATCAGTCTGGGAAGCTGCTGGGCAGGGGAAAAAAGGGACAGCTGCTACTGGAAAGGGAGAAGGAGAGATGCTTCTGGGAGGGGAGGAGGGAAAGGAATCTGGGAAGCTGCTGGGCCAGGAAAAAAAAGGGACAGCTGCTACTGGAGAGGGAGAAGGAGAAGGAGAGATGCATCTGGGAGGGGAGGAGGGAAAGGAATCTGGGAAGCTGCTGGGCCAGGAAAAAAAAGGACAGCTGCTACTGGAGAGGGAGAAGAAGGAGAGATGCTTCTGGGAGGGGAGGAGGGAAAGGAATCTGGGAAGCTGCTGGGCAAGGAAAAAAAAGGGACAGCTGCTACTGGAGAGGGAGAAGAAGGAGAGATGCTTCTGGGAGGGGAGGAGGGAAAGGAATCTGGGAAGCTGCTGGGCCAGGAAAAAAAAGGGACAGCTGCTACTGGAGAGGGAGAAGGAGAAGGAGAGATGCATCTGGGAGGGGAGGAGGGAAAGGAATCTGGGAAGCTGCTGGGCCAGGAAAAAAAAGGACAGCTGCTACTGGAGAGGGAGAAGAAGGAGAGATGCTTCTGGGAGGGGAGGAGGGAAAGGAATCTGGGAAGCTGCTGGGCAAGGAAAAAAAAAGGGACAGCTGCTACTGGAGAGGGAGAAGAAGGAGAGATGCTTCTGGGAGGGGAGGAGGGAAAGGAATCTGGGAAGCTGCTGGGCTAGGAAAAAAAAGGGACAGCTGCTACTGGAGAGGGAGAAGGAGACGGAGAGATGCTTCTGGGAGGGGAGGAGGGAAAGGAATCTGGGAAGCTGCTGGGCCAGGAAAAAAAAGGACAGCTGCTACTGGAGAGGGAGAAGAAGGAGAGATGCTTCTGGGAGGGGAGGAGGGAAAGGAATCTGGGAAGCTGCTGGGCAAGGAAAAAAAAGGGACAGCTGCTACTGGAGAGGGAGACGGAGAGATGCTGCTGGGAGGGGAGGAAGGGAAGAGTGTTACTGCTGGACAGGAGGCTGGGAGAAAGAAAGAAAGGGGGCAGGCAGGGAAACAGAAGGAAAGAAGAGAAACAGAAAAAAAGAAAGAAAGGTCAGGGAGAGAGGAAGAAAAAGTTGGGGGAGGGAATGAGGTGTGGAGGAGAGAAAGCATACAGGCTGATAGAAGGGAAGAAAGATTGGATGCACAGTCAGAAGAAGAAAGTGCAACCAGAAATCACCAGACAAGGTAGGAAAAATGATTTTATTTTAAATTTAGCAAAGTGGAGGCAGTATTACCACAGTTTTCAAAGGAATTTGCCCAAATAACTTAATAGTTAACTGGGTAAATTCCCAGAGATGAAAACTTCCCTTCACTTACTATGCACAGTTCTGAATTTATATCTGCTGTCTATATTTTACAATATGGTCCCCTTTTACTAAACCGCAATAGTGGTTTTTAGCGCAGGGAGCCTATGAGCGTCAAGAGCAGTGCTGGGCATTCAGCGCAGCTCCCTGCGCTAAAAACTGCTATTGTGGTTTAATAAAAAGGATGGAGGGTATATTTGTCTATTTTTGTATGCTATAAAAACCAAATACAGAGAGAGACTGAGAGCTGTTGACGAAGAGCTACGTGTGTGTCTTTCTTCCATTCCAGCCAGAATATCAGCTTTGTGTTCAGCCAAACAGGCCCAGGTTTCGCACTGAATAAAGTATTTTATAATTTTTATAATTTTTATTTCATAATAAAGTAATTATAAAATACTTTCTTTGTGTTTATTTGATTCCTATTCAAGAGAATTACTTTATATATAGTCAATATAGGCAGAGAGTTAAATTTTTTAACATTTTCTAATGGTGGTGTGCCTCGTGATTTTTTTCATGAAACAAGTGTGCCTTTGCCCAAAAAAGGTTGAAAAACACTGGTCTAGAAATTGAAAGCATCAAACGTATTGTCTTCTGGACTGTTTTTAATTTACAGTTTACACATATGGATGTAACAGACATAACTACATTTGTTGTAAAACATTTATTAAGATATCATTTCATCCCTACAATTTCTGTGTTCTTAAAAATATTATTTAACGTTATTTAATTTAGCGTGTAGGCCTAAAATTCCTTTGAATACCTCGTCCTCATGTATCAGCAACTTTGACAACATATTTATTTGGCTCATAACTTGCTGGCGCCCGATATTTTTAGCTCACAGTGAAAAAAGTTTGCTCACAACACCCGCCCGCTTAGAGGGAACACTGGAGGTAACCTATATTCACAGACTGGTAGCTACATATAAACCTAAACAAAGGCACAGGGAAAGGTAACCTGCAGGGGGCAGCAGTATAACTCTAATCACCTTACTGGGCAGACAAGATAGTCCATTCTAGTCCTTATCTGTCATTACTTATTATGTTTTCTTTGATACAATTTCTTTCTGAAACGCTGGCATTGAGATGAATTTACATTTCCTCTTTGGTAGCTTTTTTTTTTTTTTTTGCTTTTGAAGTCTTCTATGTTGTTGTAACTGGCCTTGGATTTTGTAGGAGCATTTGTGCCAGATCCTGTGTTGTCTTCCATCTGGTGGTGCTGTTTCTGTATCATTAATTTGGCTCTGACTATTAGCGTGATAGCTTTAATTTGCTGCTACTTGTATGCCATCTATTTCTAGCCCCTGCCTCTCACGCTATTCATAGATCAAGATTTGGCTGCCATTGCAGCCACAAAAGTTGTTGGTTTGTTTTTTTTATCTTTAGCAGGTGAAGTACAGATTTAAAAGGCACAAAATTCATATGATCTTCACACTGCCCTTCACTGTTATATTTTAAATGTCTGACCTTTATAAATAAATGTCTATTCTAAATGTAGCAGGCTTCCACAATGTACTTTTCTATGCAGTTGCAGGAAGAACATTTTGGACCCTGCTCCAGAAATATGCCAATCCAATCTAAATAGGGAGTGTTCTGCTCAAGAGAAGTGGCCCTATAGAATTTGGAGGGAAGTATAAAACTCTGAGTTACGTGAGAAGCCTTGTTTTATTCCTCCAGAGGGGTCCACAGTAAGGAGCATTACATTTTTCTCAAATGTACTAAATCCAACTACTCTCTTTTGGTTGTTTAAGAAAAATTACTAATTGGGGATCACAAACAGATCGGAGAAGGTTATCATGCCGCTGTACCGGGCCACGGTGTGCCCTCACCTGGAGTACTGCGTCCAACACTGGTCGCCATACATGAAGAAGGACATGATACTATTCGAAAGAGCGACTAAAATGGTTAAGGGGCTGGAGGAGTTGCTGTACAATGAGAGATTGGAGAAACTGGACCTCTTCTCCCTTGAAAAGAGGAGACTGAGAGGAGACATGATTGAAACATTCAAACTACTGAAGGGAATAGACTTAATAGATAAGGACAGGTTGTTCACCCTCTCCGAGGTAGGGAGAACGAGAGGACACTCTCTAAAGTTGAAAGGGGATAGATTCCGTACAAACGTAAGGAAGTTCATCTACACCCAGAGAATGGTGGAAAACTGGAACGCTCTTCTGGATTCTGTTATAGGGGAAAACACCCTCCAGGGATTCAAGACAAAGTTGGACAAGTTCCTGCTAAACTGGAACGTACGCAGGTGAGGCTGGACTCATTTAGAGCATTGGTCTTTGACCTGGGGGCCGCCGCGTGAGCGGACTGCTGGGCACGATGGACCACTGGTCTGACCCAGCAGCAGCAATTCTTATGATGTAAAATGAGTATTTTTATTGTTGACAATGTTTTTGTTTAGACCAGTGTTCTTCAACCACCAGTCCATGGACCAGTGCTGGTCTACAGAAATTTCCTGCCGGTCCACAGGGCCAGCACGTGCATCAGGCCCAAACAGTGTTCTTCAACCGCCGGTCCACGGTGCGATCGATGCGGCGTTATCTTCGAGCCAGCTCCCTCTTCCTAACTCATTCAGTGCACAAAGCCACGGGCAGCGGCTCCTACGGGCATCCTACGCCTGAACCGGAAGCCTTCTCTCTGACGTTGCAACGTCAGAGGGAAGGCTTCCAGACGAGGCACGGGACGTGCAAGGTGCAATTAGTACTATTATGGGGGTGGTGTCTGGGGTGGAGATTGGGTAGAGATGGGCGGGGTCTGGCCCACGACTTAGCCCAGTGTTCTTCAACCGCTGGTCCACGGACTGATGCCGGTCCACAGAATAATTCTTTTATTTCTGCCGGTCCAGAGGTGTAAAAAGGTTGAAAAACACTGGTTTAGACTATGTAATGTGTTATTGATTCTTTTAAGATTAATAACTAGTTTGTTTTATTGTATTTTGTATTAATTTTTTTTGTAAACCACTTTAAAACTTTTGGTCTGCTAAACAGTATATTATGTTAATAAATGAAATAAAATTAACCCCGATCTGAGCCTTGGTTGCTGCTCTAAGAACTGAAGAGAAGGAGCAACCAGTACAGACCCAGTCTGGTTCACAAATGTACCCTAATGCCAGGATTGGCTTGACCTGTGGACCAGGTGAGGCACTGTCTCAGGGTACCAGTGATTAAAAGTGCCAACATGATTGCTCTCTCTAGCTCCCCACCCCCCTCATGTCTACGTTCAAACATGCAATTCACACTCTGCTTATGGCTAGCCTAGAGCCTCCCCTCTGTGAATTCCTACTCTGGCACAGCCAGAGTTGCTATCTAAGCACCACTCAAGCAGTCATACAAGTTTTGTTTTTATTCTATCCATTCTTAAAATTAGAGATCCTCTCTGTTTATCTCACACCTTTTTGAAATTCTGTCACCGTTTTTGCACTCCAGGCTTCAGTCACCCTTCCCATGAAAACGAATTTCCTGACATTACCCTACAACTTCAGTTCATGTCCTCTAGTTTTACTGTTTCCCCTTGTGTGGAAAAGATTTGTTTCTATATTATCTTTCAAGTATTTTAAATGTCCGCATCATATCTTTCCTATCCTACTTTCCTCAAAGGCAGAGTACTGCAAACTGTGTGCCGTAGCACACTAGTGTGCTACCCGAGATTCCAGGTGTGCCGTGAGATGCCGGGGAGAAGGAGAGGTGCCGGCTGACTGCCTACAGGATGTGCCTCGTGTGGCGAGAGGCACATGGTACATCCTGTAGGCACCAACACCTCTCCTCTCCACACCTCATCCCTTCCAGCACCCCCCCCCCCCCCCCCCCCCCACTGGCGTCTCAGGGCTTCGTCTGGAGGGCCTTTGTGTATGTGCGGATGTTGACATGATGACATCATCGACGTCCCCGCACTTCCAGATGCCCTTGAGCCGCGGCCACCATGTTTAGAGTGCTGCGGTTTCGCAAAGTTTGCATGACACTGCTCTAGGGCACACATGTCAAACACAAGGCCCGGGGGCCAAATCCGGCCTGCCTGGCTGTTTTATGTGGCCCGCGGTGACTGTACCACATCTAAGCGCCTGACTGTGCAGCCCCAGTCCCAGTGGCGCTCCAAGCGCCTGAACGCGCTGCCCCACACCCAGCGGTGCTCCAAGCTCCTCACCATGCTGCCTCAGTATTCATTTGCAGGCAGAAGGCCCCAGTCCCAGTGTAAAAACTAGGTTGGATAAGGGCGCTCCACACAAGTGCCTGACCGGTGAGGAAGGATCTATACTTCTACTAAGACACGTATCTTAATAAAAAATTTGGCCCGCGACTTAGCCTGTTTTAGATTTCGGCTCCTTATGTGATTGAGTTTGACACCCCTGCTCTAAGGTGTCTGGCAAATATACTCTGGTAGACCTTGTCATAAAATATGATTTCCTGCATTAAATAGCAATACAGCATCAAACTAACATAGTCTTCTTAAATGTCAGATGTATCTCCCAAATTAAGAGGAATATAATGTTTTAGGGGTCCTTTTATCAAGCCGCGCTAGCGGGGTTAGCGCGTCGGACATTTCATCACAGGCTTACCCCCGCGGCCGGCTAAAAAACTAATGCCTGCTCAATGCAGGTGTTAGCGGCTAGCGCAGCAGGCGGTTTAACGCACGTTAAACCCCTACCGCAGCTTGATAAAAGGACCCCTTAGTTTTTAAATTAAAAGAAGATGCATAAGGTCAGTTAATAAAGCATGCATACTAAACCAGTTTGTTGCTAAATTAATTTATATGGCTGACAATGATATTCTCAAGGCAATCTTTTATCTAGGATCAATTTGATGAGTGTTCATTGTATTTTCAAACCATCACCAATCTCAGTGTAAGTAGTAATAACAAATAACTCCTAGATAACTGTATGTTATGTTTTCCTGGTTATGTCCAAAATTCAGCATAGCACTATTTGAATTTGACATCTGCATCAAGGAAATTTTTTTTTTTTTTACTTATTTGTTGTCAGTCACAGCTTCTCAGCTTAACAGAGTATACTTGAGTATCTGCAGGCATAATTTTGGTCCGGAACCACTGGCACTCAGGCCCAGATGCTCAAAAATCGCCATTAAAATCCCTAGGGTCGCTGTGGGGCAGGTAAATGTCTGATTTGAAAACAGTGATTGATGTTCAAACAATTTCATATGCAAATGACTTTTGCAGAGATCTGTCGTAATCCCATCCAATCTGGTGGTGGAAAAGCAATTAACACATACACAGAGCTGGCAGGAGAAGCCTGAACAACTGAGCAGCAGGGGAAGCCCTGAAGCAGCCTCCTGCCACTTAGGGCTAGATTCACTAAGGGCACGGATCGGACCGGATCCGTGAGAGATCCGATGCGTGTCCAGGGACCTGATTCATGAATCGCCCTCATGAAAATTAGGGCGATCGGAATCACGCCCCCAACCGAATGCCCGGATTGCTCTAGAGCAGGGGTGCCCACACTTTATGGGCTTGCGAGCTACTTTTATAATGACTAAGTCAAAATGATCTACCAACAATAAAATTAAAAAAAAACACAAAGCACACTGAAAGGCAGAGAAAATGTTAATTATTCATATTCCGGGTTTTTTCAAAGAGGTCACAGCAGATGACTCTATGCAATGTCACCTCAGTAACAAAATACAAAAATAGACAAATACACCCCCTCCCTTTTTACTAAACCACAATAGTAGGTTTTAGCACAGGGAGTTACGCTGAATGCCTCGCGCTGCTCTCAATGCTCATAGGCTCCCTGCGCTAAAAAACGCTATTTTGGTTTAGTAAAAGGGAGCCATAGTGCAAAATATAGACAGCAGATATAAATTCTCAGAACAGACACATTTTGATCACTAAATTGAAAATAAAATCATTTTTCCTACCATTGCTGTTTGGTGATTTCATGACTCTCTGGTTGCACTTTCTTCTTCTGACTGTGCATCCAATCTTTCTTCCTTTCTTTCAGCCTCCTGTATGTTTCCTCTCCTCCAGACCTCATTCTCTCCCCCAACTTTTTCTTTCTGTCTCCCTGTTCCCCCTTCTTTCTGCCTCCCTGTTCCCTCTTCTTTCTGCCTCCCTGTATGCCCCCTTTCTTTCTTTTTCCGTGCCCTCCCCCAAGCCACTCGGTTTGCTGCCACCACCATCGGGGAACAGCCCCCAAGCCACTGCCATCCCAAGCTTTCCCTGCAGAAGCGTCGTGCTGACCAGCATTCCGCTCCCTGACGTCAATTCTGACGTAGGAGAGGAAGTTTCGGGCCAACAAGGCATTTCTCCTCATTCCAACCAGCCTGAGCCCCATCTCTCCTTGATCCAGCATTTCCCTTCTGTGTCTGTCAGAATTACCATTCCACCTATTTTCCAGCATCACCCTTCTTTGTGTCCATCTCACCTATATCCCTATCTCACCACTTTTTCAGAATCTTCATTTGTCTCTGTCCTTGTCTTTACCCCATGTTCACCATTTGCCCTTTCAATGTCTTTATCTCCCCCCCCACACACACTTTTTCAGCATTACTTCTATGTCTCTATTTCACCTCCTCTTCATGTCCCCTCTGTATCTCTATCCTTATTCAGTAGGTCCTGCTTACCCTTTCTTTTCTTTGTGTCACTATCTCCATTTTCTGCTTTCCCCCTTTTCCTTTGTTACTGCACCCTGTAGCCAGAATCTTTCCACCCTCCCTCCACTCAGGCCCAGCCCAGTATGAAATATTTCCTTTTGTTTCCCTCCCCTCTCTCTTTCTCTCTCTCTTCTCCTCCCTCACCCACGAGTCCTGCATCTGGCCCTCTCCCTTCTACCGGCACCTGGCAACACCCCCCTGCTCCGCGGCTCTCTTAAGCAACTCGTCAGCAGCGGTGATCAAGACAAGCTGCCGACATCGAGGCCTTCCCTCTACGAGTCCCGCCTTTGTGGAAAAAGGAAGTTGAAACAAGCGGGACTCGCAGAGGGTAGGCTCTGACGTCAGAAGCTTGTGTCGATCGCTGCTGCTGAGTTGCCGAAGAGAGCCGCGGAGCAGGGGGTGTGGCTGGAAGCAGGTAGAAGGGAGAGGGAGATAGGAAGGCTGTAGAAGCTCCGGAGCATGACACCGACCCCGGCCAGGATGATTTCTTTTTCAGGCTGCTGCTGCCACTGCCACGCAACCCCCCCACCCCCAAAATGACAAAAACAGCCTAATGCCCGGCGTCGGCGTCTTTGACGTCGGGGAGAGGAAGGCTGATAGGCGCGGTAGATCAGGACGGCAACACGAGTCTATCATGGAGCCCGGGATGGGCTCTGCGATCGACTCACGTTGCCTTCCTGAGCTACCGGTCGATCGCGATCGACGTGTTGGGCACCCCTGCTCTAGAGCGATCCCGACGCATGCGCAGACCATCTGAGGGAAGGCGATCGGGGCAGAGTGCTGGAAAGTTGGGGGAAGAGAGCAGGAGAGTCAGAGCAGATAGAGCTGGAAAGTCGGGAGCTGAGAGCAGGAGATCGGAGCAGAAGCAGGGCGACGATCGAGATAGATAGAGCAGGAAAGTCGGGGGCTGAGAGCAAAGAAGCAGGGCGGCAGAAGGCAGGGCAGTCGGAAAGGACCTGAGCGACTGGTCCTCATCATTCGCTTATTTTTGGATCGGTCAGCCCAGTCAGTGTCCCTCATTTTGTTTAGTGAATCGCTGCCTGCCTACATTTGATTGTCGTTCCCCCTCATTTGCATGCGCGGATCGGAGGATGATTGGGATTTGGGATAGAGGTTAGTGAATCGGGTCGGAGGGAAATCGGGTTGCAAACTGATCGGTACACGATCGGTTTGCTTAGTGAATCTAGCCCTTAGTTGTTCGGGGCAGGAAAACTTTCTTTTATTCTTTTTTTTAATGTGCACAGATGTGCATGCACATGCACAATATCCGTCCCCATTTTTTTTTAAAAAGTCATGCTGGGCCCCCCTCCCCCAATGATGGCCCCCCTGCCAATGACATCCCACAAACTTAAAAAAAAAATCGGCAGGAGGGATTCCCTCCTGCTGATTTTTTTTTTTTTTTTAAGTTCATGGGCAGTCGTCAGGAGGGGGCCATTGTTGAGGGGGCTGGCATGACTTTTTTTAAAAAAAGGGAAACAGATATTGTATTTGTGTAAATCCCCTATGCCCATTAAAAAAAATTTTTTTAAAGCTGCTGTTTAACACTTTTTTAATGCTACCAGAACTTCCAGATCTGTTGGAGATTTTGGAGTATTAAAAACTGGCATTTCATTTAGTGCATCCTGTGGGCATTTTAATATTGATGAGCTGGTTGTAATGTATTTATCAAACCACAGAAAACACCACAATTTGCTGTTTTGGGCATCGATAGATGCAATATTTCGTCGCTAAACTGGTTAAAATCAGTTCAGCACAGTCGTTAAATGCACGGTGAGTTTTCTGCTTATGGGCCTGAGTTAAAGAACTGGTAGCAATGATGGTGTGGAGGAGAGAATTGTTTCTGTGTCATACAAATAGAGCTTCCCTTGAAAATGTGGGCTGAGCTTCCCTTTGAATGTCCACTGCTACAAATGGTTTCAGCCAGGGTCATTCATTCTGATATCATTCTAAAGACCAAAAATATTCAGTGCTCACAAATACTTTCATTTATAGATGTCATTTGTTGCAAAGTTACAGTTTCCTACAGGTCTGCACGCATGCCTAGAAAGTGGAACCTGGCAAAGGTTTCCTTAGAAACCAGTGAAAGTGGTTATAGGAACAGGCTATGTGCAGCCTTGGTAAAGACGGTTCATAGTGTTCTCTTCATGCACAAAAGACAGTACTTGAGGAACAGGGAAGAAGAAAAATTGGAAAATTAGAAGTGCCGTATTTCACACATGCAGCAATGCACATAAGTGGGTATTTTAGAAGTCCTGTTCGTGATTTGGATGTGCAAAGTGATGCATGTGAGAAAGAAGAACCCAAACTATAGCTACATGATGTGCGGCTTTGTAAAGGAGGGGGATAGTGAACTAGTTTTTGAAAGACCAGAGCCCTTTTTCCTCGGGTCAGGACTAACACAGCAACCTCATTATTTTATCCATTTTTAGTGGCATACAGTATATTCAGCAGTCTTGTCTAAGTCATCCACTTCTCTTTATACAGCAGCCGGGCTCATGAATATTCGTTCCATTAAGAGCAAACTACCATATGCATTGTTCTTAAGTACACCTTTTGCAGAAATACATAGATCAGCATTGTAACTGAGAGTGCTTTCTGACTACATATGATTTGCACCAGCCAAAGAAAGAGATACTGTAATATGCTTTCAGAGCAGCTAGTAGGGTGTGAGCATTTCTACTACTACAACTACTACTAATTATTTCTATAGCGCTACCAGACGCACGCAGCACTGCACAGAGTCACAAAGAAGAAAACAGTCCCTGCTCAAAAGAGCTTACAATCTAAACAGCCAAGACAGATAAACAGGATGTCATGGATATAGTTAAGGGGAACGGTTAATCTTCTGGCTGCTTTGGAAGGCAGAGGGGAGTACAGGACAATCAAGCCATTGTGACATCACTGAGGAGGTTGGCTCTTATTAGTGGAATGAGGCATTATGACGTCACAATCTCAGCTCTGCTTCCCAAAGACTGAAACTCTTCACACTACTACTACTACTACTATGAATAATTTATATAGCGCTACCAGATGTACGCAGCGCTGTATAGTCACAATGAAGAAAACAGTTCCTGCTCAAAAGAGCTTACAATCTAAACAGCCAAGATAGGCAAACAGGATGTCATGGATACAGTTAAGGGGAACAGTTAATCAGCTGGCTGGGTTGGAGGGCAGAGGAGTAGGGTTAAGGATTGAAGGCTCTATCAAAAAGGTGGGTTTTCAGTTTTGCTTTTAAACAAGGGAAGGGAAGTGGCTTGACAGACAAACTCGGGTAATTTATTCCAGGCATAGGGGGCAGCTAGATGAAAGGAACAAAGTCTGGAATTGGTAGTGGAGGAAAAAGGTAAAGCAAAGAGTGACTTATCTGAGGAACGAAGTTCTCTAGGAGGTATAAAAGGAGAGAGAAGCGAGGAGAGATAATGAGGGGCAGCAGAATGAACACACTTGTAGGTCAACAATAAGATCTTGAACTGTATGTGATGGCAGATAGGGAGCCAGTGAAGTGACTTAATTAGAGGGGTCTTCCAAAAAACCTCTAAATATTCAACCAACTATAATGGTTAACCTTTAGTTGTTGGGGGTTTTTTCTTTCTTCTTCTGAGCCTCAGCCCAACCACTCCACCGCATCAATAAACTTTCATAGCGGTGAGCTTTACATGGTAATATCGTCACTGGCTCAGTATAAATCTTATATTCTTTCTACTTTTTTATATATTAAACTACTGCTGTTACTCATTTCACTTTAAAGTGCTCAGTGCTTGATACTCTATCTTATCATAGTCTTATTTTAAATAAATAAATAATTTTAAGAAGTACATGTCCAATTTCATTTTAACCATGGACTTATCTTAATGAAGTTCTTCTTTATACATAGCTTCATCTTTTTAAGCGCAGTTTGGGAAGGTTGGACCCAACATGTTTCGCGTCCTGCTTTTCAAGGGACCTCCCTACAAAATATAACTGTCAATCAGTACTTGTAACTCATCAAAACATTCTAAAACAAGCCCCAAGCACCAACTTATGAACTAAACTTATATACTCTAACACTTCTTACCACCAGTGCCAGTGTCAGCCACCCTACTAAATTTTTTCAAAGCAAAGATGGTCGCAGCGTCCTTATTTTGATGTATTTATGCAAATTTCAAAACAACCAACTGAGTTTCCCTGTCCCCCCATTGAGGAGGTATCTAAACAGCGAAGCCATGAAGACTGCCAATTAAGTGGAGAAAGCTTCATCCAGGGCTAGACAAGTCATGGGTTGTATCCGTAGAAGTTTTGTCAGCCGTAAGCCCGAGGTCATAATGCCGTTGTAAGACCCCATTTGGAATACTGTGTACAATTCTGGAGACCACATTATCAAAAAGATGTGCTGAGAGTTGAGTCGGTTCAGCGAATGGCCACCAGGATGGTCTCAGGACTCAAGGATCTCCCGTATGAGGAACGGCTGGTTAAGTTGCAGCTATACTCGCTCGAGACATTCAAATATGTCACGGACCATATCGAGGTGGAAGAAGATCTCTTTTTTCTTAAAGGACCCACGGCAACAAGAGGGCATCCGTTGAAAATAAGGGGTGGGAAATTTCATGGCGACACCAGAAAATATTTCTTCACCGAAAGGGTGGTTGATCGCTGGAATAATCTTCCACTACAGGTAATTGAGGCCAGCAGCGTGCCAGATTTTAAGAAAAGATGGATTGGCATGTGAGATCTCTTCTTAAAGGAAGTTAGGAGGTGGTTCATTAGTGTGGGCAGACGATGGGCCGTGGCCCTTTTCTGCCGTCATTTTCTATGTTTCTAAAGAACATAGCAGTCTTATCCATGCCCTTTATAGTTTAACTGGTCAGTGCTGAATATCTAGTTAAGTTATAGCTGGTCAGAAAAAAAGATATATTCACTCTTCACTGGAAACAGCCCAGCATTGAGTCAGACTCACTGCTGACCACGGGACATAGGCGAGTTCCCTCATATCGTCTGAAACACTTGTAACAATTTTATTTTTTGTTCTTGGGTAATAAGTGTTGTTTCTTAATTGCCTATGCCACAAAAGTATAGAAAATGGCTATTATTCCTCTCAAACTTTGCTTTTGTGACCAGGACATTGATCTTTGGAAATGTACCTTTTGTACAGAATATTCCAGATTGATTCCAAGAAGAGTAAACATAGGGGCCTTTTTACCCACTCCCCCTTCAGTGGTGCAGCTGAAAGAAACCCATACTATCCAAACCAAAAAGACCTCAACTACTTGATCAGAGATCTTGGTCTTACCAAGTCCAATGCCAAGCTTTTAATATCTAGGTTCAAACAGTGGAACTTGGATGAAAGTGTGCAAGTCACAGATCAGAGGAAGAGTCACCCATCTTTCTCCATCTTCTTCACCCATCAAGGTGGGCTCTGCTTCTGCCACAATGTGACCAGTCTAGTTGAGGCAATTGGAATTGCCTATAACCTGAAAGAGTATGTGGCGAAGGACTCAAAAAGGTTTCAAGCGGTCCAGAGGAGGGTGACAAAAATGACAAAAGACGTATGATGAGAGACTGGAAGCCCTGAATATGTATACCTTAGAGCAGGGGTGTCAAAGTCCCTCCTCGAGGGCCGCAATCCAGTCGGGTTTTCAGGATTTTCACAATGAATATGCATGAGATCTATTTGCATGCATTGCTTTCATTGTATGCTAATAGATCTCATGCATATTCATTGGGGAAATCCTGAAAACCTGACTGGATTGTGGCCCTCAAGGAGGGACTTTGACACCCCGGCCTTAGAGGAAAGGAGGGACAGGGGAGATATGATTCAGACATTCAAATATTTGAAAGGTATTAACGTAGAACATAATCTCTTCAAGAGAAAGGAAAATGGTAAAACCAGAGGACATAATTTGAAGTTGAGGGGTGGTAGACTCAAAAGCAATGTAAGGAAATTCTTCTTTACGGAGAGGGTGGTGGAGATGAAAACGGTGACAGAGTTCAAAAAAGCATGGGATGAACACAGAGGATCTAGAATCAGAAAATAATAGTGAATATTGAAGAACTAAGGCCAGTGTTGGGCAGACTTGCATGGTCTGGTTCTATATATGGCCGTTTGGTGGAGGATGGGCTGGGGAGGGCTTCAATAGCTGGGAGGGTGTAGATGGACTAGAGTGAGCTTTGACAGAGACTTCAGTAGTTGGAACCTAAGAACAGTACCAGGCAGAGCTTTGGACTCTTGCCCAGAAATAGGTAAGAAGAAGAAGGAAAAAAAAAAACCCCAACAAATCTTTAGATTGAATCAGGTTGGGCAGACTAGATGGACCATTTGGGTCTTTATCTGCCGTCATCTACTATGTTACTAGCGTGGCGTCTCTTCATTGACAGGTAATCCATGAGCGCCAAAGCCATCTCTTCCACTGGCTCACTCAGTGCACCTCAAAGACCTTACTTGGTGCCTTGAAGTATGATGAGTATGGCAGGGAGGCCATCAGGGACTTCAAAATGGTGGCATTTCTAATGGGTCTGCAAAGCAGTTTTACCAAGTTTCCCTGCTATCTCTGCCTGTGGGACAGCAGGGACACAAAGGAGCACTACCAATGGAAGGACTGATCACAGCAGACTGAGTTCTCTGTGAGGAGAAACAACAGCAAATGGGAGCCACTGGTGGCTCCCCAGAAGGTGCTGATGCCACCACTGCATATCAAATTGGGCCTGATGAAACAATATGTCAGAGCTCTAGATAAGGAGTCAGCAACCTTCAGGTATATCTTTAATTAATACAAAACATGAAAAAATCCACCACTGGTTAAACAACAACCGACTTGCATTGAACATCAATAAATCTAACGTGTTGCTCTTTCCCTGGAAAGATAATCCTAAACTCATTCTTCCGATCTCCATTAATGGGCTTTCTTTACAAGATGTAAACAATACTAAAATACTTGGAGTAATTTTTGATCACAAACTCTCCTTTCATGATCATATTAGTAGCGTCATCAAGTCCTCATTCTTCAAACTTAGACAAATACGTTCTATCTCACAATTTCTTAGTACCGATTCTTTAAAAATTTTTATTCATTCTCTCGTTATTTCAAAATTAGATTATTGTAATGCTTTGTTTAAGGGTATAGCCCAAAAAGAAATCAAACGACTACAGATCATACAAAACACTTCTATTAGGCTTATTACAAAAGCTAAAAAATTTGACCATATAACACCTCTTCTTAAGGAAGCCCATTGGCTTCCAGTGGCCCACAGAATACTATACAAAATTAGCTTGCTCACTTTTAAATCTCTTCTTTTTAAAACTCCTGCTTTTATTCATAAATTATTAATCCCTTACTCTTCGAACAGAACTCTAAGATCAGATGAACAGCATTTATTAACAATCCCTTCATTAAAAATAATAAATACGCGCCGGCAGTATATTTTTTCAGTCACAGCTCCTCAAAACTGGAATTCTCTCCCAGGTTATTTACGAGAAGAAATCACATTAGAAAAATTTAAAACTAAACTGAAAACTTTTCTTTTTAACGACGCCTTCACAATTTAACCCCAGCGGAAATTTTTAATTTTTAAGAATTTTAATGAGTCTTAATATCAACCTTCTCTTCTTTCCACAATCTCATATCGAATCATTTTCATATTTTACCCTTTCCTTATGTGTTTTCCATTATTGTATCCCACTCTTTAATTATATATTGTAATTTCTTCCCCGACCTATCCTTTTGTTTCCAGTTCTTGTCAATTGTCCGTGTCCCGTCAGTCATTATTTATTTCATATATATATCTTTTTACTGTAATTTTAATTACTTGTAAATCGCTTTGAAGAATGACAAAGCGATTAATCAAATACAAATTAAACTTGGAAACTTGGTATCTTCAAGACATCTTTCCAAATCTGTCAGAGGCAAAGGTCAAAACTGGTATCTTCGCTGGACCTCAGTTAAAGTAGATCCTAGAGTGCAAGGAATTTCCCAAGAGGCTAACTAGGAAGGAGAAAGCAGCTTGGAACAGTGTAATTTATTTATTTTATTTTAAAAATGTATAGTCTGCATATACCTATGCAGATTACATCATTACGAACATAATTCAGTTACAATACAGTGTATGTTACAGTTGTTCATGGCTTCTAGGACAATCACAAGGTTGATAATCTGGTGAGGAATTACAGTAAAATGGGCTGTAGGATGTCTTTCAAAGTCCATGTCCTTGAATGTCTCATCTTGAGACATTCAAGGAAAACATGAGAGTATACTCAGAGAAGCAAGATTAGTGCTTCCACCAGGATATCCTGGACTTCGAGCACTGCTACCAAGGACAATATGATGAGAACATAATGGGAGATTACATCTGGGAGCTGATTCATGAAAGTGGCTTACAATATAATCACAAACCTTGAAAACCTACTCACTTCTAAATTGTCTGTCATTACCAACATCTGTTCTCACATCAAGCAGCACTATGGGGTAAAGACCTTGAACAATTACTCGTGCCTACTACCTATAGGGAATTCAGGAAACGCCTAAAAACACATCTGTTCCTGAAATACTTAGGAAACCAACCTATACAATCTTAGTCCTCAACAAACGATCGCTAGAACTATCAATCACTAAGTCTGTACTTTGTTTATTCCCATTCAATCTGTAACATTTCTAATCATTGTAAACCACATAGAACTTCACGGTCCTGCGGAATATAAACTGTTATTATTATTATTATGACTTCAATATAAATACATATTAATTGTGATTCATAGGAGGGTTCATTTCATAAATAATTCACACTATTTTTTTTTAATTTACATGTTTTGGGGTTTTTTTTTTCCAAGTATTTCTTTACAGTCCTTCAATATACTCTCTCTGCTTTGCGATGACCGAGTCCCAATGTCCGGGAAGCTTCATTATTCCATCCAAGACACCTTTTTTGTTCAGGTGCCTTATGGCTCAGATAATGGTAGAAGAAAGCTCTTCCAGAGATGCAAAACAATGTCCACGCATAGTTGTTTCAACTTTGGAAAAAGGTTGAAGTCTGGTGGACTCATGTATGGACTGTAGGGAGCATGAGGTAACACCTCCCAGCCGTATTCACATAGTTTTTCAATGACGACATTCCCTATGTGTGGGCGAGCGTTGTTGTGAAGAATGAGTGGCCCAGCCAAGAGCAACTGAGGTCAGGTTTTGTGCATTTTTCTGCACATTTTTTGCAAAAAATCATAATACACTGCTGTGACACTTCTTCCACATGGAACTTTGTCTGTGATGATGATGCCTTCATGATCATAAGCAAAAATCATCATTTGTTTGACTTTTGATTGAGCTCGTCAAAATTTTTTGGGTCATGGGGAAGATGGAGCTTTCCACTTGTGGACTATGATTTCAGCTCCAGCTCAAAGTCTCTGACCCATGTTTCATCAATAGCAACAATGCGATTCAAGAATGCCTGGCCTTCAACGTGGGGATGACTCTGGGGGACCTTTCCGGACTAGCACAAAATTGATTTCTTTTTAGATACGCAATTCATCGAGTCGCTAGGACTCAAGCACGAGTTAAGGGCACCTACCAACAACATAGGGCTAAAGGCACTAGATTTAAAAAAAATTCTAAACAAGCACAGAGTATTAAATATAGATAGGCATTGCTTATGTAGACATGTTATCAAGCAAAATCACATTAGTGCAAAAGATTTTTTTGTAGGACTTCAGAGGTAGCACTTATTGGACCAAAAATAGCTGTAAATGCTGTTCCACAGTGTGTTATCATTAGTCCTGTTTTGTTTTTTAAAAAAATTTTAAAGTGCACTTTAAAATTTTCAAAAAAACCAGGACTAACGATAACACACTGTGGAACAACATTTCAGCTCTGAAGTCCTACAAAAAAATCTTTTGCACTAATGTGATTTTGCTTGATAACATGTCTACATAAGCAATGCCTATCTATACTTACCAACAACAACCAGATGCGTGCAGCACTGTACATTATGCACGCAAGAGGCAGCCCTATGCTCAAAAGAGCTTACAATCTAATTATGACAGACATATAAGACAAAAAAAGGGTGAATCTATACAACTAGACGCAGGCATTTACAACAGCTGTAACAATGGTGTAAGGTGATTTACACCTTGCAAGAAACTGCATTTTCAGCCATTTTCACTTGTGTTCTGTTAATAAAAGTTGTAGTAGGCTTCAAATATACGTACATCTTACATCATGCCTTTGTTGGGTGCCCTTGTATAGAATTATCCCCAAATCAATTGAAATGTGAAATGTAAGAATGAATGCACTTTTAATGACACAAGGAAAATGAAATTCCATGGTACTGTCCTATTCCATCTAGAAACAATTTGAAAACCTAGGAATTATTGTAGGCATTTCCTTTGCAATTTCAAATGACGGTAAATCGCCTAATGTTCGCGTTGCAATCCTATACAGAGCATGTGATGAGTGTAATGCAGGTTAGTACTTCCTACATGAGGCAATTTTCTTTTGATATATATTTCACTGTCATGCAATTGTCAGACATATAATGAAATTGTGTTTTAAGAAGAAACTTCTAATAGATTTTAAAGCACATTACAATGCCAAAGAAGACTTGAAAAATTCCAATTTTCCTAGCGTATTACTTAGATATAAATTCTAAAAAGTACAGATACATCTGTGCCAGTGCACAACTTTAAATAATACAAAGAATCAATATAAAATCTCTCACAAGCTTATTCTGCTTGAAGTTCAGTAGGATAATTTGGTGGTATTCCTATGCTTTAAGGGGCTTATAATTGAAAGAGAAAAACCAGCCTAAGTCGGCACTTGGACGATCATCAGTCAAAAATGTCCAAGTGCCGATAATAAAAACGTGTTTTGGACATATTTATAAACGACCTAGGCCTTCATAGTGCCGCTGAATGACCATAGCTAAACGGGGCTTGTCAGAAGGAGTGTTGAGGGCGGGATGTGGGCGGGACGTGGGCAGGCTTAGACTTAGTCGTACTGCATGTATAACCGACAGTTATACGTCACAGGATCGACGGAACTTGGACGTTGTGACTTAGACCATTTAAAACATGGTCTAAGTCACAAAAACCCACCAGTGACCAGATAAGCACTGCAAACATATAATGCAGATCCCCCACACACTACCCCAATGATCATCGTCCCCACCCATAAAAATATTAATCACAACTTGAAAATTGTGCCTCCTGAACATCATCACCTGGCAGCCTGTCATAGGAATGCCTCGTCGTGCTGCACAGAGGCGTCTTAAGCCGTCTTGGGGGTGGGTTAGGGACCCATGGAGAGGAAGACCCATGCCCATAAGCCCCTGTAATCACTGAATTGATATTGAAACATGTGCATTCCCCTATATACCCCAAAACCCTTTTTTTACTAGCATATAAGTGGCTCTTGCAGCCATAAGGGCTATTGGGGTGGTAGATAAGTGGTTCTAGGGGATTCTGGAGGTGGTTTGGGGAGCTCACCATGACCTACAAGGGAGCTGTAGTGAGGAGGAGAAGACATGACATCCTTTTTGTGAAGTTCACAGCAGTGCCCTGTAAGGTACCCCACTATTTAGGTGCCATGTCTGGGTGTTCAGTCCATCACTTTGCAGACCTCTCCCACGTCCAACAGGGCTTGTTCTAGGCGTTTTTGACTTGGACGAAAATGTGGTATAAAGATGGACGATTTAGCGACTTGGACGATCAGATCAGTAGGATGTATGCATAGACGATTTTTGAAACGAAAAAAATATTTGGACTATTTTTTGAAAATGTGTCCTAAGCTGTTTTTTACTTTGAATGATTTGCGACTTGGACAAAAACGTACATAGACATTCCTTTCGATTATACCCCTCCAAATGTATTTATTTAATCTCTGCCTGATATTCAGTGGAACTTAGCCAGCTGGGAATGGCTCCCAGACAGCTAAGTACCGCTAAGCTGGCTAACCACTGATTCTCTCCGACTGAATATCCCATTTAGTGGATTGGCTGGTGACCAACTAAGCCACATGACATAACCGAACCCCTTCTCTCCAAAATTTGTAATATTGTTTACAACACAGTACCAAAGAGTCTAGTTTAGTGCATATTTTTAGACTTTTTCAATTTGTTTTTGACTCACAGGGACCTGCTGCTTGAAAATTTGTTTTGGGATTTCCTGATACAGAGCATGAAACATGGTACATGTCGGAACCCTATGAATTTGATTGGAGTTTCAAGAAACGTTTGTTTATTGGCCCAGTTGGAATCTTAGGCCAAGCCCGTGCATCCTGAGATGCACTAAGAAGGAGGCCTAAGGCCCTGAATGACCCAAGTGCCTATAGGAGGGGCTTTAGGCATCTGAGCCAATCAGAGCCTTAGGCCCCTCCCCAGTAGATATCAGGATGCACCAAGAAAGGGAAGGCCTGCCATTTTGAAGAAGCAGGCCTGCCAGCCAGAGGAAATAAGCATCCCTCCAGCCATACTTTCTCCTACAATGGTACGGGGTGTTGGGGGCATCAGAGGGGCTTGGGGTACAGGCTTGGGGGGGTCTAGAGACTTGGAGGGAATGTTGGGGGAGTATGGATGGGGAGTATTGTCAATTGAAGGGGGGTTTGAAAGTTCCAGAGGGGTTCCAGCAGGAGGGAGGGAGTTTCCCTCCTGCCGGGGGACTTCACGAGGGTTCCCCTGCTGCAGCCACTCAGCTAATTGTGATGGGGTATTCCCCCCTCCCCCCCCCTTCCGATCAATGATCAGCTTAGCCGACAGGACTCTGATGACTCAGCTGTTCGGGGATTCCCTTGCTGCGATCAGTTCAGCCGGCTGCATCTAGTTTTAAGATGTGATTCTGTAACCAGCGCCTGTAACATAGGTGCTGGTTAGAGAATCGGGGGTGGGGTTAGGCGTCTGTCCATTAGGGCAGCTGGAATTCTGTATAGGCTGCCGATGTGCTATTCTCAGTTGCTTCTTAGACAACTGTTGAGACTGGCGTCCTATGCAGAATCTGCCCCATTGTGTATATTGTGTGCAGCATAGGGTATACCACCTTTCTATAGGAGGAAATCAAGGATTTTTTAAAAAAGTATATCAAGAAGTTCAGCATATGAGCATTAAATGAAAACTTGTAGAATAAAGATTATAATGATCTATCACATAGCTCTGTGGAGTCTACTACCAATTTGGAACAAATGCAAACAATTTTTCTTTGAATCAAGTACAGATCTACAGATGAGGCACACAATCAGAGGAATATTATTTTTTCCTGAGCAGACACTTCTTGATGCCCTGCAATCATTCTAGACTGCCAGAACATATCCTGTATGTGAACTCCACTGAGCTACTTATAAATCTTTTCATCAACCAGGAACCTCAAGTCTTTGCCTTTCCAACCTCCTCCCAGCAGTGCAGCATCTGTCCTTCACTGCCTTCCCACCTACCCCCACTCCCGCTGTGCTTCCCTCCCTTCTCAACCCCAGCCCCCCAGCAGGATCCAGTGGCATGGCTTCTCTCCCCAGCTTCTGACTCCCCACAACTCCCTATAATTTTAAATCTTTGGGCAGGCGGCAATGGCTATGAGGTGAATCTGATGGTATCAGCCTGTCCTGGGAGTCTTCATTTTGCAGCAACTTCCTTTTCCCATGAAGGTAGGAAGCTGAAAAATAAAGATTTTCAGGGCAGGCTGACGGCAGCAGGCTCACATCACAACCACTGCCAGCTGCCCGAAGATTTAAAATTACAGCAGCTAGGGAGACGGGGGAGTTGGGAGAACTATAACTGACTCTGATCTCTGACCAGCAATGTTTGGGGAGACCATGGACCCTTTGCCACATCCCCCACCCCCCCGTTCTGATGCCTATGGACCCATCACAGGCCAACCTTAAGTCCTGCTGGTCCAGTGATGAGTCAGGGCAAGAGCGATCCCCCTATGCTACTCAAAATGGCTGACGATTTCCCACTTGAGGTTCCTGGTTGATAAAAAGATTTATAAGTAGCTCAGTGGAGTTCACATATAGGATATGTTCTGGCAGTAATCTCGCGAGATTGTGTGAGTTCGATTTTGTCAGCTTAGCATTGCTAGCAGTCAGCATTTTCGATTGGCCTAACCAACGTCAGCAAAGGCCTATTATATCAATCTGACTCTGGAATGTTGATGCAGATAGACCCTAAGCTAAGGGGTTCATAATAATTAAAAAAAAAAAAGTCTAAAAAGTGTCCTAAATGACTACTTGGACGATCAAAAAGCCTGATCGTCCAAGTACCCATAATCAAAGCTGGTTTTAGACGTATCTAAAACCAGCTTAGGCCTTTCCCCTGCCACTAAACGCACAGAGAGAAAAGAGGCGTGTTTAGAGGAGGGGAAAGGGCGAGCGGTGGGCGGGAAGTGGGCCGACCTACACCTAGACGTGCAGCAGGTATACCCAAAACCTTAGGCAGGTTATCTAGTCGGCACTTATACATTTTTGACTTAGACGAAGTCAAAACAGATCTAAGTGCCGAAAAAGGGGCCGCTGAGCTGATCGTGGCTGTTGTGATCAGCTCAGCGGACCCAGCTACCCCCTACAGCAATGATCACAGCAGAAGAGATGCCTCATCTCCCCTACCGCGATGCCATCACTCCTCTACATGAACTACTGCGACCCGCGGCAGGAGAGATGCCCTATCTCTTCTGCCGCAGGTCGCGGCAGTTTGGGTAGAGTGATGGCATCGTGGTAGGGAGATGAGGCATCTCTCCTGCCATGATACATCACCGCCCCCCACACAACATCGGGGCAAGAGGGAGCCCAAGCCATCTTGCCCCGCAGCACCGACCCCCTCCCCCGATTACGATCAGGCCAGGAGGGAGCCCAAGCCCTCCTGGCCTCTCGTCCCCCACCCCCTACACGATCGGGCAGGAGGGTGCCCAACCCCTCCTGCCCAGGCGGACCCCCTACCTCCCACCCCCAATACAGACAGGAAGGTTCCCAGGCCCTTCTGCCCTCGACACAATTCCCCCACAATGACCACCCCCTGAACTCCCAATCGGCCCCCCCCGCCGACCTGTGACCCCCCCCAGACCCCACGACCCCCCCACCCCCAATCCCGGGTTGGGCCCATGTGCCTAAGGCCCTGCCCACAAGAGGGGCCTAAGACTCCCAGGCCTATTCTGATTGGCCCAGGCACCTTAGGCCCCACCTGTGGGCGGGGTTTTAGCCGCCTGGGCCAATCTGGCCCCATTCTGGAACTGACTGGCCTGCTGGACGGGTGGGCTTGGCACCCGTCCATCCGGCCAACATTTCAAAGGTATGGGGGTGGGATTGGGGATGGGGGGCAGGGTTGCAGGTCGGCGGGGGGGCGATCAGGAGTTCGGGGGGCAGTCATTGGGGAGGAGTTGTGTCGAGGGTAGGAGGGCCTGGGATCCCTCCTGCCCATATTGTAGTGGGGGGTGGGGGGTAGGGGGTCCACCTAGGCAGGAGGGGTTGGGCTCCCTCCTGCCCCGATATCGTCAGGAGGGGGTGTCGGTGCCGCGGGGCAAGAGGGCTTGGGCTCCCTCTTGCCCCGATGTCATGGGGGGGGGTGGATTCTGTAACCGGTGTTGTTTTTGACAGACACCGGTTACAGAATCCAGCTTTTAAGCGAAGGACTGGCTCCTCCTTCGCCTAAAAGCCCTTGTGTTGGACGTTTGGGGCTTAGGCGTTTTTTGGTTCATTATGGGGTATAAGTGTAGACGTCGTGGGGGTATAAGTGTAGACGTAGTGGTGGTCTGGGCATTTAAACAGTTGAATGTAGAGGCAGGCCATAATCAAAAAAATGTCCATTTGATTATGGACATTTTCCCTGCTTCTACTTTCAACGTTTAAGGCCTTAGGCCAAAAGGGGACTTAGACATTTTTTTTTTATCATGCCCCTCTAAATGCTCCTGCACAGAATTCACATACATTAAGCATCCAGTCAAACTGGATTGTTTATCAAAAAGATAGGCTACTTGAATGGGACAAAGAAGCCAGAGACTAATCCCATCTGCCATGCCTACAAGTATCACATCTTCCTTATCAATTAAACTAACCATTGTTTCAAACAGTTTACAAATTATGAACAGAAAGATACTGGGAAATACGATAGTTTCTATTTATTCCAACCTATAAAAACCCCCTCTCTGCAACACCCCTTCTCTTCTCTGTCTGGAACATCACCCCCCCCCCCCCCCCTCTCTCTCTACCTCTCTGTTCTCACAGCACCTAATCAGGAAGCTGTTTTTTCTCTCTCATTCACAAGAGCACAGAAGCAGTCTCTGTAATTGTAAAACTTATTTCTACAATTGTAATGCTTGTATCTTTATAAATCTTGCTTTTCTGTAATATTAAGCTTATTTCTGCACAATATATATATTCTTTATGCAAGCACTCTTATTGGTCTTTGTCAGTAATTTTACTTCCTACTGAATCTTCAGCGAGGGTATCGAACCCGGGACCTGGAGGATTGTAAGGCCACTTCAACATTACCCCTCCAAAACCTTACATATGGGGAGACTAAACATTACAGGTTTATATTCGAGTCAACCTTTTTTTCATCCTTTTGGGGAGAAAAAAGGTTATCTCAGTTTAAATTTGGATGGGTTTATATTTGAGTATATAAAATATCACAAAATAGACTTTTATTTCATCAGAAACTTAACACTTGATTTATTGCCCGATGCCTGCATGAGCACTACAGTCTGCTCCATTTCTGCAGTACACTCATTTCCTTATTCAGCTCATGAATGAATACAGATGAAGAAAACGAACATGTTCTTACTGGTTTATTCTGACCAGATAAACAGTTGTCCCATTCTGTTTCATTCTGTTTATTAGTCGCTGTGATCCCAGCAAGAGGCAAAAAGGAGGCTTTGTGTAAGAACTGGAAATGAAATACAGTAGTTTTGTCTACAGAAAAATTGAAGTTAACAAAGAAGTAAGAAACTAAATGCAAAAGGCAGGAGGTTGAGGATATTACTGTATTTATTTATTTAAAAACTAGTGTTTTAGCCCGTTACATTCGTTACAGTAACGGGTGCTAGAATAGCCCCACCTATACCCTGACCCTGACTCTGACCCCACCCATGCCCCGCCTCTATCATGCCCGGACCCTGCCTCCCACTGATCCCAGTCCCACCACCAACCTTTCCTCCCTCAGTGCCCAAAGCAACAGTGGTCCTACCATTTCCATCTCTCCCGTCCCCCCTTTCACGCCCTCTACCATCTCTCTCTGACTGTTTCACCTCTTTTGCCATCTTTCCCTTTCCTGTCCCCCTCTGTCTTTCCCCAAGACCATCTCTCTCTCCTGCCCCCTCCACACTCCCTGAAGTCGATCTCTCCCTATCCCCTACCATCTCTCCTTGTCCCCCTAGTAGCCCCTCTGTCCTTCTCAATCAACTGTCTCTGTCTCTCTCTCCTCACCTCCTGCCTCTGCGGAGCTCTCGCAGCTCTTCCTCATCCTTCTCCAGCCAGGCTTCAGCCATCTGCCACCGCAGCCTGCAGCCGCCGACAGATGCCGTGGCCGACATCTGCCTCGGGGGATTCTCACGCATGTGCACTCCTACCTGTGATGCCCTACAGCGCACGGAAAATGGGAGCATGCAGGTGGGAGTGCGCATGAGCGCTTAGGGCTTTATTATATTAGATGTGTACTGTGGAATAACACAGATCAACCCTAATGACTAAACCTGGAGCTTGTTGGCATTCTTACATAACCTTTAGCATGCCCCTCCCCCGGGCCCTCCCCCTATTAATACACCTCAATCTCAAGGTGACCAGAATTCAAACATTCCATGGTATGTATTGGAGGAACTTATATTGCTTCTTCAATGATTGAAAGTGTGTAAAAATAAATGGGAGTCCTCGAAAATAATGGACCTCTGGTAGACAGAAAACTAAAGGAAGGCAGTGTAGGGAAACAGAGGGACCTAAAAAAGCATGAGGATGGCGAGAAAGAGCTGACGGTAGCTAATGAATCGTATCGGGGAAATGAATGAACTTGGAATTCACTTAAGAAGCCACCGCGGGAACACGTTTCGCTGTTTCTCCCTCCGGCTGATTAGCGGTGCCCGAGCATGCGTAAGAGTCGAGAGCGCATGCGTGGTTGCCAAGCTCTGGCGCAGCGTGCTTCACGGTTGACAAGGGCCAGGAAGATGGTTGCTAGGAGAGGTGTAAACAATGGTGCAGGTAAATCTCAGCTGGTCTGCTCTGCAGGGACAGTGCAGCGTCCACAGCCGTGCGCACATCCGGGGCTCGAGACCCTGTACGGAAGAGCATCCCGCAGACACTGCACTCAGGTGAGTTCCCGAGGTGACCTCTAGTCCCGGGTACATTCCGTGGCCACCTCCATGCTCTCAATCTCAACCACCCCAACTCCTGCTGTCCATGTGCAGGAATCTCTGTTCTCCTGTTTGCCATACCCTGCCCGTGGGTACCATAGAGAAATTGCAAAGAATGAAGTGCCAGGACTCACTTCTGTATAAACTCCATGTAACGTTCACATTTAAAAACTATCCTGTTTCAAGGTACAGAAATCCAACCAGTTTTCAGTTAGCTCTGACTACAAAGTAACTAAAAGGCAAGCCACGAGTGTGGGGCCGTTTCTGCAGCTGTGAGGTGGAGAGCAGTGCATCGGACTTCAGGCAAGGAGCAGGGCAGACCGAAGAACAGCACGGCTGACAGCCGCCGTGTCCGACATCCGCTTCGGGAGAGGAGAGAGAGTGTTTCGCGCACATGCGCACTCCTATCTGTGGTGCCCTACAGCGCACAGAAAATGGAACACGCGATGGGAGTGCGCATGCGCGGCTTAGCCTTTTATTATATTAGATGTACGGCCCCTATGACGCTCATAGAATTCCTAAAAGCATCTGAACACTTACCTTGCTGGGCCATGCATGAGATAGGCCTGCATACAGTGGAGATAATGCATGCAAATTTATCTCATGTATATTCATTGTGGATATCCTGAAAACTTGACTGCAAATTTATGTCATATATATTCATTGTGGATATCCTGAAAACTTGACTGGCTAGGTCTGTCTCGAGTACTGAGTTGAGAACCAATGCTTTATAAATGTGGAGAGCCATTTTCGAAAAGACAAACAAATCTGAGTTTGGACATTTTGCAGAAGACACATAAAAATCCAAACCTGTCCATTTTCAAAACTGCAAAATGTTTATCGGGGGGGGGGGGGTGTATATGGCCATTTTCCAGATGTGATTCTATCTTTTTGAGCCATTAAAAAAAAAACAACCCACATCCAAAAGAAAAACACACAAAACAAGTCATTGAGATGTAGGAGGGGCCAGCATTTTAGTAGATAATGATTACTGCGGATGGGCAGATAGATGGGCCATTTGGCCTTTATCTGCCATCATGTTACTATGTTTCTATAACCATAAAGCTCTATGACCTCACAATGGGGTGTAAAGAGCCTTAGCCTATAGGAAGAGGAGATGCAAATGTTAAGAGCCTTAGCCAATAGGGAGAGGAAGAGATGATAATGGTTACTGCGGCTGGGCAGACTAGATGGACCATTTGGCCTTTATCTGCCTTCGTGTTTCTATTCAAACAGGTCTAGTGCAAAACGTCAAAATTGTGTCCTTGATGTATTCTTAAATGTTTGATTATGACAGAAAATACCAAGTTTCAAGTTTTATTAAAATTTGATTTGATCGTTTATCGGATTCCTAAGCAATGTACAAAAATTAAAATGGGTACAATTCAAAACATTCAATCATATTGATTACTTACAAGGACAAAATTAACAAACAAATTGAAACAAAAGGGAAGGAGGGAGGAAGGGGAGAACTACAATCATAATAGGATAGAGGAATATTAAAGGCAAAAACAATAGAGTTGGAAAAATGATTGTAAAGATTGACTGTGGTATGGCCATCCATTAGACTTTATAGATCGAAGGTGTCGTTAAATAGGAAGCGTTTCAGCTTGCCCTTAAAACGGTCTAGAGTTTTTTCCTCTCTAAGATACTTCGGTAGAGCATTCCAAAAGTTGTGGAGCAGTGACCGAGAAGATGTTGCTGCGCTTTGTGTTAATTATCTTCAGCGAAGGGACAGTTAATAGATGTTGGTCAATAGATCTCAGTGTGTAGGAGGGCGTATATGGTATGAGAAGTTTGTCTATAAATAGTGGTGCTTTTGATATTAATGTTTTGAAAGACAGCAACATTATTTTGTATGTGATCCATGCTTCTAACATGCCCCCCCCCCCCCTCCCTTGAGATTTAGACAAACTACTGATCAACAGGGTAGTTGCAATCTAGAAGGGTTTGGCAAGAAAAATGTCCATCTGCCCCTTAACACAAAAATGTATAGGCTACTGCCAGTCACAAGTGGGTTTTTTTAGAGATTTATTGTGGATCTCAAGTGCTCACAGTTATACCGCCACAAGAACAAGTCACGGCGTATAACTATTTTGTGAGCTATCATCGGTCCACTGAATTATTTATTACACAATTTGAACTTATTTTATATTAAACAATTTTATCTTTTTTATTTCTTTTTATACCATTCAATACAGTTGTTCTACTTAGATTATCTTCTTATATCAATATCGTAATAGTACTTAGCTCAGGTATAGATGTACTACCCGGATGTACCCCTTAAGCCACTTTTTGGACATTTCTCTTTTGAAAATGAGCCCCATGGTATACTCAGGTTTCAGCAAAGCCTTTAACATGTTTCCATGTAGATGACTTACAAATAAACTGAGTGCCCTCGGTGTTGTAGGCCCTAAAATGACTGACTGGGTTAGAAACATGTTCATTCTGCTCCATTTATCTGACCCCTATATCTGCACCTCCTGTAATGTTATGTTAAGGTAATGTTGTTTACTTCTTTTTGGATATATTCTATTGGACTACTTCTGCTCCTCTGAAATAAAATTAAGATGCAAGTGAACCAGGCTAATTTAATCAGATTATGTCATCAGCTGAGTTAAAATCAATGTTATCCAGTGAGTATGAAGGGAAATCATGACTTCCATAGAAATTAATTACTCACATCTATGATTCTAGGCACAACTGTCCCGGAACATCTGTTCCGGCATTATAATATTCTGACACTGATCTGCAGCTAGCACACCATTGACTATATAGAAAGTGTGAATTACGTGTGCAAGAGCAAACCTTCTGAGACAAAATGTTAAACACATTCACTTTCTCAATTACCAAAGCAATCAGTGCAGGAACAAAAGACTAGCTACTACTACTACATATCACTTAAATAGTACTGAAAGGCGTACACAGCGCTGTACATTTTTTTTTTTTTTTTTTTAGTTCCAGTAATTTTATTGATTTTATAAACAATAGAGTTACAGAAAAGTAAGATAAGCTTCCGAAAACTACGGAAGAAATCGAAAGAGAAGGACACCAACAAGTATATCACATTGCATAACAATGGAGGGTGGGTTATAAAGAATAATCAATAATACAATACAGCAGGTAAATAGGACTACATCAACTATCAATAATAAGCATGAATATAAAAGAGATACGAAATATAAAATGATGTGTGACATGTGCATACTATGTCAAAAATAAACATGTCTGATTATAGTCATACGAAGTCAATCATATAGTTATCAAATCGGCAAATACAGCAATCAAATTAGTGCTCATAATAAACATATTGAAGATCACCATGAGTAAGACAAAAAGATCACGTAAGTGTACAGTCAAAGGTCCATACCACAAAAGTCCAGCATAATCGACCAAGTTTTAGTATAGGAAAGCGAAGCGTTACAACGATTCGCCATGTGGCGTTCATATTTATTATGGAGACATACAGAATTCCACCATTGGTTGAAGTCAATTTTTGTAAAGTCTTTCCAATTTTGTAATATTATTTGAAAAGCAAGAAATAACAAAAGGGTTAGAAGGCGGTCATGATACATAGAGAGAGGTGTGGAAAGAGCTAGGGATCCCTGAATTATGATATCAAAAGATAAGGGGTACATTTTGATATTTGTAGACCGTCCCTGCTTGGAAGAGTTTGGACAGACAGACACAACATATAGGGTTGGGGATGCAGAACCCAAGGTGAAAGGAGTTAGGAGTTGACAGCAAACATAATTTTCTAATGGTAACACACCAACACACTAACACCCATCCCCCCTCCCCTTTTATGAAGCCACGTTAGGGTTTCTTATCGCAGCTGCAGTTGTAAAAGCTCGGACGCTCATAGAATTCCTATGAGTGTCGGAGCCTTTACCAACATGGCCTGTGATTAAATGCCCTAACGCAGCTTCATAAAAAGGGCGAGGGGTAAATGACAGTAGATAAAGTCCTGCATGATCCAACCAGTCTCTCCATCAAGGTAGCTAAAGCCATATCCACCACTATGCAGGCAGGGGAGGCCCTTTAATGAGGCCAACTGAAGCAGAGGCCTCAGGAGGCAATCTTCTGGTAGCGACATCTTACTGCCTGCCAGCCTTCCTGATCATGTTACGTCTACCACAATCCTTCCCCAGCGTCTCTCCTTACATTTCCACCCCCTCGGCAGGGATCTCCTCTCCCCCCACCCCTGATTATACCTTTAATTGTTCCAAAAGTTGATGCTGCCCTTCTGAGGCCAGCCCAACATCTTCTCTCTACTGCGGCCCACCTTTTTTGACATAACTTCCTGTTTCTACTGGGGTGGGCCGCAGTAGAGAGAAGATGTTGAACTGGCCTCAGATGAGCAGTGTATCCTATAGAACTGCCTATATGTGTTAGGTATGATAAGTTGCCAATTGCCCTGGTTGTGATGCCGGTGTTCAGTCATGGAGTGTAACCTGCACACAGGAGTGGCCCAAGGCAATCCGCTGCCCTTCCCCCCAAAAGATGAGAGGGTGCCCCCCCAATTCTATCTTTAATTATTATTCCAGAGGTTGTTTTTTTTGTTGTTGTTTTTTTTAATGTGATACAGAGAACGCATACATGAAGACCTATACAACCAGAAGAGGTCAACAAACAAAGAAAACTAGATAGTATCATAAAAGCAATTAGACACGCTATAATGAAAGTGCTACTCTCTATTCACCAATTTTTATAATATAAACATTCTAGCATGCTAGCCCCCGCACTCCAAAACCCCCGGATCAGATTCTGAACCAGTTTGTTAGCTATTACACTTCCCTTTATGCTAAAAGGGAGTTGTGGGAGGAGGATCTTAATTCGTTTTTTAAAGATATCTCTCTACCCTAATTATTAGAGGCCCAACGAGCTATATTAAATGCCCCTCTCTTGCCAGAGGAGATTGTTCTGAGTATCAAGGATCTTAAACTAGTCAAGTCTCCAGGTCCGGGTGGGTATGGACCTGAGTACTACAGGATTCTTCCAGATTTGCTTTCCTGGCCGTTGTGTAACATGTGTAATGCCCTAGTGTTGGAGAGGGGTCCTCCAGGGGAAAATATGACTCATGTGGTACTTCTCGCAAAACTGGGTAAGGACTCTGAATTAGTAAGTTCCTATTGGCCTATATTCCTCTTGAATCAGGACGTGAAACTTTTGGCGGCCATGTTGGCACGACGACTCAATCAGCTGTTGCCAGAGGTTATCCACCCTGACCAGGTGGGTTTTGTGCCCGGCCGTTATGCCTTCATGAATCTGATCAAAGCTTTGAGCGCTCTTCATGCTCACCAGGGGAGGGGAGGCACGTCCGCCATAGCAGGTCTAGACATGGAAAAGGCCTTTGACAGTATATCCTGGGAGTACCTATTTTGGGTCTTGGGACAATACGGGATGGCGGGCATGTTTCTGGGATGGGTGCGCGCTTTGTATTCAGATCACCGAGCCTGATTGTTGGTTAATAGCACTCTGATGGACAGTTTTCAACTCGAACGGGGCACTCGGCAGGGATGCCCTCTTTTGCCGTTGCTATTTCTACTCGCTATGGAGCCCCTAGCCATCAAAATCCGACAGACGGGTGATGTTGGGGTATAGTAGTTGGGGGTTCCGAGTGCAAAATCAGTCTTTTTGCGGACGATATCCTCTTGTACCTTGACCAGGGTGCAGGTACATTTGGATGTGGCGCTGGGTTTGGTACAGGCTTTTGGCCAGATATCAGGGTTACAGAGGTTGATGATTCACACACGCTGCTCTTCTGAGGTCGGCCTGACATCTTCTTTCTACTGCGGCCCACCACAGCAGAAACAGGAAGTTATGTCAAAGAAGGTGGGCTACAGTAGAATGGGGCAGTGTCAGATGTCCTCTCTTTTTAAAGAGGAAATCTGGTAACCCTATGTTTTTGCACTGATGTGGAAGATTTAACTCTAAAGTGAGCTTTGAGAACAGCAAACTGAATGAAAATTTTGAATGAATATACTGAAAATTTGAAGCATTATGAATAAGTACCTTGTGGACCAATGACGGAAGTGGTTTACACCTGACAATGAAAAGTTGGGTGCAAACTTGATATTGTTATCATCTGAAGGTTCAAAAAGTGTAAAAGGTTTACATATATCCTATACCTTTTACTTGTACATTGTTAGTTGGTGGTTTGGATTTCAGGAAAACGATCTTGGGATCACATTACTAAGATCATTCTTGATATGTTTATCTGGCACCATTTATGTGAGGTTCACAGCAGTGACCTCTAAGGTGCTCCACTGCTCTGTTGGTATGTCTATGTGGCCAGTCCATTAAAATTGTGGCCCCTCCCACATCTAAATGATGCTGATTTGGATGTTTCTAACTTGGACATTGTTGTGGTCAAAAATAGTGAATAAAGTTAGATATTCTGGCAGTCTAGACATTTTAGCAGCCAAGATGTCCAAATAGGTGATTTTTGAAAAAAAACAACACTGTTTGGACATCCCGTTCAAAAATGGATGTTTCTCCACTTCTGACTTTGGACATCTTGTGGGAAACATCCAAATTCGGACTTAAATGTCCTATCAAAAATGACCTTTGGAATCTCATAGGAGGCTCATCAACAGATATAGCAAGCTGAAATTAGAACACAAGGTGTTGACCTAGATTAGAATTGGTTGACTGACAGATGACAGAGTGGTGGTGAATGGAATTTGTTCAGAAAAAAGAAAGGTGAGTATGAGGGGTTGCTGAAAAGTTCCCAGCTTAACCAAGAAGAGAATGATATGGAGCCATGAAACTTACAAGTTATTCCACACTTTTCTTGACACTTTTCATTTCATTTCATATCATATCATTGAAACAAAGTGTCAAGAAAAGTATGGAACAACTTGTAGGTTTCATGACCCCACATCATTCTCTTCTTTTTTTTAGTTTGAATATTTTATTGATTTTAATATACAATATACAATAAGTACAGAAAGAGAAATGTTAACGAGGCAAGATACAGACATGTTGAACATATAAATGAAATTCATACAATAATATCCACGTGATACAACAAGCTGATCTAAGCCTATATATATAGAAGAGGAATGTCGACACAACACCGCAGCCATAGTTACTAGAGCGTTCAAGATACAGAGAGACAATGTGACTATAGACCGAAACCAGATCTAAACATGACCAATAACGTGTGAGAGTTTCTGTTATGGAGCACAGTTCTTATTCATTAACTGAATGCCATCATTCGATATTGCTAAAGGTGTGGACCGGGCTCCAAATCTTAACATAGGAGCACATGGATCTGTGCTTTTCTGCTATAACACTTTCATATTTCGCTATGAGGCATACCGTGTTCCACTATTTAGTATAATTCGTCTGGGATAAGTCCTTCCAACAGTGTAGTATGTTTTTGAGCGCCAGAAAAAGAAGGGTGTTAAGCAATCTTGCATTACGAACAGGCAACAGTTGGCGGAGACCATGGTGACCCAATATGATAATGCGCGGATTTATGGGCTCCTGTATATACAGAATAGAGGAGATGGTTTCCCAAACTTTGCTCCAATAGACAGAGAGGTATGAGCATTCATTCTCTTCTTGGATGGGCTGAGAACTTTTCAATGGCCCCTCATAGTGGAGTGCCTCAGGAATTAGTACTGGGGCCTGTTCTGTTCAATATATTTGTGTGTGTGTCTCTTTGCAGATGACATGAGGATTTGCAACAGAGTGGACACCCCAGAGGGAATAAAAAAACATGAGATCTGAGAATGTTAGAATGGTCTAAGGCAGGGGTGCCCCCACTTTTTGAGCTTGCGAGCTACTTTTAAAATGACCAAGTCAAAATGATCTACCACCAATAAAATTTTTAAAAAACACAAAACACACTGTACGCAGAGAAAATGTTAATTATAATTTATATTTGGGGGGTTTTCAAAGAGGTCAAGGCAGAGGACTTTAAAATATGCAATGTCACCTCAGTAACAACTATACAAAAAAAAGATAAATATAACTCCTCCCCTTTTACTAAACCACAATAGCAGTTTTTAGCACAGGAAGCTGTGCTGAATGCCCCGTGCTACTATCGACGCTCATAGGTTCCCTACGTTAAAAACCACTATTGCGGTTTAGTAAAAGGGGGCCATAGTGCAAAATATAGACAGCAGATATAAATTCTCATAATGGACACATTTTGATCACTAAATTGAAAATAAAATCATTTTTCCTACCTTTGTTGTCTGGTGATTTCATGAGTCTCTGGTTGCGCTTTCTTCTTCTGACTGTGCATCCAATCTTTCTTTCTTTTTTCCTCCTGCATGCTTCCTCTCCTCCAGACCTCATTCCAACTAACATCTCTCTCTGTCCCTCCATGAGTCCAACTTTTTCTTCCTCTCTCCCTGCCTGCCCCTGACACACTCCATTCCCTCCCCTGACTTTTTCTTCCTCTCTCCCTGCCCCCTTCCCTTTCTTTCTCTTCCTGCCCCTCCTTTCTTTCTTTCTGTCTGCCTTCCTTTCTCCCTTGTCTCTCTCCAGAGAAGGCAGCACTGCTAGTTGGTCAATGGAGGAACAGCAGCTTGTTTAATTCCAGGAAAAATGAAGCTCTGTGTCTTTCACTCTCCCTGCCCCCTCCCCCAAACCACCATCTTTCTTTTTCTCTCCCTGTCTCCCTCCCAAGCTGCCACCGCCGCCGAATTCTCCCTACTTCCCTGATGCATAAAAGCCAGGCACGTACAGCCATTACACAAGTGTTCCCTCCCTTCCTTCCCCCCCAACACCAATTCTGGCGTCGGAGAGGAAGTTCCGGGCCAGCCAGGCACTGATTGGCTGGCCTGGAACTTCCTCTCCGATGCCAGAATTGATGTCGTGGGGGGGAAAGGGGGAACACTTGTGTAGTGGCTGCACGGGCCTGGCTGTTGCGCGTTGGGGAAGCAGGGAGAACGCAAAGGTAATGCGAGTCTATCACGGAGCCAGGGATGGGCTCTGCGATCGACTCGCATTGCCCTTTGGGCACCCCTAGTCTAAAGTTTGGCAGTTAAAATCTAATGCAAAGAAGTGCAGAGTGATGCACTTGGGGAGTAAAAATCCAAAGGAGCTGTATATACTGGGGATAAGAAGCTGATTTGTATAGACTGGGAGAGGGACCTTGGCATGATAGTGTTTGAGGACCTCAGGTCTGTGAAACAATTTGACAAAGTGGTGGCTGCAGCCATACCATGCTGGGCTGCATAGAGAGAGGAATCACCAGCAGAAAAAGGGAGGTGCTAGTGCCCCTAAACAAGTCACTAGAGAGGCCTCAGTTGGAATACTGTATTCTGGAGGCAGTATCTTGCTAAGGATGTGCGAAGACTTGAAGTGGTCCAGAGGAAGGCAATAAATATTATACTGAAATTATGCCAAGAGATGTATGAAAAGAGGCTCAAATTCCTAAATATGTATACCCTCGAGGAAAGAAGAGTTAGAGGAGATATGATATAGACATTGAAATATTTGGATGGTATTAATCTACAAACAAATCTTTTCCAGAGACAGAGAAGCTGTAAAACTAGAGGACATAATATGAAGTTGCCGGGTGGTAGACTTAGGAGTAATGCTAGGAAATGCTTTTTTCAAGAGAGGGTAGTAAATGCCTGGAATGCCCTCCCTGTAGAGGTGGTGGAGGCAAAAACAGTGATCAAGTTAAAAAATGCATGGAATAGACACAAAGGATCCCTAAATAGAAAAATGATATAATATTGACACAAAACTCATTAGATCAATAACTATAACGTCATTTATGATGCACAGGAGTGATGCTTAAATGCAGCCCCAGCAGTGGGGAAGTGAAACAGATGCTGGGACCACACAGATCTTTATCTGCTTTCATTTACTATGTTACTGTGAGGGGCATTTTTGATACGGCATCTAAGTCTGACTAGGGGACACTTAATGAAGTTACAAGGCAATGCTTTTAAAACCAATAGGAGAAAATATTTTTTCACTCAGAACGGTTAAGCTCCAGAACGTGTTGCCAGAAGATGTGGTAACAGCGGTTAACATATATGAGGTTAAAAAAGGTTTGGACAAGTTCCTGGAGGAAAAGGTATTGAGACAGACATGGGGGAAACCAATACTTGCCCTGAAATCAGTAGCATGGAATGTTGCTAATGTTTGGGGGGGGGGTTTGCCAGTGACCTGAATTGGCCACTGTGGAAACAGGATACTGGGCTAAATGGACCATCGGGCTAACCCAGTATGGCTATTATGTTCTTATATTTTCACATCCAAAAATTGGATAGGAAAAAGGTCTATCTTTTTTTGAAAATGGACATTTATAGACGTGTTCGTCTGTGGTGTGTCCTTTTTGAACATTTTTGAAAAACAAAAAGTCCAAAAGAAAAAACAAGTTTCAAGTTTATTATTAAATTTGATTAATCGTCTATTCAAAATTCTAGGCGATGTACAAATAAGTAAAATTACAGAGTTAGGGGAAACAGACATAACTAACAAAAAAGACTAAGTCTACTAAACATGATAAAAAACCAACTTATACAAACATATTAAAACATGAGGAGAGGCCAGGAAAGAAATACAATCTGATTATAAAGAAAAACAATTAAGGTTAAAAACGATAGGAAAGGGAAAGAAACAACAAAAAATTTCTGGAAGATAAAAAAAAGAGTATAAGCAATTCATTTATTCATTGAATGCATCTTTGAAAAGAAAACTCTTAAGTTTGCTCTTAAATCTTTCCAAGTTTTTTTCCTCTCTTAAGTAAATTGGAAGGGAATTCCATGTTTCTGGAGCTGTAACGGAAAAAATGGATTGCCGCCGTGTATTGATAATTTTAAGAGAGGGAATGACCAATAAGTGTTGGTCATTCGACCGCAGTAATCTGGATGTAGTATAAGGAATCAAAACTTTATAAATAAAAGCTGGGGTTTTGAATGTCAGAGATTTAAAGGTAAGCAAACTTAATTTGTACATTATACGATGAGCTGTTGGAATGTAGGAGGGAGCTAGCAGGCTTAGTAGACTGGCCACGCAGACATCCCAGCAGAGCAGTGGGGCAACTTAGAGGCACTGTGGTAAAGGCCCAGGTACACATTTCACAATAACCCCCTTATATTGTATGGCAAGCCCTCCAAAACTTACCCAATACCTACTGGACCCAATTGTACACCACACTATTAGCTCTTAGGCCTGCAGGTGTCATCTATATGTAGGTACAGTGGAATCTGGGAAGGCTCACCTAAGTGTAGTAGTTGAAGTGGGATATGGGCCTGAGTTCCCATCTCTATGGTTGACTACAGCACCCATTAGGCTAGTCCAGGAACCTGCTTGCTGCTGTACCAGGACTGCCCATAGCATCTGAAGCTAATATACACAGACAGGTATGTACTGCTTCATTCACATCTTTGGGGAGTGGGATGGGGGTGGTCAGTGACCACTGGGGGAGTGTGGGGAGTCATGCCTTTAAGTTTCCAGTGGTCATCTGGTCCGTTTGGGCACCTTTTTGGCCCTTGTTTGTTTCTAAAACAGATCTATCCCCAAACGTCTAAATGGTGCCCTAGACCAGACATGGGCAACTCTGGTCCTCGAGGGCCGGAGTTGCCCATGTCTGCCCTAGACATTGTGTGAAATGTTTGCTTATCACGGCAAAATGTCCAAGTCCTAAGACGACCCATGCGATTTAGACGCACTTGAGATGAACAGCCTAGAAAACCATCTAGAAAGTAGGTATCAAAAATGGTAATTTAGATGTTTTGGCAATCCAAACATCGAACTGCACATTGTACCATTTTTGGGACATCTCTGTCTTTAAAATGAGCCCCTATGTTACATAAATGCAATGCTAACGCTGTTGTCACAATAAAATGAATATCTGGAGAGTGACGCTCAGTATTCAAATATGTTTTGATCATTATGGCTAAAAGCAAAACAAGAAAAACCAACGGGGCTTGCAGTGAAAATTCAAAAACAAAACAAAGCTGCAGGGCAATGTACAGGGTGCAGGAATTTATTTAAAATGCAAAAATTTAAAAACATGTACAACACCTTTAAAACAAATACATAAGCTATAATAGATCCAGAGAACTGGTCCTAATATTCAAATAGACCGGACCTGTGGTTCATAGTCCAGCGACAGGAGATTTCAAGCCCGTTCTTTTTTTGTGTTGGCTTTCTTGCTCATTTGCATAGTGTTTGTTTCATCCAATCTGGTTTTCTGATACATCACGTGCCATCAGCAGGGACCCCTGAGGAAGGAGTCTTTCTTTGAAACACGGATCGTGTTGGGTCCAGACTATTTGAATATTAGGACCAGTTCTCTGGATCTATCATAGCTTATGGATTTGTTTTACATGTGTTGAACTTGTTTTAAAATTTTTGCATTTTAAATAAATTCCTGCACCCTGTACATTGCCCTGCAGGTTTGTTTTGATCATTATGGCTAACATAAAAAAAAAAAAAAAAACATTGACTGCAGCATCTGAATAAATCCCACATATTGCATTTCATTACTTTTCCTATATCTTTCAACTGTTTTCATAATGATGTTTTTCCATTATTTATAGATTTAACTAAACAACAGGACACTATCATTATTTTTATGAAATAAATCCTGTGAATAAAATTATTTTTTGCTTCCATTTGAGAAGGGTTATTATTAATATGCTGCATTCTGGCTGGTTAAGATGAGAAACATAGATATATAATGGCAAATAAAGGCCAAATTGCCCATCCAGTCTGCCCATCCCCAGTAACCGTTATCTCTTCCTCTCTTTGAGAGATCCCACCTGCCTATCCCAGATTCTACTTCTTTCAGTGTAAGAAATGTTACTGGGCCAGTAGGGGGAACAAGAATGATACAGGTTGCGTGACTAGACTATTAAGACAGAAAATTGTTTATATCTTTTTTGTCTTCATTTCTTAGGATAAGCACTGCAGTTTGTCCTATACAGTAAAAGACGACCGTACTGTCATCTGGAGGAATACATTAGACATTGCATCTCTCAGGAGGAAATCCATTATCTTTGTGTCTGCAGTCACTATGACAGCTACTCTCGTATGGCTTTATGATTCTAAGTGGTACACTTCTGCATCTCCACTGTTCACGTTTGTTTAAAGATGGGTTCTTTTCTGTAGAATTCTCCACAGAGCACATACAGCTTGGACTTTCAGATATAGTGCAAGCGGAGCATGAAAGGGTGATTTTCTTTCCACCTGTACAGCCACAAATGCCAAGCAAACGTTACAGTGGTCTTTCCACCTTGAATACTGCATCTCCCTTAGTCTGACCAAAGCAATGCGCATACATTTAAAAATACAAAGGGCCTCTTCTATCAAACTGCGCTAGCGCTGCTCCCGACGCTTATAGAGTTCCTACGAGTGTCGGGAGCAGCGAGGGCCATTCGGCGCTAAAAACCACTAGCGCAGTTTGATAGAAGAGGCCCAAAGTGATCTAGATTCAATAAATGGTACTGGAAAAAATAAAATCGGCTCTCAATGCTATTCTATACTGGGCACTTAAACATGACTGCCCATTACTGGGTGCCAGTTACTAAGTGCCAGTTTAGATACCCAAGTTATGTCTGCTGAAATCAGGTATAATTCCCTAATTTGGGCACACATCCCCACTATTCTTGAGAAGGAGTCCCATGGTTAGTGCAACTAGTGCATAGAAAAAGCCAGATCACTGAAAGTGGCTCCAGCAGAAGCTAAGATGAGAAGTCATTTGGGGATACAAATTGATGTTCACTTTAGATTAGCTGGAAATTTCTACGATCCTCTTGAAAATCTGAAACAAGATGTTCTCAATTTCATATCTATTAATTAAAGTATATACTTTACATTATTGATTGCTGATTTCATCATTTAAAATCATGCTTTAATAACAGCCTACCACAGAGTATATTTTTGGCTTTCCAATAATTCGCATCGCTCTAGTCAATTCAGACCTACACTGTGTATTAAGAGGTAAATTTTCAAAGCCTTAGTCAGAATTAAGCAGGCATAATTAGGTCTTATACAGATAGAAAGACTCAGTCTGCCCAAGGATTGTTAGCTAGCTAAGGGGCCATTTTACTTAGCTGCAATAAGCCCTAACACTGCTTACTGCACATTAAAAAGGCATAATGTGGGGGGACATGCGCTGATGTGTGCTAAAAAAATTATTTTAAATTTTCTTGGAAGGGGGGATGCTAGAGAGCGGAGAGTGAGCATGACAGTGCCTATCAGTTAGAGTGAGAGGCATTGCCATGTGCTAATTGATTAGCACAGGGTTAGTGTGACGGCCCTTACCACCTACAAAATAGGCGGCGGTAGGAGCTCACGCAGTAAGTTTTTTAATGGCCATGCACTAATAGCAAAATTAGGCCCCCTTTTATCAAGTTGCATAACAGATTTTTTATTGCAGACCACTGCTGTAAAAGCTCCGATGCTCATAGGAATTTTGTGATTTAAAAAAAAAAAAAAAAAACCTCTTACGCACCTTGATAAAAGGGAGCCTTATGGCTTCTTTTACTAAGCTGTGTTAGGGCATTAACGTGCGGAATAGCACGTGCCGAATTTCCCCGCGCACTAGACCTTAACGCCATCATTGAGCCGGCGTTAGTTCTATCTGCGTAGCGCATGGTGTAGCGTGCGGTAATATCCTACGTGCGCTAAAAACGCTAGCGCACCTTAGTAAAAGGAGCCCTTAGTGTGTAGCCATTAATTCAAAAAAAATGGGGGAAAAAATCAGCCATTTTCTGGCTGCAGCACAAATGGCTTTAACACGTGGGAAAAACCTGTGTAAAAGGCATGCTAAGGCCACTTTTGCTGAGGCCACTTTTGCTGTGGCTTTAGTAAAAGGTCTTGCAAAAAATTATCGTCTTTTTCTCTTTCAACAAAATTCAACAAACTTATATGTGCATGTGAAAAACTCAGGCCCACAACCAACCTCCAGTGATAAACACGGAGCTGGTTGTTAACAAGACCATCACAGCTGTTCACTATCTCAAACCACCGTATTCTTTAGTAAAAGAACCCCACAGGATACTAACCTCTGTTTTTTGCCCCATAACATGTGTGTGATCTTTTGTAGTTTTTGGAAGCTAACCTCTTATTCCTTACCTTCTCAGCTACTACTTTTGAGAGCCAAAGTGGCCTTCTTTTCCTCGTACTTTTACTTACTTGCCTCACAAAAAGGTTTGTCGCTCTTACAATTACTTCTTTCAGTTTTGCCCACTGCATTTCAATCCTTCCAGACGTTCCCATCCAGACAATTCCATGACGTAATCCCCCATCCGAACAAAGTTAGTTGTTTTTTTTTTTAAGTCTAGAACCTTTGCTTTTGAATGAGCCCTCTCTATATTTACTCAAAGTGTCCCCACCTCCAATTCCCCCCAGATGACAGTGGAGTTCACAAGATTCAACCAGGTCACCTACCCCCCACCCATCCTTCCAGCTGTTAACTCTGCCAACCTACCTTCAACCCCTGCCACCTTTTCTTCCTTTTCTGAAATCACTGAAGAGGAAACAGCACATCGTCTCTCCTCCTCCAAACCCACTACCTGTTCCTTGGATCCAATTCCCACCCACCTACTCGACGCTCTTTCCCACTATCATCCCTCTTATTTGTCACATCCTCAACCTATCATTCTCCTCTGCAACTGTTCCCGATGTCTTCAAACATGCTATAATTACACCTCTCTTCAAAATCCCCCACTAGACCTCACATGCCCCTCCAACTATCTTTCTGTCTCCTTCCATCTTTTCTTATCCAAGCTATTAGAAAGTGCTGTTCACTGCCTTTGGCTGGATTTCCTTTCATCTCAAGCTACCATTTTCCCTCAAAAATAAGCCTGGGTCTTATATTAATTTTTGCTCCAAAAGATGCATTAGGGCTTATTTTGAGGGAATGTCTTATTTTTTGGGGGGGGGTCAAAATACCAATATTATTCCTTTTAAATCTACCATTAAATCATATGCATTGTATATGTAGTCCGATTGGTCATGCACTGGGAAGGAGGTCTAAGACTTTGGTTGGCCCAGGTGCCTAAGGCCCCTCCTATGGGAGGGGCCTTAGGCAACTGGGCCAATCATGGCCTTAGGCTCCTTCCTGGTGCATGACCAATCGGACTACATATACAATGCACATGATTTAATGGTAGATTAAATCGCAGTGGCAGGCCTGCGAGCAGGAGGGAGTGGGCATCCCTTTGTCGGCCATCAGGGGGATCTTGGGGGGTCTCAGGGTGGAGTTAGTGATGTTGGGGTGTCAGGGTAGAGTCATGGAGTGTTTGGTGGGATTCGGGGGATAATGGGGCCAACGGCAGGAGGGAGTGGGAATCCCTCCTGCTTTGGACTGTGTCAAGAAAATTCACTATTGCAGCAGGAAGAATTGGGCACTTCTCCTGCTGTGGACATTTGGGGGGGTTTCAGGGGTCGATCTTAACTGGGGCTTATTTTTGGATTAGGGCTTATATTATGAGCATCTTGAAAAATCACGCTAGGGATTACTTTCCGGTTAGGTCTTATTTTTGGTTAAGTACGGTATTCTTGACACATTTCAATCAGGCATTCGCCCACTCCATTCCACAGAAACTGCTCTTGCTAAAGTCTCTAATGACCTGTTCCTAGCCAAATCTAACGGCCTCTACTCTATCCTCATCCTTCTCAAGCTATCTGCTGCCATCAGTACTGTTGATCATCACATGCTCCTTGATACACTGTCCTCACTAGAATTCCATGATTCTGTTTTCTTCTGGTTTTCATCCTATCTCTCCCATTGCGTTTTCAGTGTATACAATGGGGGGATCCCATGAGTCTCGCGAGAGCTGACGTCGGCCATCCAGTGGGCGGTGCGGGGGCAGGCCTGGTGCCGAAGAGATCGCGGCTGCACTGCTGGAGATTCACCGTCCGCCGTCCAGGGGGCTCCTGAAAAGGTACCAGGGGCATGATTTAAACAGGCAGGGATGTACTGGAAGATAAGCCGCGGCTAAAACCATGGGGCAGTTTTTAAACACAGGCTGCCTTTTCTGTGGCCTATACATGGGGGTGGCCTATATGTGGGCCTATACATGCGTGGAAATACAGGTAACGTTGTTTTGCATAAACCAGAGATACAGAAGATTCCCAGTCAGTTAGTGCATGCAATCTGCCTACTGCTGCTACTACTACTACTACTTTTGGCATTTCTATAGGACTGAAAAGCATACTCAGTGCTGCCTAGTGATCTAATAAAGGATAGGACAGACAAAGAGGAAATAAAGCATTTCTAAACAGATAAACCAACCAAGCCGATCACTAGGCAGACATAGTTACGTAAAATGTACAAGAAAATTAGGGCGGTTCATTGCTGATTGCCATGGCGACCTGATGTTATACTTAATCTGGTTCAATTTTAATAGATTGCATTGCCACATAAATCATAAGAGCAAATGTAAATTAATCTAGCTGTACAAGTATCACCGGAACAAAATAGTTCTGTTTTTAGAAACAAAAACAACACATAATTATTGAAGCCAATAATCAACTTTGAAATCAAAACAAAGAATTACTGGTCCCGGAAGGTATGTGTAGCATGTGACTGCTTTCAGCTTTTTGGAATTACTAAGGCGCAATCTGTATACCGTGAAGAACATACACTGGAACAGAAATTAGCAGAGAACTAGTAAAGCTGCTTCAAGGATCAATTTTACTTTTGTTCATCATTTGATCATCCCATATTTTTGAAAGGAAAAAGCAGCATTCCCTTGTTTGAATTTGAAAACCAGGATTAAAATAAAGAGATTAAGCACTTCTAACTTGTCCTAAAAGTAAATCTTGCCTGGGCTCATCAAGGTTTGCCTTCTTTGCTAGTGCGAAATTATGTTTACTATTAATTAAAGACTTGAAATATCTCCTTTAATGTTTCCACAGCAAGATGGTTTACAGGTTAATAAAAAGCAAAGAGAATACCGCAATCAAAATAAAAAGGTTAAGTAGTAACATTAAGAACAGATATAGATACGGTGTTGCTGTACCCGTTCTACTCCATCTCTTTTCCAAGCTGAAGAGCCCTAACCATTTTAGACTTTCCTCATATGAGAAGAGTTCCATCCCCTGTATCATCTTGTCCATTTTCTTTGAACCTTTTCTAGTGCCGCTGCTGTATATCTTTCTTGAGATAAGGAGACCAGAATTGAACATAAGAATTGCTGCTGCTGGGTCATACCAATGGTCCATCCTGCCCAGCAGTCCGCTCACGCGGCGGCCCCAAGGTCAAGACCAGTGTTCCAAATGAATCCAGTCTCACCAGTTTAGCATGAACTTGTCCAACTTTGGCTTGAAACTCTGGAGGGTGTTTTCCCCTATAACAGACTCCGGAAGAGCGTTCCATTTTTCTACCACTCTCTGGGTGAAGAAGAATTTCCTTACTGTACAGAATCTATCCCCTTTCAACTTTAGAGAGTGTCCTCTCGTTCTCCCTACCTTGGAGAGGGTGAACAGTCTGTCTTTCTCTACTAAGTCTATTCCCTTCAGTATTTTGAATGTTTCGATCATGTCCCCTCGCAGTCTCCTCTTTTCAAGGGAGAAGAGGCCCATCTTCTCCAATCTCTCACTGTACAGCAACTTCTCCATCCCCTTAACTATTTTAGTCGCTCTTCTCTGGACCCTTTCGAGTAGTACCGTGTCCTTCTTCATGTATGGCGACCAGTGCTGGACGCAGTACTCGAGGTGAGGGCGCACCATGGCCTGGTACAGCGGCATGATAACCTTCTCTGATCTGTTCGTGATCCCCTTCTTGATCATTCCTAGCATTCTGTTCGCCCTTTTCGCCACCACAGCACTTTGTGCAGATGGTTTCATGGATTTGTCGATCTGAACTCCCAAGTCCCTTTCCTAGGAGGTCTCTCCAAGTACCGCCCCGGACATCCTGTATTTGTGCATAAGATTTTTGTTCTGCATCACTTTGCACTTATCTACATTGAACTTCATCTGCCATATCGATGCCCATTTCTCGAGCTTGATTATGTCAGGTTGCAGATCTTCGCAATGCCCCTGTGTCTTCACTACTCTGCAAATTTATTCACCTCACTCGTCGTACCAATGTCCAGATCGTTTATAAAGATGTTGAAGAGCTCAGGCCCAAGCACCGAGCCCTGTGGCGCCCCGCTGGTGACATTCTTCCAGTCTGAGAATTGTCCATTTACCCCCACTCTCTGTTTCCTATGCTCCAGCCAGTTTTTAATCCACGTGAGTATTTCACCCTCGATTCCATGGCATACAATTTTCTGAAGTAGTCGTTCATGTGGAACTTTGTCAAATGCCTTCTGAAAATCCAGATATACAATGTCGACCGGGTCGCCCTCGAACAAATGCAGCAAGTTCGTCAGGCTAGATCTGCCTTTACTGAAATTGTGCTGGTTGGTCCTCATCAGATCGTGTCCGTCAAGGTGATCAATGATGCGGTCCTTTATCAGCGCCTCTACCATCTTTCCCGGTATCGAGGTCAGACTCACTGGTTTGTAGTTTCCCAGATCTCCCAGCTAACTTTTTTTGAAGATTGGCGTAACATTCGCCACGTTCCTGTCTTCCGGAATCTTTCCCGATTTGATCGATAGATTGACTATTAGCTGAAGCAGTTCAGCTAAAGTCCCTTTCAGGTCCTTGATGACCCTCAGATGAATGCCATCTGGTCCTGGGGATTTATCGCTCTTAAGCCTATCAATCTGCTTGCATACCTCTTCTAGACTGACCGTCAACCCTGTCAGTTTCCAGTCTTCATTTCCAGTATATAGCCTGATGGGTTACGGTATGCTGTGTATATCCTCTAAATACAGATGCAAAAAATGTGTTCAGTTTGTCAGCGATTTCTTTGTCCTCCTTTAGCACTCTCTTTATTCCACAGTCATCCAGCGGCCCCACAGCTTCCCTCGCGGGTGATTTCCCCTTAATATATCGAAAGAACGGCTTGAAGTTTTTCGCCTCCTTGGCTATTATTTCCTCGTACTCTCTTTTGGCCCCTTTTACTGGCTTATGGCACCTGCGTTGATGTTGTTTGTGCTTATTCCAGTTTTCATCCGTTTTTGACCTTTTCCATTCCATAAACTAAGTTTTCTTGTCTCTGATCACTTCCTTCACCTCTACAGTGAGCCATGCCGGTTCTTTGTTCTTTTTCCTCTTGGATCCTTTGTTGATAAGCGGTATATATAGATTTTCTGCCTCGGTGACTGTGTCCTTAAAAAGGGACCAAGCTTGCTCTAGTGTTTTTATGCTGCTTATCCTTTTCTTAATTTTCTTCCCCACCATGAGTGAGGCCGCAGCATAGAGCGATACAGAGGCATTATAAAATTCTTAGTCTGTCCCCATATGCTTTATTATGAAGACCACTGACCATTTTAGACGCCTTCCTCTGAACCATCCTGGTTTGTTTGTTTTTTTAAGTGCAGTCTCCAGAATTGTACACAGTATTGTACATAAGGTCACACCAGTCTTATGCAGAGGCATCAATACCTTCTTTTTCCTACTGGCCATTCCTCTCCTAGGCACCCAAGCATCCTTCTATCCTTATAGAATACTATCAGTTGCATGCTGATTGGTACCCCTAGGTGTACCATTGGCCTAGCATAAGTAATCAACCTAACTTTCGGCTTGCCAAAGCAGGGTGTGCTAGTATTCTAGAACAACTTACGTGTGCCTAACCCCCTCTTCTATGAAACCGCACCAGCAGTTTTTAGTGCAGAGAGCCGCGCTGAATGGCCTGTGCTGCTCCCGACGCTCATTGAGTTCCTATGAGCGTCAGGAGCAGTGCGAGCCATTCAGCATGGCTCCTCATGCTAGAAGCTGCTAGCGCACTTTCGTAGAAGAAGGGGTAAGTATCGTTATAGAATTGACACCCAATGCACAACATTGTGGCTCATAATTTGAGGAGCCCAGTTATAGAATTGCTCCTTTTGTGTCCACCCATGCAAATGAAGGAACAATATAGGCAAATGAGATATTTACAGAGCTCAGGCTTGCACTCTCTATGCTATTTGACAAGCGCCAATACTCCTCTTGTAACCGTATATCTCTTTTCTCTCTAATCCTGTCCAACATCTTATTTCCTCTCATCTTCCCTGCCTAGGCATAAAGAAAGAAAAAATAAAAAAACGGTCCAACTTGACAGTGTATTAACAATAGAAAAGAATAAAAGCTATCAGTACAAATTCTAGAAGGGCGATCCAAGATGGTGTCTACTCTACCCCTCATTGCTGTGTTTTGCCTTTATTGGAGAGATTCATTTCCTTTGATTTTGTGACATGGCTAGAAGTTATCCCTCCAAGCCTTCTGCCTTGTCTGAAGCGAAACAGCAGCTGATAACTTCCTTTGTTGTTCCCACTTCTGTCAAGCAAGCAGCGAGCCCTGAGCTGCTGAATGAGGACACATTGGCTCAGCTGCGTCTCAAGGCCTCTTTGAGCCTCAAAACAAAGCACGCCACCCCTGCCGAGTTCCAGGGTCATGTTGACGAAGGACGCACAGCCAAATGATGATGAGCTAGTCAGTGTGCAGCAGCTCGGAGTGAAAATGTTTACTTTATTTTTAATTTATTGTTAACCGCGTCGAGCTTCCATTGGTTGAAGACCGGGTATATAAGGTTAAGTTTTAGTTTAGGGATATATTGCCTTTCAAAATAAATCTAAGGACTCCTTTTACTAAGCTGCGCTAGCGGTTTTAGTGCACGCTACAATGCCCCGCGCGCTAAACGCTAACACCTCTGTTGAGATGGCGTTAGTTTTTCCGTGTAGCGTGGGGGTTAGAGCGCGCAAATCTGCAGCGCACGATTAAAACACTACCGCAGCTTAGTAAAAGGAGTCCTAAGTGATTTACAATTTTAAAACATTTAATATTTGTTCCTTTTTTTTATTATTGTAAACTGCTTAGATAATATTTTTTTAAATAGGCAGTATATATATATATTTTTAAATCATTAACCACAAACCATCCAGGTATGACCGGGCATGTGCTAGCCCCTGTCCTTTATGTGAGTCCCAGCTGAATATCGATTGTGCCCTGCAAAAGGGGATTTTGTACTTCTCCATAATCCTTCACTCCCTGCTCTCATCCCCGCCTAGCCAAATTCCCCCATTCCCCTTCTAAGGTCCCCCTCCATATTCAAGCTTCCCTAGTTACTCCCAGAGCTTACCCAGAGTTGATCCTTGGGAACTGATATTCAGCCAGCGACGCTCAACATTTTGCTGACCACCACCAAAGATATTCCCAAATATTCAATGCTGGGCCCTATCCGGGCTTCAGCAGTGAATATATGGATTTGTGGAGTCAGTTAATACGTAAGCCAGTGCCGACTCTGCCACTGTAATGCCGCCTTCCCCCCCCCCCCCCCCCCCCCATAACCAGTTTTCATTTAGGCACAAACCGCTAATTTTCAGTGGGGAGAGTGTGATGCAGTGGTTAAAGCTACAGCCTCAGCACCCTGAGGTTGTGGGTTCAAACCCACATTGCTCCTTATAACCCTGGGCAAGTCACCTAATTCCCTCTTCCCCCATTGCCTCAGATACATTAAATAGATTGTGAGCCCATTAGGACAGACAGATAAATGCTTGAGTACCTAAATAAATTCATGTAAACCATGAATGGGGAGAATGGTATACAAAATTAAATAAATAACCAGTTAAGTACCACTGAAAATTAGTGATTTCTCTGACCAGTTAAATTGTTTTAAATATCTCTCCTTTGGTTAATCATGTCCTCTTTTTAGAGGACTGTCTGGGTGTCCAGACGCATTTCCAAAACCCAGCAGTTTGTCCCCAAGCTGCTGACTGGAATATCCAGGTAATAACTCTGAATATATTTACAGATTGCCCGTGCACTAGAGAATGACACAGTGGCTGTTACCCGCGGCTAGCCGCGGGTAACCCGCTGAAACGGTTGGGGGGGGGGGAAGTGCTCACTGCGGGTACAGGAACAAGGCCATCCAGCACCCCATGGAGCGGTGAATGGCCTTGTCCCCACAGTTAAGGGAGGGAACGCGCGCAGTCACTGATCGCACGCAGCCCCCTCCCTCCTTCCCACCTACCGAATCTATCTCCCTCCCTCCCTCCCCCTTACTTTTGTGGTGCATTAGTAAAGCCAGCCGAGTCTGCCTGCCTACAGTCCCGTGGGCGGAAGCTTCTCCTCTGATGCAACTTCCGGTTGTGGCCTGTCATGGATAAGACAGATATTCATGTGGCCATCGGTGTATAAAGATTACCCACCCTTACGCTAACCTATTCACAGATTGTCACTCTGTAGCATAACCCTATCTTATAAATGTTTTACAAGGTTTAACAAAAATAATGTTTGCTTTATTGTGGTGTGAAAATGTTACTAACAGCTGGGTCTACAATCTGGCCCCCAAAAAATGAAATTTTCTTTTTCGCTAACTTTGCACAATTTGAAACTTTTGGGAATGCTGAATTTATGTCATATTTTCTGAACCAAAAATTAAAATCATCCCCTCATTGTTGTGCTGATTAAGAGGATTCTTTAGACATACAGCAAGTCATGCCGCCATTTAATCACACTTCCCAGTCAGAACACTGGGTCATTTGCCTATTATTTTCTTTGAAACAGCTGTAACGCATTGCCATCACTGATGCAGAGATCCCTTCTTTTGGCAAGAGTGGATTGGCCGCTGTTGGAAGCAAGATGCTAGGCTAAATGGACCATTCTTTTTATTACTATTGTGACAGATGTAAAGCAATTCATATATATATATATGGAATCACAATCCAGCAAAACAGGGAGCTTATAGAAACAATCATAGAATTCAGCAATCAAGATCAATAATATCTTTGCCTCCTTTTCCAATGATATTCTCCCCCTCTTTTACTAGTGGGCTTATAGGAGATCTAGCTATATAACTTTGCTTAAATACATGATTGCATGACTTTTGGTTGTAATATAAGTGATTGTTATTACTACATTCTGTTTCCTGAGGCATGTAATATGTAATGAGTTCAATTTAAATTGAATAAATAAAGAAATAAAAAAAAAAGAAAGATCAATAATATCTTGATTAATGCAGTTCACCTCAGGTCAAATGTTAGTTCAAAAAACAGACAAGTTTCATTAACTGTACTGTTCCTATTACACCATATTCAGCATTAATTCTACATTAAATTATATCTTTCCATAATTTCATTTCCAAGAATATGTTATTTTCCCAACATCACGATGCCTCATGTAGTTCTGTAACCCCGGTTTTTAGTGATGATTGTTCCAGGTAGAAGCTAAGGGGGTTCACACTTAGAAGCTTCACCAAAAAAAAAAAAATGCAGTGTCTGGAAACCGGTTCATAAGATGGAGCCAGCAAAAAACAAGTCCGTTCCAAACCAGAAGTAATATATCTAAAGCAGATAAGATACACAAAGAACAAGAAATCTACTCAAGGTTTTGCAGGTTTACAGGAATCATACATAATACAAAGGCTGAAAAGAGCACAGAAAATGTCTAATGTTCATTTTCTCTGTCTCTAGCAATTAAGTCGAGAAACAAGCTTCACACAAATATGTAATTCTCACACTCTTCAAGCATTCACTGAATGGAACATGGGCCTCTTCCCAACTGTTCCCATTGAGGAATTCTGTTCCTCTGTCTAACCCAAGAAAAAACAAAAATGTTTTTTTTAATCTCTCATCAAGTTCAAAAATTACTTCAAGACCATTTTGGTGCAAAATGTCCCTCAGAGATAGGGACTTTCACCCTCTTGAATGTTGCTTCAATGAATGTTCTTGTGATTCACTCCAAAAAACAAACTGAAGAGACACTTTCTTTCCAAATCAGAAGAAAAAAAAGAGTTCTCTCTTCTTTCTGGTAGAGCACCTGAGAGAATAGCCTAATTGATTCCTTCCCACTGATTCCTGGAATCCTCAACCCTTCTTCAGGTCCACAATCCTTCCCTCTGATCATAAAGGCCCTGATTCTATAAAGGGCACCTAAATCCCGCCTAACGCTGAGCGGGACTTAGGCGTCCAAACTAAGTGGTTAATGAGCCATTTAAATTTGCTTGCTTCTGCTACAAATCGGTAAATGGTTCTTCTCCAAGTTACATCAATCCTCATTTTAACCGGTACTACACAAACAAGAAATCCCATAGAATTCAGCTGTTTGCCTTCCCCTCGCTAAAACTTTGTCACCTCAAAAGATTCCTAGACAAAACCTTCGCCTTCCAAGCAGCCAAGCTGAACTCATGGCTTGCCCAAATGATTCTCGAGGCCCCCACTTACCTTGGCTTCAGAAAATCACTTAAAACTTACCTTTTTAGTGAACATGACCCCTAAGGAACCCCCAATCTTCAATACTCTTGGCCCCCCCCCAATTTGCCCCTTGCTCTTACCCTCCTCCACGATAGCTGCTCCTTTCCCGACCCCCCCCCCATCTCCCTCCCTCCTCTATCAAGTTCGGTTAAAATTGTCATATAGCTGACAAATTGCTGTAAATCTGCTGTCAACGCGGATCCTAATCTAACTGATGTAAACCACCTAGAACTCGCTGGGTATGGCGGTATATAAGAATAAAATTATTATTATTATAAAAAAATTATTATTAACGAACGATAATTGGCACATGGACATTCAAAGGATGTGGACATCACTTTGTAGGTCATAGGTTCAAATCCAAACACATATTTTAATTGTGGCATTCTATCTTGCAGGTGCACCTTGATGATCTCACAATGATGTCAGCATTGTGCAGCTGCACACCTCCATTTGCAATGATGTAGAAGCCATGCTAAGGTCTGTATTTGTTTTTTCTGTTTTTAAGCTTTTGCAAATGAAGTTATGTATGCAATCTATTTTTTTTCATGTGCTTAGCAAATAACATTGGTGTTTGTCCACAAAAATAGAAGGTTTTGTATGGAATATATCTATTTTGTATGCCCTGTTTATGTGGTGCCTTATTAAATGTATTTTGAGCTTAATAAAGCAAAAATAAAAACCCAGAAAACTATTTAGCAGATTGCATTAAGCAAACTCTTTAGCAGATCGCAAACTGTGCCTAAGTTCCATCCATAGAACTTACGTTTATCTGAAGCCCAAACTACGCTCAAAAGTAGACTTTACAATGCCTATAGGACCTAGTTTTATAATTGCTATGCAACTTGCTAGCTCATTGTATAGTAAACCTACAGCCTTCTACCCTAATGTTGCTGGTTCGAATCCCAGTCACTCTCTTCTGATGGAAGAGAAATAAATAAAAATATTAAACAGATCCAACTCCCAGTAACACAATTATAATGAAAAACACCATAAAATCAACATTCTAATAATAAATATTATTACATTGTTTGGACGTCTAACTCTCGCCTAAAACCCGATTCTCTAAAGGATGTCTCAAAATTTGGACGTCTAAACAGTGCTGAGCATCGGTGAATACGATTCAACAAAGGATGCCTATCTTGGACGTCCAAACTGCTACTAACTTTAGACATGCTTTGCAGAATCAGGCCAATATCTCTAGAACTCACTGAGATCCCTGTTTCTATTCCTGTCATATCCTTGGCATGAGCAGAAGTTCCCTCACTCATCAGTACTTCTGAATCCTCCCATACTTGGACACTAAAATATACTGAAGGAATCTAAGGGGTCTCCACATCTGCTGTGACTGATATATCTGACACACATTTCCAGTGCATTGCTATAGTGAATCTAGCTGCAAGTAATAGTAGCATTACTTGTTTCCTAGAGATGGAAGTAGTCGCCCTTCTATTCGGCAAGCCAAGTTCAGGTTTAGGAGTAAATGGTAGGTCAGTGGTAAAGATAAAAGATATGGCTCGTGATGAGTTGAGAAAATTGGGATGCTTGATTTTTTTTTTTGTTTGAGATATTGTCTCTTGTGATGTTGCTTTCTATTTGATTTTATGAGTGTGATTTTTATGTAAACTGCTCTAAATAAACTTTGATGATATATAGGCAGTACGAGGAGCCGCTGAAAAGTTCTCAGCCCAACCAACAAAATTGGGCCAGTTTCCATGGAGGGCTATACACTTAACCCCCTTTTACAAAACCTTAGTGCTGCATCCTTATGTCCTTATAGAATACTATCAGTTGTATGCTGATTGGTACACCTAGGTGTACCATTGACCTAGCATAAGTAATCACATCTAACTTTTGGTTTGCCAAAAGCAGCTTTGACCTAGCCATTGACCTAGCCATTGACGTATCATAAATGATCACATCTAACTTTTGGCTTGCCAAAAGCAGCATTGACCTAGCCATTGACCTAGCCATTGACGTAGCAAAAGTAATCACATCTAACTTTTGGCTTGCCAAAAGCAGCATTGATCTAGCATTGACCTAGCCATTGACGTAGCATAAATAATCACATCTAACTTTTGGCTTGCCAAAAGCAGCATTGATCTAGCATTGACCTAGCCATTGACGTAGCATAAATGATCACATCTAACTTTTGGTTTGCCAAAAGCAGCTTTGACCTAGCCATTGACCTAGCCATTGATGTATCATAAATGATCACATCTAACTTTTGGCTTGCCAAAAGCAGCATTGACCTAGCCATTGACCTAGCCATTGACGTAGCAAAAGTAATCACATCTAACTTTTGGCTTGCCAAAAGCAGCATTGATCTAGCATTGACCTAGCCATTGACGTAGCATAAATAATCACATCTAACTTTTGGCTTGCCAAAAGCAGCATTGATCTAGCATTGACCTAGCCATTGACGTAGCATAAATGATCACATCTAACTTTTGGTTTGCCAAAAGCAGCTTTGACCTAGCCATTGACCTAGCCATTGACGTATCATAAATGATCACATCTAACTTTTGGCTTGCCAAAAGCAGCATTGACCTAGCCATTGACCTAGCCATTGACGTAGCAAAAGTAATCACATCTAACTTTTGGCTTGCCAAAGCAGGGTGTTCTAGTATTCTAGAACAACTTAAGCGTGCCTAAGGGTTCCTTTTATGAAGCTGCGTTAGGGCATTAACACACAGAATAGCGCATGCTACATTGCAGTGCGCGCTAGACTCCAACGCCAGCATTGAGCTGGCATTAGTTCTAGCCACGTAGCATGCGGTATAGTGTGTGGTAATAGCCTGCATGCACTAAAAACGCTAGCGCACCTTAGTAAAAGGAGCCCTGTCATTATAGAATTGGCACCCAATGCACCACACTGTGGCACCTAATTTGAGGAGCCCCTAATTTGAGCGTTGGAGCTGTTACTGCCATGACCAGAGCTAAAAACGCTAGTGCAGTTTTGTAAAGGGGGGGGGCGCGGTTAGTCCAGTGATTTTCATTCTTTATTTTTCCAGTGGAACAAAAAAAGTGGATGGAGACTGCCCCAACTTTGTTGGTTGGGCTGAGACTTTTTCAGCAACCCCCTCTTAAATAAGCATTTTAGGAAAGATAATGATGAAAGCAGAAATATTCATTTCCTTCCAAAACTGGCTCATCTTTTTCATTCCACTTCTTGTGTGTTTCCAATCTGCTATGCCCACAACAACACTGAATTTCTTGCAGAAGAATTTATATGAAAAGATCTAAGGTATTAATATGAAGGAGAAGGAAGCAATTTTCAAACTCTTTTACATGGATAAATATGTAAATCAGCAGCCTGAAAACAGCCTTCCACCAATGCAGTTAAAATATGTGTGCTTTTCACAAGCGGACTTTTTTGCCAATGTGAGAGAGAGTGTCCCCAGAGGTAAGTAACTCAAGGGGACAGGTGCAAGATTCTAGGGGCTTGTATTTTTGTACTTTTGATGCCTTTCAAAAGGCTATACTTTGAAACCTGGGGAAAGTCTGAGCCTACAGAAAGTACCCATTTAACTTTGTTCCAGAACAAACTGTTTGACAATTGCCCCCTATAATAACCTTATCAATATCAGATTTGTTATAGCAGGAAGATATGTACAGACTCCCAAATTAAAATCCAGTTATCTAGATTTTGATGAATCTATAGTAAATTATTAGTGAAGGGGAAGTATCAAAGATAGACAAAGATAGGGATTCTCAATATGAAATATATCAAACAGAGACATTTGAGATAGCAACTCTGATTCAGAACTAAGGATCATCTTATAAAAACATAAGAATAGCCTTACTGGGTCAGACCAATAATCCATTAAGCCCAGTAGCTCGTTCTCACAGTGGCCGATCCAGGTCACTAGTACCAGGCAAAAACCCAAAGAATAGCAACATTCCAGCATCTCAAAGAACAGCAAGATTCCGGAACCCCAATGAGAGCAACATTCCAGAACTGAGATTGTGATGTCATAATGCTTCATTCCACAGTGCCTTAGAGCCAACCTCATCAGTGATGTTACAATGGCTTAAATGTCCTACACTTAGTTCACGTAAGAACATAAGAATAGCCATACTGTGTCAGACCAATGGTCCATCTAACCCAGTAGCCCATTCTCACGGTGGCCAATCCAGGTCACTAGTACCTGGCCAAAACCCAAAGAGTAGCAACATTCCATGCGACCGATCCAGGGCAAGAAGTGGCTTCCCCCATGTCTTAATAACAGACTATGGACCTTTCCTCCAGGAAATTGCCCAAACCCTTCTTAAAACCAGCTACGCTATCCGCTCTTACCACAAGCTCTGGGCATAGTGTGAGCTTGCCCATTCTGTATGTACAGGAAACCAATATGCCTAGTTATTCTTAATTCTGTAGTTGAAACCTCAAATAATGGTAAAATGGCTATAAGAACAACAATTAGAATTGAACCCTGACAAGATAGTGGTTTGCTGGATAACAGAGCTTCTGCCTCAGCCTTTAATTTTCCCGAAGCTTTTCGACCTATCAATAGTGCCTGTTTCTTCTCTCCGGTACTTGGTTGGGAGTCACTCTTGATTCTAAACTGAACTTTCATAAGTAAATTTCCAAGGTAGCCAAATCTGTTGTTTTATCCCTGCTCAGGTTACGCTAACTGTATAGTATCATTGACTTCTCTGCATTTCACACCCTTATACAGGCACTTCTAATATCCTGGCCAAATTAATGTAATGTTATCTATACTGGGATCACTTCCCAGCAATGAAGGCACTTTCAGACTCTCCAAAATACAGCTTCAAGGCTTCTTTGCCACACTGGGAGCTGGATTCTCAAAACTCATCAGTAAAATCCAGTACCCCGAGGGTGTGTGGTAGAATCCTGTTCTATAACGGCATCTGGGCACCCCAGGTTCCATCTATCATAATAAAACCCTTAGCGTGTATGTTCACTTTAACCTCCATGCCTCCGTGCATCCGTGCTTTGTGCTACCGTGCTGCACATGCGCAGTATAATAATTCACCTGCCGCCAATCACCCTTGCCTGCCTCAACCGATTTCCTGCCTTCTGCTCCTATCTCCAATGCCAGATGACTTCCTGCCTTCTGCCTACACTGCCGGGACGCCTCATCTTCCCAGCCTCGGACCAGCAGCGGCATCAGCCACGGTTTCATCAAGCAGCCGCGGGACCTTTGCTAGGCCAGCCCACTTTGATAATGTGCCTCGCCAGCCTAGCAAAAGCTCCGAGGCTGCCCGGGCTAGCGGATGCTGGACAGGTGGAGCAGAAAAGGGAGAAGGGGTACTATTGGACAAGGGAGAGGTAAAAGGAAGGGAGAAGGACTACTGCTGGACAGGGAGAGCAGGGAAGGGGTGCTGCTGGACAGGGGGGAGGCAAAAGGAAGGGAGAAGGACTATTACTAGACAGGGGGAGCAGGGAAGGGGTGCTGCTGGACAGGGGGGAGACAAAAGGAAGGGAAAAGGGCTACTGCTAGACAGGGGGAGCAGGGAAGGGGTGCTGCTGGACAGGGGGGAGGCAAAAGGAAGGGAGAAGGACTACTGCTGGACAGGTGGAGCAAGGAAGGGGTGCTGCTGGACAGGGGGAGGTAAAAGGAAGGGAGAAGGGCTACTGCTGGACAGTGGGGAGGTAAAAGGAAGGGAAAAGGGCTACTGCTGGACAGGAGAAGCAGGGAACAGGTGCTGTTGGACAGGGGGAGGTAAAAGGAAGGAAGAAGGGCTACTGCTGGACAGGGGGAGTGGGAAGCAAAGAAAGAAAAAGAAAGAAAGGCCTCAGTGTCCCATTGTGCTAAAAGTTTACATATCTATTCTAGCACCCGTTAATGTAACGGGCTTAAACACTAGTTTTAGAATAATAGGGTAAAGTGCTATTGGCATGCCTACATTAATATTTATCACCCAAAGTTACACCAGCTATGAAGCTACCATGGGTAGATACCTAAATGCAGCAAGAATTCCTAAATGTGATCTGCCCATTCTCTACCCATGTGGATGCTCTCTTGCATTTATGAGCTATGTAAGTTAGAATAGCACTTAGGCATTCTGCTGGCACTGTGCAGATAAATGTATACTTGTGTGCACAATGCAAGGGGTGTCTAAATGTGAGCGCCTGGATTATAGAATTGTCCTTCTTGTGTCGGATCTAGGGTAAGGCTCTATAACTGCAGTATTTGAATGGAATTGAGGGAGGGGCCAGGTTGAAGTATCTTCTGGGGGCTGAGATATCCTTCATCTGTCTCTTTCCATTATAATTGATTTTATTCCTCTTTGTGGTATACAGAGTTATCTCTATATTTGATTTGTGATAACTGCTCTTTTTATTTTATTTGCAGTAAAAGGAACTTTATTGGATCTCCCTATAATTATCTTTACATGGGAGAATATCTTGATTTAATTCATTCATATTTGATATTCTGCCAAATCGCCAGCAGCAGATCCAGTTTCTAGCTGCCTTCCTTCTCCCAGACCTCAGTTCCAGCTGTCTGTTTCCCTGCCTTAGTCCTTAGCTGTCTTCCCTGGCTTGCAATATCCATGAATGACATTTATCCAGCCCCCTCCCAGCTTCTAGCCAATAGACGGAAGTTCTGGACTAGCCATACCGCCTCCTTATTTCAGTGGTGGCTTTGATCACAGTGCTCCTAAGACAAGCTCTCTCTGGCTGCCAGACTTTCCCCTTTAGCTTCAGGAAGGTGATGGTGAGAAGAATTGAGTCATAGCTGTTCCTTCACACTTCACTTTATTCACGTATTTCATTTCACTCCTCATCATGAACACTAGCGCTGAGTTACATATCAAACATCAAAACATACAAATAATAATATAACAAAAATATGAAAAAATGAGAGCTGATCAGTTAGGGAATTTTAAAAACTTTAATTTAATATGGGGTCCATTGACGTCTTTTGTAGATTTATTATAATTATACATTTTTGTTGTTAGAAGAATTGCACATCCAGGGAGGGAGGGGGAAGGGGGAGGGAGGAATATAAGGGTTATAATCAACTATTATTATGGATGGGGACAAGGTGGTATATAAGTTTAAAATATGTCTAAGTGGATAAATGTGTAATTTTATGTTTAAAATATGTAGTGAATTACAGAATTGTGATAAATTTATAGATACTTGAATGATAAAGAATAGTTTGGGTGGGGGGGTTATTGATCTGTAAGAATCTTGTAATATTTTAAGTGATGTCTATAGTATAAATGTTTTATTTATTGCTCTTCACTTATTGAAATTATTTTAAAATGAATAAAGATTATTTTTAAAAAAATATAACAAAAATAAAACAATTATTTTATTTTTTGTAAATCTTTATTGATTTTCTAAGCAGATAAAAAGTGCAAACAGTATACAGTACATTCAGTACAGTACATACAGTACAGTACAGGAAATCCATGCAGAACATACTCCTTGAATGGAGAAACGCTAGCTAGGACTTCAGAGGAACGGGACTTGGGGGTAATCATCAGTGCAGACATGAAGGCTGCCAAACAAGTAGAGAAGGCCTCATCAAAGGCAAGGCAAATGATGGGATGTATCAATAGAAGCTTCGTCAACCGTAAACCTGAAGTCATAATGCCACTCTATAGAACCATGGTGAGACCCCATCTGGAATACTGTGTGCAATTCTGGAGGCCACATTACCGGAAAGATGTGCTTCGAGCTGAGTCGGTCCAGAGGATGGCCACTAGGATGGTCTCGGGGCTCAAGGGTCTCTCATATGAAGAAAGACTGGGCAAACTGCAGCTCTATACCCTTGAGGAGCGCAGGGAAAGGGGTGACATGATTGAAACATTTAAGTACGTCACGGGTCGTGTCGAGGTGGAAAACGATATATTCTTTCCCAAGGGACCCTCGGTCACAAGGGGGCACCCGCTCAAACTCAGAGGAGGGAAATTTAGTGGTGACACCAGGAAGTATTTCTTCACAGAAAGGGTGGTAGATCACTGGAACAGACTTCCGGTGCAGGTGATCAAGGCCACCAGCGTGCTCGACTTTAAGAATAAATGGGACATCCAGTGGGATCCCTACGAGGGTCGAGTTAAGGAACTAGGTCATTAGCATTCAGACTTAATGGGGTGGGTCAATAGAGTGGGCAGACTTGATGGGCTGTGGCCCTTTTCTGCCGTCATCTTTCTATGTTTCTATGTTTCTATTCACAGAGTTAAAAAAAACAACAGCACTTACATACTTGCAAATTACTAAAACAAATTACCCATCCCTCCCTCCCTCCCTGAATGTGTGTGCAAATAAAACTTAGGGCTCCTTTTTTCAAGGTGTGCTACGGGGGTTAGCGCGTCAGACATTTCATCACGCGCTAACCCCCACGGCAAGCCAAAATACTAATGCCTTGTCAATGGAGGCATTAGCGGCTAGCGCGGCAGGCAGTTTAACTCGCAGTATTCCAGGCGTTAAACCCCTACCGCGCCTTAATAAAAGGACCCCTTAATCTAATGAATTACTAATCATTAATTTGTTTAACAAAGGACTCTAATGGACTCCAAATTTCTTTAAAGTTTTACTTTTCCCAAATTGTTCTGCTAACATTCTTTCATAATGATAGTATAAGCAAAGTGTTTCCTACCAAAAGGTAAAATTTAAACGGTCCCAATTTTTCCAATTTCTCGTGATCAATTGAATGGCCACCCCAGTCATTATAAGAAGTCTAATTTTATGTTTATCAATTGGACTATTATATGTTAACAATGTCCCAAATAGAATTACATCATATGACAATGGAATATTCACTCCCAGAACAAAATTAATTTTTTCCCAAATTGACTTCCAGAAGTTAAGTATCAACGGACAATAAAATACAAGGTGATCCAATGTCCCAATTTCAAGATGACAGTGCCAGGATCTATTAGATTTTGCACTATCCAATTTTTGAACAGGACTGGAGTCCAAAATCTTCTATATAACAGAAAAAACAAAGTTTGCCTCATAGAGGCTGAAGCTGTACAACTCATCCGTCGGGTCCAAATCTGTGACCATTGAATAGCAGAAATATTCTGCAGTGTTTCTATGCTCCAAATATCTAAGCTTGTTTTTGGTGTTTTCGAAAGATATTCACATATTAATTTGTACCATTTGGCAGCCTGATGACCCTGAAAATCCACTTGGAAACATATGGCTAGCAGACTGTGTTGACTTACCAAAGTACGCCATTCAGGGAACCCCTTCCACTTAAAACCTTGAGTTTTTGAAATATTAAATGATTGTTGTAATTGAATTAAAGAGGCCAAATTATCATCTGTAATGACATCATTTAAGGTTTGAATGCCTGCTTTTAGCCAATGTTTCCAAAGGATCTTTGAATTGCCTATCATGATCTTGGAACTTAAACATAGGGACTGGCACTTGGTTTTCTGTATCGGGATTGGACTTAAACAAAACAATTAAAACAAACACAAAATCAATCCTAAATACTATTGTGACTGCAAATTTTTCCACATCCCCGTGAGAACTCATTTTCCTGTCCCCGCGAGTTCTTTTCTGGTTCCTGTCCCATTCCTACAAGCTCAGCCCTCATCTGCAGAAGCCTCAAACACTTAAAAATCATAAGCAGCAACATTCTAGAGCTCAGACTGTGATGTCATAATGCCTCAGTCCACCAATGCCTAAGCTCTGTCCTCATCTGCAGAAGCCTCAAACACTTTAAAATCATAAGTGTTTGAGGCTTGTGCAGTTAAGGCAGAGCTTACAGGAATGGGGCAGGGACAGTGACAGTGACAAAACTCACAGGGACGGGACGGAGAAATTGAGTTCCTGCGGGGATGGGGAAAAATTTGCAGCCACAATAGTATTTAGGATTGTTTTTGTGTTTGTTTTAATTGTTTTGTTTAACTCTGATCCTTATAATCCTTCTCTTCCAGTTTAAGGAAGGATTGTAAGGAAGAAGTTTTACCACTGAATGACAGCCAGCAAGAGTGGGTTCTCTGAGGAAGCCGTTCTGGCAAAACACGTCAGAACCCGCTGCAGTGTGACAACTTTGTTTTTTCACTCAAGCTAAGTACTATGCTTTGTATTCACAAATAATTGACGAGCCGTATTGAGGGATTGGAAACACTATTTTCAGTGGTGTCTGACTGAGTATGGTGCAATGATAGACTTTTAAAACTGCATTTAGAGGCGTGTCCCCGTTTGGGGGTTTTTACCACCTTCAGGTTCTGAGCACCTTAAGTCAGAATAAGAGGTAGGTTGATAATAACGGGTGCCCTATACACAGTTTGTTAATATTTTATAACCTACATGTGCAATTTTGTGCTCTAAGCATAAAAATGTGCCTTCAAGAATGTAGAATAAGGAAGTAAGCAGTAAACACTTTTAAAGTATCTGGCACTGATCTGCATATATATACAAAGAAGGGGTAGAATCAGCATATGTTTTTAAACTTGTGATCTGTAACCCCAGGCATCAAGTCCACAGCTTTACCATCTGTGGATTCCGACACCTCTAGCAAGCATTCAGAACTCAATTACCTCTAAAAGTAAGACATTGCCAACGGCACTGGGTTAATCCAAGCTCAAAAAAAAACTGCCTGGTTCAATTCCACTTCAAACAAATCTGTTCATTCTTACTGTAAATAAATAAAGTTGGCCCCTGAAATGCCCCTCTGGTAACTGAGCATTGCCACTTTGGGTGGTCAATTGAGCACTATAAATAATTTGTTGCCTACTTGATTATAACGATGGCTGGGCTTAAAACATAAACAGAGCGCAGTGTCAATGGATGAAATTATCTGCTCCATGGTGAATGAATCCTTTTTTTCTGAATATTTATGGATCACCTGCTGGTGCTGATCACTGGCGGCTTCCTTTCTGTTTCCATTTCTAGAGCCTTTTGCAGTAGTGTACAAACCCTTTGATGTTCCTAATCAGAATGTGGTAATAAATATTTCATATAAGAATGATGAGTCTTCTGATTAAACAGCCAGCATGGTATTTCTGTTGAACATGCAATGCAAGAAGCCTGTTGTCTGACTTATTGTCTCTCTTCTGAGCCCCAAATATTCCCAAATCCCATCACTGGCCTGTCACCACTTCCTTCCCCCTCCCCAATAAAAAAAAAAAAGGTTGAGAAAATGATCACTTTGAATTGTCGCACTGGAATCAAAATAGTATTGCACAAAGTCATCTTTTTTAAAATTCTTTTTATTTATGCAGTTTTCAAATCTATCAAGCATACAGTCGACTGCACGCCCTTCGGACCGGGTCGCAACATGCTTGAACGGAGTGTATGCTTAATAGGAGTGGGGGGGAGGGGAGGGGGAGACTGTAGTTAAGCTGGCTCAGTTTACATATGGTGCGTGGGCTGCGGGAGCCTAAAGTACAGGAAAGCTATGCCCTACAGCTTGAGTGGAAGCGGAGCACTCACTTTCCCAGCTGTCCCATTGCTTAAGCTGTTGTGTGACGCCTAGCCATTCCCAGTCAGAACGTGTTTGCATCTAACCGGAGTGAACGTAAAGTGAAAAAATAGAGGTTGGATCTATGACATCAGTGCGCATAAGCGGATTGTGTGCTTATCCCAATTGCAAATATCTGGAGATTACGCCCATTGACTTTAATGTAAAAAAGAAAACTGGGACCGTGGTGGTAGGGTGCGGATATCCGAAGCGTGCGCTTAACCGACGTGCACTTAGGTATATCACTCATGCAGAAATGCATAAGCAAAGAAAGGATGCACAAAAAAATATCAAGGCAACCCTAAATATTCCACATCTTTCACTAAAATCTGCAATAAAAGGGCTTTGGGGCTGTTGCCGTGCGGCTTTGTAAAAGAGGCTGCAAGTTTCTTTAAAATGATCTTTTAGCCTCCCTTATCGATGCTTTGCATTTAACTCGCCAGTTCTTACACAGTTTCCTGTTTTCTGCATTTGGATTCCTTTTTTTTTTTTTTTGCAAAATGTTCTTTTGGTTCTAATGGACTCTTTCACCTCACCTTTTAACGAAAGAGTAAACAACCAATCCACATTTACCTATTCCTTTCCATTCATGATGTTATTTTATCAACGCTGTCATATCTCCCTTCATCTATATCTTCTCCAAGCCGAAGAGCCCAATCTCTGTAGCCTTTCCACATACACATATTGATTGCCCTTCTCTGTTCCTTTTTCTTATTCCACTATATCTCTTTTAGATATGATAGCCAGAATTGCACATGATACTTGAGGCGTAGTTGCACTAAGAAGCAATACAGAGCCATTATGATATTCTCTCTTCTATTATCTGTACCTTGCCTAATAATTCCTAGTGTTCTCTTTGCTTTCCTAGCTGTCAGCGCACTCTGTACAGAGGATTTAAATGTATTATCCACACTGACTGGTTGGTGACTCCTAATGTGAAATCTTGCATTATGTACCTGTAGTTATGGTACGTGGGCTTGTCCCGTCACTGGAGCTTGCGTGCATCTGAGAAGCTGAAAGCTATGCCGTCAGTAGTTTCACTACCAGCAGGGTCTCCCAAGGCAGAGAGGTTTCAGTGGAGATAATAATAATAATTTTATTTTTATATACTGCCAAACCTTCAGTTCGAGGTGGTTTACAATTAAAAAAAAAAAAAAAAAAAAGCTGGACATAGAGCGAATTACAATATTCATCAAATGGTTTCACAGAAAATGGAAATTACAATTTATTCAAAATCAGAATCAAAATAATTAATTAATGTTCAAATATTTTTAATTATGAAAACAGTAAAGCACACAAGTACAAACAGCATAGGCTTTTGTTATTAAAACAGAACAACTATCGACCTCCCTCCCCCCCACACTATCCCTTCCCACCCCAGGAGTCCAGTACCACAACAAAAATTGAGAGCAAGAGGCAAACTTAGAGGTTCAATAATCTGCTACGGGCATGCGGAGTAAGATCCTGCCAGAAACACTCCCAGGTCTGACAGAATCTACGACCAAGTCCACGATCCAAGTCTCCCACCAGTCTTCGTTCCAATGTTCAAAATAATTAATTAATCTCAAGGACAGTTCCAATTAAGTAGATGTAAAAGTATAATAAATAAGAACCATGCTCAAATATATCATAAAAGCTAAGAAATACAATTAAGTCAAAAAGTTTTCAAACAAATAAGTTTTAAAAAGTTTTCGAAATTAATAATAGGATTGAATTTGAAGCATAAGATCATTTCAGTAAGAATTCATTGTACCAGCCTGAAATGCCAGAGTTTTCCCCAAAAATCTCTTATTACAGCATGCTTTTGCTGAAGGAAAAAGAAAACCAACATAATTTTCGTGTATTCTTATTAGGATTATAGAATTCAAAGTGGGAAGAGAGGTAGGTTGGAGACAATCCAAATAAAACTTTAAACAGACACAACCGAATTTGAACAGAATTCTAGCCTGAAATGGTAACCAATGAAGCTTTAAATAATAAGGGCTTACATGATCGTGTTTTTTTTAAGGCCGGACTAACGATGTACCCGCCGTCTGGGCAACAGCAGATGGGCAGCGTTGGAGGTGGAGGATTGCATTTGATGTGACAACGGCGACAACATTCAACGTATATAGCGCAGAAGAAAGGCCCGACAATCTACTTCTGTATTCTGCCACGAACACTTGGGGCTCTTTTTATGAAGGTGCACTGCCGGTTTTAGCGCACGCTAGCTGAAAATCTACCGCCTGCTTAAAAGGAGGCAGTTAGCGGCTAGCGTGTGGGGCAGTTTAGCATGTGCTATTCCACGCATTAAGGCCCTAACGCACCTTTGTAAAAATTTCAAGTTTCAAGTTTATTAATTTTTAATATACCGAACATCAACTGGTATCTAGCCGGTTTACAATAAAATGTTAAAAATAGAGATAAAAGGTTATATTTATAAAAGAGGAGTTAATAAACGTGAACATTAAAGACATAAACACGACAAACTTGAGAGTGAGGATAAGGGGGAGAGGGAGGGGTAAAGTTACATAATTAGAAGAGGAAGAGAAGAAAAAAAAAAAAGGAGTTTGAAAGAAAATGGAGGGAGAGGATAAAACATTTGGGATGGGATCGCTTCATGGAAGCGGTTGGTTGTGTGGAAAAGAAATGATTCAAGAGCAGTTGAAAGCATCTTGAAATAAGAAAGTCTTTAAGCTTATCTTAAATCGATCAAGTTGTTTTTCATGACTGAATTGATATGGTAAAGCGTTCCATAATGTTGGAGCAACTACTGAAAAATTAGATTTCCTAGTGTAGAAAAAATCCTTTATTGAGGGAATAGAAAGGAAGTTCTGGTCTGCTGATCTGAGCGTCCGTGTGGGGCGTTGAGGAATGAGAAGCCTGTCAAGGTAGGAAGGCTGATGTGAGAGTTTAATTTTAAAGGTCAGCAAGATGGTTTTATAAGTGACACGGTGTGTAATGGGAAGCCAATGCGCTTCTTTCAGGAGAGGGGTGACGTGATCATATTTCCCTAATTTGTAGATAAGTTTTATTGCCGTGTTTTGGATTAACTGTAAACGTCGGATTTCTTTTTGGAGAATTCCATTATATAAAGAGTTGCAGTAATCAAGGTGGGAGATAACTAAGGAATGAACCAAGGTTGTGATAGCATCAGTGTCTAGAATAGAAGTTAAAGAACGAATGAGGCGAAGCCCTTGATGAGGATGAGAGTTACCGGACTAGCACAAAACCGATTTCTTTTTAGATCGGTAGTTCATCATGTCACTAGGACTCAAGCACGAGTCAATGGCACCTAACTAAGTTATTACATAGGCTGTGGCGCAGCGAGGGTGAGAGATGCCTGGGGCAGTAGCGCCTCTCCCCTGTCCTCGTCTCCATCCCCCTATCCGCTCCTTCCCCACCTCCTCCTGCCACACGCATGCCCCTTCCCCTGTACCTCTTTAATGCTCCCGGCGCGAGCAGCAACCCCCAATCTGCTGCTTGTGCCTGCGTCAGCTCTTCCTCTGACATCACTTCCTAGGTGTGGGTCCAGGAAGTGATGTCGGAGGACAAGCTGACGCTGGCGCAAGCAGCAGGTTGGGGTTCCTGCTCATGCTGGGAACATTAAATAGGTATGGGGGAAGGGGCACACATGCATGGCAATGGGGGGGTGGGGAAGGAGCGGGGGTGGGGTCAGACTGCCCCTGCCCCCCTTACTATGCCACTGTACTAAGGCCCTATAGACAAGCAGGCAGACACAGACAAAGGCACACGCAGAGAGCTAGAAATTAACCCATGAGGAACGCTCTGCATACTTTTCCCTTCATGAATTCCTTTGCTCCTACAACCCTTTCTCAAGCTGGGCTGATTCTTAGTAATACTGATTTTTCATTGTTGTAAATTGTACTGTAAAACCTAGTGATTAAACTCGAATGATTACCTTATACAGTGACACATAAAGCCTGAACTATGGAATTTGCACCGGTTGCCACGTGTACTGCCTCCTAGTGGTGGAGAAGCACTGCAATACCTGTGGCTTTGGGACAATGGCACCCTGTGAGCTAACCGTAAGATACATCCTTTAACATCTGTTAACAACGATGCCTAATAGATGAAACACTAAATATGGCTAAAATTTAACTCATCTTTCCCCCCCAACCCATCTCCCCCCTCTCGTCGTTCTCTATTTCTGTGGATAACACTATCCTCCTCCCTGTCTCGTCGGCTCGCAACCTTTGACTCCTCTCTCTCCTTCTCTGTTCAGATCCAACAGACCACCAAATCCTGTCACTGCCTCCTCTATAACATTACCAAAATCCGTCCTCTTCTCTCTGAACACACGACTAAAACCCTTGCTCACCCTCTCGCCACCTTGCGCTTAGACTACTGCAACGTACTTCTCTCGGGCCTCTGGCGCGCCTGTCTCTCGCTTCAATCCGTTCAAAATGCTGCTGAGCGACTCATACTCCGTGAGAGCTGCTCACATTACCCCTCTCAAGTTGCTTCATTGGCTCCCTATCCATTTCTGAATACAGTTTAAACTCCTTTTGCTGACCTACAAGTGCATTCGCTCTGAAGCCCCCCAATATCTCTCCTCACTCATCTCCCCCTATGCAAGCCCCTTTTCCACTGCCAACTCTAGACTCCGTCCCTTCTTTCTTGCGGCACCGTATGCCTGGAACAGGTTGCCTGAATCAATACGTCGCGCTCTGTCCCTGGCAGTGTTCAAATCCAAGCTAAAGACCCATATTTTTGAAACTGCTTTCAACTCTTAACTCCCCTTCACTGCTGTCCGATGCCTATACCCACTATAACCTCCCCAACCCTGAAATGTCCTGTCTAAATTAGATTGTAAGCTCTTCTGAGCGGGGACTGTCTATTGTATGTTAAAATGTACACCACTTGCGTACGCCTTTCAGGGCTATAGAAATAATAAACAATAGTAGTAGTTTCATTTTACTATTCTTTTCAAAGGAATGGAAAGCTTGAGAATCATTCCATTCAAACCGCCTTTGCCACCTAGGGACCTGCACATGCACCCATGCAGAGAAGCTGGAAACAGTTTTCAAGAGTTTCATGATCTGTATCTTTTCCCCACTTGCTTCCACAGATACAAAGCTGATTTTGATATTCATTGTTGACTGTAGACCAGATTCATTAACGTACGCCACCATGTTGTTCTCTCACTATTAACTTGCATTAAGTCTCATTGCATAAAAAGGAACCTGTTGCAAACAATGAGAGTTAATGCACATTACTGAGCACCAACATGGTTGCATCTTTTAGTGAATCTAGCCCTGTGTGCCTTCGTCTAACAGTTAAAGTAGAAAGGCTTTCTGCAAGATTTGTATTAGTTCCTCTCCTGCACTTACTCCATTGTAATGTTATATGAAATGTCTTAATTAGAAGCACAGAAGTAATGATTCCCCCTCAGAGAAGTTTCCGATGTAGTACGCTAATTGGTACTTGCATGCTAGATTTGATTTACTGGGGGCTAATAGCTTGTAGCTAATTTCTTTAACATCAAAGAAACAATGCTCTGACAGGGAAAATCTTTGATAATTACTTCTTTCTAGCCAGTATTCAAATCACTACATTCTTCTGACCTTTCATAAACTGTATTATTTATCTTCGGTAACAGAATGGATAGAGTGAACCAAGCTTTCTGATTTCCTGACAGCATTTTTAGATCACACGTATAAATTGTTATAACCGGTATATCCACTGGGTCTTAGCAGTGTTACCAAAACACGTAAACTGGTAACACTGCTAATAGCCAGTGGATATACTGGATGTTTCTAAAATTTGAAGATTTAACCACTGGTTGTGATCTTAGATTAGATTCCTAAATTGTTATAACCTCATAATTCAAAACCAGGAGCCTCTGGAACTGATTCAAACAGCATGGAAGGCTAATGCATTTCATATCTGCAAAACTACAGCTAAATATGATTTCTAGCTGCTCCTATGTGCATAACTCTTTTAAAATTATTTTCATAGAGAATAACTTTACATACTGGTAGGCTGCCCAGGTCAGAAAAGGGCTGTTTAGGTCTGTGTATAGAAAAATGCAATACAGGGTCAATATTCAGCCATGGCAGTCAGATCTCAAATTCATTGGTGGAAAATATATTGCTGTGGCTTTTCCTGAGATATATTCTAAGTAATCACTCCCTTTTGTCATAGCTAATTTGCATAATTGACTTTGACAGGTGACATACCTACTTCCAGGGTGTCAGCCAATCAGAATCAAGGATCCACCTTAGGTCCACCTACTCTACACAAACCCTAGCCCTGGCCACACCACGCCCCCTTTCATGATAGCCCCTCCTCAAATCACACCTCTTTTAGTGGTCATTTTTGGTAACATCATCAAAAGGGGTAGGGTTTGTTTAGAGAATGGGCTTGGCTTAGACGGAGAGTGGGCAGGACTAACATAGTACTATGTTTCGTTATATAGCTTCTTTGGGAGGTAAAACTATAAACTTTTGATAATATGTAACACCCAACAGCTTCACAGAAAAGGGGAACATCCAAAGCTACACCATTCATAAGCTTTCAAATGTTATAGTCTTACCTCCCAAAGAAGCTATATTGCGAAACATAGTACTATGTTAAAGAAGGCAGCTTTCTGAAGATTTTTTTTTTAAATTTCATGAGTGGACACTTCAAAGTGATTGACTCCATAGTATCATGGGACAGATTTTTTACATATTTTGGATAACTGCCATTTGGAGATGGTGTTTTGCACCACGGACAACAAAGCTAATCTTTTTAAGATAAGTACAAATATAATAAGATTTTTTTCTGTAGTTTGAATAAAAACAACGTGTGTGCAGTGGTGGAATTTTATGTGCCATTCCACTGGTTCTGAGGATGCACTAATTATATAAATATTTTTTGAATGGTGGTTTACACTGTATATAGATATGTAACACCATTGATATTAACACCCTTTTTTTCTTTTTGTTAAATTTAGCATACTAATGTGGCTTTTACAAAGCTGTGGCAGAGGTTTCTACCATGGACTGGTGAGGTCAATGCTCTGACGCTCATAGAATTCCTATACACGCCAAAACATTTACCTTGCCAAACCATGGTAGAAACTTCTACCGTGGCCAGTTGCATAGTAAGGGGGGGGGGCGGGGAGTGAATCGCCTCGGGCACTGTCTTGGTGGGGGTGCTTGCACCTCTCCATGCCCACGTGCTCCCTTTTGTGTACCTCTTTAAATCTTTGCCAGCGTAAGCAACTTCTCCAGCCTGCTGCTTGTTGCCAGCCTGGCTCACCTCTGAAACCACTTCCTGTGACAGGGCCAGGAAGTGACATCAGAGGGAAAACCCAAAGCCGGTGCGAACAACAGGCCAGAGAAGCTGCTCACACTAGTGTAGAATGAAAGAGGTATGGGGGAAAGGGAGGGTGGCATGGGGGTGGAGAAGGAGCAGGGGGCGCAGAAGGAGTGCGTGTGTTGTGTGGGGGGGGGGGGCTACTACACTCGCTACTCCACTGACTGTGGCTTTGTAAAAGGAGCTCTAAATCATTTTGAAAGTTGGCATCTATGAGTGGGCAGGGCAGGATTAACCAATAGGCCAAGTAGGCATGTGCCTAGGGCCCGAAATGGTCAGGGGGGCCCGATGAAGGAGGGCATCAACATTGTTTTTTCCAAACGGCGATGGGCCTCTCCAGCATCAATCGGCAATGCGGGCCCCCCCCCCCCCAATCGACGGAAAGTAAGTCAAGCAAGCAACGCGGGTAAGAAAGGCAACTGTAATTGTGCAAGCGGTGCTGCTTGCCCAAAGCTTCCCTCTGACGCAGATTCCTGTTTCCGCCTGGGCGCATGGTAGGGCGGGGCAGGGCAGGGGGCCCAGTGTACTTGTATACCTAGGGGGCCTTGACGAATTAATCCTGCCCTGTGAGTGGGAGGATGTTTCTTGTCCTCATGATTGTTATTTCAATAAGGCGAATGGACTATTTCAGACCCTACAAGGTAGAAAAAAAAGAGAAAATCATGTTTACCAATGGCAGGAGATAGATAGCTTTAGACAAGTGAGATGTGATGCTGTGAATGCTGAGCAATAAGGTATTATATCAATAGCTCAGCTGCCCTGTGATCTTGATATAAAGAACAGATGGGTTTAGGAGGGAATTTATCAATGGGCGTGAGCTGATTTAGTGTACGCTAAATGCTAAAACACCCATTATATTCCTATGGGCATCTTAGCATGTAGTTCGTGTGTGCTAAATTGGTTAGCGTATGCTACAGCAGTTATTGCCCCGCGATGAATTCCCCCTTAGTGCTTGTTTCTTCATTGTATTTGGCGTGGTTTCCCTTAAATTGTCCACATCTTGGATCCACTCTTAAATCTCTATGGGCTTCGGGGCCGTTACCGCGGCTTTGTAAAACAGGCCCTTGGTGTAAATGCAACAACTCGTAGCAGTAACTTTTTCAGGGACATTAGAAGCACCTATGTGAAACTGTGTCAAAGGCCTTGAAATGACCTTCAGAGCTGAAAATTTCTTTAGATATCTTAATTGCATCCAAGAGGAAAGTTTAGTAAAAATGTAGCCTTTCTACTTCAGTGTAATACCTGGGCACATTTCCTTCACTGGTTTAGTGCAGAAAGCAAATGCTCTGGAAAGAAAGAAGCATTTGAATATATCTATATACAGTATACTCTATATTTATTTATTTCGATTTCTATCCCGTTCTCCCAGAAGCTCAGAATGGGTTACAAGTAGACATTCACAATCGTTTGAAAAGACTAGTCATGACAACAAATAGGTTACAGTGGACAATAACAGAGCTTATTCTAGAGACCAGACTGGTCATAGCAAAGAGCACTAGGAGGAGGCAGTTTTATATTTTGTTCTTATAATAGGGTTGATGGCTCCTGGGCAGTTAAATTGTCTGTTTGGGGCTAACCAGTCATTTTCAGCAGAACTTAGCCAGTTAGCACCACTAAAAATAACTGGTTAGTGCCAAACTCAAAATTGGATTCTTTTGTGGGCATTCCGGGGGCTGAGTCAGCACTTGGCCAGTTAAGTGCTGATGTTCAGAACTTACCCCCTTTTTACTAAGCCATGGTAGAGGTTTCTACTGTGGTCTGGGGCACTAAATGCTTTGACGCTGCTCCGACCTCATAGAATTCTATTAACACTGGAGCTGCGTCAGAGTGTTTAGCGTTCCGGGTCGCAATAGAAACCTCTACCGCGGCTTTGTAAAAAAGGGGAGGGGGGATAACCAGCCAGGTTAACCACATAAATAGGACTGCATAAAAGTCAGTTCTATCTTTATGCTGTAACTCATAGTTAGTTAAGTCCTCAATATCTCACTTAACCAGCTATGTATTAAGCAGGCTCCGCCAACCTGGAAATTCAATGCCGACGCCTGGACGTAGCCTGGCCTTAAATTTCTAGGTTTAACACCAATGGCTATCAACAGAGCAGTTAGCTCATGTCTTTCTAGTGGTAATTCAGAGAGTTAATCATCTTTTTGAAATTCATTGTGAATCTAAAGTGCAGATGTTTAGGAGGAAGTTTAGGGTTTACTTCTTTTCAGCAGATTAATCTAATCTAATCTTCCGTTTGTGAGTCGTACAAACCTATACAAGCTCAGTTTGTGAGGTCTAACCCCTGAGGGCAGTAGTTTGTATTTGACTTTATTTTCCTGCTTTATATTAGATAAGGTTTTACTTGGGTTTCCTCCCACCTTTTTCAATAGTAGTTCAAGATGAGTTACATTCTGTCCTTGCTGGACTCACAATCAAAATGTTGAAGGGAAATAAAGGGTTAAGTGACTTGCCCAAGATCACAATGAACAAGGAGAAAATATTTTGTTCACTCAAAGAATAGTTAAGCTCTGAAACTCATCACCAGAAGATGTGTTAATAGCGATTGACATGGGTTTTATAAAGGTCTGGACAAGTTCTTGGAGGAAAAGGCCATAGTCTGCTATTGAGACAGACATGGGAAAGCCGCTACTTGCCCTGAGATTGGTAGCATGGAATGTTGCTGCTACTTGGGTATCTGCCAGGTACTTGTGACCTGGATTGGCCACTGTGGAAACAGAATACTGGACTAGAAGGACCATTGGTCTAACCCAGTGGTTCCCAAACCTGTCCTGGAGGACCCTCAGGCCAGTCGGGTTTTCAAGATAGCCCTAATGAATATGCATGACAGAGATTTGCATATAATGGAGATGCCAGGAATGCAGATCTGCTCCATGCATATTCATTAGGGCTATCTTGAAAACCCGACTGGCCTGAGGGTCCTTCAGGACAGGTTTGGGAACCACTGATTTAACCCATTATGGCTGTTCTTATGTATGCATCTGTGTGTTGTGATTGGCTGCTGCCACATTGGATGCACCAGTTGGCTGCACTGCCCTCTACTGGTTACTGGCTGCAAAACAGTCTGCAGTTGCCTTTTTAAGGAAGATGTTCCTCTTCCCTATTTGCCTGTAAGACTTTACCTGATGAGGTATAAGGGTTGGTTGTTGTTGGGAGGTTTTTTTTTTATAAGTTCTTTATTGATTTTCCAAACTTCAATAGTGTAATACATAAAAATGTAACATAAAATAATACAATAAAAGCACATTCAACTTACAAGCATACATAACCAACCATTTCCTCCCCACACCCAATGATTATTCAATAAAACACAAAAACATAGATTATCGCAAAAACCTTACCCTATTCTAATTAATAATATCCTCCCACCCACCCCAAGTGTAAATACTCAAAGAACAAAATTAAGACAGAAATAATCCTCCTCCCCTTCCCTGGATGTGTATGAAAACAAAGACCTACTATATTGAAGAAATGTAAGATGTCAATGGGCCCCAAATCAATTTAAATAAATTACTGTGCCCCAAACTATAGGCATTCATTCTTTCATATCTATAGCTGGAGCACAGATTTGCCCACCAGAAAAGAAAATTTAGACGATCATAATTCTTCCAATTTTGGGTTATCATCTGCATGGCTATCCTAGTCATGATAAAGAGACAGCATTTATATCTATCCATAGGGGGGCTTGACATGTAATAATGTTCCACATATGACCGCCTCATACATCAGTGGAATTGATGATTTCAATATGTTGTTAATCTTACCCCATATTGACCTCCAAAAGTTAAGTATCAAAGGACAATAGAACAACAGATGATCCAATGTCCCGATGTCTAGATGACAGTGCCAGCATCTATTAGATTTAGAACTGTCTAATCTGTGTAACCTAACCGGGGTCCAAAAAGATCTATGTAACAGAAAAAGCCATGTCTGTCTCATAGACGCTGACGCTATACATCTCATCCTCCAAGTCCAAATACGTGACCATCGAGATGCAGAAATATACTGCTTAATCTCAATGCTCCAAATGTCACAAAGACCAGTTTTTGTTTTTTTATTTAAGAAATCAGATATTAATTTATACCACCTAGCAGCCTGTCCTATAAAATCTGTCTGGAAGGAAAGGACCTGCAAACTAAAATAATTTTTTAGACTTTGCCACTCAGGGAACCCCTTCTGAATAGACTGTTTCAACTGCAACCACTTATAATTTTGAGAGTTAGCAATACCAAATATTTGTTGCAGTCGTGAAAACTCAAGCATTTTTCCATTAGATATAACATCATCCAATGTAGGAATGCCTGCCTGCATCCACTGCTTCCAGAAAATCCCAGACTTGCTAATTTGAATCTTGGAGTTTAGCCATATGGATTGATAAGTGGATCTCTCTACTGGAATATCTGTTAATTTGTTAATAAATTTCAAAGTTTTCAAGGTGTCAAATAAAATACTATTGTCCTTTACATAACTGGGTAATCTGATTCTCAACACATGAAATAGTCGTAATGGGGACATCAATTGCCACTCTAAATACAACCAATCAGGGAGAGTTTCCATGAGCTCAGGAAGGATCCAATACATACTCTGACGCAATATATAGGCCTGATGATACCTATAAAAATTGGGATAATTTACCCCACCCGCTGCAATTGGTTTTTGTAAAGATACTAAAGCAATTCGAGCAGTTTTACTCAGCTAAATAAATTTAGTAAGAATACTATTTAATTTCTTATAAAAGGACCCCTGAAAATAAATTGGTAACATACCCATTTGGTAACAAATCACAGGCAAAATCATCATCTTAACCGTTTGGACTCTCTCCCACCAAGACAGATGTAAGGGGTTCCACTGCTCACACATTTCTGAGACCTTTAGCAATAAGGATCTTTCATTTACTTTCATCATTTTTTCCAACATTTTCTGAATCCAAATGCCTAAATATTTTATATCCTCTTCTTTCCAAAGAAAAGGGAATGTGTCAGATCTGATTTCTCAAAGCTCTTAATGGCCTCTGTGTAGTATCCAGCTGCTTGCCCATACTGGCTGTGTTTGAAGCTCTCATTACCAGCCTGCTTCCATTCAGAGGCTGAGCGTTTGCGCTTAGGGGCCATTCTCAGCAAACTTCCAGCACTGCCGTGGCGCCAGCTCCAACGGCCCCACCGCTCTCCCATCACAAGATGGCGGCCAACCGCACTGCTTATAAGGAGTTTTTTTTTTAACAAAAATCTGTTTATTCATTCAAGAAAAGCACAGGATAGCAGCATAGTCCAATTACGATATCCAATCCATAACAGGATCTTCTTAATCAGCAAAAAAATAAAAAAGGAAGTATTCCTTTTCTCTCACAAAAGCCTCTCTCCAGCGATCATATCCTTTAAGTAGGTTTACCATATGGCTGCATTTCACTTCAATTGCTTTCAATGGAAGTAAAACTCTGATGTGTCTGTCCTCTTTAATTCCATTGCATTCAGTGGAAGTAAAACCAGGATGTCTCAACCCATCCTCCTCCTTCTAGAGCCAGTGGCAAAGTAAGGGAGAGGGGGGGTGGTCCACCCCATGCGCCATCTTGATAGGGGTGCCTGCACCCATCATCCTCTCCACCTCCCCTGATCTTGCCTTCACCCCACCCCCCACTACCATATGCCCCTTCTCTTTTACCTCTTTAATGTTCAGGGTGCGAGCAGCAACCTTAACCTGCTGCTCACGCCAGCATCAGCTCTTCCTCTGACATTACTTCCTAGACCCGTGCCTAAGAAGTGACGTCAAAGAAAGAGCCGATGCCGATGTGAGCAGGAGATTGGGGTTGCCTCTCGCACCCAAAACGTTAGAGATATAGGGGAAAGAAAGGGGCATAAGGTAGTTGGGGGGGCTGAGAAGGAAAAGATGGGGTGGGGAGCGGAGAAGAGGGTGGGGGAGGGGCGTCACCACTCCAGGCGCCTCGTACCCTTGCTATGCCACTGTCTGGAGCCATTTGGTAATCCTACCTCTAAGACCAATCCACATTCAACTGCAAACATCTTCCATATCTTCTTAGCAAACCAATTATTCCCCAGTATCACATTAACACATGTTTCTACCTTCCTCCTCTGTTTAGAGAACTCTAGAGGCAGTAGATTCACCTATTCACACAAGTATAAAGCTGTTAATAAATCACATGGCTTACAGATGGTTTTACTCTGGCTACTTAGGCCTGTTATTCCCTTTATAACTGCAAGCAAATGTCCAGAGACTCTGTTCCCAGAGCTGCCAAGTTACCTATTTCCAGGCTGGACACTTTTCAGCCAGTCTTGGTTTTGAATTTATATCCCAAAGTAATATGTTGTGGTGAGGTCAGGGCTCAGCCCTCCAAAGGTTAGAAAGGTAAGGCTTCTGTATCTTACCTGGACCAAACACCCCCCTCCCACCCTCCTCCCTCCTCTCCCCTCCTCTGCCCTCCTCCCTCCTGTATCTTACCTGGATCAAGCACCCCGCTCCTCCCTTCTCCCCCTCCTTCCCCCTCCTCCATCATTCCTCCCCCTCCCATTCATGTCGCAAGTAAGACAGAACAGCATTCCAGAGCGTCGGAGCTGTTATTAAGAATATAGTCTTGCGCGTACTATCATATGTTATGTGTCTTGGAAAAGGAACAGTTCAAAGGTTTTGTTAATTAGAACGTAGAGATCTGACAGGGATGTAAGGAATAATAATCGATCTATATAACCTTATCTTCCTTAAGGTCAGGAGAGCTGACTGAACTCCTCCCCTATCCAGCTCAGCGGTGTTAATCAAAGTGACATCATAAGAACATAAGAATTGCCACTCCTGGGTCAGACCAGTGGTCCATCGTGCCCAGCAGTCCACTCACGCGGCGGCCCTCTGGTCAAAGACCAGCACCCTAACCGAGACTAGCCCTAACAGCGCACATTCTTGTCTAACTTTGTCTTGAATCCCTGGAGGGTGTTTTCCCCTATAACAGCCTCCGGAAGAGCATTCCAGTTTTCTACCACTCTCTGGATGAAGAAGAACTTCCTTACGTTTGAACGGAATCTATCCCCTTTCAACTTTAGAGAGTGCCCTCTCGTTCTCCATACCTTGGAGAGGGTGAACAACCTGTCCTTATCTACTAAGTCTATCCCCTTCAGTACCTTGAATGTTTCAATCATGTCCCCTCTCAATCTCCTCTGTTCGAGGGAGAAGAGGCCCAGTTTCTCTAATCTTTCACTGTACGGCAGCTCCTCCAACACCTTAACCATCTTAGTCGCTCTTCTCTGGACCCTTTTGAGTAGTACCGTGTCCTTCTTCATGTACGGCGACCAGTGCTGGACGCAGTACTCCAGGTGAGGGCGCACCATGGCCCAGTACAGCAGCATGATATCCTTCTCTGATCTGTTCGTGATCCCCTTCTTTATCATTCCTAGCATTCTGTTTGCCCTTTTTGCTGCTGCCACAGCTTCATCAACTTGTCGATCAGAACTCCCAAGTCCCTTTCCTGGGAGGTCTCCAAGTACCGCCCTGGACATCCAGTATTCGTGCATGAGATTTTTGTTACCGACATTCATCACTTTACACTTATCCACGTTGAACCTCATCTGTCATATCGATGCCCATTTCTCGAGCCTGATTATATCACGTTGCAGATCTTCGCAATCCCCCTGCGTCTTCACTACTCTGAATAGCTTCGTATCATCTGCAAATTTAATCACCTCACTCGTCATACCTATGTCCAGATCGTTTATAAAGATGTTAAAAAGTACGGGTCCAAGCACCAAGCTCTGCGGCACCCCACTGGTGACGCTCTTCCAGTCCGAGTATTGTCCATTTACCCCCCCCCAACTCTCTGTTTCCTGTGCTCCAGCCAGTTTTTAATCCACGTGAGTATTTCACCCTTGATTCCATGGCTCGCAATTTTCTGAAGTAGTCGTTCATGCAGAACCTTGTCGAACGCCTTCTGAAAATCCAGATATACAATGTCGACCAGATCGCTCTTGTCTATCTGTCTGTTTACTCCCTCAAAGAAGTGGAGCAAATTCGTCAAACATGATCTGCCTTTGCTAAAACCGTGCTAACTGGTCCTCATCAGCCCGTGTCTGTCAAGGTGATCAATGATGCTGTCCTGTATCACTGACTCTGCCATCTTTCCCGGTACTGAGGTCAGACTCACAGATCTGTAGTTTCCAGGATCTCCCCTCGAACCTTTCTTGAAGATCGGCGTAACATTTGCCACCTTCCAGTCTTCCGGAATCTTTTTCGATTTGATCGACAGATTGGCTATTAGTTGAAGCAGGGAACCTTCAGAACTACTTTATGAGGGGTCACTGAAAAGTTCTCAGCCCATTCAACAAAGTTGAAGAAGTCTCCATCAAGGGCTATATACTTAGTCCAGTGATTTTCCATGTTTTTCGTTCTGTCAGAAAAACACGGAACAATGAAAGTGGAAATGCATAGAGTTTGCATGGGTGAGCAAACACCAGAACAGGGTATTATATAAACATTATGTGGTCTTTTTAAAAGCAATCACAAATGAGGATCTCATATCAAAGCACTCTGTTATCTTGTAATATTTTCCCTTATCATTTACCTTATCAACTTTTGCTTCTGATTCATGGATAGGTAACTGTGCTTCAACACTAGTAAAGGACTCATAATTTTTTACGCTTTTTCTAGTTTCTTCACAAATTATCTATAATAGCCACTATATCCCAAAAGGGAAAGTAGCTCCTTAAGTTTGGCTGGACTTGGCCAGAATCCATGACACCCAGCATACTTAGCCTCTGTATGACAAAATTTGCATTTGTTCAATGAAAATTTTAGATTATATTGTGCAAATTGATCAAGGACGTTAGGCAATCTTTCCTGTAAGATCTTCCCAAATTTATCAAATTAATTATCCAAATATACTAAGGGCTCCTTTTATCAAGCCGCGCTAGCGAGGTTAACGCTTGTGACTTTTCATCACGCGCTAACCCCCGCGCTGGCCAAAAACTACCGTCTGCTCAAGAGGAGGCAGTAGAGGCTAGCGCGGCTGCCAGTTTAACATGCACTAATACGCCTGTTAAACCGCTAGCGCGGCTTGATAAAAGGAGCCCTAAGACTTCAATCCTTTCCATTAATCTTTGGAAGGTAATGGGAGCTCCTGATATCCCTTGGGCGTGTCAGCTAAACTGATATGAGGCATGTGAATGTAATCTATTGCAAAAGCCATGGCCATGTTGTATTTTCCACATTGAGAAATCTGGGCTAAAATGAGCCAAATTGGCTATGCTAATTAATCTGTTCAGCTTTTCCTGGCAACTTGAATTATTCCCTTTATCTTCTTAATTGTATTTAATTTTATTACAACAGTACAGGCAGGCAGCCAGGAGACAGAAGCAAAATGAGAGCAGGAAGAAAGATAGACCCATGCATCAGATAGATTTGAAAGAAAGGCCGGAAGATTGCTTAGATGGTGCTCATTCCATGGCCATAAACCCTTTTGAGTTGTATGGTATGGGGCTCATAATTGAAACTTAAACACGTCTATAAACTCACCCAAGTAGACACTTGGACGACCTAAAAGACAGGTCGTCCAAGTGCCGATAATCAAACCAAATTTCTGGACGTATCCAGGGACTTTTTAGGTCTCTGAATGCTGCTGTGCACCCAGAGCTAAAAGACACATATCTGGAGGAGTGGTTAGGGCAGGATGTGGGCCAACCTAGACTTAGTCGTCCTGCAGGGATAATCGAATGTTTCACGAGACTTCCTGGATGAAACTTATACGTTGTGACTTAGACAATGTAAAAGCAGGTATAAGTGCCAAAATGGTATCCAAAGTGACCAGATAACCACTGCAGAGACAAAGTAAAGACCCACACACACTCCCCCAGTGATCACTGACCCCTTCACACTGCCACAAATATCAGATTAAAAATGTACATACCTGTCTCTGGAACATCAGCACAATGGCATACCTAGCATACGTGACATCTGGGGCCCATCATTTTTTGACACCCCCCATCTATATCAAAAATATGATTTTAGTAAAAATCCACATATCGCACAAGAGTGTACCTAGGAAAAGGCAGCATCTTAAACACTGCAGTGAGCACTAGAACACCAACACATACATTGTAAAACTAAACAAGCCAGATCCCGCACAGTCAATTGATCCTTAGTCAATGCCATCTGAAAACTATGTCCTTTTCATACACACAGAACAGAGATACACCCTCACCCAATATGGAATAATCACAAACTAAAAATAGAAATATGTAGACAAAAGTTAAACTGAACCGCCAAGAAACCAGACTCTGCATGCAATGCAACACCACAACACCACAAAAACAGTGACACATGTCCCCTAATACTGTGCAAAATATAAAGACAGTAGATGTAAATTTGAAAAACTGATATATAACAATCACCACTTTACAAATTAACAAATAAAAATAAAACAAATAATGAGAAATAAGAAAATACCATTTTATTGGACTAATCCATTTTTCAATTAGCTTTCAGAGGCCAAATCTTTTTTCAGAACAGTACAGTATACTGCTGTTATGGTATCCTGTCCTGTTCTGAGGAAAGGGGTTTAGTTCAAAAAATTGCATTATTTTCATTTCCTATTTATAAACTTTTATCAATACAGTTACAATACTACTTAATTCTAAGTAAAGCAACAAAAAAATATTTCTACCTTTTGTCGTTTCTGCTTTAATCATCTTCTGTTCACTCTCTTCTTTCTATACAGCATTTGTCCTCTCTCCCTTCCATGCAACATCTGCCCTCTCTTTGCCCCTTCCACCCAGCTTCTGCCCTCTCTCTACCCCTTCCATCTACTGCCCACACTCTCTTTGCTCCTTCCATCTACTGTCCACCCTCTCTCTCTTCCATATGGCATCTTCCCTCTTTCTATGTCCCTTCAATAAACTGTATATCCTGTGTCCCTTCTCTCCTTTGCACATGATTCATTTCAGCTTCACCCCCTCTCCATTTTTCTGTCTCCACCCCCTCCCCTATGCTTTGACATCTCTCTCTTTCTCTTCTCCTTTCCTTCCTTCCTTCCTACTCTACACCATAGTGTGGTATCTCTATCTCCTTCCCTTCCCCCATGCCATGGCATCTCTTCCTCCCCCTCCATGGTCTGGTATCTCCTTTCCTTTTTTTCCTTTTCTTCCCTCCCATGGACTTGGCATCTCTGGTTCCTCTCCCTTTTCTTCCTTCTCCCTCCTTGACTTCCTTCCTTCCTTCCTCCCTTCCTTCTCCCTCCTTGTCTTCCTTCTCCCCAATTGGGTGCTGCTGCAGCAGCATTTCTCTTCCTTCCCTGTGCATCAGCAGCATTTCTCTCCCCCTTGCCTGTGCATCAGCAGCATTTCTCCCCCTTCCCTATGCAGGCAGCATGTCTCCCCCCTTGCCTTTGCAGCATTTCTCCCCCCTTGCCTGTGCAGTATGTCTACCCTCCCCCTTCCCTGTGCAGCATTTCTACCCTCCCCCTTTCCTATGCAGCAGCAACATTTCTATGCCCCCCCCTTCCCTGTGCAGCAGCAACATTTCTCTTCCCTGCCCAGAATGTCTGGCCCGTTCCCCTGCTCAGCCGCGGGGGTCTACACCTCATGTGATCCACAGCTGCATTGGAAGCCTTCTCTCTGACGTTGTGACATCAGAGGGAACGCTTCTGACACAGCCATGGATTGCACGAGGAACCGACGCCCGCGGCTTTGAGCAGGGGAGCCAGCCAGAAGCTGAATTTCCGCTGGAGTGAGCACCCGCAGACACCCCTGTTCACTGCCACTGCTGCTGGTTAAAGAAAGCAGCAGCAGCAGAATATGGAGGCTGGCCAGCTGTGCACCCCCTTGGGGCGTGCATCCCGGAGCGGACCGCCCTCCTCTTGGTATGCCACTGCATCAGCACCTGCTATAGGAAAGCCTAGTAGAGCTGCATACAGGTGTCTTAAGTAGCCTGGGGGGTGGGCTAGTGAACCAAAGAGAGGAGGAGCCAGGTCCATAAGCCACTCTAATCACTACATTCATGGTGGAAAATATGAAACCACAAAAAAAAAAAATTAAAACCCTACCGTATAGGTGCCACCTGCAACCATAAGTGATATTGGGGTTTGTAGACAGGTGGGTATAGTGAGTTTTAGGGGCTCACCATAACCTGATGAGATGTTTATGTGGCACCCTTTTTGTGAAGTTCACAACAGTGCCCTATGAGGTGCTCCACTGATCTGTTGCCATGTCTGGATGGCCAGTGCATTACAATGCTGGCTCCTCCCATGTCTAAATGGTCTTGTTCTAGGCGTTTGGGAGGGACTTAGACAATTTTTTTGGTTGAAAATGCGGTATAAAGATAGATGTGCTGACAGTCTGAACAATCAATGGTGTGGACGTCCAGATAGACAATTTTCGGGGAAAAAAATTTTTCTAGACATATTTTTCAAAAATGGACATTTTTCCACTGCTGGCTTTGGGCGTCTAACGTGTAAAAACTAGAGTGGAATTGTCCAAATGAGAGAGATGTGGACTGGAAAATATATCCTCCAATCCGTCTGATGATAAGAAAGTCTTTATTGTTCAAACATCAAAATAACACATTCAATGACTCAATGACTCACGACTCAAGGACTCGACATGTACATGTTTCGGCCCTCAGGCCTGCCTCAGGAGTCTTAAAAAGTGTGAATGATGAAATACACAATACACTGGCACTCAATTGGATCTGACTAAAAGGCCAATCATGGAAGAATACCATCCCACTAGGAAGGATACCTGGGTTCAGTTTCTGGCCTTGATATCTGAAATTCTCCTCAGTGCCCCCAATAGTTCCCATCATAACCTCAGCCTGACATGCTGCTCATTTCAGGTGGGGGGGGGGGAGAACGCCATATGTCTGAATTGGATTTAGACGTTTCTTTTGATTATGCCCCTGCACGGTATTTGAGTGTCCAATGTTATAGAATAGTATGCAGCATACGATATACAAAAAAACAAAACAAACATTTTCAAAATAGCTCTGGAAGCACATGTTTCATATTTATAAATACATGAGCAAATCATCACACCATAAAGGACAGACAGGGAAAAATGCTTGAGTACCTAAATAAATTCATGTAAACCATTCTGAGCTCCCCTGGGAGAATGGTATAGAAAATAGAATAAATAAATAAAATATAGAATCTAGGGCATAGCCTGGAGAGAAAAAGCTGACTCAACTGGAGCAAATTTAAATGTTCAAATTCTAGCCAGAAATCTATGCACCAATTTCAGAATAACTTTGTATAAAATTAGCAAAAGTTTATGGTAAAATTCCAAGACTGATTACTACAAACTTCACACAAATGAATGCTTTCTACAAGCATGAAAGGCATTGCTACAGTCCATTCTCAATGCACAATTTCACCTATCCGCAGTTGCATCTATTGCAACCATTATTTCCCATCTGTGCCACTATGTTCGCATATTTGCGGACTGTCACTTTAAAACATTTTGCTTTTACTTTTACCTCGCGGTTAGGCTTTGCTTCCTGATATGGCTCCCAAGCATCCGGAAAGTGAATTACAGGTACTTCAAATGTTGTCCCATGCAGGATCCACTCTTCACTTTCCACAGTTTTGAGCTATAGTGTATGAACCTAGCCTCGGCTTTTCCATAGACTTCACGTTTTATTATTTGCGAGTTTGCAAACTTTTCAGGGACCGTACTACTGCAAATAATGAGAACAGACTGTATAGTGTCTGGATAAATTAAGCATGATTTTTATCATGGAGAAAGGTATAATTTAGTCTCCAAAACCTATCCTTCTACTGACTACCTAGTCACATGCTGGGAAGAGCACAAATAAAATGAAACCAGCAACTGTACATACAATATACAACGGCGTACTGTTAAGAAATCATTCACCTTAAGGCATAACTAGAAATCATATGGTATTTCAGCTAACACAGATCTTGTTAAGGTAAGTGAATACTGTTTATGAGCATTATACAAAAAATTACATTGATTGAGAGTTACAAGCAAACCTTTTTAAGGTGTTCTTAATGAAGATAATTTTATGACAGGACACTTAGGTGGGGAGGCTGCGGCTTATTTTAAGTCTATTTTATAAATAAACATAAGCACCTCTGGGCTCTTATAAAATGCCAGCACAAATCCTGCAGAAATGCAGGTAAAATGAACCCATATACCTTTACATCTACTGAGGATCAGCGCACCCTGGCAGTGGTTAGTGAAGACATGCCAGCTGAAAAACTCGTATCTTCCTCTGGCAGCCAGAACTCTTACCAAGTTCAGCAGTCAGTAAAAACTGAGCACGGTGTCCGTGGAAGCAATGGTTCAGGGACACAGCCACCGGCTACCAAGCCTGGTTGGAATCCTGGCAGCTGAAGGAAAAAGTCTTCAGCTGTTAGGGCTTGGGGATCTCACCAGATAGATGCATACGAGGTGAGTCTCAATTGAAAGGAAACTCCGGAATGAGGGAGTGTAGGTTGAAGGTGAAAGGCGATAGACTTGGAAGTAATCTCAGAAAATACTTTTACATAGAAAGCATGAAACTGCCTCCCAGTAGACAAAAAAGTGCACTTGAATTCTAGAAATCTTGGGATAAGTAAGTTGGATCTCTAAGGGAAAGGAGGGGATAGTCGATTGCATGGTTAGGCAGTCTAGATAGGCCATATGGTCTTTATCTGCTTTCAATTTTCTCTGTTTCTATGTTATATTTTCAGTTTGGGGTGCGCTGAGAGATCAGGGAGGGGGGCGAACTTCCAGCAGATATCGGAAGTTCACTGAAAGCAGAATTGCAAGCTAAACCAGAGACTGACACCCATTTTGGAAGACTTAAGAGTCTTTCGCTGTTACCATTTGGCTTCCTGAAGAAATTTTGAAACGTGGCACGTCGAGGCCAAAGAGCTATACATAAAAGATAAGTGCTTTTTAATAACACAATCTTTCAAGTCATGCACATATAAAAGTGTGTTAAGGTGGAAGTTTTGCAGTGATTGGGTGGTGAGGTTTTTTGGGGACTTTCTGTCCCCTTTTTCCTCCATGTCTCTGAGCACAATCTATCCACTGATTAAAGTATAAGGAATGTGGAGTTTCAAGACGATCATTTCATGGCAACTAGCACCACTTCTTCAGGGTTTAGAAATCAACCTACAAAAAACAATTGTGCTGTTTAAGTTTCAAAGAGCATTAAAGTTCAAAATATGCACTCACAATTTGTTGAGCATTTCCTATACTTTCTAGTGTAAGAGTGTTTCTCAACTCGGTCCTGGAGTACCCCCTTGCCAGTCAGGTTTTCAGGATATCCACAATGAATATCCTTAAAACCTGACTGGCAAGGGGGTACTCCATGACTGAGTTGAGAAACACCAGTGTAAGTAACATGGCGCCTGAGCATTCTTTAGAGCACAGCAAACACCAATCAGAGCAAGCAAGCCCCCTATTGGTACACCTATAAACAACCTGACCAATCATGAATGGGAAAGTCTCCATTCACACAAAAAATGTAGTTTCCATGTGTAATAACCACTCTAAAGGCTTGACTGCTATACTGTACATTAGAGAACTGCAAAACCTGAAACATCCTTTTAGAAAAAATAATACCAATCAATACAAGCATTTAAGCCATGGGGATGAACAGTGTTAAGAGTAAAAATCAACTGTTGTTCTTTTTGTTGTAATTTAAGATGCCTATCTCCCCCTTTTTTGTTTAAAGGGATATGATCTATTACAAAACAATGTAGCTGAAAAAAATCATGTGCAGATGAGCTGCAATGTTGCACTAAAGGAGCTTGCATTACTTGTCTATTTAAGGCACTTCTGTGTTCATTCAATCTCAGACGTAATGGCCTAGATGTTTGCCCTATATACAGCTTATTGCAGGGACAAATAATGCGGTATACTACAAAATCAGATTCGCATGTAGTGTCATATCTGAGAGTATATTTTCTATAATTCACTGGGTTAGTAAATTCAGACACCAGCATCATAATTGCACAGTTCTTACATTTGCCACAAGTTCCAAGGTGTCCTCTTCAGGATACAAAAAGATTCACTGTCTTGTAATACAGCAGGGTTCAATTGTTCTTTAAAATTAGATCCTCTCCTATATGCAAACCTGAGGTCATATTCTGAAAAAGCTGATGACATAAGAACATAAGAATAGCCTTACTGGTCAGACCAATGGTCCATCAAGCCCAGTAGCCCGTTCTCCTGGTGGCCAATCCAGGTCACTAGTACCTGGCCAAAGCCCATGGAGTAGCAATATTCCATGCTACCGATACAGGGCAAGCAGAGGCTTACCCTATATCTTTCTCAATAACAGACTATGGACTTTTCCTCCAGGAACTTGTTCAAACCTTTCGTAAAACCAGCTACGCTATCCGCTCTTACCATATCCTCTGGCAACGCATTCCAGAGCTTAACTATTCTCTGAGTGAAAAAAATTTCCTCCAATTGGTTTTAAAATTATTTCCCAGTAACTTCATCGAGTGTCCCCTAGGCTTTGTAATTTTTGACGGAGTGATAGATCATTCTACTTGTACCCATTCTGCTCCACTCAGGATTTTGTAGACTTCAATCATATCTTCCCTCAGCTGTCTCTTTTCCAAGCTGAAGAGCCCTAACCGTTTTAGTCTTTCCTCATATGAAAGGAGTTCCATCCCCTTTACCATCTTGGTCACTCTTCTTTGAACCTTTTCTAGCATCACTATATCTTTCTTTAGATAAGGATACCAGAATTGAACGCAATACTCCAGATGAGGTCACACCATGGAGTGACACAGGGGCATTATGACATTCTTAGTCTTGTTAACCATCCCTTTTTTAATAATTCCTAGCATCCTATCTGTTTTTTGGGCTGCCGCCACACATTGCGCAGAAGATTTCATTGTATTGTCTACGATGACACCCAGATCCTTTTCATGGGTGCTAATCCCCAAGGTGGACCCTAGCATCCCGTAACTGTGATTAACGTTATTCTTCCCTAACTAATATAAATCATTGCTTTCTTCTCACCACCTTTGACCTTTCTTTCCTTCCACTTATCCTCGTGGTTACTAAATTCCAATGCTTCTGGATAATCCTCCTCAACTGACGCACTTTCGAGTCAAAACTCAGAACACAAGTCACCACCTTAAATTCCTGTACAGGATGTGATTTCCTCAACAATTAATCCCAATTTGCATATAAGGCTCGTATAACCGAGGCAGGATAGCCCCGCTGCTTAAACCGTTCTGACTGCAACTGAGCTTGCTCCAAGAATTCTCGTGTTGAACAAATTCTTCTGAACCAAAGGAACTGTGAAATAGGTAAACTTTATTTAAAAAGTGGCGGATGAAAACTATCATAATGAATTTCTATCTCTGATCTTTCCGTATACAGTAGTCATAAGAGTATTATCCACTCTTACTACTTTAACATCCAAAAAAGTGATTTCTGTTGAACTATAATGCATAGCAAATCCAATTTTAGGATAACAATCATTAAACCATTGGCTAAACTGAAGAAGTGTTTCTAAATTACCTGACCAAAAAATAATACTCTTATGATTCCTGTATACAGAAAGAGGTTATGATAAAAGCAGATAGCATAGCTGGTTTTAAGAAAGGTTTGGACAAATTCCTGGAGGAAAAGTCCTTAGTCTGTTATTAAAACATAGGGGAAGCCTCTGCTTACCCTGGATCGGTAGCATGGAATGTTGCTACTCTTTGGGTTTTGGCCAGGTACTAGTGGCCACAGTGAGAACAGGCTACTGGGCTTGATGGACCATTGGTCTGACCCATTAAAGCTATTCTTATGTTCTTGTGATCAGAGATAGAAATATGATACTTCATTATGATAGTACAGGAACAGAGGCAGAAAGGAGTCTGGTGAGGGAAAGTACAAGCTGGGCTCCACCTCCTGCTTGCTCCAAATGTCTTCATTTAGGCCTTTGTAAATTAATTTTACCACATCAGCGCTACTAAGTTACCTGTTCTATGAGGGAGACTTTCTGGCCAAGCCTGTTTTATAAACTTGCATCCCAAAGCAGTGTAGTATTTGCAGTCCACATTTCTATCTATTGAAACCAGTGCTGCAAATCCCATAATGCACCAGGATGAGGTTGACAGAAATCCAGGACCAGCCCAAAAGTCTCCCTTCTGGAATGGGTAGCTTGGTAGTTCTTCTACAATCAAGTGCTCACAAGCCTATGCATACAGATAAGCAATACCTCACCAACAGGTACTGTACTGTCGTTTAAGTGAAACACAACTAAAAACTACATTTTCATCTATTCTCCCTAAAGCAGCATGTGGCATGGAATTGATCCATAGGTTAGTTACTGTGGCTTTAAAGTAACAAATCTATTAATTAACCTTCAAAACCAAGTGAAGTAGCTATCCAAGTGTGATAATGAGGCTAGCATTCTAAATCTGTCCAGAGATTGCAGAAACAGCTTACTTGATTATGGAAATAATGAAGGCTCCTGCTTTTTTCTTCTGCCTCTGATTCTCGCAATGACTTTTGTGCTGAGATTACACGTTTTTGCAAGACTGTCTAAGCCTGCTGACAAAATGATTTTAGACTCACGGGAATAAACAATCATTCATCACCACAATGGGACTTGTTACTATTACCATATTGACTCTTATTCTTGACAGATTTGTACCTTAAGCACAAAATGATTGAAAACCATTACGGAGAAAACCCTGTCATTAGAACGAACATGAGTTAATGCAAGGAATGATCTCTTAAAGAAAAATGCACATACACCACTAGGATGGCATTAATTTCTCAGCGTAAAGGAAGCATTTGAGTGATTAGATAGCTCCATGCTGTAAGGAGCAAACTAACTCAGACCTTTGCAGTTATGCATTTGTGGCAATTTCAGTGCCTGGTCCATGGTTAAGGAATGCCCTGAATGGCTCACTGAGGTTGTGCCAAAATTTGAAGTTTTTCAAAACATCATTTGTTAAGGCATCCCTTTAGATAGGAGGATTTTTCCTCATATAGAGAAAGGTTTATACTTTGTGATGTACAGTTTATCTTGTTAATTGGTTTTATGTGTGACTATTGTAATCCGCTTAGGTTATAAGAGGAATAGAAAATTTTAAAATAAATAATGCTTTACTTAGAGAAGCCAGAGTTGCAATTTCATAAATGCAATAGTGTAAAACCAAGACTGAACCAGCCTTGGTTACGGCGTGCCCTTATCTGGATCAACATGCTCTTACGACTCTTGTGCACACACAACAGTTGGATTACTGTAACTCTCTTCTGGCTGGTGCTACTCTCTACTGGTTGCAACGTCAACAGCGTATCTAAAAACACAAATAAATATGATCATGTAATTCCATTTCTTTTTGAACAGCATTGGCTCCCTATTGTGAGCAGGATAGAGTAAGGTTTTAACACTAACTCATAAGGCATTCTATGATGGGACCACTTTTTACCTTGCTTCACCTTATCATCCAACAAAAACATCCACCATATCATCCAACAAGAACATTATGCTCTTCTAACATGCGCAGAATAAATGACACCCCCCCCACACACACACACACACACACACATACACACAATAACAGCAGGAGAGATATGCAATGTCTCCCGCTGCCAAACAACACCCCCAACTCTTCTCGGCAGCGGGAAAGATGCCCAATGTCTCCTGCTGCCAATCAACACCCCCCCCCCCCTAACTCCTCTCGGCAGTGGGAGAGATGGCCAATCTCTCCCACCCAACTGACACCCTCACCCACCCCCGCTTGTATCAGGAGAGATGTCCAATCATTTAGGCTTTGCTAGGTGCCACTCTGAGTTCTGCACAGAACTCTTATTTGTATAATTAAAAAAAAAAATGTTTTGATTAACTTCAATGGTGTGGTCAATTACCATACCATTTAAATTAATCATGACAATTTGCATAATGCAGCACATCTCACCTTCCCACATCCAGCAACATTCCATTTTCAGACCTGAATGAGTATCTTGGCTGATACAAATTTAAAACTGAATTATAGTACCAAGGTAATTTTCTAAGGTAATTTTCCATATATCCAGTGTTGCAACAACATTATTATCTTATACTTTACTCAAAATTGCACTGGCAACCAGTGAAGCCTTTTTAGTGCTGGAGAGATATTATCAAAGCATGACACCACCATCAACAACCATGCAGCAGAATTCTGAACTATCTGCAATACCCGTATCTGTACAGTAATTGCAAGCCCAAAAATGTTTTAACTTATCTTTGGATGAAAAATACTCTTGTCCCTCAGTATGTAACAAAGATCGCAGCTACCACGCAGCACACAATCAAGATCAGCAACTTCAGCTTGCTGCCCAGTTATAGAAGCAGCGAATTACTGCTTAATGCACTTCAGTAACAGAGCCACAAATTGTTATAAGCAAAAATAAGAAAAAAATCAACAGCATACCAAAATAAAAATACAATGCAACAGATGCATACAATAATTACAAGGATAAGAGGAGAAGTCGATAACTAAGTTGGGAAAGATGACAATAGGAGACCATCAGGCAACAAAAATATGAGTTAGATAACATTTACCATTCTCAACAAGAATGTCACCATTCTAGGTCCATATTGTCACAAATAGAAACAGCCATGGCAGTACTCCCACTTTGCAGCTTACCCTGTAGGAAACTACATGTTTCTTCTCTGATAAACAATTGTACACTTACAGGAGAATTTAAGACAAGAGATGACACCAGTAGAGAGCTCATTATTATGTTCTAGAGAAAAAAATGTTCTTGTCATCTGAGCTGACCTGGACACATCCAGGAACATGTTAAGTGGCTGATCATAAAATGATGGCAATCTATGCATAAAATACATTCCTGTCCGTCTCAAGGAACAAAAAGACAATCGGAGTGCTTGTAGAAATACAAGATATGATTGATATGTTGAGAAAATTCTAATGATGTAACATTTAACTGTCCATCAAAACTAAAGGCTTTATCTGTACAACCTGAAGTAAAAGAACTTGCTTTACCAAAGGAACAGAGGCTGAAAAAAAGCACAATTATAATGTGACAAAATGCCACATCTCCCCTTTCCTTCATGTATGTGTGGGGGACTCAGCATGATAAAGCGTGTCTCGGTAGTGTAAAGGGAATGTGTGGTTGGATGAGGATACTGGATAAGATCTAATCTAATATTTGTGGGTCGTGCATACCTAAACAGACTCTAGGCAACTTGAGGAAAGGAAGGGGAAAAGGGTTAGGGTGGGAGGAGGGAGCGGAAGGGAAACAGGAAACAAAACTTAGACGAATTAAGTAAAGGTCAGAATAGCCATACTGGATCAGACCAATGGTCCATAAAGCCCAGTATCCTGTTTCTAATCGTGGTCAATCCAGTTCATAAGTGCCTGGCAGGAACCCAAACAGTAGCAACATTCCATGCTACCAATCCCAGGGCAAGCAGTGGCGTCCCCCATGTCTGTCTCAATAGCAAACTATGGACTTTTCCTCCGGGAAAGACTGTGAATAGTAACTGATGATGTGTGAGTGCACCAGTGATGCAATGTGTTTATTTCTCTTTATAGGGCAAGTTTAGCTGTTTATCTTTAAGGACATTTAAGAAGGATGTAAGAGGTGAGGGAGATGTGTAGATATATCTGTTGAAGGTACATTAAAGGTGTATCAAAAGGTGTGTGTGTGAGTGGGTCAGGGATATGGGGATATTTCTCACTGGGTGTGGATGGGTTGGGGCATTTTCGAGGAATGCTGTATGGTTGCAGCAGGTATGTAGGCTTCCTTCTTCCACTCTTCCTTGCCCTGTTTCCCCCACCCCTTTTACACTATGCACTCCTCTTTCTTGATACCCTTCCTCATGCTCCCTCTTCCCCCTCCTTTCCACCTAACCTTCTATTCTTTCCCTCCCCATCCCCTTGCCCTCCCCAACTCCTTTCCCTCCTTCCTTGCACTCTACTCCTCCCCATCCCCTCCTCAAGGCTTCCTGTCCTCTACTGCTCCTTTCTTCACTGCAGCAGTGGCTCTGATCCACTTCCCGTGCTGATTGAGTTGGGTCCTCCTTTCTTTGTAGCTTCTCCACTTTCCTCTTAGGTGAGGGGATCTGGCCTCCCTACCACCTGTGCTCCCCTATGTTTTACTATGTATGCATATGTTTCTTTACACAAGTGCAAACAAACATAAATGCATAGACAGATGGGCAGACCCATCATTAGAGATACCATTGCTTAAGCAAAATGCTACTAAATACCCTAAAGGAGACAAAATTTCAAGGCTTCAAAGGCATAATAGGTCTCATATTCCACATTAGATGTAGGAAAATTTAAAACTATTAAATTTTTTTTTTAATCTAGTAATGCCCATGTGGGATCCCTTAGAGGGTTAAGCCAAGAGAACCTGTCACCAGGAGTGGGATCCCTAGGATAGTAGACTTGGGGGTGGGTCAGTAGAGTGGGCAGATCTGATGGGCTATGACCCTTATCTGCCGTCATCTTCTATGTTTCTATGTTTCATCAAGTCAGTTTCACAGCAAGGGTTCTTATAGCAAAATCATCCATTTGAAAACCATGCTTATTAATTTTCAAATTAAGAAAGTCAATTTTGGTCATAAATCAACTGTAAAATTGGATAGCTGGGAACATACACCTCAATAGCAGGGAGACCAGTCTGATCCCCTTATCCCATGATGTTTCCTCAGACAGAGGCAGATGCATTGACCACACCTCCGGGGAGGGCTTCAGCTTATTTATCCACAGCACTTTCTCTTTTCCTGGAACTCATACCATCCAACTTCGCAGAAATTGCACTGGAAGTTACATGCAGTTCCAGGTCACTAGCCAGAGCCTCAGGTCTTTGAAGGTAATAAGAAAGAAGAACTAGAGGCTCACACAATCACCTAAGATGCCACCATCTTAGCTCTACCCCCTTTTCTTCACTTTAATGCTCCATCTGTTGCTCTTCATCAAGCACAGACACCATCTTCAGAGAGATTCTTTCTTTTTCCATTCTAAATTCATGTATAAATAGCTAAGATCATTTATGATTGGAATGCTGTGCTGTGCTTTTTTCAGTTTTGAATATCCAAGTTCAGCACACTCTTGTGTGGTTTTGTAAAAAAATAAAAGGGGGGGGGAGGAGTGTGTGTTAGCACTTAACACAGCTTAGTAAAAGGTCCCTAAATAACTATTTAAAGTTACTTTGTGGATATTACTAGAGGAAAATGTACTATTTATTAGTTCATTGCTCTGCAGCAACTTCTTTTGTTTTGGAACAACCTTTGCCATTATTTCAAGCTCACAAAGGTGTATCCTTCACTCTGAGGGCCCTGAAGATTTTTTTTTTTTTCCTTCTAGAACCGCTCCCCTCCTCCCTGTGGTTTGCATGACCTAGCATGAGCTGTGAATGAATTAATATTAGATTAATAACAAAAACAAGCAACTGGTTCACAATTTAAGTCCTGGACTATTTTTTTTTTTTTTTTATCAGGGCTGTAAAAGTTATTTGCCCTTTCCTTGTTTGAGCTCTATAATTTTGACCTCACTCCAAAAGACTAGAAGACTTATAACTGACAAGATGTATTTTTCTTTCAGTATAATAGATCTAGTTTATTTTTTTTTATTACTGTAGTAACTAAGGGCTCCTTTTATCAAGCCGCGCTAGCGGGTTAACACACATAATAGCACGTGCTAAACCGCCGGCCGCGTTAGCCACTACCGCCTCCTCTTGAGCAGCACCGGGGTTAGTGCGTGATGAAATGTCGCGCATGTTAACCCCGCTAGCGCGGCTTGATAAAAGGAACCCTAAATATATACAGGGTTTTTAAATTATTACTAATGTCCTTAACTGTGTGATGGAAATCTCTTGTATCAAAGAGAAAGCAAGTACTATAGGGGATGTGCAGGAGAAAGGGGCATTGTGTTAACAAGCGAAATGCATTTAATATTACATGAAAATGATGGAAGGGATGACAAATCGATACTGTTCTTCATCCGATTGCTAAATATGAGGCACTGCTTATGTTCTTATGAGGGACTGATTCTTCAAATTTTCAAAAACTACAAAAATGAGAGGGCATTCGGAAAAGTTAAGAGGAGATAGATTCAAAACCAATGCTAGGAAGTTCTTCTTTACCCAGAGGTTGGTGGACACCTGGAATGCGCTTCCAGAGAGTGTGATAGGACAGAGTACGCTACTGGGATTCAAGATGAGTTCCTGAAGGAAAAGGGGATTGAAGGGTATAGATAGAGGGTTACTATACAGGTCCTGGACCTGATAGGCTGCCGTGTGAGCGGACTGCTGGGCATGATGGACCTCTGGTCTGACCCAGCAGAGGCACTGCTTATGTTCTTATGAATACAAAAATCGCTGCAAGACATCATTGGAATCATATGTACCTAAACCAAATTAAATATAAAATCCCCAGCTGATAGCCTACGTGTCAGTTTTCATTGGCTGGCTTACAGGAATTTGAGGATCAGTTCGTCACTATCATTAAAAATAAAAATGTAGATAACTGAGCAGTATTAGTTTCCCTCGTTTGCCAAGGAAGCGGGTTTCTCATCTCCCTGTAGATGATCTCCAAATGAAGTTTACTGTATGGAGTTGTTTGGTTGTTTTTGTTGTTGTTGTTTTTATTATTAATGTGTAGTTGAGGACTTTTGGAGCACAGTCTGCCTACCTCAGAACGCAAGCGTGAGCTCTGCTAAATCTGCAAGCCCACCAGTTGCTTTCGGTACCTCTGCTCAGACTGGAAGATCAGGAAGAAGAGACATCCCCAGACTGGAAAATAAGCGTGAGAATTTCAGATTTCCTGAGCCCCGCCTTTAAAAAAGGCTGTGCATCGGTAACCCCGGAGATCATCAGATCGTTCCTTTCGAGCATTTCTTTACCCTTTCCCCCCTCTCCTTGGCAGAGTATGTGATTTCTAGCCTGAGAAGGGACCGGTTATTGCAAATCTACTCTGTAGGGACTAGGGGGGGGAAAGAGTGGTCCCTTTGGAGGGAAGGCTGGGCATGTCTGCTGCAGCAGCTATGCCCTGGGACGTGAGTCTGGGTAACAGCTCGAGCGGCTGGACTGCTAGGAGCAATAGCTGCAAGGAAGAAGCCCCTGCCGAGGGGGAGCTTCAGCACTATGGACAGTTCTCTCCCAGCGTCTCGGTGCTGTTGGCCGTTCTAATGGCGCTTATGGTCCTAGTTACGATTTTGGGCAACGCTCTGGTCATCTTGGCATTCATTGTGGATCGAAGTTTGCGCACCAAGGGCAATTTCTTCTTTCTCAACTTAGCCATTGCAGATTTCTTAGTAGGTGAGTTCCCTTTGAATGTCCTAGGTAGAACTTAGCTTCCAGAGCCCCTCTGTAACATTGCATCTATTTTTTTTTTTTTTTTTTGGAGGGGGGGGGGGTGTTCATGTATTAGGAAAGGAAAATAAACTTGGAAACTATTTGCGCTACCTGTGTGGGTGTGACCGAAAGGATAGCGATATGGGGAAGTTTGGAAATAGCAGCGAGATTGGGGTAATTGACCTGCTCGGGGGGTAATTTCTGTAGGGTTTCAGCCGCTCGCTTTCTCTTTCTCTCTCTCTCAGTAATTGCCACAGCGCAGGAATAAACGCGTTGCATTTGTCTGTTTGTTTGTTTTCCATGCAGGTGGGTTTTGTATCCCTTTGTACATTCCTTATGTGCTGACGGGTCAGTGGAAGTTCGGCAAAGGGTTGTGCAAACTCTGGCTGGTCATGGATTACCTGCTCTGCACTGCCTCGGTCTTCAACATAGTGCTCATTAGTTACGACAGATTCATTTCGGTCACTAAGGCGGTAAGTGAGCTGGCGCAGTGCCCCGATACACTGCGCCTAAATGGCCAGAGTACCCGAGCGCAGTTTGGGGATCCGCAAAGCCTATGCATGCTCTTGGAAAGCTTTCGAAAGTTCATGCTAGCATAAGAAGTTAGACTCTCTTGTCAGGACGGTCCATTTTCTAGATCGCATGATTCTTGAGAGAGTAGTTTCTTCAATATTCCCTGTGCTTCAAAAGGACAGGGGAGAAAGGAGATGACGACAGGTAAAAGACCTGTCTTCTTTGTATGTCAGGAGCCTCAAAGCCACTCCACGATTTCAATAAAAACCGATAGCCTTTTTAACGCCCCCTTTCCTCCATAAGAAGGTTATCCTTTCTGCATCCACCACCCTTTTCTGAACATATTCCCGTTTCGATCCTCTTAAATAAACAAAAAGAAGCACGGCTGATGGGTTTTGCTATACAATAAATTGTGTTGATTATTAATATTTTCTTTTCCATTCATGAAATCTACCTTCAAATAAACACCATTGTCCTTCTGGTGTTCCTTTACAAAAAATAACACTATGTAGTTCGTTGTCAATTATATTAAGAACTAACTGGGGAAAACGAGTTTTAAATGGAGTTATCGGCTAAGGACCTGAATAAAAATATTCTTAATCCCATGGAATGGAAAGAATGATTTAGCAAATTAGCAAATGCGCACCATGGGCTCCTTTTACTAAGGTGCACTAGCATTTGTAGCGCACGCAGGATATTACCGCGCGCTACGCAGCTAGAACTAACGCCAGCTCAATGCTGGCGTTAAGGTCTAGCGCGCGCAGCAGTTCAGCATGTGCGGCAAATCAGCGCACACTATTCCGCGCATTAATGCCCTAATGCAGCTTAGTAAAAGGAGCCCTATGTTAATATGAGAAAATCGATAATTGTTGAAGGTACTTGTTTATGGAATAATCTGACAGGACAGCTGAGGTTGCTTTCTGATATTCAAAAATATTTTTTTAAAAAACCTATTGAAAGCAACTTTGTTTATGGAGGCATCCTCATGCTTGAGCTAAGATCCTAATTGAAAGAGTTTCAGATATGTTTCTTTACTTATTTGTAAATTGATTGCATGATAATTGTGTTTGTAGTTTTATAAACTGCTTAGGTCTAGGCAGGTTAGAAATTTTTTAAATAAATATTATTATATCGGTTCCAAAGATGGTTCCAAAAATAAAAGGGATCTACACAACCCTTCAAATAACAATATAAATGTTAAAAGTCATTTGCATGCTGTGTATGTATGAGGGGGATATGATCAAAACATTCAAGGTACTGAAGGGAATAGACTTAGTAGATAAGGACAGGTTGTTCACCCTCTCCAAGGTAGGGAGAACGAGAGGGCACCCACCTGCATATTGCATATGATCACGCACGTCAATCATCGATGTTGTGCATGATCATACGCAACGTGCAGGTGGGACGGCGCTCGGCTGTGTGGGCTCAGAGGCTCTCCAACATGGTGCAGAAGGCACCTGGCATGGAAGGCTGGCTGGCGGACGGAAGGGGTATCTCCCCTGAAGCGGCACTGTGTGGGCTCAGGGGTTCTCCAGTGGCTGGCGGATGGAGGAGGTGTTTCCTTGAAGTGGCGCTGCAGCACCTGGCACCCGACAGGTACACACCTCTGGGCCACCCCTCGCCACTTCCTCCCAGTTCCTTGGCATCTTTTGGGTTGTGGAATGAATTGTCATCATTGCCATTATGGCCTATGGGGAAAGTTGCTTTGATGTATGAGTACTTTGGATTCTGAGCATGCTTCTGGAACAAATTTCTCGTAACCCAAGGTACCACTGTAAGTACATTGGATACAATACTTTGTTTCACATTGTGCTTGCAACACACACAAGAGCCATTGCAATATACTGTATACTTGTATCTCGCAGACAAAATATGTAGCATTGGCCTTATGTATCATTCTTGGCCTTTGTTCCTGCATGAATCATTTACACCTTGAAATAAATCAGATTAAAACCAAGTTAGTTTCCATAATAAGCTTGGTACTGTATATCTTATTCTGTAGTTTGAAAGTTCATCTTGTGGAAAATTCACAACCATAGTTTAATTATGAATGTTTATTTTAATTTAACTTTAATTCTAAGTTACATGAATTTAACTGTACATTTATAACCCACATAGGGACTCATTTTCAAAAAGGAAAGACATTCAAACAATGACCTACCGGAGATATAGACAGACATCTGCCAGCAAAACGTCCAAAGCATATAATCAAAACAAAATTTAACAAGCGTCACACAACACTAGTTGCGAAAATTAAAGATGTCTGCAAAGTAGGCATTCCATAGGCATGACGGAAGAATGACAAGGGCAGCATTAGGGGATGTACGTTCTGCCGCTATAACAGATAGCAAAATGATCCCGAAACACACCCAGATTTAGACCTGTTTTAAAAGTGAATAAGGTTAGGAACACTAAAAATGTCATTGTGTTGGAGATTAGAGAGCATGAAGCGAGCGTTTGTCTGAACCACTGGAGAACTCCTGAGTGCTGTATTGCCTTTCCATGTCCCTGTCTGAACCCTCTCCTAACCAACCCTGTTCCTCTGCCTCCCATCTCAACCACCCCACTCCCATACCTACCAGCCCCCAACCACCCCTTCCCCCACCAATCCTACCTTCTTCTTGTCTCTCACCCACCATTCCACTCCTTCTTCACTCCCAGTCAGTCACCATATTGTGTGGCTGTTCTGTCTCATGTTTGTCATTTTGTTTTACCATGCTATGTTAACTATGTTTTGCCACCCCTTTCAGTCAATGTTTGCCATGCTACCTCCTACTATACTATGTCTGAAAGTGTGGCGTGGGGTTGGAACTGCAGCTTCAACCCCCCGAAATTGTGGGCTCTGACACACGCTGCTCCTTGTGACCCTGGGCAGATCACTTGGTCCTCCAATGCTCTAGGTATATTAGATAGATTGTGAACCCACCAGGTCAGACAGGGGAAAATGCTTGAATACCTGAATAAATTCATGTAAACCATTCTGAGCTCCCCTGGGAGAACGGTATAGAAAAGTGAATGAATGAATAAATAAATAGGTGTATGCATGCACGGTGGTGAGGATAGTGGGGCATACCTGTGGTGTGAGTGATGGGTGCATTTAATGCACTGGTGGCAATGAATGCTATGCTGCAGGTGCAAGAGAGTGGTCAGGGAGGACTCCACAGAAGATGCCCCCGCATGAGAGTATTCAAGCCCTGTTCCTGCTTCCTGGATCTCACAGACCAGGAATGCATAGACAGATACTGCTTTGATAGGGCTGTCATATAGGACCTCTGAGAGCAGCTCAAACCTCTCTTCCTGGCCTCTACTGCAGGAACAATATCTTACCCATCCATCTCAAGTTTACTGCTTCCCTCGCGTTCTTGGGCATCAGCCAAAACAGGCCTCATCCAGCATGCCATCTCCAACTGCCCTTCCCAGTTCATCATCCACATCCTAGACTATATCAACTTCCCCAGCATCTCCAGGACACCATGGCACAGTTCTATGCCACAGCCTGCTTCCCCTCAGTGCACACGTTGTACTCAGAACCCCCCCCCCCCCCCCCGAGACAAATAAGGCCACTTATTACAACAGGAAAGCATCCCATTCTATAAATATACAGCTTGTGTGTTACATTCAGGGGAAGATGGTGGACATGTGTGCCCAATATCCAGGCTTCACCCATGATGCCTATATCTTTCAGCACTTAGGAATCTAAAGGAAATTAAACCCAGAGGAAATTACCAGCAATTGGCTGCTAGATAAGCACTGCAGGAATACACCAACCCCACATCCCTGTACTCCCTAACATCCTTCAACACAATCTTCCCCTGATAGGTGGACCCAACCTCCCCCATCATCAAGGTAACCACAGCTAACAATACACCCTGTCTCTGATTCAGCTCCCCTTCTCCCCACCGGTAACAGAGGCTATCCCCAGTGAGTCTGGCTCATGATCCCTGTCATGGTCACTTCATTGCTGTTGGTCAATCAGGCATATCTGGTCTCTCTCTGATCTCTTCTGATCACTTCCAGTCACTCTAGTCTCTTCTAGGCACCACCTGTCACTTGGGTCTCTTCTGGTCGCCACTGGTCCTCCCAGGACCTTGGTTCAGATGGACCCACTGGTCACCAGTAAATTCAGGTTTGAGCTTACTAGAGGGTTAGGTAGGTGCCAGCATACAGTGTTTCCCCGCAAATTCACGGTTTGCGAATCGCGGACTCATTCGCGGTTTGCTCTGACCGCCTCTTCCTGTAGCAAAGTCAGGCTACACCAATCAGGAGCTGCATGTCAAAGCAGCTCCTGATTGGTGTAGCCTGACTTTACTACAGGAAGAGCAGTCGGAGCAGACCGCAAGTGATTTTCTTTTCCCACTGGCGCTCCAGCTGCCCTCTCCTGCCTCTTGTCAGGCAAAAAAACTGCATCCACACTTTTTCAAAATTCATGGGGATTCCTCAAATGGAACCCCTGTGAATTTTGAGGGAGTACTGTACATCCCCCCTCCCCCTCCCCCTCCCTCTTCCTCTTCCTCTTCCTCTTCCCCTTCCCCTTCCCCTTCCCCTTCCAATTCTGGTTGCTCTTAGCAGTTCCAGTAGCCAGGAACTCTCCCTCACTTGTCTTGCTGAGCTCTGGGCTGAGTCATGTCTGCAAACTCCTGTTTCTCTTAGGGTAAGATCTGTTCCATATTGACTCAACATGGCAATGAGCTTGCTTCACTTGGCCTGCTGGGAAAAGCCTATACCCAGCAGGTTTTAGTATAGGGCTTCTCCATGCAGCTTTCACTGAAAGGTGATTGGGGTGATAGTGACTCTACCTCATCACAACCCCCATCATGTTCTCCCAAAGTGAGGCAAAGAAGGAATACAATCACCAAATAAGAACACCAGAGCCATCACTGAGCACACTTTTGGTCAGTTGAAGAACTAATTTCAATGTCTGGATCATTCCTCTAAAGACCTGAGAAGGTGGCCCAAATCTGCATGGCATGCTGCATGACATAGCCCTGTGAAGAAGGCAACCCCTGCCAGACCACCCACAGCAACAACAGATTCTCTTTGTTGTAAACCATTCTGAACTGTTAATTGGTAGGAAGACAATTCATAGGATAAGACAATTAATAGGCTATTCCTACCAATTTTCATCCTACCATTTTTCGCACCCAAGTGTCCTATCCAATCAGAAATGTCAAAATTAAACAGCTAAATAGTCCATGGCTTGCCAACAGCTGATTGCAGCAAGGGACTCCCCAATCAGCTGAGCCAGCAGCACCTCCCTGGAACCGAGGCTTCAGATAGTCCTACCAGCTCAGATGATCAGGGATTCCCCTGCCGTGATTAGCTGAACCAGCAAAAAGAAACCTGATTCCACTCTCCCTCCCTCCCACTGATCTCTTCTGCTGAGCCCAAGCCCCGATTTCTCTCTCCTTCCCTCCCACCCACTGATCTACCCTGACACCCCTCCACACCCCTCATACTCCCCATACCCACACATATCCCTTGTACCTCTTTCCTGCCAATAGAGCCACCTCTTCAAAATGGTGTCCCTTCTGCTTTCCAGAGCATTTTGGGATGCACTGGGAGGGGCCTAAAGCCCTGTTTGGCTCAAAATGATGGCCCTTCCCCCCTTCCAGTGCATCTTGTACTGGGAGGGGGAAGGGCTGCCATTTTGAAGAGGTGGCCATATCGGCAGGAGGGAGTGAGCGTCCCTCCTGCCAATTTCACTGGATGACAAATTTTTCCAAAAGTTTTGCTTCCTTAAAACAAACTAGTGATCATGATAGACCCCTTCAAAATAAACACAAATATAAATTTCTCACTGACTGTATCACATAGAAATTATGAGAAACACGATGGAATCTTTAATTGACTATTACATGTTTTAATGCACAAAGTTTCTGATCCGCTTTGATAGTTTGTCATGGCTGTTTTCCTGCCTGTTGATTTTTGTTTGTATTCAGTGTTCAGTGCATCTCGTTGCAGTGTCCAACAATAGACAGCCAGCATTGATGGATTCCAGTTGCCCTGATATCTTTTTTCCATAGTGGCAATGTCATGGTGATCCTGGGGGGTCAGTTACCTCATGGACACACTGATAAGGGGGGGGGGGGAAGGTGGTGATGATGTTTAAATATGCACCTCCTTTGGCACATAAACACCAGGGCCTCAGTCTCCCTCCTGATGAATATGCTCCTATCTCTAGTCCTTCTCTCTCCTGCCTCTATCTCTACCTCTCTCCCTATTTCTCTGTTCTCCTTGTTTCTCCTCTACCTCTCCTCCTCTTTGTAATTCCTAACTCCCACAACAAAACCTTTCTCCATGTGTAGTACAATATATACACGCTCAGCATGTCAAGGGAATGTCATTTCACCACTGCAGTGCCTTATTGACATCATCACTGACGTTCTCCGTTCCTGGTAATACAGCAGACATTTTTTGTGGGGTATTTTTTGACACAAAGCAATGTTTATCAGCAAACAGTCATATGAAACACCAAGTTCCCAGATGTTTATCTTAACAATTTTCTAAACATGCTTTGTATTTTGGCATTTTTTTTATTATCACCGTTAAATTTTGGACGTCTTCCAGGCGATGTCTAACTTCAGAGTTAGTAATAAAGCACCCACTTAAATTATTTTTCATATGACATGCACCTTCCTAGATAAATCAAAACTATATGTGTATTTCAAACCTATTATGAATTGAGTTTCTTCAGTTGTCAGAGGTATGCGGCTCTTAAATTCTTCATCAGTCTGATTTTTTAAATTTATTTATTTTTAGTCTAAATATTTATTTAATTTTAACTTAGCTGAAATTTATAAATAATTCACTGTGCTCAGAGCAAAACATGAATGTGTCAGATGCTATCACTCCCGATGTGCCTTTAAAGATAAGTGATCTAACATATAATCTTCTTGAATTACAGTGAATTATTTCTAAATTTCAGATAAGTTAAAATTAAATCAAAGTTTAGACAAAAAAATAAAATTAATATAATAAAATAAAAAAAATTAGACTAATGAAGAACTTAAGACAGGGGGGGAAGCCACTGCTTGCCCTATATTGGTAGCATGGACTATTGCTACACCTTGGGTTTTGGCCAGATACTAGTGGCCTGGATTGACCACCGTGAGAATGGGCTACTGGGCTTGATTGGCCATTGGTCTGACCCAGTAAGGCTATTCTTATGTTCTTATACCTCTGACGGTCCAAAGAAACTCAATTCTAAATAGGTTTGAATGGCACATATGGTTTTAATTTAACTTCAGAGCTAGATATCATGTTGAAACTGCTTCTATTAATCATAGCTCAAGGCGGGACAAAAACAGAACCAAAGAATATAGAACAATAATGACAAAAAGCTTTAGCCTTTCATAATGGCAGATAATGTCCAAATGATCCATCCAGTCTGCTCATCCACTATCTTCTTTCCCAATCCAATAAGTCTCATCCTCAAAATATCCAACTAGACAGAGAGGTAGAAGGGCATAATCAAAATATACGTCTAAGTCTGATTTGGGCCTATGGTGCTAGACACCCAAAGTCAGCAGTGGGAAAATGCCCATTTTTGAAAAATACATCTAGAATACAGTCAAACAAGGAACGCATTTTGCGAGTGTTTTGCAAGACGAACAAAACATTCTCGCAAACCGAGCATTGACTCGATATGCAAGGCATTGCCCCCGAGAACCGGCATCACCCCTGCCCTCCTGCACAAACCCTTACCTCGATTGGGCACCGGCACGCAGCACCAACCCACAGGATGTGCTGATGCCTACAGAGTCTGCCGCCTACTGCTGATTCTGCTGGAGACACTGCGAATCTCATTAGAATCTCGGAGAGAGCAGGAGCCAGAAGGACTTGAGCATGCACAGATGCAAGAATCAGTGGCAAGCGGCAGGCTCTTTGGGCACCAGCACATCCTGTGGGTTGGTGCTGCGTGCTGATACCTAATTGTGGTAAGGATTTGGGTGGGCGGGCAGTGCCAGTTCGTGGGGGTGATGCCAGTTCTTGGGGGTGATGCCAGTTCTTGGGGGGTAAAGCTGGTTCCTGGGGATGGGGTGGAAGCACGCCAGTGGCCTCAGGGGTGGGGGGGGGGGTCTTTTGGAGATGTGATGGGATGGGAGCATGCCAGTGGCCTTGGAGGGGGGGTCTTTTTGGGATGTGGAACGAATCATGTAAGTTTCCCTTACTTTCTATGGGGAAACTCGCTTTGATATACAAGCACTTTGGTTTACGAGCATGCTTCTGGAATGAATTATGTTCGCAAACCAAGATTCCACTGTATATATATATATATATATATATTTTTTTTTTTTTTAATTGTCTATCTGGACATCCAGGCTATTGTTCGTCTAAACCATGATGTCTATTATACCACATTTTCGACCAAAATTTCGTACCAAGTCCCAAAAGCCCAGAACAAGACCATTTGGATGTGGTAGGAGCGAATCTTGTAATGGACTGGCCACCAAGACATGGCAATAGAGCAGTGGGGCACCTTACAGGGTGCTGCTGTAAACTTCACAAAAAGGGTGTCACATAAACATCGCACCAGAACTCCCTTATAGATTATGTTGAGCCCCCCCCCACCAAAAAAACCCCAAACAAACCAGTATACCCACCTGTCCATAACCCCAATAGCCCTTATGGCTGCAGGTGGCACCTATATGGCAGTAGAGTTGGGGGGGGGGGGGCTTTGGTGGGTGCACATGTTCCACCATCAATGTAGTGGTTAAACGACTTATGGGCCTCTCTATGGTTCACTAGCCCACTCACCCCCACACCTGTGTGCAGCTCTACTAAGCTTTCCTACACTAGGTGCTGATGTTCTGGAAACAGGTATATACTTTTTTTATTCTGATCTTTGTAGGTGTATGAGGTCATGAACACTGGGGGAGTGTGTGGGTCTTTACTTTGTCTCTGCAGTGGTTATCTAGTCACTTTGGATACCCTTTTGGCACTTATGCCTGTTTTAAATCGTCTAACTTGCAACATTTAAGTTTCATCCAGGATGTTTAGTAAAACATTCGATTATCCCTGCAGGATGACTAAGTTGTGGTTGGCCCCCCATCCTGCCCTAACCACTCCTCCAGATGTGCCCCATTCAGCTCTGGGCATACAGGAGCATTTAGAGACATAAAAAGTCCCACAACACATCCAGAAAGTTGGTTTATCAGCACTTGGATGGCCTAAAGACAGATTGTCCAAGTGCTGACTTGGGTGGGTTTGTAAACGTGTTTAAGTTTTGATTATGAGCCCCATACTGTCTACATGGTCAAGCTAAATAATAACTGACTTCAGGAGTCAGATTATAAAAACAAATTGTAATGTATAAAACTTCTTAAATAGCTAAGTGTTTAAAGAATGTTCATAAAGATACAGATATGTATGTGTTATAAACATTTATAATTAACCTGTAGTTGTGCGAATGTATAGCTTTTTAAGGTAGGTTTCTGAATAACATCTGATTCAACGTTTTTTCTTTTTGGATACAGGTAACCTACAGAGCTCAGAAAGGGATGACCAGAGATGCAGTTTTAAAGATGGTATTTGTCTGGGTAGCAGCCTTTCTTCTATATGGTCCAGCTATTATTAGTTGGGAATATATTGCAAAGACAAGCATACTGCCCAAAGGAGAATGCTATGTAGAATTCTATTACAATTGGTACTTCCTGATGATTGCATCTACCATTGAATTTTTTACTCCTTTTATCAGTGTTACCTACTTTAATTTAAGTATTTACATTAACATCAAGAGGAGGACTCTGATGCGAAATGAAGACCTGGCCCATGGCCAAGAAGATTGTGAAATGAATTTCCAGGGGGAAAAAAAAGGGCACTTGATATTTTTTGTAAAACCTGCAGAGAAGAAACAGAGTGACATGAAAAAACAAGGTATCAGCCTTTCACCACCTAAAAATTCCAGTGCAAAGCACAAAGCACAGGATTTTGAAAGTCAATCACTGGATTTCAATGTAGATCAAGATTTACCACCCCTTCAAATGGACGTCCCATCCAAAGAGCATTTTTACAAAACTGTAGAAAATGCATGCAGTAATGGAAGAACTGATATGGTGAACACAATTGCAAATCGTTTTAGATTATCAAGAGACAAAAGAGTGGCCAAATCTTTAGCCATTATTGTCTGCATCTTTGCAATGTGCTGGGCTCCCTACACTCTTTTGATGATCATCAGAGCAGCCTGTCATGGGCGGTGTGTCCAGCATTACCTCTATGAGATTTCATTTTGGCTTCTCTGGTTGAACTCAGCAATAAATCCTATTCTATATCCTCTTTGCCATATGAGTTTTAGGAAAGCTTTTATGAAATTGCTATGTCCCGGAAAGGCAAAAATCCACCCTAATATTTTCATGTGAATATTTTTATATTCATATCAAACTCACTAGCTATACCTATATTGACATAAAGGGCCCCTTTTACAAGGCCACAGTAATTATTCTCCCACGGCAAATGCACCAAAGCCCAATTTCTATAGGCTTTGGAGCATTTGCCATGGAAGAATTGTTTCTGCAGTTTTGTAAAAGGGGCCCAAAACTCTATATCGGACAAGGACCTGTCAGAACATTTATAGCTCATAGACCCATATTCTATAAATGGCACCAGTAGGCACCCTACAGGGCCTTTTAAGCCCAAAATGTCATTTAAAAGAGCTTTTCAGACAAATTTCAAGGTGCCTAAAAAATAGCATAAGAATCACACCTATAGAGACGCTTTCTAATACCTAATGCCATTATAGGCTAACACCGGAAGTGGTGTTAGGTGCCATAAAGCACCTCCATGGGAACAATTCACATCAAAGGAAAGTGCCAGAAATGTAGGCCTTAAAAACCCTGGCACCTTTCCCTAAGGCACGATTCTCTAAACGGGGCCTAAGTGTGGTTGACATGCGGCCAGTGCCATTTTTCTAGGCACCAGATAATTTAAGTGCCATTTATAGAATCAGCCCCATAATTCAAAATATATTTGAGCTTTTCCTTTTTTTTAATTTATTGTTAAGCTTGCACTTGTAGAGCCACACAGAATAGTAAAGAAATCTTTAACTAAGAAAAATATTAAAAGAAAACAATATATTAGATGCTAAAGTCCACAAATTTTAGGGAGGAAGACCTTAAGAGCATTAAGAAGAAATATATCTATCACAGTCAAAAAGAGGCAAATAGTAAAGAAATGATTACCATTCCTTGACCATTACAATATCAGCTCTATTAACTATAAACCAGTAGTTAACAATGATGTGACAAACAATTGAGGTGGTCAGCTGTCCAGGCTGAAAAAAATACTTTGCTGACTTATATTTACAATACTTTCACAGGGGAATTTCAAGAAGAATAGGACCCCTAATTGTATCATCACTGGTCATAATAGCAAAATTGTTGTCTATATTTCTGAGCTTCCTTTGTGGCTTTTTTTGCAATTAAGAAAAATTATTCCAGTGTTTAAAGGAAAGAAGAAAAAGTCAATCTGTGCCAGCCTTTAATGTTAAGGAAGCCATTAGGGTTGATGGATTCGCTAAATCTGAGTCAGCTGTCTCTAGTATATTAGACATATATCTAGAGTCTCAGGTTCATTGGATGTAAGAACACTTTCACTTGATTTTCTCTTAGCAGTTGGTTAATATGAAGGGGTGCTGAAAAGTTCTCAAAGCAGCCAAGAAGAGAATGATGTGGACATGGTTCAGTCAATAATCTGAAACAATGTCAAAAAACATAGAATTTCATTTATGCAAATTGGCATTTAACGAAATAAGATAACACTCTCTTTTCCTTTTTTCCTTTGGAATTATTGAATATTGTAATGTATTAAAAATTATTTAAAAAAAAAAAAAATAACACTCTTTTCAGCTAAAGTGGCAAAATAACACTCAGAATTTAGCAAGGTGGTTGGTTGGGCTGAGAACTTTTAAGCACTCCCTCGCAGTATGTTTGAACTGTTGCTGGAATCAGTTCCAGCTTTATTTTCACAATTGCTTATATACCATATATTGAATAAAAACTTCCTTAGGTAACCTCAATGGAAGCTTAAGAAAATCCAATTTACATTGATTAGTTGCTCTTTTTTGATTTTCCAAAGCCTCAACATTCAAGTTCAGAATTGTATAACTCTTAATCAAAGTCACATCTATAGATTGCAGAACTGAAACTGAAGTTTTAATCTCAGCCAAAGATTCTTTCATAGTTACAATTTCAGTTTTAATACTACTTAAGTTCTTATCTTAGCCTTAGAACTTTTATCTGGGGACATATTTCTTGCCTATTTTCCAAATCCACTCAAAAGTAAACTGTGCAGATTTCTTGAGAGAAAATTCAAGCAAAAACAGAGATTTCAGACAACTGATCTTCATGGCTTACAAAGAGAATTAAAATTTCAATTGAACTTGCCAGAGATACAATTTCTCTTGCCTTTTTGTAATCTCCATTGAACTCACAATAGCTTGTGGAAGTGACTTGGATCTCATCTCCTCATGCGAGGAACCTTCCAGCCTCTTTGGTAGGGGGCTTCATAGCAAGTTCAGTCATCAGGGAGAGTAGTTCAGGCTGATGCAATGGTGTGTGAAAATCATGACTAACAGTGACATCAGACGCCATGGAGATGTTTGATCTTTCTGTCTCCATGGTCCCTCCAGCTGGCATTTCCTTTGATCAAACAGGCCAAGTCCTGCTATGCTCAACAAAATTATCCATCAGACCAGAGGGGTTCTTCAGGTTTCTGAGAAGTAGACTCCCCACTTTACCCTTTGATCTGATCCCCTTATTCATCTTCCATGGTTGTCCTATTTTATTCTAATCAAAAAGCTGGAAAGGACAGCTTCTCTGAAATAGAACCTCAGTGCCAGGATACTATAGCAGAGGATACTGTACTAGAAGCATTCTACCCCTCCCTCCTTGGGTCCGAGTTCACTAACTCCAAGGCACTTTGAGGTCCAAATGACTCAGATAGATACTGGCTCTAAGCCTAGATCCCTTATGTAACACTTTAGGCCTGAGTCAGACAACCTGCCTCATAATCTAATTTTTAATCTGGCAAACAATTTTCAAATAGATTGATTCAATCATGTACATAGCTCATTCCGCTTAATTGTAGAGTACTAAAACTGTCTATTCATCATGCCCACATCATGATAGTTGTCTCAGTTTTGACTATAAAGTATACATTAATGAGAAAAAGTTTTTGCCTCCCTTCCTGATTTTCCCTTTTCTTACATATACTGTATGTTACACAGAATGGTTTCTGATGCTTAAACAAAATGAGGTGCACCTGTATTTAGGCACATCTGATATACATAAATGCAAAATAGGCACCAGTTAGGTGCACATTTGCCCAAAGCATTATTTTGTAAGCTCAAGCATAAGTAGAATAGTTTGCAACTGAAAAGAGGGACAAACATATGGGAGGAGCATGAAAGGGACATGTGAGTGTCATCCATCAATACGCACATTTTATAGAATACAATCAGATACACACGATGACACACTTATGCCATTGACGTGGCATAAGTGGGTGTGTTTTCTTTTTGGTACACCAATGTAAGTGTGCTAGTATTCTGTAATTTGCACCCTGATGTCACAGAATTTGCACACCATGTGCTGCATTGGGGCATCAAAAAGGAGGATCCAATTTACAGAATTGTCACCAATATAATATTAAACAAAAAAAGCCTGAGTGAACACATAACAGTTTTTTTGTGTTTTTTTAATTATTGCATCATTTATTTAATGAACAAAATTATCCAACATCCTTTTTACCAATGTGAAAAAGTAACTACACCCTAAATTTAATAACTTATTCCATCGCCTTGTAGCAGCAATAACTAAAACCAAACATTTTCTATAATTTGGTTTTGAGGAATCTTAGCCCACTCTTCTTTGCAGAATTGCTTCAAGTCAGACACATGCACAGGTTTTAATACTTGAAGTTTTCATCTTAGGTCCTGCCACATCTCTATCTGGTTTGACAATGCCAATACAAAACTTTAATTTTGTTTCTCCTCAACCATTCAGGTATAGACTTGCTTTTGTATTTTGGATCATTGTCTTGCTGCATAACCCAATGACATGTCAGTTTCAGCTCATGGAAAGATGATCAAACATCCTCCTTACTTCAACTATTGGCGTGTTTTCTAGATCCTGAAGCAACAAAGCATCCCCATACCATCGCACTATGACCACATTTGACTATTGATACGATATTCTTACTGTGGAATGCTGTATTTATTTTGTGCTAGACATAAAGGGCCCCGTACTGTCCAAAGAGATACACTTTTGATTTGTCTATCCATAGACTATTATCTCAGAAAGCTTGGGGATCATCCAGGTATGTTTTTGTAAATGTGAAAGGAGAATCTTTGGATGTTCTTCTAGGATGTTTTGTGACTTCCTAGATGAGTTGTCACTCTGTCGTTAAGAATTATTTGGCAGGTTGGCCACTCCTGGGAAGAGATTCACCACTGTTCTAAGTCTTCTCAATAATGGATCTCACTGTGGTTCAGTGGAGTCACAGAGCTACAGAAGTGGCTAGATATCCAGACTGATATATTTGAACAGCTTTTTCCTCATCTCTTCTGGAATTTCCTTTTGATCAAGGCATAGCATTCTTGTAGAAACGTTTTCATGACTATTTCACTCGCATGGTAAGGTTCAATATATAGCCTGCTTTAGATTCAACAGGGCTGGCTTAATCTAATTATCAAATTTGGTCAACAGGTTGATTAACGAAGGTATAATTACTTTTTCAGATGGGTGCTCAATCTAATCATCAAATTTGGTCAACTGGTTGATTAACTAAGGGATAATTACTTTTTCAGATGGGTGAAATGGGTATTAAATAACTTTATTCCTTAAATAAACGATATAATTCAAAAATTATGTTATTTACTCAGATTCTTATCTAATATTATATTTTTTTGTGCGACGTGTGCAATAGAGGAAAACAGGTGACGGCAACAACTTTTTCACATCAATGTGCATATTTATTCCTTCTTGCTTATTAGAAACTATTTTTTTCTGTTAATATACCTTATCATTGTAAATACTGTAAATATGTCTATTGATTTATCAGCAAATGTTAGGTTTCCTCTCAGTGTAAAATTAAATAAAACAAATGTTGTGAATGACTATTATAAAATGAAGATATATAGAATCTGACTAATTGATGTATACACTACATAAGATGATGTGTACATATCCCTATCAAGAAACTGGCATGTGTAAACAGTATCTACACTGCTGGTTTCTACAGTATGTACTGCACTGATATTCTAAGTTTTGTGAAAACCCATGGGAGACTATGGGATCCTGTTATATGATCTAGTGAAAACCAAGGCAAAGAAATACTTAAAATCTATGGCAACCTTGAAGACCTTTGGCAACATCTAGCACCTAACTGAATCCTGTACAATCTATAAGTCAAATGATATGATACATCAGCCTTTCTGTTTGGTTTCTAATGTCCAACTTATCCCTTTTTATAAGGAGGGCTCTGTAATTTTCAGACATGCTTCCAACAGACACTTACAGTAGGAAACCAATAGGCACAGCAAGCTAGTGATCAGAAATGTGAATTGCAACTCAGGAAAGCTATTACAATGTGCCACCGCAAATCCTTTTCTCTCAGTGACTGTGTGAGACACTGTACAAATTAAAGAAACCTCTCTTCTATTTGGAAACCACCAGGTACAGAAGGCACAAAAACTAACAGCCTATTTTTCTACTGCAGCTACAGTGACATGTTTCCATTACAACTCAACAGGTTCCTAGAATTCCATTAGCATGAAAGCCTCAGAATTATTATCCTCCTACGTATATTTCCTACCTTAGGAGTCAACTTTTCCAAAATTATTGGGGGTGCTGAACCCCATGGAAATTATTTCTCCCTGGACAAGGCTAAGAAGGTAGGAATTATTACATTACATTAGAGATTTCTATTCCACCATTACCTTGCGGTTCAAAGCGGATTACAAAAGAAATAAAAACAGAGGGTTACAATGGAAGAACATTTGTCCTTTCTGGAGAGGTAAAGAGTAGGTTATGTAGTTTCTGTGTGGGGGGAAGGACGATAAGTTTGAAGTTAGGGCTGTTTCAGGAATTTCTTGAAGAATGTAGTTTTTATTTCTTTTCTGAAGTTATGGCTGTTTCAGGAATTTCTTGAAGAGTATAGTTTTTATTTCTTTTCTGAACATTTTGTAGTTTGGTGTCGTTATCAGTAGATTGGAGATTTGGTTATCTAGTTTAGTTGCTTGAGTGGCCAATTGGCCATCGTATAATTTTTTCCGTTTTACTTCTTTGATCGAGGGGTGTATGAATGGGGTGTGGGGGTGTAAATGGGGTGTGTGTTTTTCTATGTCTGATTGAGGTGGTTTGGATGAGGCGGTTGTTCAGGTAGGTTGGGCTGTCTCCGTTTAAGGCTTTAAATAACATACAGTAGAATTTAAATAGTATTCTTTCTTGGATTGGTAGCCAATGTGAGTTGATATATGCTTCTGTAATATGGTCGTGTTTTCTCAATGAGTAGATGAGTCTCAGAGCTGTATTTTGGATTGTTTGTAGTTGTTTAGTCATTGTAGCAGGGCAGGGGAGGTAGAGGATGTTGCAGTAATCTAGTAGACTTAGGATTAGGGATTGTACTATAAACTGGAATTGTGTTTTTTTAAAGAATTTCCTGGCTTGCCTTAGGTTTCTCATCACTGCGAAGGATTTCTGTATTGTTTTATTTATTTGCGGTTTCATGGTGCAACATCGGTCTATAGTCATTCCTAGTAGTTTTATGGTAGTTTGAATGGGATAGATGATTGTGTTACTTTCTATATTGGTTATGGTTGGGACTTTGTCATTTTCGAGGAGGATGAATTTAGTTTTGTCTGTGTTGAGTTTCAGTTTGTTATCTTTCATCCAGGTTGCTACTGTTGCTAATGTTCGGTGTAGTGTCTTTTGTCATGGCGGTCTTTGGTTGATCAAAAGGTATGAGAATGGTAATGTCATCTGCATAACTGTAGGTGGTGATGCCTAGATTATCTAGGTATGTTCCGAGAGATGCAGTGTATAGGTTGAAGAGAGTAGGGGATAGCGGGGATCCTTGTGGTATGCCACAAAGGTTGGACCAAGGTTCAGATTTTTCTTTATCTGATTTTACTCTGTATGTTCTGGATTTTAGGAAGCCTTCAAACCAAGAGTATACTTTATCTGAGATGCCTATTGCATCCAAAATTTGCAGTAGGATGTTAAGGTCTACCAGGTCAAATGCTGCGGTAAGGTCTAGTTGTATGAGAAGCATTTCTTTTCCTGTGCTGAGGTGTTGTCTGGCTGTGTCAATGAGGGAGCCTAGTAATGTCTCTGTGCTGAAGTTGAATCTGAAGCCAGATTGCGTGGGGTGAAGTATATTATGGCCATCTAGATAGTTGGTGAGAAGTTTGGCTACTAGTCCTTCTGTCAGTTTGACATATAGAGGTATTGAGGCAATGGGTCTGTTGATCTTTTTGGATTGGGGTGATGATGATTTCGCTGAGGTCAGTTGGGAAAAGGCTGTCAGTGAGCATGGTTTGTATCCATTACAGAAGTAGAGTACAGAATTTTGTGCTGGAGGTTGTAAGGAGATATGATGGGCAGTGGTTAAGGTCATAGGATGCGTGGTTGTACTTTTTGTAGTTTATTGAATTCAGACCATTGTATTTTGGGGAATTGAGACCATGTTCTGTCATCTGCAGTTGATTCTTTATCTGTGGGAAGAATTGCGAGTTCATTTAGGTGGGATGGGGAACAATTGAGGGTGGCTCTGGCATTTGTAATTTTGTTCTTGAAGTGTTCTGCTAAGAGGGTGGCTGAGGGGGGTGGGATATTGTTAGTGGTCATGTAGGATTTGGTGTCTGTTAGGTCTTTTAATATTTGAAATAGTTTTTTGGTATCTTGGGTTTCTGTGCCTATTAGATTAGTGTAATGTGTTTTTCTCTTGTCCTTTAGTAGTATTTTGTATTGTTTTAGTTTTTTTTCCAGACGGTTTTTGTGTGATCTAGATTCGTTTTTCTCCATTTTCTTTCTAGCCGTCTGCATTGTCTTTTAAGTAGGAGTAGTTCATTGTCAAACCATTGATCTGATCTTCTGCTGATTCTAGTTTTGGTTTGTAGTGGGGCTAGTTCATCAAGGATGTTGGTAGTCAGACTGTTCCACTGTGAGATGAAGTCCTTGGGGTTACAGTCCTGGACTTCTTCTCAGGAAAAGGAATGGAAAACAAAGTTGAAAATGTTATAATGCCCTTATATCACTCTATGGTACGGCTACACCTCAAATACTATGTGCAATTCTGGTCACCATATCTCAAAAAAGATGTAGCGGAATTAGAAAAGGTACAGAGAAGGGTGATGAAAATGATGGGACGTCTTCCCTATGAGGAAAGGCTAAAGTAGCTAGGGCTCTTCCGCTTAGGGAAGAGACAGTGCAGGGGTTATATGATAGAGGTCTATAAAATACTGTGAAGTGGAAGGAGTAGATGTGAATTGCTTGTTCACTCTTTCCAAATACTAGGACTAGGGGACATGCGATGAAGCTACTAGAAGTAGTAGATTTAAATCAAACCAGAGAAAACATTTCTTCACAAAACCTGTAATTAAATTCTGGAATTCGTTGCCAGAGAATGTGGTGAAATCAGTTAGCTTAGCAGAGTTTAAAAAAGGTTTGGATAATTTCCTAAAAGAGAAGTCCATAGGTCATTATTAACATGGCTTGGGGAAATCTATTGCTTATTCCTAGGATAAGCAGCATAAAATCTGTTTTACTACTTGGGATCTGGGATGGCCACTGTTGGAAACAGGATAGTGGGCTTGATGAGCCTTAGGTCTGTCCCAGTATGGCACTTCTTATGATGATTCTGATTTCATCTTTGTATGCAGCAGCATGTCACCCTGTGCAAGAGAGAAAGTGCATGCATATAGACACCATTTTTGACAACTTCATTTAGGGGAGTGACTTCTCCCCTTGCACCCCTCTAGTTATGCCTCTGGCATGCAGACTGATGGATAGATGAACCTTCAATAGGCATTTTAGTGGAGTAAAACATGCATAAGCAAAGGGTACCATAGCAACAAGAAAAAAACCTGTAAAGACTGCAAAGCTATTCCCTAGCAACAAGAGAAAATGCTGCTGCTGCTGCTACACCAAGTGATCATAACCAATAAAGAGGAGGAACCTCAAAACATAAGGCCAAAGGTCCATCAAGCCCAGTATCCTATTTCTAACATCACAAGTATATAGCAGGATCTCAAAAAGTAGAATGACTCCATGCTACCTACTCCCAGGAACAACCAGTGGCTCTCCCCAAGTCTTTGTTAATAACTGTTTGAGCATTTTCTCTTGGAACTGTTCCAATGTTTTTACCAGGAACAAATTCCAGAACTTAATTATGCATGAGTGAAAAAATATTTGCTCCAATTTTTTCCTCTAATTCCACTATATATTTTTGAGATGCAGCAACCATAATGGCATAGAGTACTCAAGGTGCAGTCACTGAATTGTATGAGAGAAATTATTATCTTTTTTTTCTCTGTACTTTTCCTAATAATTTTAATATTCTGCTTGCTTTAATTGCTAGCAGCAGATTTCAATGAATTGTGCTTGGTGACACCTAGATTTTTTTCCAGATAGTAACTCCTAACCCAGAATTTAGCATCATGTAGCTATAACTTAGATTATTCTTTCCTATTTACAGTGGTGCCTCGCATAACGGACGCCTCGCACAGCGAACGCTGCGCACAACGAACTTCTTGTCTTGATTCGTACAACGGACTTCGTTTCACACAACGAAGTCGCCCGAGGGGCCCGGGGGGGCGGAACTACTCTCGCCGCTTCCTAATGTGAGCCGGGAACAGCAGCACCCTCCTGTCTGAATGCAGTGTTCCATCATCTCCCTCCACCTCACCTTAGATGCCGAGTTTTCCGGCTTTCTTTTTCGGCCAGCCACACACTTTCAAAGAGCAGCACATGCGCAGATGCTCTGTTGTTCAATCTTCTCCTCTGACGCAACCGGAAACAGGAAGTTGCAGGAGAGGAGAACATTGATCAACTCCAGCAGCTGCGCGTGCACAGCTTTTTGAAAGCGTGCGGCTGGGTGAAAAAGAAAGCTGGCAAACTCTGCATATAAGGTGAGGTGGAGGGAGGGAAATGGCGGAACGCTGCGATCGGGCGGGTAGGGCTGCAGAACGAATTATTTTGTTTTACATGTATTCTTATGGGAAAACAGGGCTGCAGAACGAATTATTTTGTTTTACATGTATTCTTATGGGAAAACGCGTTTCACACAACGAACTTTTCGCATAACAAACTTGCTCCTGGAACGAATTAAGTTCGTTGTGTGAGGCACCACTGTACATTGCTTTGCAGTTGTCCACATTAAAATTTCATCTAATCATCTGGATGCCCCGTGTTCCAGTCTCCTCCAATTTTTCACAACAGCTTTGAACGTGTTGGCGAGTACATTGAATTCTACATAATTACTGGAAGTCAGTGTAAATTCAGAAGATGCTATATGATATGTTTGTATGATATGTCTGTACAGTAATTACATGAATCACAGCATTTGTAGTAATGTACATAATACTTTACATGATAAATTGGGAAGACCCAGAAAAAACTGCTTCATAATTAAGTCTGAATAACTTCCTGAAAATTTTCCTTAGGCAAAATATAATGTAATCTAATGTAATACAGTATAGCTTTAAAAAAGGCAGAGCAGACTATCAGTTTCATACACGCTTTCAAACACAAAGTCATAAATCACTCCCAAACTATGCAAGTCTGAACTGACCATCAGTTTTTTCACCAACTGGTAGGAAATGGTAAGAGCACACCCAAACTCTAACACCACCTTCAATATGTTGTGTGTGTGTGTGTTGGGGGTGGGGGAAGTCCCCTAATATCTAGAGAAATCTTCCCTAAGCCAATGGAAAAACACCAATGTAGGAAGACCGCAGTGTCATCAGGAGAATCTCTCGCTAGGCACGCTAACTGAATCAGCATAAACTCTTTAAAAAGCATATTGAATTTTGATAATATCGATCCAAAAGGGTAGAAACACCAACTATACAAAGCTGGTGACAAACAAGAATCCTGTCAAATCCCAGATTTCATTACCCCATCTCATTTGTTGCTGAATGCCTAGAAGAACAAAATCACTCTGAGACCTGTCTCTTCCCTTCTACCAAAGGAAAAAGCTGCCAGAATCTAAACAAACCACCACCAAGGTGCCTGTGTTATAAATGTCTAATCCAATATGGATAAACCTTTCCATGAATGAAAGCTGCTTCAGCAGTGGTTAAAGTTTACTTGCTGCTTATAATTCCTCAGTTTTCACCATGTTTTGTTTCTCTTGGATACATGCAGTTTCTTAGCTTGTTGCTTTGCAGTTTTCCTGTTCGGACTAAGGCTCCATTACTAGTGTTTATTGTCCACTCAAATGAAAAGCAGCATGGGACTTCAGTACCAGCAAAGCATAGCATTTGCTTTTATTCTCGGAAGGAAACTGACAGCATGCAGAGCAGTTTAAAAGAATCCCCATGAGTGTCCTGTACCATTCACCTTAATTAAAAAGCTAAAGCACTGTCTGAAATTGTCTCTAGAGCATTTATTGCTAGTGTTCTTACTATTTAAATTAATCATAGTGTCACATTTTATTTAACACTGTACTCCCAGTGGGGGAAAAAACATTAAGAAAGCCTGATTAAAGAAATGGCAAAATAGACTGAAAATGTATGGCAAAAGGCTCCTTTTACAAAGCCACAGTAGTGATTCCCAGCATTGCAAATGTGATGTAGCCCATTCAATAACACCAGAACTTACTACCACGGCTTTGTCAAAGGACCCCAAAATTAGGAAAGGAGGAAAATAATGAATTAAGGAAGGTAAGCAGGTAAACATTGTCAGGCATTTGGTTTCTCGCTCTAAAAGTACCAGTTTATTATACAGAAACAATTATTTGGACAACACTCTGGGGATTTTTTATTATGCTGCAGTAAGCACTAACACATTAAAATGCACTACCACAGGTGCTTCCTTTTGGTTGTGGGGGTTTCTACCATGAGAGCTTAGTGATCCTAGCCATGTGAAGGTGAAAATACCTGACAAGATCATAGCTTAGTAGATCCCTAAGCTATCATATCAGATGTGAGGAAGAAAAACAAAGGGTAAAAGCCCTGTTCCCATCTTCCAGAGGTCATAGATTCAAATCCCAGCACATATTTTAATTGTGGCATTCTACCTTGCAGGTGCACCTTGATGATCTCACAATGAGGTCAGTATTGTGCAGCTGCATACCTCCATTTGCAATGAAGTAGAAGCCATGCTAAGGTATCTGTTTTTACCCTTTTGCAAATGAAGTTATGTATGCAATCTATATACAGTCAAACCTCGGTTTGCGAGTGTTTTGCAAGATGAGCAAAACATTTTTGCAAATCGTGACTCACAAAATGAGCATTGACTCGATTTGTGAGTCCCCTCCCCCCGTGAACCGGCATCCCCCGCCTGCCCAAACTGAAGGCTTATCCCCAATCTGGCACCGGCACGCAGCACCAACCCACAGAAGGTGCCGGTGCACGAAGATCCTGCCTCTTCCCAGCCTGGGCCTTCAGCATCTGTGCCTGCTCAAGGCCTTCTGGCTCCCGCCTCTCTCCGAGAGTAAATCTTTGACAGTCCAATGAATTGAAAAAAATAAAAGTTCATATGAGAGTGTCCATCAGCATAAAAACGAAGTGAAAAAAACGGTGTAGAATGTAGCACCAGGAATGGAAGAAGAACAGGAGGAATGAGAATTCAAACTGTGATCTGGAAACTCAAAATACTATGTAGTTGACAACCTTTGGTACCCTCGGTATTGGACAAGAGCACTGATACCAGTAGAATGAATATGCTTTGGTACCATCGGTACCCTCAATACTATCAGTCGGCACCATCGAAATCGATCGAGGTAGATGTAGAACACTAGTACCCATTAGGCTTGTCTGCCGGTACTCAAAGTGTCGCATCTCGCCTAAAGAGGGAGCTAAGAAGATGATGCAACCCTCATGAAATTAGGCAAGTCGCAAGGTGATCGCAGTAAAGCCGGCACAAATTAACTCAATGCCATGACTTGCAACATAGTCCTCCGTTGTTCTTGAAGAGAGGTGAAGATTCCCCAGAAAACCAGGACATCGATGAGTAAACTGCCACAGCCAAAATTTAATTCGAGGCTGAGGCAGTGTAAGGAGACCACGCGGACAAGAAGCCCGTGAGGAAAAAGAAAAAACTTGTATCTCTGGGATTTTTTTATACTGAAAGAAATAAACAGAAAAAAAACAAAAACAAAAAACACATGAGCGGGAAGGCAAGGCAATAAAAATGAAGAGCAATAGAAAAGCCAACTTCTTAGCTCTGCGGAAAAACAGAAACTGAGGAGACACACACCCTGCGTCGGGCAGGAAGGCACTCACACATGCACGGTGCGGTCAGTTGTAAACTTTATAAAGTTCTTAAAGCAAAATGCTTTTACAGCTGTCTGCATCGGGGCTCCGTGGATGATGTCAACCATACGTGAGAATATGCTGCCTGCTTGTCCTGAGAAAATGAAACCATACATCTGATTTTGAAACCTATAAGTTGTAAACCCAAAAATATCATTAATAAAACAATAAAATATTCATTGTTGCTTGCTATTGAGGATACATTTTGGTATTCTTGCCACTAATCTCTCAGTAACAGATGGAGTGTCTGTTTTAAAATTACTGAAGCTGGCCAAAACAGAACTTGAAAAATGAATCAGTATTGAACTTGCTGCCAAAATTCATCACTTGCTGTGAAAGAGATGGGCATTTACCATAGTTAGTATATTCCCCCACTGCTCAAACTTTGTGAGCCAACCTTTTTATTTTCTTTGCAGTAATTTTTCCAATAATAAGACTCTAGCAAATATTGAAAATACTGTAGAAAAAGTTATGATGATTTTGTCTATGAAAATATGAGTGGCCTAGAATGGGTTAACGTAAGTTGATATTTTACTCTTTCAAAAACTTACAAAAACTAGAGGACTTTCAATGAAGTTACAAAATAATAATTTTTCAAAAATAGAACAACATTTTTTTTCACTCAATGGATAGTTAAGCTCTGGAACTTGTTGGAGGATGTTGTTAACAATGGAGGATGTTGTTAACAATGGAGGATGTTGTTAACAATGGTTAGCTATCTGGGTTTATAGAAAGTGTTGGACAAGTTTTTGGAGGAAAGGTCCATAGTCTGCTATTGAGGTAGACATGAAGGAAGCCACTGTTTGCCCTAGGATTGGTAGCATGGAATGTTGCTATCATCTGGATTTCTGGCAGGTAAAACTTGTGACCACTGTTGGAAGCAGGATACCGGGCTACATCATGGACCATTGGTCTGATCCATCCAAAGCATCGGTCTGATCCATCTTAAGTGCTTCTCAGGTATCACTGAAAGTTTAACTGAGTACTCTCAAAGTTATGTAAGAGTGATCATCTGATGGAACTTAGATTTGGGGGATTTCAAAGCAATTATATTGATATCTTATGCATCTACATGGTTTCTTACTCTGCTGCCCTTCTGTGTGGTCCCCTCAGTTTTGTACATAAAATAGTTGGGTGAAGCTCCCTCATACCTTGGAGAGATGGGTGGGTATTGTGAGGACTTTTATACTGCTGTTCCATTCCAACTGCTGAGCAAATTGTAAATAGATATGACAAACATTGTTTGAAATGTCTGTATGCAAATGTCAGAAGCCTAAGAAACAAGATGGGGTACAAACTATATTGCAGTGATAGGGTGGATCAAATTGGTGGAGGGCCTTGAATTGAATGGACTGAAAATTCTACGGAAGCACAAAAACACCTTGGAATCACTATGGGTAGAAATTCCACATGTAAAGGGGAAAAGGATAGTGATAGGAGTGTACTACTATCTGCCTGACCAGGATAAACAGATGTTGAAATGTTATCAGAAATTAGGGAGGCCAACAAACTGGGTAACACAGTAATAATGGGTGATTTCAACTACCTCGATATGACTGGGTAATTGTAATATCAGGGCACCTGAAAACTTGGCTCTTTTCAAAAATCTAACACTTCCTGCTTTTTGGTTCCCTGTCCCTCTTTATCTTCCTAGCTCCTTTCCTATAACCCTTCATTGTAGCTCCTTTTCAACCTAACCCTGTAAACCGTGCCGAGCTCTACGCTTGTGGAGATGGCGCGGTATACAAACCTAAGGTTTAGTTTAGTTTAGGGCATAATAGAGAGATAAAATTCCTTGATGAAATCAAGGACTGCTTCATGGAGCAGCCGGTTCGGAACCAACAAGAGGCAAAACAATTCTAGACTAGTTCTTAGTGGAGCACATGAATTGGTGCAGGAAGTATTGGTGCTGGGGTCGCTTGATAACAGTGATCATAACAAGATCAGATTTGATAAAATCCTTGGAGTAAGTTCTCACAGGAAATCCAATACGACAGCATTTAATTTTAAGAAAGGAGACTATGATAACATGAGAATGGTAAAAAGAGAAAAACTTAAGAGGAGCAGCTGCAAAGGACAAAATTTTATATCCGGCGTGGTTGTTATTCAAAAATACCATCTTTGAAGCCCAAACTAGATACAGTGGTACCTCGGTTTACGAGTGCACCGGTTTGTGAGTGTTTTGCAAGACGAGCAAAACATTCGCAAAATCGGCGCCTCGGAAACCGAGCACGCTTCGATTTGCGAGCACCCCCCCAGCGAACCGGCACCCTCCCCCCCCCCCCCGCGATCCTGCACCCCCCCCGCTGCCATCGGGCACCCCTCCGCCACGACCTGAGGTCCCCCCAACCCACCCGAACCCTCTTCTTACTTTTCTGTAGCCTCCGCAGCAGCACCGGCACCAGCATGTTCTGTGCGTGGTGCCAGTGCCTGAAGATTTGCTTCCTGTGCAAGGCCTGAGAGTTCACGTCGAATGTGAACTCTCACGTCGAACGTGAACTCTCAAGGCCCAGCACAGGAAGCAGATCTTCAGGCACCACGCACAGGACATACTGGTGCCGGTACCGCTGCGGAGGCTACACAAAAGTAAGAAGAGGGTTCGGGTGGGTTGGGGGGGGACCTCAGGTCGCGGTGGGGGGGGGGGGAGGGGGCCGGTTCGCGGGGGGGGGGCCTTCGGGGGGAGCAATGCCGGTTCTCGTGGGGGGAGAGCAGCGCTGCTGGCCTCGGGGGGGGGGAGGAAGGTGGGGGGTGGAAACATATCAAAGCAAGTTTCCCTTATTTCCTATGGGGAAACTTGCTTTGATATACGAGCATTTTGGATTACGAGCATGCTCCTGGAACGGATTATGCTCATAATCCAAGGTACCACTGTATATTCCATTAAAAAAAGGAGGAAGGAAAAACAAATGGTGGCTGGCATGATTAACAAGCACAGGATAATAAGCTGTTAGAGCTAAAAGAGAATCCTTCAGAAAGTGGAAGAAGGATCCGACTGAAAATAATTTCAAAAAGCTCAAGGAATGGCTGGAAATTGTAGTGAACATATAGGAATGTCTTATTGAAAGTTTGATTCTCTGGCTAGCCCGGACCTTCTCGCCGCCATCAAAATTGACGTTGGGAGTAAGGCTTCTGGGCCGGCGGCATGCAATCACTGCACCCGCCTGGCCTTTCCCTTCCTCTGCTTTCAGCTGTAATGAGCAACCAGCGGCGGCAGGTGAGGGGCGAGCAGTGGCAGCAGCCTAAATAAGGTAAAAGGGGTGGGGGGGGATTGGGGTATTCGCTCCATAGGACGCACCCTTTATTCCACCCACTTTTTTGGGTAGAAAAAGTGCGTCTTATGGAGTGAAAAATACAGTAATTCACCATCGTCCCCCTCTCCATTTGCCATGATGACATCACCTCAATGAAAATTGTCAACCTCCCACCCCTACCCCTTTCTGCTTGAGGGGAAGGAAGCAGCAAGTTTCCATTCATTAAGGGGATGAAAAATGTCTTTGCACTAGCTCTAGTAAGAAGCAATGCATAAGATATTTTTTATCAAATATGAGCCTGCTTAAAATTTTCTGCCATTTAGTGATTATGGAACTACCTACTGATGGATCAAATCCCTAGAGTTTGAATTTAATAAATTTTCACCAGGCATTCATTGTAACAAGTCAGAGAAAAATCACAACTAATATTAAATACAAAAAAAAAAATCTACATTGTTAATAGCAATTTTATTGGTTCATTGGTGCAAATCAAGAAACTGAATAAACTTGTGGAATATCATATTTCCCCTAAATTTACAATGCTGGTTATACATAAACTATATAGTTCACAAGTTATTTTTTATGCAGTTTGGAACAAAATTACATTGATAAATAAGCCCTGTGCACAGTACTGGCCATCACTGAATATCACAGAACTTCATTATTCAAAATATAGCATCTGTCTTAACATGGTGGTTTGAAATTCTCCAAACATGCATTAATATATTCTAGCTTTCAAGGAAAATATTACACTTAGCCTTTACCAGCATTAGAAGGAAAGCTTAAGCAAAATCTAGCATACAATATCCCAAAGAGAAATTTGGAAAATCCAGACTGGATATATAACACTGAAGAGAGAAATTATTACTGCAGGATTAGAACTCCACAGTGCACATGAAAAGGTACAGAAACAGCAGCAAACAGAAAAGAAAACATTAATTTGAGACAAATCCACATAATCCTCGGAGGATATAATGAAACCAAATTCATAATTGTTGTCCCAACTTGAACAACTTAAATGTGTTAATTCTTATGATGTTGTAAAGTACTGTTGGGGGTTCTGGGTTGAATACAACACAAGTAAATGTATGATAACCTACTTGGCATTTCTGGAAGGCACACCTATGGAAAAAAAAAGTTATCAAAATAAAAATTAACGGAAAGTAAAAGAGTAAGTGTAGTACATAGGGGCAAGGAGCATCCATTTCAAAGGACAAGACCTTCATAAATTGGCCCGTCCGATTCTGGCGATTCTCTCCTTAAACGCAAATGTTCCAGTGTGTTATGGAAATGCTTGTTAATTTGTTCTGTTTCTTCACTGGACTCTAGGTTGGGAAGGTCTTCTCGGATCTTTTGTATAAGTTGATTCAAAACTTGAATTGTAACCTGTAACAAACAAAAAAAAAAGCACTGAAGTAGTACTGTATCAGTAGGTCAAGAATATAGCATCAGATATTACTCATTCAAAAATAGATCACTTTAATTTATTAAAATGCTCAGAAGAGCTAGTGGAAATAGTGTATCAGAAGAATTTTTCAAAATTGTCATCTATTTTGTTCATAAATATAGGATAAACAGTACCATGGCACTAAGGTCCATTATCTCAGTGGATGCTCACATAAAGATGTCAAAGTATCCAAAATGCCAAAATATAATTAACAAGAAAAATGGTACAGATGTTATCCCAGGACAAGCAGGCAGCATATTCTCAACATGTGGATGACGTCATCCACGGAGCCCTGTAGCGGACAGCCTCGCAAGCAGACTTGCTTGTAGAACTTTCAAAGAGTTTGCGAGTGCTACACTGCACATGCACGAGTGCCTTCCCACCGAACGTAGGTTGTGCATCTCCTGTAAAGTACCTCAGTTCTCAGTTTTCCGCGGAGCCAGAAGCACCTGTTTCTCTGCTCTGCCGATTTTTGAGTTGCCTTCTCGCACCGCAACTTTTTTCTTTCTTTATTTGTTTCTTTCTTTTAGTCGCTATGTAGTGCGTCTCTTTTAAAAAAAACCCCAAAAAAAACCAACCCAAAACAACTTTTATTTTTCTTCGGGCGGTTCTCATCCGGCGGGGCTTGGGCTCAGGCCCTGCCGCCAGCCCTCGTTTAGTTTTTCTATGTCCTGGCCTCTTACCGGGTTTAAGAAGTATAGCCAGTGTAATTGGGCAATTTCTCTCTCCGACCCCCATCATTGATGTATGTTCAGGCTTGGGGCCTGAACATTGTCCCGGGGCCTGAACATTGTCCCGAGTCCTGCCCGCACTGTGCTACCCTTCAAAAACGAGCTCTCCGGAGGAGCCGTGCCAAGATCCTGGAGGTCTTTGGTCCTATGGAGCAGTCTGCAGAACAGGCCTAGGCCTCAGCCTTGACCCCCGTGGCGGCCTCGTCTTCCAAGTCCTCGACCTCGAGCAAGTCGCCTCATCCTCGAAGGCCTCGTCTGCTGTGCCTCTAAAGGTCTCATCCTTGGGCAAGTCTCCTCTTCCCTCCGCAGGTATGCTACATAAGAAGCCTTCCACCGATTCTCTGGCAATCCAGGCAACAAGTGCAGTTGTGCCAGCCTCTACAAGACCGCCTCCTAAGTGTGCCTCCAAACATAGGGAATACTCATCTTCAAGGTCGCCCTCTATGAAGCACACTGCTGCACCTTCCAGACCAGAGTCATTGGTCTCGGTGCCGGTCTTCGAGGACATGCTGCAAACCATACTGACCACTCAGCTTACCACTGTTTTGGCCAAGCTTGGCCTCGACCCTGCTTTCTGTGAGCCAGTCTGAGCATTCTGTCGAGGCATCAAGAGTAAAACCTCATTGGTCTCGACCATTGTCCTCCAGTGACTCCTCGCCTCATCCTCCCAGGTCCGAGTCTCCAGCTACTCAACCTGTTCGAGACATGGTGAAGCCTCATTCGAGGCCTCACTCAAAGCACTCCTCATCCTCGAGGCACCTCGCTTCAAAGAAGACTAAAGAGTCTCCTCGGAAGAGTACAGAGTCTCCCTATGCCTCATTTGTCGAGGCCCACTAAGAACCCTTCCAAGCCTAGGCATAGGCCTCGAACTCCAAAGCTTGCAATGCCTTGTACTTCCCCGCTCAAGGCACATCCAGGTCCCGGACTCTTCTCTCGAGACCATCTACAAGGGATCCTCCTTCGCCTGTCACTACGAGGCACAAGTCGAGGCTCTCAATTCCTCATACTCCTGGGACTTCTCCATCGAGACTTCTTAAATGTAAACACTCTCTGATTCTGCCTATATCACACAGCGGAGCTTCTTCTATGACTCTTACGTTGGATACAGACCTTCCTTCTCAATACTCCAGGGAGGCTTCTCCTTCTTATTCAGTAGCGCCTCGGTCTCATTCCACTTCTCCTCCTGAGGAATCTTCGACTTCAAAATCCACATCTTTTTCCAAGCCTTATAGGCCACCTCCCCGTCGTTATCCACAAAAATCTACTCCGGCTTTCTCCAGGCCTCTGCCTAGGAAACAACCACAGAAGCAGCGTCAGGAAAAACCCCAGACTCCTGCTGCAGCTAAGCCTGCTCAGTCTTTTTGACAATCTCAGTCTAAGCATAACATCCACCTTAATCCATCAGACTTCTCTCCTCCCCATAGGAAGTCGGCTCCATCACTTTTACCAACAGTGGGAGCAGATTACATCAGACCTCTGGGTTCTCACCATCATCCGAGAAGGTTACTTGCTTCAATTTCTTCAAATTCCACCAGATCTCCCTCCAAGAGAGTTTCCTTCCAGCATGTCGCAACTTCCCCTTCTTCTTCAGGAGGCTCAGGTTCTTCTTCACCTTTGAGCTGTCAAGGAGGTCCACTTGACCCAACAGGACATGGGCTTTTATTCCCGTTATTTTCTAATCCAAAAAAGATGGGGCATTTGCGACCTATCCTGGACCTCAGAGCTCTCAACAAATTTCTTGTAAAAGAAAAGTTTTGAATACTCTCTCTTCCAACACTGATGGATCAAGGAGATTGGTTATGCTCCCTGGATCTCAAAGAGGCTTATACTCATATTCCCATTCATCCAGCCTCTCGCAGATTCCTAAGATTTTAGGTGGGGAATCTTCATCTTCAGTACCGAGTCCTTCCTTTCGGACTCGCCTCATCCCCCAGTCTTCATCAAATGCCTGGTGGTAGTGGCTGCAACTCTGCGGACGCAGGGTCTTCATGTTTTTCCATATCTGGACGACTGGCTCATCAAAGCATCGTCTCAACAGGAGGTTTTTGTAGCAGCCCAATGGGCTATAGCGTTTCTCCAAAGTCTTGGGTTCGAAATCAATTTTCCAAAGTCCCAGTTACGTCTCTCCCAAACTCTACAGTTTTTTTGGAGTCATACTGGACACTGTTCAACTTAGAGCATTCCTGTCCCAACCACGTCAAGATGCTCTCAATCACCTTTGTCAACGAGTGTCTTCATTCATGTCAATCTCGGCAAGATAAATGATGGTTCTTCTCGGTCACATGGCCTCTACAGTTCACGTGACTCCTTTTGCCAGACTTCACCTCAGAATTCCTCAGTGGACCCTGGCATCTCAGTGGCAACAAGCTTGCGACTCACTCCCAACACATTACAGTGACTCCTTCATTGAGGCAGTCTCTCCACTGGTGGATGCTCTCTTCCAATCTTTCCAGAGGTTTGCTATTTCACATCCCCCCCCCCTCATCAGAAGGTCCTCATGACAGATTCCTCAACCTACGCTTGGGGGGCTCATCTTGATGGTCTCCGTACTCAAGGCCATTGGTCCAGCACAGATTGTCAGTGTCACATCAATCTGTTGGAACTCAGAGCGATCTTCAATGCTCTCAAAGCTTTTCAGCACCTTCTTCATGACCAGGTAGTCCTCATTTGGACAGACAACAAGTTGCCACGTATTATGTCAACAAGCAGGGAGGAACAGGATCTCTCCCTCTTTGTCAGGAAGCTCTGGAATTGGGTAATCCTTCAAAACATCTTCTTGAGAGCTGTCTACATCCAAGGGCATCAAAACTGTCCGGCGGACAAATTGAGTCGACTTCTACAACCTCACAAATGGACACCAATTCCTTGCCTCTACATCACATTTTTGCTCAATGGGGAACCCCTCAGATCGACCTCTTTGCGTCTCCCCACAACAACAAACTGCCTCAGTTCTGTTCCAGGATATACTCTCCTCATCGCCTCAAGGCAGATGCTTTCCTTCTGGAATGGGCGAATCAGTTTCTCTATGCGTTTTCTCCGTTCCCTCCGATTCTCAAGACTCTTGTCAAACTCAAGACGGAGCATGCCATCATAATTCTGATAGCTCCTCGGTGGCCCAGACAACCATGGTACTCCCTTCTACTTCAACTCAGTACCGGGGAGCCTCTACTTCTACTAGTATTTCCCTCTCTGCTTACACAGAGTCAAGGGTTTCTGCTTCATCCCAACCTGCAATCTCGATACTTAACAGCTTGGTTCCTCTCAACCTGACTGCCCTTCTACAATTCTCTCAATCTGTACAGGACATTCTAGAGGCTTCCAGGAAGCCGTCCACTAGGCAGTGTTACACACAGAAATGGACTAGATTCCCTGCTTGGTGTACTATTAATCACAAGGACCTGCAATCTACCTCCTTGTCTTCAGATTTGGATTACCTGCTGCACTTATCTCAATCTGGCCTCAAATCCACATCAATTAGAGTCCATCTAAGTGCAATTGCTGTTTTTCATCAGCCTATCGAAGGGAAACCCCTCTCTGTTCATCCTGTGGTTTCCAGATTTATGAAAGGACTTTTCAATGTCAAATCACCTCTCAAGCCGCCTCCAGTGGTTTGGGATCTCAACATTGTTCTTACTCAGTTGATGAAGCCTCCTTTTGAGCCAACAGATTCGGCTCATCTTAAATATCTCACTTGGAAAATGGTTTTTCTCTTTGCGTTCACTTCTGCTAGAAAAGTCAGTGAGCTACAAGCTCTAGTAGCAGATCCACCTTTCACAATATTCCATCATGACAAGGTGGTCCTCCGTACTCATCCTAAATTCTTGCCTAAAGTGGTTTCAGAATTTCATCTCAATCAATCCATTGTCCTTCTAGTGTTTTTTTCCAAAACCTCATTCTCATCCTAGAGAAAAAGCTCTTCATACTCTGGACTGCAAACGTACTTTAACTTTCTACTTCCAACGCACTCAACCTCACAGAACTGCTCCTCAACTTTTTATCTCCTTCGATCCAAATAAGTTGGGGCATCCTGTTTCCAAATGAACCATCTCCAACTGGATGGCTGCTTGCATTTCTTTCTGCTATGCTCAGGCTAGTCTCACTCTGCAGGGTCGAGTCACGGGCCAAAAAGTTAGAGCTATGGCGGCGTCTGTAGCTTTCCTCAGATCAACCCCTATTGAGGAAATCTGCAAGGCTGCCATTTGGTCCTCGGTTCATACATTCACCTATCATTATTGTCTGGATACTTTCTCCAGAGGGGATGGCCATTTTGGCCAGTCAGTTTTACAACATTTATTCTCCTAACTTGCCAACACTCCCACCATCCCATTCTAGTTATCTTGGAGGTCACCCACATGTTGAGAATATGCTGCCTGCTTGTCCTGGGATAAAGCACAGTTACTTACCGTAACAGTTGTTATCCAGAGACAGCAGACAGATATTCTCACAACCCACCCACCTCTCCTGGTTGGCTTCTTAGCCAGCTATCTGAAATGAGGTACCTCACAGGAGACTCACGACCTATGTTTGGCGGGAAGGCACTCGTGCATGCGCAGTGCAGCACTCGCAAACTCTTTGAAAGTTCTACAGGCAAGTCTGCTTGCGAGGCTGTCCGCTACGGGGCTCTGTGGATGATCTAACCCACATGTTGAGAATATCTGCCTGCTGTCCCTGGATAACAACTGTTACGGTAAGTAACTGTGCTTTATGAATCTTATAAAACCTAAGACCTAAATATGCCTAGGCTTTCTGGGAGGTTGATTATAATGGCACTTGACTCAAATAGCTGGTATCTTACTGCAGCATTTTCCTTTCCTGTATTATTTTTGTGAAGATTAATAACTCAAAATAAGTGCATATTAAAAAAATGTGTTCCCATTTTCAGCCTTTATTCTTCTTGTAAGTCTTTTAGGTGTTCTAATATAATCAGCCCATATGAAGCAAAACTGTGTACTCAGTAATCCCAAAAGAAATAAAACCAATGAAACAAAAAGAAAATTCTGTTTTTAAAACAAAGGAAGAGCTTATCTTTCTCTGACAATCCTCTGTGCAGATTCACAGGGAAAAATGACAAAACAAAACTTGTATCTTAAAAAATATTGATCTAGTGGGATGTCTTTCATTTGGTAACATGTTTAGCAATTTAATTTCTCAGACTGAATTTCTGGCCTTTATTTTCTTCTGTTCAATGTAACAGAAAAATTTAAAAATGTATTGTTTACAACAAAAACCCACTGTCATGGTTATTTAATAGCAATCATTTCACTATGCATCTCAACATTACTAATAAAACATAATGCAAGATAAAATGACAGGAAAAATGTTATTGATATGTCTTTAACAACAGAAAAAAATCCTGTGGTTCATAAGTGCTATAAACTAAATATCACAAAACCACTGGTAAATGAAATAAAACTGTAGGGTTTTACTCTAAAGGGGTTGAAAAGCCTCAGAATATAGAGTTATATACCCAATTTGAGTTCTATGTGAAAATCTTCACATACTCCTGCTCACGTCACAGGCTTACACCACCCCCCTCCTCCTCACACTCATTGATTTTATTATTTTATATATATATATTATATATATATATAATATATATATATAAAATAATAAAATCAATGAGTGTGAGGAGGAGGGGGGTGTAACTAATATATATATATATTTATTATTTTCAACCTTATTTTTTCTTATTTTCTTTCTTTATTAAATAATTTTTTTTCTAAAAGGCAGATTCTCTAGTCTCAACTAGCTGATTTCACTCGTGTTGCTGGCTAACCTAACAGATCATTTCAATGTAGAATCGGCAGACTAGTGCAAAGCATAATTCAGAAATTGTGGTTACTGATCCATCATATACATCATCAACTTAATGAAACAGTACTTATCTTAAAAGATGCTCCATTATCTCTTTTGAGCGCTTCATTTTTACCCTAAATAACTGTTGAGCTGAAGCCGTTGTTCATTTTATTAGCTTTAGTCCGATGCGGCCTATAGCTGAAACAAAGGGGAAGGACAAATTTGCCTCTGATTCTGAAAATGAACAAGATGTTTGCACTAGACATGAGCTGCATCAGGGAATTTTAGCAACGGTGTCTTGTGAAAGCAGTACAACTTTTTCAAGACACCGTTGCTAAAATTCCCTGATGCAGCGCATGTCTAGTGCAAACATCTTGTTTTCGTTTTCAGAATCAGAGGCAAATTTGTCCTTCCCCTCTGTTTCAGCTATAACTGCCATCTTAGATCCATTATGATCATCAGAACTGGGTCTTTTACTAATCGTTTTATCACACTTTGGGGAGGGGGCAAATTTACCCGATTCAGCCTTCTGTTGCGAAGCAATGCACTCAAAAACACAGAGCCAAATTGCTCTCCACAATATTCGAGAAGAGAGGTTAGAAATAACTCAGTCCCCAAGTGGAGCCTCAACTCCTAGCTGCCATCACCGGAGCTGACACCACTTCCTCCCAGTATAATAGATTTTTCATTTCAGTTTCAGCTGGTTTTTATATAAATTTTACCACTTCCCTCCACTCTTTCTTGATATGATCTACATTCTTCTCTCTATATATATTCATTCTAATTTCCTACCACATATCTTCTCGTTCTTCCCTCTAATCATTCCTTGTGTCCAGTTAATATTAAAATTATACATATAATAATCTGACCATAAGGAACTACTCCAAACCCTGTCAAGGAAATAAATCTCTGGGTAGGGAATCAGATGATCAGTAACTGAAACATCTAATTGGTGTCCCTTCTCAAGTGTAATCCGAGGATCTAAAGGATTAAGATAAAATAGTAATTCATAGAAGCATGACAGTAGATAAAGGCCAAATGGCCCATCCAGTCTGCCCATCCACAGCATCCACTATTTTCTCCTCTCCATAAGAGACCCCACATGCCTGTCCCACACTTTCTTGAATTGGACACAGTCTTTATCTCCACCACCTCTACCAGGAGACACTTCCATGCATCAACCACCCTTTCTGTAAAAAAAAAAGTATTTCCTTAAATTACTCCTGAGCTTAGCACCTCTTAACTTCATCCTATGCCCTCTCATTCCGGATCTTCCTTTCAAATGAAAGACTCACCTCATACACATTTATGCCACACAAATTCTTATACTGTAGTATCTCTACTTGTGTGTATATTGTTTTTCAATAAAACAGATTTACCATAAAAGATTTGGATTTAGCTTATGCCTTTTCAGGAGTATCTCAAGGCGCATGACATCCAGGTACAAAATATATTATTAAAGGAAAGTGTATGAGACTCACCGCGTCATTTTCCTTTTCATAAAAGTAGACATATCTATTCAGAATTTCTATGAAAAGCTGAACTTGCAGTGAAGGGTCCATGCACTGATTTGCTATCTTTAGAGCTTTCTTCAAGCATTCCATAACTCGCTTGCCACTATGAATCTAAAAAAGCAAAAAACCAAAGAAACATTAGCTTCATTCTCAGGAGCTTGAATGAATACTGCCCATGCACAGAAAGAAATCTAAAACAAAGTTACTTACTTGTAATAGATGCCTTCCAGTAGCATAGCATCAGAACATCTCTCCCAGGTTTCCAGAACTAATGTAAGACTCTGAATATGTACAGACTTTCTCAAGAGCAGCATTTCTTTAACCCTTTATTTGGCATTGTTGCTCAGAAGCAACATGTGTCTTTTATGGCTCTTATGGGAGATCTGCATCACCAAATGCATTGTGGCTCTCATTCAACACCAAGTTGCATAAAGCAGCCATTTTCACCGTCTTGTCATTAAAAGATTACATCTCTTCAGCTAAAATAAAACTCTAAATCAACTCTCAGGGATGAGAATGGGATTCTGTGCTAGATTTAACCATTATTTCTACAGAGAACATCTGTTATTTATTTATGGAAATTTAAACCCCCATTTTCCTAAGACCAAAAGAAGCAACTTTTTTTTCATCAAAAAGGAAGATTGAATCAGATACATATGGGTAACTCTTAAATTAGGGCTGCTCCAGCATTTCAGAAAACTACTATGCTGTTGAGAAGCATAGTATCTTTAGCAGTACCGTATTTTCGCGGATATAACGCGCGCGTTATACGTGATTTTACGTACCGCGCATACCCCTCGCGCGTTATATGCCTGAGCGCGGTATACAAAAGTTTTTAAACATAGTTCCCACCCCGCCCGACGCCCGATTCACCCCCCCAGCAGGACCGCTCGCACCCCCACCCTGAACGACCGCTCGCACGCGCTCCCACCCGCACCCGCATCCACGATCGGAGCAAGAGGGAGCCCAAGCCCTCTTGCCCGGCCGACTCCCCGACGTCCGATACATCCCCCCCCGGCAGGACCACTCGCACCCTCACCCCGAAGGACCGCCGACTCCCCAACAATATCGGGCCAGGAGGGAGCCCAAACCCTCCTGGCCACGGCGACCCCCTAACCCCACCCCGCACTACATTACGGGCAGGAGGGATCCCAGGCCCTCCTGCCCTCGACGCAAACCCCCTCCCCCCAACGACCGCCCCCCCCAAGAACCTCCGCCCGTCCCCCAGCCGACCCGCGACCCCCCTGGCCGACCCCCACGACACCCCCACCCGCCTTCCCCGTACTTTGTGTAGTTGGGCCAGAAGGGAGCCCAAACCCTCCTGGCCACGGCGACCCCCTAACCCCACCCCGCACTACATTACGGGCAGGAGGGATCCCAGGCCCTCCTGCCCTCGACGCAAACCCCCCTCCCTCCAACGACCGCCCCCCCCCAAGAACCTCCGACCGACCCGCGACCCCCCTGGCCGACCCCCCCACCCCCCTTCCCCGTACCTTTGGAAGTTGGCCGGACAGACGGGAGCCAAACCCGCCTGTCCGGCAGGCAGCCAACGAAGGAATGAGGCCGGATTGGCCCATCCGTCCTAAAGCTCCGCCTACTGGTGGGGCCTAAGGCGCGTGGGCCAATCAGAATAGGCCCTGGAGCCTTAGGTCCCACCTGGGGGCGCGGCCTGAGGCACATGGGCCAAACCCGACCATGTGTCTCAGGCCGCGCCCCCAGGTGGGACCTAAGGCTCCAGGGCCTATTCTGATTGGCCCACGCGCCTTAGGCCCCACCAGTAGGCGGAGCTTTAGGACGGATGGGCCAATCCGGCCTCATTCCTTCGTTGGCTGCCTGCCGGACAGGCGGGTTTGGCTCCCGTCTGTCCGGCCAACTTCCAAAGGTACGGGGAAGGGGGGTGGGGGGGTCGGCCAGGGGGGTCGCGGGTCGGTCGGAGGTTCTTGGGGGGGGCGGTCGTTGGAGGGAGGGGGGTTTGCGTCGAGGGCAGGAGGGCCTGGGATCCCTCCTGCCCGTAATGTAGTGCGGGGTGGGGTTAGGGGGTCGCCGTGGCCAGGAGGGTTTGGGCTCCCTTCTGGCCCAACTACACAAAGTACGGGGAAGGCGGGTGGGGGTGTCGTGGGGGTCGGCCAGGGGGGTCGCGGGTCGGCTGGGGGACGGGCGGAGGTTCTTGGGGGGGGGCGGTCGTTGGGGGGAGGGGGTTTGCGTCGAGGGCAGGAGGGCCTGGGATCCCTCCTGCCCGTAATGTAGTGCGGGGTGGGGTTAGGGGGTCGCCGTGGCCAGGAGGATTTGGGCTCCCTCCTGGCCCAATATTGTCGGGGAGTCGGCGGTCCTTCGGGGTGGGGGTGCGAGTGGTCCTGCCGAGGGGGGAGAAGAATCGGACGTCGAGGGGGGGCATCAGGCTTTCAGGATGGGGACAGGACTTCAAGGGGGGACAGGCAGACCTTCAAGGGGGGACAGGCAGACCTTCAAGGGGGGACAGGACTTCAAGGGGGACAGGCACGGAGAGGCGGGGCAGTGCACCGAAAGTCAGGGCGGGTGAACGGTGAGTCGGGGCAACCAGAGGAGAGTCGGGGCAGTGCACCGAAAGTCAGGGTGAGTCGGGGCAACCAGAGGAGAGTCGGGGCAGTGCACCGAAAGTCAGGGTGAGTCGGGGCAACCAGATGAGAGTCGGGGAGAGCGAAAGGAGAGTCGGGGTGGCCAGAGGAGAGTCGGGCAGCATGCGCGTTATATGCCTGAGCGCGGTATAGAAAAGTTTTTGTACATATCATCGTGATTTCTGCGCGCTATACCCCTGTGCGCGTTTTACAATGGTGCGCGTTATATCCGCGAAAATACGGTAATCTTTAGCAGTAATGCCCTTTAATTGCCCCCTTAGTGAAGGTAACTTTTGTATTCAGTGGCAAAGCATTTGTCAAAGAAAAAAGCTGTGTAGACTTTGGATATATTCTGTCTTTGTCAGATAACATGTAAGAGCTCATTTATTGTCCAGGGTATGGAGAGTTCTCTCACTCTGATATCTACGAAGCTTAGGATAAAAAGTAGGATACAGTCTCTCTTCATTCATGTGGAAGACTGAGACTATCTTTAGTAAAAAATTTATTATGGAAATATATTGATCATAAGATTTTCTGCTAAGGAAACTGGCATTAGGAAGAGGACCTTCCATGTGAGATACATTAGCAATGATTATATTGGATCAAGGAACAATGTCCAGCTTTAACAGTAGGTAAAAAATCAGAGGGCTTCATTTTGTATAAAAGAAGGGAAAGAACTGACAAACAATGAATTGAGAAAGTAAACTGTAAGATAAAGGACAGAAAGAACACGAAAAATATGATATCAGCTAAGTACTCAGAATTCTGAACATAGAACAGACTGCACATGTGAAGGGTAATTTTATAAGAGGATGTGTGTAGGCAGGAAAGACACAAGCACATATGTAGTAAACTTTTTTTTTTTTTTGTAAGAGCATAATATACATGAAAGTACTTTAATAAAATAATCCCAAGGGAAGTAAGCTCACTCATTTACACTAGCTCAAGACAGGTGCTAATATTGTACGTCTGTGTGTGTTACCAATATTAAACTATAAATTTAAAGGAGTATAAAATGCTAAATTACTGGTAGTATTTTTACAAACAATAAATACCAGCTTCTATGTAAATGTTCACTATAAACTTAAATTAACTTATAAATTTAGTGAGTGTATAAAAAGTGCTCAGAGTCTTATCTCTTGCATGCGAGCCACGCTAAGATCATAAAGGGACCATCATAACACTTTTATGTCCCTTATATTCTGAATATTGGTCAGCTGTTCTATAATCAACACTCTGGTGCTTATAGATTTATCGTAAGTTGTTAAAACGATTAATAAGCATTTTGCACTTATCTTAGAGGGTGGTCTGTTCTCTTGGCTCTACAGGCTGGCTTTTCAAACAATGTGAATTTTGCTTGATGTGATAACAGTACAAACTGTGCAGAAGTGCAATGGTGCCAGAATGTGAAATATTCTCAACTCCCCATTTATAAAATTGAGTTGAGAATATTTCACACCACTGCACTTCTGCACAGTTTGTACTGTTATCACATCAAGCAAAATTCAAATTGTTTGAAAAGCCAGCCTGCAGAGCCAAGAGAACAGACCACCCTCTAAGATAAGTGCAATATGCTTATTAATCGTTTTAACAACTTATGATAAATCTATAAGCACTAGAGTGTTGGTTATAGAACAGCAGACCAATATTCAGAATATAAGGGACATAAAAGTGTTATGATGGTCCCTTTATGATCTCAGCGTGGCTCGCATGCAAGAGATAAGACTCTGAGCACTTTTTATACACTCACTAAATTTATAAGTTAATTTAAGCATTTAAGTTTATAATGAACATTTACATAGAAACTGGTATTTATAGTATTGTTACCAATATCAAAGACATGTTTTTACATCTTATCTCCTATGGGGCTTACAAACTATAGTTGTCAGTGGTTTTAAAACCACAAATTATTGCAGGCTAAATTTAATCCAGATATTCAATTCAAGGGCCAGGTGTGGGTACCAGCATAGAACATCCAGATGCCAGCCAACAAGCTATGGTAAAACCAGCATAGCAAAGTAGATAGACTGGACTGCACAAAAGGCAGTCCTATCTGCTTGCTTAGCTATGTTGGCACTGGCATTGAATATTTCTTATGCCTGCATACCTGCCTCATTTCCCCCAACTCCATCCACAGAGCATGCCAGCATTAACTGCACAATGTCACAGCAGTGAAAGGGGATGTTCAGCAGTACTGTACAATTAATTGCCACTCAATATCTGAGGATGGCCCGTTGAATAGGTTGTGGCAGTTATTTTGAAAGCAAAGTCGGCATGGGCAGGGGATTGCTCCTAATGACCTCACCACTAGACCATCAGGGATTGTAAGGTATGGGTAGGTAGAAGACTATCTAAACCTGTACAGGAGAAAGGGAGGGGACAAAGCCCAGATTATCAACTTTTGGATAACCAAAAGGTCAGATAATTCAGACTTTACTGCACAATCATTCCAACTTCACCCTTCCTCCAGCCAAACCATGACCCAAGGAATACCAACACTCCTTTTTGTCTGTGCATATTTGGCCATACACTTTTGTAAGAGCTGTTTCCTACTTGTAGAATATGCTTGAAACAGGGGAAATGCTTTATACAATTGCCACCTAATTATAGATTGATAAAGTACGTATTAAAATTACCTCTATTTTAACCAATAACATCAGTTATTTTTTAACAAAAGTGATGACTTTAAAAAATGGAAAATAAAGCAGATGAGTTATCAAGGTCCAGGAAGTACAACTAGTAAACATGGGAGAATGCAATCATCCTCAGTCCTCCATAGCCTCAGGTACGTTAGATAGATTGTGAGCCCACTGGAACAGATAGGGAAAATGCTTGAGTACTGACAGCCCAGAGTGACTACATAAAGAATATATATTGTGCACAAATAGCACAGTTACTTACCGTAACAGGTGTTATCCAAGGACAGCAGGCAGATATTCTCTACATGTGGGTGATATCACCGACGGAGACCCCTAGCGGACGTTTTCGCAAGCAGACTTGCTTGAAAACCTTCAAGCTTGCGATTGGCCCGCGCATGCACACGTACCCCTCCCGCCAGGTCTAGGGCGTGCGTCTCCTCAGCGTGTCCTCAGTTCAGATAACTAGCAAAGAAGCCAACCACGGGGAGGTGGGTGGGTTGCGAGAATATCTGCCTGCTGTCTCTGGATAACACCTGTTACGGTAAGTAACTGTGCTTTATTCCAGGACAAGCAGGCAGCATATTCTCTACATGTGGGAGACCTCCAAGCTAACCAGAAGGGGATGGAGGGAGAGTTGGCAAATTAGGAGAACAGATTTTGCAAAACTGACCAGCCGAAATGGCCATCATGCCTGCAAAAAGCATCCAGACAGTAGTGCGAGGTAAACGTATGAACCGAGGACCAAGTGTCAGCCTTACAGATTTCCTCAATTGGAGTCGAGCAGAGGAAAGCAACAGACGTCGCCCATCGCTCTGATCTTATGGCCCGTGACTCAACCCGGCAGGGAGAGACCAGCCTGAGCGTAACAGAAAGAGATGCAAGCGGCCAACCAGTTAACAATGGTCTGCTTAGAAACAGAGCGACCCAAGTGATTAGGATCGAAAGAGAGGAACAGCTGGGGAGCAGAACGGTGAGGAGCGGTGCGCTTCAAGTAGAAAGCCAGCGCACGCTTACAATCAAGAGAATGCAGAGCCACTTCTCCAGGGTGAGAATGGGGCTTCGGAAAAAACACAGGTAGAACAATGGATTGGTTGATGTGAAATTCAGAAACAACCTTAGGCAAGAACTTAGGATGGGTACGGAGAACCACCTTATCATGATGGAAGACAGTGAATGGAGGGTCCGCAACCAATGCTTGAAGCTCACTGACCCGACGGGCAGAAGTGAGAGCAATAAGAAACACCACCTTCCAAGTAAGATACTTCAAGTGAGCCCGCGCTAGCGGCTCGAACGGGGGTTTCATTAAGCGAGCAAGGACCACGTAAGATCCCAAACCACAGGAGGAGGCTTAAGGGGCGGATGAACGTGGAAAAGGCCTTTCATGTAGCGGGAAACCACAGGATGAATAGAGATAGGTTTCCCGTAAATTGGCTGATGAAAAGCAGCAGTGGCACTAAGGTGGACTCGAACTGAGGAGGACTTGTGGCCAGCGCCAGATAAGTGCAACAGATAGTCCAGGACAGCAGATAATGAGGCAGACAGCGGCTCCTGCTGTCGAGTAGCACACCAGGAAGAAAAACGGGTCCACTTCTGATGGTAACATTGGCAATTGGACTCCTTCTGAGACGCCTCCAGGCCATCCAGCACAGGCTGGGAGAACTGGAACGAGGGCATTAAATCTCAAGGAACCAAGCCATCAAGTGCAGAGATTGGAGGTTGGGATGAAGTAGAGAACCCCGACCCTGCGTAAGCAGTGAAGGAAAAACAGGCAGAAGAAGAGGCTCCCTGGAACTGAGTTGTAACAGGGGAGAGAACCATGGCGGTCGGGGCCACCGAGGAGTTATCAGAATCATGGTGGCACTCGTGGATTTGAGCCTGATGAGAGTCTTCAGAATCAAAGGGAATGGTGGGAACGCATACAGAAACAGGTCCTTCCAATCCAGCAGGAAAGCATCTGCCTCAAGTCTGAGTGGGGTGTAGACCCTGGAGCAGAAGCAGGGCAATTTGTGACTGCGGGGGGACGCAAACAGATCAACGTCCAGAGTCCCCCAACAAGCAAATACCTGACACAGAGTCAAGGAATGGAGGGACCATTCGTGAGGCTGCAGAAGATGACTCAACCGGTCCGCCAGATAATTGTGCTGGCCCTGAATGTAGACCGCTCGAAGGAAAATGTTGTGGCAGATGGCCCAATCCCAGAGCCGCATCGCCTCCTGGCAGAGGGACAGGGACCCAGTTCCCCCCCGTTTGTTGATATAATACATGGCGATCTGGTTGTCCGTGTGGACAAGCACCACTCGGTCGTGAAGTAGGTGACAAAAAGCCTTCAGAGCGAGGAAGATCGCTCGAAGCTCCAGCAGATTGATGTGACAAAGTCTGTCGGCATTGGACCAAAGACCCCGAGTGCGAAGACTATCCAGATGAGCCCCCCAAGCGTAGGCCGACGAGTCCGTCGTCAGGACCCTCTGCGGAGGAGGAGCATGAAACAGAAAACCTCTGGAAAGATTGGAAAAGAGCATCCACCAACAGAGAGACTGCCTCAACAAAGGAATCATGACAATGAGTCGAGAAACAGGGTCCCGAGCCTGGTTCCATTGGGACGCCAGAATCCACTGAGGAATACGGAGGTGAAGTCTGGCAAAAGGAGTCACGTTAACCATGGAGGCCATGTGACCTAGGAGGACCATCATGAGCCGAGCCGGGGCCGAGGACAGATGGGCAACCCTCCGGCATAAGCAAACCAGGGCCTCCCGTCGAGGCCAAGGCAAGAAAGAGCGGAGATGAGCCGTGTCCAGGACCGCTCCGATAAATTCCAGAGACTGGGACAGGCAAAGCTGAGACTTGGGAAAGTTCACCTCGAAGCCGAGGCTCTGAAGGAGCCAGATGGTTTGATTCGTTGCTCGCAGAACTTCGTGGCGAGAGGACGCTTTGATCAGCCAGTCATCGAGGTAGGGAAACACCTGCAGGCCATGGAGACACAGGGCCGCAGCTACCACCACGAGACACTTTGTGAAGACCCTCGGAGAGGCCGCCAGGCCGAAGGGAAGGACACGATACTGGAGATGGAGATCCCCCACCCAGAATCTCAGATACCGGCGAGAGGCCAGGTGTATTGGAATGTGCTTGTAAGCCTCTTTGAGGTCCAGTGAGCACAGCCAGTCCCCCTCATCCAGGAGGGGGTACAACGTAGGAAGGGTGATCATTCTGAACCATTCCGACCAGAAACTTGTTCATAGCACTGAGGTTCAGGATCGGACGCAGATCCCCCATCTTCTTGGGTACCAGAAAGTACCGGGAATAAAATCCGGTGTTCCACTGTCCGGGGGAACCTCCTCGACAGCCCGAAGGCAAAGAAAGACCTGTGCTTCCTGCAGAAGGAGAGGCAGCAGAGACTGAGCAGAAGGAAACTCTCTTGGAGGCATGTCCGGGGGTACGTGACTGAAGTGAAGGGAGTACCCTTCCCGGATGATAGAAAGTACCCAACTGTCGGTGGTAAGACTTTCCCACTCGGCATAGAAATGATGAAGACAACCCCGATGGGGAGGGGGGAAGGCTCCAGGAGGAAGGGAGCCCGAAGGCTCGGACCGAATTGTCAAAAAGACGGCCCAGTCTTTGCCGGAGCCGGAGGCTGGGCCTTAAGCTGACGTTGCAGCTGTTGCTGCGGCCGCTTCGAAGGAGGCCAAGAGAAGGCAGGAGTAGATTTCTATGGGTACCTCCGGAGAGGAATTTTGTATTGCCGAGCCGGAGGGGCCTTCGGTGAAGGACCACTCATCGTCTGAGAGGTGCTTGGTGGCCGCTTTGATGGAATCATCGAAGAGCTCATGACCCACACACGGGAGATTGGCAAGATGATCCTGTAGATTCAGATCCATATCCACAATCTGGAGCCAAGCAAGACGACACATGGCGATCGTAAAGGCCGTGACCCTCGAGTACAACTCAAAGGTATCGTAGGTCGCCTGAAACATATAGAGGCGAAGTTGGGAGAGGGTCTCCTCGAGGAGACGAAACTCCTGACACCGAGAATCCGGTATGTCCTCCCAGAATGAGCTGAGGGCATCCACACTAGAGAATGACACGGTGGCGGTTTAGCCGCGGGTAACCTGCCAAAAACGGGGAATGAAAATTAGCAGCCTCTGCAGGGACGGGGACAAGGCCATCACCACCCCGTGGAGCGGTGAATGGTCTTGTCACCGCAGTAAGGCATAAAGGATCGTGTGGTTCCCGCAGCCCCCACCCACCCACCCGCCGGCTCGATCGTTTAACCAGCTTCCTCTCTCCACCTCACCTTAGTTTGCTGGCTTTCTTTTTCGGCGACCGGAACGCTTTCAAAAGAGCCGCGCACGCACGGCTGCTCAGTAATCAATTTTCTGCTCTGACCCAACCGGAAAAAGGAAGTTGCAGCAGAGCAGAAGATTGAACTTTGAGCAGCCGCGCATGCGCGGCTCTTTGAAAGCTTGCCGGTCGCTGAAAAAGAAAACTGGAGAGCAGAAGTGTACCAAGGGGGGAGGGAGGGGTGAAAAAGGTAATGGCGCCATGCCTTGGAGCACCGAGGCAGACCGCTTCTCCCCCCTCCCAGCCGAACCCCCGCTGACCCTCCTATCTCTCCCCCCCCAGTGAACCTTTCCGACCCTCCCAGCGAAAGCAGCAAACCTCCTTCCAGTAGCGTCGGCTTTCTCCTCCCTCTGCCGCATCACTGATGACGTCATCATTGACGCGGCAGAGGGAGGAGAAAGCCGTGAAGGAGGTTTGTTGCTCTCACTGGGAGGGTCAGAAAGGTCCACGGAGGGGGGAGATAGGAGGGTCAGCGGGGGTTCGGCTGGGAGGGGGGAGAAGCAGTCTGCCTCGTGCTCCATTACCTTCTTCGGGCAGCAGCAGTGTTTACAATTCGCTGCTGTTGCCGGCTTCAGGCCTTGTTCTCTGCCGGGTCCTGCCTACTTCCTGTTTTCATGAAGACAGGACTCGACAGAGAGGAAGGCCTGAAGCGGGCAACAGCAGTGAATTGTGAATGCTGCTGCTGCCCGATGAAGTTCAGGACATCGGGGAAGGAGCAGGGAGAAATCGGCTGCTGGCTTGGGGGTGAGGGTAGGGAAAGAATCATGGAAGTGGAGAAATTGGCAAGATGGCTTTGTGGGGGCTAGGGGGAGAGAGAAAGAAAGGAAAAATAAAGAGGGGGGCCAGGGGGAGAGAGAAAGAAAGGCAGAAAGAAAGAGGGGTTCAAGAGGGAGAGAAAGAAAGGCAGAAAGAAAGAGGAGGGCCAGGGGGAGAGAGAAATAAAGAGGGAGGCCAGGGGAAGAGAGAAAGAAAGGCAGAAATAAAGAGGGGGGCCAGAGGGAGAGAGAAAGAAAGGCAGAAATAAAGAGGGGGTCAAGGGGGAGAGAAAGAAAGGCAGAAAGAAAGAGGAGGGCCAGGGGGAGAGAGAAATAAAGAGGGAGGCCAGGGGGAGAGAGAAAGAAAGGCAGAAAAATAAAGAGGGGGCCAGGGGGACAGAGAAAGAAAGGCAGAAATAAAGAGGGGAGCCAGGGGGAGAGAGAAAGAAAGAGGGGGGGGGGCAGGAGAAGAAGAAGGACCAGAGACTCATGAAATCACCAGACAAAAAGGTAGGAAAAATGATTTTATTTTCAACTTAGTGATCAAAATGTGTCCGTTTTGAGAATTTATATCTGCTGTCTATATTTTGCACTAAGGCCCCCTTTTACTAAAACGCAATAGCGGTTTTTAGCGCAGGGAGCCTATGAGCGTCGAGAGCAGCGTGGGGCATTCAGCACAGCTCCCTGCGCTAAAAACCGCTATCGCAGTTTAGTAAAAAGGGAGGGGGAATATTTGTCTATTTTTGTATAGTTGTTACTGAGGTGACATTGCATAAAGTCATCTGCCTTGACCTCTTTGAAAACCCGTGGAATATAAATGATAATTAACATTTTCTCTGCGTACAGCGTGCTTTGTGTTTTTAAAATTTTATTGTTGGTAGATCATTTTGACTTGGCCACAAAGGTAAGGGGGAGGGAGGGAGGGGAGCTGCTGAAAGACATCTAGTAATCCTTGCAGGCTTGACTGTGCAGGGAATTATTTTTGTAAAATCATGTTTTGTTATGTGACTGGCATTATCTAGACTTTAATTTCTATGAATGAATAGAATGAAAATGATATAAAATTACTTGCTTGCGGGGACTGCGTGTTCTGGCTCACACAAGAAAGGAGGGGGTGAAAGGGAAAAAGTTTCTCTTCCTTGGAAATAGATTCTGAAGTGACCTCATCAAAGAAGACCAGCACCAAATGTACAAGAAATCCCTTAAACAATGTCAAAAGAGCCCAAAATAGAAAACTGCTACTGCCTTGAGACTCCATTATTGAAGGAATCAACTTGAAATCACAGAAGAGACAGGAAAAGGTTAAATGCCTCATGGAATCCTCAGGTACAAAACACAAACCAAATTGTGAATGAAATCAGAGCAGACAGTAAGAATTATAAAATTGATGTCATTATCCATCTGGAAAAAAAGGCATACTAGAAATAATGCCTCAGCAACACAATTTACAGAAGTTCTATTTGCTCATGGTAAGGGAGAAGAGAGACTGCTAGTGATGGTGGGGGGACTGATAGAAGATATGAAAGAAGGGTGGTAGAAAGGAACAGATGGTAAAGGAGGGAGGGAAGGGTGGTGGTGGAAAGGAATAGAACAGACATTGAAAGAGGGTAGAGAGGAACAGACCCTGAAAGGAAATGTGGAAGGCAGAGTGGGGAGAAGACGCTGGAAGGGAAGAAGACAGATGCCAGACTATGGGGGAGCGGAGGGAAGAAGATGGGTGCTAGACGGGGACGGTGACGGGGCGGTGCAGAGGATGGTGGGCCGGGGACGGTGCAGTGACGGGGACAGATTTTTTCCCCGTGTCATTCTCTAATCCACACAGAACCGGAGATAGGACGTGAAGATAAAATTATAGTTGGACACGATTCGCCATCATTGAGTTTTGGTAAAGACGACGACCAAACTTGTCCATCGTACGTCCCTCTCAGCCCGGAGGGACGGCAGCGTAAACCTTCAAGGGGTTGGATTTCTTCAAGGAAGACTCAACCACCAAGGATTGGTGAGAAAGCTGAGAACTTTCAAATCCCTTAACCAGAATTGTCGGTAACAGGACTCCAACTTGGAGGGAATGACCATGACCGCATAGGGCAGGGGTGCCCACACTTTTTGGGCTTGCGAGCTACTTTTAAAATGACCAAGTCAAAATGGTGTACGCAGAGAAAATGTTAATTATCATTTATATTCTGGGGTTTTTTTCAAAGAGATCAAAGCAGATGACTTTATGCAATGTCACTTCAGTAACAACCATACAAAAATAGACAAATATACCCCCTCCCTTTTTACTAAACCGCAATAGCGATTTTAGTGCAGGGAGCTGTGCTGAATGCCCTGCGCTGCTCTCAATACTCATAGGCTCCCTGCGCTAAAAAACACTATTGCGGTTTAGTAAAAGGGGGCCATAGTGCAAAATATAGACAGCAGATATAAATTCTCAAAATGGCCACATTTTGATCACTAAATTGAAAATAAAATCATTTTTCCTACCTTTGTTGTCTGGATATTATTCAAATCTTGTTGGTCCCAGGCTCTGGTTGTCTTCTGATAACTTGCTTGTCAGGGTCTCCTTCTTTCTTCTATCTTCTATCTCTGTCCTCCCCTTTCATTTCCCTTCCCTCCCCTGGAAGTCTGGCATCTCTCCTTTTTTTCATCTCCATCCACAGATCCACCTTTCTCAACTACCCTTTCATTGAGCATCTCTCCCTCCTTCCCCACCACCCCAGGGTCCATCTCTCCCTTTCTTTTTCCAACTACAATCCTATCCAGTATCTCTTTCCCCCCCCCCCCTCCACACCATCCCTTGTGTCCAACTTCTCTCCCTTTCTGTTCCTTCCCTCCCTAAATCCACAATCTCTCACCCACTCCTCTGTTTTTAGACCCATTATTTCTTCTCCCCCCCCTAAAGTCCGGCATATTCACATCTCTTTGAACCCCCCTTCCCTCCCTCCCTCTGTGTATTTCTACAGCAGGGCCCTGAAGGCTTGCACCCCACCCCTTGAAGGCCTGCCTGTCCTCCTGAAGGTCTGCACCCCCCTGAAGGCCTGCACATTCCCCCCTGAAGGCCTGCCCCTGCCCCCTCCCCCCTGGAAGACCTGCATGTTCCTCCCTGCCCTCCCACATCCTTTGACCTAATTCCTGCAGGGAGCAACCTGGATTGAGGATCGCTGGTACTTTAGCAATCCTTGCAGGTTGCCATAGGCCTCAGGAGCTGTCTTCCCTCTGCCCCAATCCTGCCTCTGACTCAGAGGAGGGGCAGGACCACGGCAGAGGGAAGACAGCTCCTGAGGCCAATGGCAACCTGCAAGAATTGCTAAAAGTACCGGGAGGCCAGGGAGAAAGCCGGATGTCACCCAGCAGCAGCTGCTCGCCCGACGGCTACAGCCCAAACTCTCCGTGGAGAGCAACGAGGGCAAGCTGCCCTGCGCTGACTACATTAACGTGTCCCCAGCCAGCGGCTCCATGACCAGCACCCCTCCCGATTGCTACCTAAACCTGACTCCCTTCCCCGCTCCTTCAAGCATGTCCACTGCCAGAAGGACGAAAGCGCGTTACACCCCTCTGCTGCCTGCTCTGCGCCGAGGACTCCTCTTCCTCCTCCACCAGCAGCGGTAGCCTGGGGGGCCTGGAGAGCGGCGGGGACTGAATGAACTGACTTTTGATTGGCCGGCGTTCTTCAAGAGGCGGGCCAGTCAGGAGGGGGAAAAAAAACAGAAGGGAAGGGAACCTGGCTCTGCGATCGACTGAGGTTGCCTGAGTAATCGACCAGTCGATCGCGATCGACGCATTGGGCACCCCTGGCATAGGGGGTCTCCAGATTCCGGAGAAGTTTGCCGGAGAACCTGGTGCAATGGCAAGTGCAGCGCCTCACCGGGCGGATGATCAACACCCATTTCCACCAGGTATTCTTGGGTATAATGCGACTCAGACTGGCGGTCCAGGTTCAAGGCCCTACCCATGTCAGAGATGAACCGAGCAAAGGAGGAGTTTCGAGAAGAAGACTCATCCCCCTGCGGAGACCCCGAGCGAGATCTGGGGGCAGCCGAGAAAGAGGGAGAAATTTCCCTTGAATAGTAAGCCAGGGCCTCGGAGTCCCGCGAATGGGAGACCGAAGAGGCTCAATTAAAGTGTCCGGGGGGACGTCGAGGAACGACCCCGTGCAAGGTGGACCAGGGAAGACCCCGGGGTCCAAGAAATCAGATGGCGAAGCCTCGGAGAAGATGGGGCAAAGGAAAATTTCTCCACCAGTTTCAAAGAAGACCCCTTAGAGGTTGGCAACTGCCTCGATGGGGAACACAAACTAGAGTCCAACTCAAGGACAAGCGTGTGCCTGAAAGGTTTCACAGTCGGAGACCTGCCCTGAAGGGGCAGAGAAGATCGGGGCTTTTTAGGAGGAGCAAGCCTCGACATAGTAGCGGGGGAAAACCGGCCCCCTGGCCTGGATCCCCGAAAAGTCACAGGCAACTCCTGGGAGGAAGAATTGCTCGAGGGAACTCGACGATTTTACAGGCAAGGCCTCGAGATATGAGGGGATGCTCAGGCTGGTCAGACCGAAACTGGGTCGAGACCGAGGTCAGAGGCATCGAAGTCGGGAACAGTTGGCTCACCACCGAGGAAAGCTGCGTGGTAAGTATAGCCTTAAGCTCGAACATAGGCACCAAGACCAAAGGTAGTTGGTTCTGATGTGCAGCAGTGCGCTCCTTCGGGGGCGACCTCGAGGAAGAGTATTCCCTATGTGAGGAGGCATGCTTAGAGTGACGTCTTGAAGACACCGACGAGGCAGCGCTGACATGAGACTCCGAGGTAGGCTTCTTTGCCAGCACACCTGAGGAGGAAAGAGGAGACTTACCCGAGGCTGGAGTAGCAGGAGGAGCCGAGGCCGGAGCCTTCGAGGCCGACGGGGACTTCGAGGCCGAGGCACCCAACAAGAGCGCCGAGGCCAAGCTCGAGGCCTGTCCCGCAGGATCCATGGGGCCAAAGAGTTGGAGAATCTTAGCCACCCTCCTATGAAGAGCCCACGGTTGCAAAGTCGCACAACAGGGACACGACTCAGCGCGGTGCTCTGCACCCAGGCACTCCACACACCAACGATGAGGGTCGGTGATGGAGATAACCCAGTTGCACTTAGTACAGTTTTTAAACCCGGAATGAGGCCGGGACATAAGAAAAAGTACAGTCGCTGCCCTGCGAGGCCAGGCGGCCAGAGTAAGACTGGAAATCCGGTCAAAATTATACAAACTGAAAAAAATGAAACACTCCGACAAATTTGCAACCTATCTTTGAGAACTGGGATGATCCAGGAGGACTGGAAAATAGCAAATGTCACACCTATCTTTAAAAAGGGATCGAGGGGCGACCCGGCGAACTACAGGCCGGAAAGCTTGACTTCAGTTCCAGGCAAGATGGTAGAAGCGCTGATAAAAGACAGTATTAGTGAGCACTTAGAAAAAATGGACAATTGAAGGCGAGCCAGCATGGCTTCTGCAAGGGAAGATCGTGTCAAATGAACTTATTGCACTTTTTTGAAGGGATTAACAAGCCAGATTGACAAAGGGGAGCCCATTGACATCATCTATCTTGACTTCCAAAAAGCCTTTGACAAAGTACCCCATGAGCGGCTTACTTAGGAAGCTGTGGAACCATGGAGTGGAAGGGGACGTGCACAGGTGAATAAAACACTGGTTGGCGGGCAGAAAGCAGAGGGTTGGAGTAAAAGGCCACTACTCGGACTGGAGGAGAGTCAAGAGCGGTGTTCCACAGGGGTCGGTGCTTGGACCGCTGTTGTTCAATGTATTTATAAATGACCTAGAAACGGGGACAAAGTGTGAAATTATAAAATTTGCTGATGACACTAAACTCTGTAGCAGGGTCAGAACAGCGGAAGAATGTGAAGACCTACAAAGGGACCTAAAGAAACTGGAGGAGTGGGCAAATAAATGGCAAATGAACTTTAACATAGAGAAATGCAAGGTCATGCATATAGGGGAAAAGAACCCGAAGTTCAGCTACCAAATGGGGGGGGAACAGTACTAGGGGAAAGTAGCCTTGAAAAAGACTTGGGTGTGCTGGTGGATACAACAATGAAACCAGCGGCACAATGTGCAGCAGCCTCAAAGAAAGCAAATAGAATGTTGGGCATTATTAAGAAGGGTATTACAAGGACGAAGGAAGTGATCGTGCCACTGTATCGTGCGATGGTGCGCCCGCACCTGGAGTACTGTGTCCAATATTGGTCACCGTACCTTAAAAAGGACATGGCGATACTTGAGAGGGTTCAGAGAAGAGCGACGAAACTGGTAAAAGGTATGGAAAACCTTTCATACGCTGACAGGTTAGAAAGGCTGGGGCTATTCTCCCTGGAAAAGCGGAGACTCAGAGGAGACATGATAGAGACTTTCAAGATCATGAAGGGCATAGAGAAGGTAGAAAAGGACAGAACCACAAGAACAAGAGGACACTCAGAGAAATTGAAAGGGGACAGGTTTAGAACCAATGCTAGGAAATTATTTTTCACTCAGAGGGTGGTGGACACCTGGAATGCGCTTCCAGAGGATGTGATAGGACAGAGTACAATACGGGGTTTCAAAGAAGGATTGGACAAATTCCTGAAAGATACAAGGATTGAGGGATACAGATAGAGGTAGAGATAGGTTATGAAAAGAGAGTGAAGGGTTTAGACAAGAATCACCTTACAGGTCTTGGACCTGATGGGCCGCTGCGGGAGTGGACTTTTGGGCATGATGGACCTTTTGGTCTGACCCAGCGGAGGCAACTTCTTATGTTCTTATGTTCTTAAAAGAAAGGAAAATAAAGAAGTGGGCACAGCGACTCAACAGAAACTAACCAAACAAGCCATGGTGCAAGAGGGCCAACGAGATCGCGCGAAGTAAGGGAGCAGTGCTTCTGGCTCCGCGGAAAACATAGAACTGAGGACACGCTGAGGAGACGCATGCCCTAGACCGGGCGGGAAGGGCACGTGCGCATGCGCAGGCCAATCGCAAGCTTGAAGGTCTTCAAGCAAGTCTGCTTGCGAAAACGTCCGCTAGGGGGCTCTGTCGGTGACATCAACCACATGTAGAGAATATGCTGCCTGCTTGTCCTGGGATAAAGTCTTAATATTACAGAAAGGTAAGGATTAGCTGTCTAAGAAGACAGGGAAAGTAAGCCAGGGTCCAAGTTCCAGAGAGAGAAAGAAAGGAGTGGGTGGGGATGGTCCAGGCTTCAGGTTCGAGAGAAAGAAGGGGGGGGTGTTGCAGAGAGAAAGAAGGGGGGGGGTGTTGCAGACAGGTGGCTTTTATAGGATGGAATCATATTCTAAAAATAGAAACTATTGTATTTCCCAGTATCTTTCTGTTTATAATTTGTAAATTGTTTGAAACAATGGTTAGTTTAATTGATAAGGAAGGTGTAACACTTCCAGGAATGGTAGATGGGATTAGTTTGACCCATTAGTTTATCCCATTCAAGTAGTATACCTTCTTGATAAACAATCCAGTCTGGCCTGAATTCTGTGCAGGAGCATTTAGCTGGGGCTAGTGTTCATCTTAAGTACCAGACCTTAGCACTGATATCTTAGATGTAATTTTCTGAGGCTCTCTGCACTGACATGCCCCAAGGTCAGATATAACTGATATGATCTCCCTTAGGCCTTTGCTGACATTGGTAATGCCAGCAAGTTAAGGCTGGGCTGACACTCCAGTACTTTTTTTTTTCCTTTGAAATGAAGGCAAGCTTGCGGTACCCTTCTATATGGCAGGCACTTCTGCAATTGTGTTATAAACAGCCAGTTTGCCCTTCGCAGATGCCTCTCTCACCTCCAACATTCAGCAATTCCCCTTGTCCTGCACCGTCTCCAAGCTATGCAGATAAACATGCCCCAAGGTCAGATATAACTGATATGATCTCCCATAGGCCTTTGCTGACATTGGTAAGGCCAGCAACTTAAGGCTGGGCTGACAAGTACCTGATTGTAAAACAGCTTAGATAATCTTGATAGGCGGTATTAGAGAATGACATGGGGGAAAAAAAATTTGTTCCCATCTCCGCCCCGCGAGCTCATCCCCGTCACATCTCGTCCCTGTGAGCTCGGTCCCCGTCAGCGCACTGTCCCTGCAAACCATCTGATCCCATCCACACACGCCTCGAATAGTTTTATACTGAACTTATTTTATTAAAGTATAAAAAGAAACAATATTCTGTACAATTGTCATTTTATAAATCAAAGTTCTGGCTGCTGAACTAGAGAAAGATGTTTAGCTGGCAGGGCTTTGTTTATAAATGTCTCCCCACTCTCTCTCTTCCACATTTCCCTTCAGCCTCTTCTCTGCACTCTCTCTCTCTTCCCCAATTCCTTCAGTGTCTTCTCCCCACTCTCTCTTCCCCATTTCCCTTCAGCGTCTGTTCCTCTCCACCCCCCCAGCACCCTTCGCACAGTCCTGAGCATATCCCTCCCTTCCCCTTAATTTTTTTTTAAATATATTTTATTGACAAACCTGCAAATTACAATATAAAAGCCAATCAAACACCAAAAAAACACCCAAACACTATCGCAGACAAGACAGCAGAGGATCAAATACAATACAATTGACGTACTATAATTCTTTAGTATATGGCAAAAAAACACACACCTTCCACCTTCCACACCTTCACCTTCCACCAGCTATCCCTTCCCTCCAAACATCCCCCACCCCCGCAGCTTAACAAAAATTACAAAGTGGTGCAAGAGGAACAACCCCAAAAAAACTCAAAGAATCCAGAGAGGAACTGAAATCCCCAAAATAACTACTCAAGTAGGTTGTTCATCAGCAAACTCTTTCAAAGAAATAAATCCTTCCCTTTATCTTTAGGGGATTTTGAATTTTTTTTTTTCTACAAGCAGCCAGAGCTGCATGTGGCTGCCGGAAAGTCCTCCTCTGACGTAATTGGAAGTTGCATCAAAGGAGAACTTTCCAGCAGCCACACGCATCACGTGGCTGCTTATAGAAAAAAAACTCAGAATCGTCTGAAGGTAAGGGGAAGGGAGGGACGGAGATGCCTGGATGGACGACACCAGCGATCTTTAGGAAGGAGGGAGGGGGCTGCGTGCGATCGGTGACTACGCACGTTCTCTCCCTTAATTGCGGAGCAGTGAATGGCCTTCTCCCCGTACTCGTGGTGACCAATTTTTCCCACCACCATTTTGGCGGGTTACCCCACCATTTTGGCGGGTAGTCATGGTTAGCCGCGGGTAACAGCCACTGTGTCATTCTCTAGGCGGTATATAAAAACCTAATAAACTTGAAACTTGATCCTGAAAGAAGCCCATAATAAAGTGAGACAGTTCAATTCAGATTCCCACTGTATGATGGCTGTGGATTGGAGGAACTGAATTCTAGAGTAGAAGACTAATTAAAAAGTGAAATACAATCGAGAAAGAAAATCATTGTAGGGAAAACGTTCCAGACATTTTTTTCATACCTCCTCTCCGTTCTTATCAGTATTTCGCCCAGACCAAAACAGATGGGCACAGGTGCTCACAGCTCGGCACTGGTCAGGCTTTTTAAGAAGCTTTGATGCAGCCAGTGCACATTGAGTCCTCAAAGGCTCATGGTTCTCCTCACTGAAACACTTCATTCTCTCAAATGTTCCAATTATCAGCGTAATTGCTGCCAGCTGTGCTTTTGAATCGCCGATTTCATCTTCGTACAAAGAAAATGCCTGAAGTAAACAAAATTAAGAGGTAAGAGTAAGAAACTTTAAGCATTTTCCTAGGCAGGCTTGATAAAATACAATTCTAGAATTTTTTCTATTACATTTTCAATAGAATTCACATTTTATTATGTATCATACTACTGTTGGAGGAATGGATGAATCTTCTCGATTACAATGGTTCAAACTGCAGCTCAGTCTACTTTCAAAGATAAGACAGCATTAGTCCAACACAAATAGCAAAAGCAACTTGTCAAAATCATATGACAGTGCTGCATACCTTACAAGACTATAAATATGTTGGATTCTTTAAATAACCATGTGGAATTAAGAAGGAAATTTTCAAACTCATTCACAGAACTACAACTTATGCATGTTCAACCATGAGGAAGCATTGCATTGCAAGGGTATGGGCATACTCTTCAGGGGAAAAAGTCAAAATATGTGTATTTTATAGCACAGAAAAAAATATTGTGTACTAGATAGAATGGATAATCATGTTTCCATTATTTCCTGAAAACGGCTCTCTCAGCAGCAAAGACTGAACTGCAGTAGAAGACTATGACCAACCCTTGGACATGAATCGTGCAGTGCTGGATAGTTTCCCAACCCTATTAGCAAAAGGAAAATATGCAGGAAGTGAGTAGATGGGGTGGGAAAGGACAACCTGCGAGAGGAATCGGGGGAGGTTGGAAAAGTGGGGTTTTGAGTCAGAGCTTCAAAATAGCTCCAAGTGCCAAATTACCCAAAAAAGGGACTAAATTACATCAAATTAAAAATAATAAAATGGGAAGAGCAGAACAAGCACTCCTTCAGGCATGCTTGCAGAAAGAAAAAACTGTAGTTGGAGCTAGAGAGCCCAGTAAAGTACAACAGAGGTAGAGTGAAGAGTGGATTCCTTCTGCAGCAGCACGTGGCTATGGGGAAATAACCATCTGTCACTGGAATATTGTATATAATTCTGGAGACCACACCTCCAAAAGATATAAACAAAGATGGAGTCAGTCCAGAGGAAAGCTACTAAAATGGTCAGTGGTCTTCATCATAAGACGTATAGGGGCAGACCTAAAGATCTCAATAAGTATACTTGGAGGAAATGAGGGAGAGGGATGGTATGATAGAAACTTTTAAATTCAATAAACAATCAAACTGTTATTAGCCAAGTGGTGAGGATATCGTTGTATCGGGCAATGGTGCGCCCACACCTGGAGTACTGTGTTCAGTATTGGTCACCGCACCTTAAGAAGGATATGGCAATACTTGAAAGGGTCCAGAGGAGAGTGACACGAATGATTAAGGGCATGGAAAACCTTTCATACACTGAAAGATTGGAGAAGCTGGAGCTCTTCTCCCTGGAAAAGCGGAGACTCAGAGGAGACATGATAGAGACCTACAAGATCATGAAGGGCATAGAGAAAGTGGAGAGAGACAGATTCTTCAAACTTTCAAAACATAAAAGAACAAGAGGGCATTCGGAAAAATTAGAAGGGGATAGATTCAAAACAAATGCTAGGAAGTTTTTCTTTACTCAGCGGGTGGTGGACACCTGGAATGCGCTTCCAGAGGATGTAATAGGGCAGAGTACGGTACTGGGGTTTAAGAAAGGATTGGACAATTTCCTGTTGGAAAAGGGGATAGAGGGGTATAGAGAGAGGATTATTACGCAGGTTCTGGACCTGTTGGGCCGCCGCGTGAGCGGACTGCTGGGCACGATGGACCTCAGGTCTGACCCGGCAGAGGCATTGCTTATGTGCTTATGATACCCCATGAAAAACCATTTATACTCAGTGGAGAAAAAGCCTCAACTATCAACACTGTATGGACGGCAACCCATTGAGTTTTTAAGCCAGTCCTGCTCTGTTATCATAGGCAAAAGACTCCACAAATTTTCAAATGTAGTTTTTCAAAACGGGAACAAAGCCACTACTGTGCACAGGGAACCAAGAAAAAGAACAAAAAACAGTTCACTTATCTTCATAGATATCACCAGGAATGTATCATGTTCCTTACAGCGAGTAGATCTTCCTGCTATAACAATTCTCACGCTGAATGGATAAGGAACTGAGTGTTACCATGGTTTTTCATGGGGTATCCCCACTATTTGGCTAATAACAGTTTGATTGTTTATTGAATTTATATTTTGTTATTGCAACTTGTATTCTTGAGAGACTTTTAAATACCTACGTGGCATAAATGCGCATGAGGCGAGTCTCTCATTTGAAAGGAAGGTCCAGAATTGGAGGATATAGGATGAAGTTGAGAGGCGATAAGACTCAGGAGGAATCTAAGAAAATATTTTGTTAAAGGGTGGTAAATGTGTGGAATAGTCTTCCAGTAGAGGTGGTGGAGACAAAGACTGTGTCTGAATTCAAGAAAGCATGGGACATGCACATGGGAACTCTTAGGGAGAGGAGGAGATAGTGGAGGAAAAGTCCATAGTCTGTTATTGAGAAAGACATGGAAGAAGCCACTGCTTGTTCTGGATCAGTTCCATTGACCTCTTTAGTCACTCTATAATACCAACGGTTTGAATTGGTCACCCCTGTATATTTTTTGCTCTGGATCAGTAGCATGGAATATTGCTACTCCTTGGGTTTTGATCAGGTACTAGGGACCTGGATTGGCCGCCGTGAGAACGGGTTACTGGGCTTGATGGACCAATCTGACCCAGAAAGGCTTTTCTTATATTTTTATGGATTCTGCGGATAGACAGACTGGTGGGCTATTTGGTCTTTTATTTGCAATCATGTTTCTATGTAAAAACTTAAGATTAAATAGAAATTTTATTAGTCGGACATAATGCAGCTCTGCATTTCAGCACAGAGGCGCCTGCCTCAGGAGTCAACACATCAGAACAGATGGGTATGGATACCAGGGTACACAAACTCATAAAGATACTTTCTAAGATGTCACTCTCCTTGGTAATGTAAATAGCAACTAAGTACAATAAAGCATTACAGGTTTAAAAAATGCATAGCCACAAGGAACAATGCTTATAAGAGATAAGCCAGTTACAGTCTGTTGGGCAAGTCCTATGAAAGCAATGTTCCCAAAATTAAGTTATTTCCTGTTTTTCTTTTAGAAGGAAAGATACAAACATGATTTTTCATTAGAGATGGTGCTTCACATCACTGGTGGATACCTGAAAGCTGAAGCTGACTCTTTAGAACTTCAAACTTCCAAAGCATCATCAGACTAATACAATATTTAAAAGATTTAACCAACTAAAACCTTTGTTCTAAAAACTAAACTAAACTAAAAAATTAGTTCCTATGGCTAATTACAGCATCCTCAATTCACAATGTGGGCAAATCAAGCCAGGCAAAAAAATAAGTGAGGGGGCAGAGATTCCATATACATTCTTAGAACAGACTTATGACTTAGGACATGTTGTTAATACACAGTTATACTACCAGTATCTCTTGTCTAGAAAGTTTTGATAAATTGCCTCATATTTTAAGACTTCTCTGCACCCAATTTAACCCCTTTTTACACCCCTTGGGAAACTGCAGGCAGCACTGATTAAGAACCCCTGACTTAGGGCTAGATTCACTAACTTGCCCGATTCACTCCGCTCCGTGTCCGATCTGACACAGGCCGACTGATTCACAATGGGCCTGTATTCAAATGGGGGCGATCCTAACATGTGCGCAGACCATCTACTTTGCCTGTAGATGGTCTGCGCATGCATTTGATGTCTGTGGTTTTTTTTAAAAAATTTAATTTTTTTACTTGCAAGCCCGTGGTTTTAAACCATGGGTTTAAAGCGGGTTAAAACCACGGGCTTGCACTACAGGGAAGGGCAGAGAGCGAGGCAGAAAAGAGTCGGGGCAGTGAGCGCAGGGCGGCAAGCAGAATCACGGTGGAGAGCAGGGAGCAAATTGATCACTTTCTCTTTCCCCGCCGGAATGCGCACGAGCCGACAAGCCTCAAACCAAGCTGGGCAGAGAAAGTCGAGGCAGGAGGGTCGGGGCAGAGAGCAGGGCTGGAAGTTGGCAGGGATTTCAATGCGGCAATGGAGCAGGAGAGTTGGCAGGGATGTGTGCGACTGGTTCTCAGCAGTCGCTTGTTTTTGGATCAGCCAGCCCAGTAGGTGTTCCTCTTTTTTTTAGTGAATCGCTGCCTGCCTATATTTACATGCCATTCCCCGTCATTTGCATGCTTGGATCAGAATCGGATCAGGAGGCAGGTTAGTGGATCGGGTCCAGGTCACAAATGGGTCACTAAGTGGTCAGGACTTTGATCGGTGGGCTTAGTGAATCTAGCCCTTAAAGTCATATTTTCTAAGCAGTTTTCCCATATACACAAACAGGAGACAAGCTTTAGTAGGCAAGCCCTTAGCTATCTTAACCTAGCTATGCAAACCTTTAATCAGATCTAACACAGTTTTCAACTGAAAACCTAAGTCAGTTAGGTATGCCAGAAAATCTAGCTATAAAATAACTTAAAAGTAGTCATTTATTTCTTGTAGCAGCTCCTTGTAAACTGACTTGCACAGAACCAGATTATATTACCATAGGGGTGAAACCATGCAAAACACGTACATAGGGTTGCCTTCTTCAATGAGTCACATGTTGAGCTCCATCGAATGGATGGACATTGGCGTGTCAAGTGTGAAAACTTTTTTGTTTTTTGTTTTAAGTTTTTTATTGATTTTTTCATATAACAAGTGTCATAAATTTTCATACAATTATTTTAACAATACACTTGATATTTCTATAATGTACTTTATATAAAACATATCTTATATTATCCTTATTATGATTTTACATATCATATAAACTGTAATGATTTTATCAATTATTATTTAATTATGAATCCTCTTCCCTCCCTTTATTTTGTTATTGTCACATAAGAATAACATCTATTATGATAAATTATTTATAATTTATGACAAAGAGAATAAAAACCTTACCCCCTCTCACCCTCCCTCCTTTAACCATTATCTTAATATGGGAAAAATGAAAATCAGTCATTACAAAAATCTGTTAATGGTCCCCAAATCCTCTTGAACTTATCTATATAACCTTTTTGTGTTGCAAATGTACGCTCCATCTTATATATATGGCAAACTGAGTTCCACCAAAAATTATAGTTTAATCTGTCACAATTTTTCCAGTTATGTGTAATTTGTTGAACTGCTACTCCAGTCAATATAAATAAAAGTTTATTGTTATTTAACGAAATTTGACTCCGAGCTCTCATTGTAGGACCAAACAAAATCGTATCATATGTCAAGGCTACCGGATTTTCTAACATCCTATTAATTTGAGGCCAAATTGATTTCCAAAATATTAATATGAATGGACAATAAAATAAAAGATGATCTAATGTCCCTGCTTCTAGATGACAATGCCAGCATCTATTAGACTTAGAGCTATCAATTCTATGTAAACGTGTAGGGGTCCATAAAGCTCTATGTAAAATAAAAAAACAAGTTTGTCTCATAGAAGCTGACAATGTACATCTTAACCTCCAAGACCAAAGTCGTGGCCATTGAGATGCATTAATCTGATGCTTAATCTCAATGCTCCAAATATCTCTAAGACCATTTTTTTTCTTTTTATGTACGAATCCAGATATCAATTTATACCACAGTGCGGCCTGGTGACCCATGGAATCTATCTGAAAAGATAAGAATTCCATACTATGATAGTTATTAAGGTTTTTCCATTCAGGGAACCCTACCTGAATGGCCTGCTTCAATTGCATCCATCTGAAATAGTGATTTATTTAAACCAAATTTATTTTGCAATTGTGAAAACTCAAGCAGTTTACCTTTATTCATTACATCCTCTAAAATCCGAATTCCAGCTATCATCCAATGTTTCCAGATAATTTTAAAACCGCCAACTTTGATCTTTGGATTGAGCCATATTGTTTGAGTCGTTGATTTAGTTATTGGAATAGGAGTTAGGTTACTTATATACCTTATATAAGTTATATAAAACTCCTCAAAACGCACCTCTTCCGTGAACAGGGATCTCAATCCCATTTGCCACCGGCTTCTCCCCCTTCCCACTCTCCCCCCCTCCACACTTGATCTCACACTCGCTAGCGCGTACCAACCCTTCCTTCTGTCTTACCACTACCCCTGCTAAATCTCAGCTATAGTTTTTTCCTCTCGCCCCCCCCCCTCTTCATCGCTTGTAATTTTTTGTTACAATTCTGTAATTTTGTAGTTTTGACAGTTCTGTAACTTCGTTACAACTCTGTAAATTTGTAATTTTGTCAATATTTTGTAATTTGTGTAAATTTGTAATTTTGTCAATATATTGTAAATCCGTGTATCACCGCGGACTGTAATTAATGAATGTGAACCGCCTAGAACTTTTTGGGTATGGCGGTATACAAGAATAAAATTATTATTATTATTATTATAGTTTTCCAAGTATCAACAAATATTTTGTGCTCCTTATATAACCTTGGCATTTGAATACTGATAACATGACTCAGACGTAAAGGAAACATTAGTCTCCATTCTAACCAGAACCAATCTGATATATTTTCAATGGGCTCTGGGAGGATCCAATACATACCTTGACGCATAATATAGGTTTGATGGTACCTATAAAAATTTGGAAAATTTACCCCTCCTTCCGCAATTGGTCTTTGTAAAGATACTAGAGCAATTCTGGGGTTTTTTCCAAGCCAAATAAATTTTGTTAAAATCTTATCCAATTTTTTATAAAAAGACCCCTGAAAAAAAATTGGTATCATACCCATTTGGTAACAAACTACTGGTAAGATCATCATTTTTACAGTTTGCACTCTCCCCCACCAAGATATGCACAAAGGGTTCCATTGCTCATACATTTCTGACACTTTTTGTAATAAATTTTTTTCATTAATTTTCATAGTCTCATCCACAGTTTTTGTAATCCAAATTCCTAAATATTTTAAACCCTCCTCTTTCCAGATAAAAGAAAATGAGTCAAATAGACTTTTTGTACAATGTACATTGAGTGGAAGCACTTCTGATTTATTCCAGTTTATTTTATATCCTGAAAATTTTCCAAATTTTTCAATCAATTCAAGCAAGTGTGGAATGGTTGTTTCCGGATTTCTCAAATAAAGTAAAATATCATTCGCATATGCTGATAATTTATATTCTCTATCTGAATGCGAAATACCCTGTATCTCCTTTACCTGTTCTATAGCTAATAACAAGGGTTCCAAAACGATATCAAAAAGCAAAGGAGATAGTGGACATCCTTGTCTAACCCCCCTCTGTAGAATGAACCGTTCTGAAAAATTATTATTAATATACAATCTAGCAGCAGGGGAGCTATACAATGCTTTTATTATTTGTATAAATCCGGATCCTATACCAAACCATTCCATTGCCTGATACATGAAGGTCCATTCCACTCTATCAAAAGCTTTCTCAGCATCTAATGAAATAGAAAATGCTGGGTCATTAATAGATTTTGTCAAATACAACATGTGATGTGCCAATCTAGTATTATGAGATGAATGTCTTTGAGCTACGAAACCTGTTTGATGCATATCTATAATGAAAGGGAGAGCTTTAGCCAATCTTAATGCTAATGCCTTAGTTAAAATTTTTCCATCTACATTTATTAACGAAATAGGTCTATAATTTGAAACCAAAGTGGGATCTTTATTTGGCTTAGGTAAAACTATAGTTATTGATTCAGCCATAGTACCTGTAATACAACCTTTATTTAGTTGTGTCTGATACAATTTTAATAAATAGGGCATTATGATGTTTTGAAATGATTTATAAAACTCCACTGTATAAACATCTCCACCTGGAGCGGATCCAACCCTAAGGGATTTCAAAGCTGTATCTAACTCTTTTAAGGATATTGGCTCCTCCAACTTCGTTTTATATTTCAGGAATCTTTGGTCCCTCTATTAACTTTAAAAAATCTAAACCTTCCTTTTCCTTTTCCAAATAAGGCTCAGAAGAATACAAATCTTTATAAAATTTTAAAAACTGTTTTATAATGGGTTCAATTTGAGACAACATTTCACCATTCTCATTCTTAATAGCAATTATTTTTGTTTTTCTTTTTTTTGCTTTAAGATAATTTGCCAGCATTCTTCCCGCCTTATTTGAATTTCCATAATACAAAGCTTGCTTTACAAATAAATCTTTTCTAATTATTTTTGAAGAAATTTCATTATATTTACGTTTAGCTTTTAAAAGTTCTTGTTGTGTCAAATAATCCCATTTTTCAATTAATTTTGATTCTAGAGACTTAACCACTTCTTCCAAATCTGTAAATTGCTTTTTTTCCTTTTTTATTTGTAAAGCTGAATAAGAAATAATTTGTCCTCTAATGTATGCTTTAAAAGCATCCCACAAAGTCTCTATTGAAATTCCTTCTGTATCATTCATTTGAAAATAATCTTTCATTTTTTCCAGAGGATTTTCACAAAAGTCATTATCTGCAGGCAATGTATTATTTAATCTCCATATAGGTCTATTTCCATTCTGATCTATCATTTTAATTTCAATCCACACTCCTGCATGATCAGATAGTATAATTGGATCAATGACAGTCTGTGTGACTTGATGCACTAATTGATTAGAAACAAAAATATAATCTATTCTAGAAAAAGAATTATGAACCTGGGAGCAAAATGAAAATTCCCGACCATCAAAATGAAGTATACGCCAAATATCTTTTAAATCACAAGATTGTACCAAATTATCAAGGCCTAACGATTTTATAAATCTTCTCGGACTTTTATCCATCAGTGGATCCATAACAGCATTGAAATCCCCTGCTACTACTAGATTTGAAGTAGCCAGTGGAAGAATCAATTGTTGCAGAGTTTTAAAAAATTCATTCTGATTCGAATTAGGGGCATATATATTGAAGAGCGTCATGGTGGTATTTCCCATGTCCATTTCCACATATACCCACCTTCCAAGAGGATCAGCTGCCTTAAATTTAAATGAAGCAGAACATTTTTTTTTTATTAATATAGCAACACCAGCTTTTTTCCCTATTGCTGGAGAAAAATAACATTGTTTGACCCAATCACCTTTTAGCTTTATAGATTCAGTATTTGACAGATGGGTCTCTTGTATGCAACATATATCTGCGTTCTGTCTTTTTAAAAATAATAATGCCTTTTTCCTTTTAATCGGGTGATTGAGACCATTAACATTTAAAGATATTATCTTAAGATCCATTATACTCTAATATAATTTGTAGTGCCACAATCCAAACTTTAATATTCCTTATAAATTCCATTTCCCATAGCTAAGATAAATCAAAATATTACCTACTTTACCCAAACCCTTAAATTTTAACACCCTCCCATTCCCTCCCACCCCTCCCCATACATCTACAAACACTTGGAAATGCAAATTAGATCAGGTATGACATCACTCCATAACAAGCTATAAAAATAAAATAAATTTATACCACTTACTCCACAATATTAATAAAAAATATTACTGTTAGAATTTAATAATTCCTATATCTCAGCTTTCTTATTTATACGGATAATTTTCATCTATCCAAAATTTTTATGTTCAACTGAACTAAATATGTATTGAAATATTCTGAAAAAAAAAAAATTCTTATCCAGGATAAGATTATTAAAAATCTTTAAAACAAACATTTTATCATGCATAACTTCAATCATTCAACACATGCATGCATTACATTTTCTATTCCATAAAAACCATTCCTCCAGAAATAGAAAGTAAAAATTATAATAAAAATTAAGTGTGAAAATGTTGAGAATACACACCCAGCAACCACTGTTGGTTTGTGTACAAGCTGGTGGCAGCAACATTATGGTCTGGGGAATGTATTCTTGGTATGATCTGGGTCCTTTGATACCTCTGGAAGGCACTCTCAATCAATATGGGTATCTCTCCATGCTTGCCGAATAAGGAACCCCCGTACATGTTGATGGTCTTCCATATGGCCAATGGGATCTTTCAACAAAAGAAGCGCAGTTGGCGAGCATAAAAAAAGTGTGTCAGGAAGGAGTAGAAGACGTGAAGAGACCTACAAGCAGTCGCCTAAGGACAGAAGGAGAGCAGAGGCACCCCCCCAGCTCCATGGCGACACTGGCACCGCAGCCACCTACCACCACAGCCCGTCCAGGATTCAATTCTGGCAGCAGAGGGGGGAAGAGAAAACAGCTGGTTGGGGCCGAAAGTGGAAGATCGGATGCTGGAGTTGGTCGGACCCAGTGTCAAACAATGGTGCATCGGATGTCGGGGAGTCTGTGGAGGGAGAGCCTCCGAATGTTGTTCTTAAGGTCAGTAGTTCAGCTGTGACCTGCCTCCTCCTCTCTACCTGCAATCTTCGGCCGTTAGCCCTCACCCACGATTAGGATTCAGTGATCATCTTTGGCCAGTGATTAGAGCCTAACTGGACTTCTATTCTGTCTTGCTTTGGGACTTTGAGGTTTTTTATTTATTTATTTATTTAATTCTTTATTCATTTTTTCATCTTTCAATAAGTGTACAATAATCATAGCAACAATTAACAAATCACTTGAAAATCTTATCAGTAATGTCTTTACATAAAATAATAATCCCTCCTCCCCCTTCCCTCCCACCCTGATATTAATTTTCCATATAGCTCTCCAATACCCTCCCACCCCCATCATATATAATAAAATGCTAGAGCGCGCATGAGCTCTCGAAAATTCGTGCGGTGTGGCACCGTGAGGTGTGTTTCTGTGGCAACATTCTAACCTCACGGCACATGCGGGGGCTGAAGGTGCGCGACTGTGCTCTCTCCCTATCCTCGGCGCGTCACCGTCCGCCCTCACTCACCGCTGCCTCTCACTCGCTGCCTGCCCGTGTCCTCGCCGTGTCACCTCACTCGCTGCCGCTGATCCTCTTCAGAGAAGCCTGCGATCGTGGCCGGCTTTAAAGAACCTCGCAGGCTGCTTTCCAAGCTCAGTAGCATGCTCCCTCTGACGCACGGGATCGCGTCAGAGGGAACGTGCTACCGAGTTGGAGAGCAGCCTGCGGGGTTCGCTAAAGCCGGCCACCATGATCGCAGGCTGCTTTGAAGAGGAGCAGGCCAGAAGACACCGGGATGGAGGGGAGGGTAAGAAGGGGATCAATACCGGGAGCCAGGGGGAGAAGGAAAGGGAAAGGGGGCTGCTTTGGGGGGGAGGGGTGTGCCGGGGGGAGACAGAAGGAGCCATGGAGAGATAGGGAGAGGTGTGCTGGGGACAGACAGCTTTGCTCGGGGGGGGGGGAAGACAGAAGAGGGCCATAGAGAGACAGTTAGGGAGAGGGAAAGGGGGCTGCTTTGGGGAGGGAAGGTGTGTCCTGGGGGCAGACAGCTTTGCTCGTGGGGGGGGGGGGAGACAGAAGGAGAGAGAGATAAAGAAACACAGACAGACAGACAGACAGATCTATTCTAGCACCCGTTAATGTAACGGGCTTAAAGACTAGTTCTACTATAAAATGGTGTATCATTCACAGAAAAACATGGTATTTAATCATGACAAAACAATGCTAATGGCTCCCATATTTTAATAAAGTTTTTATAATTTCCATTTTGTACCGCTATTAATCTTTCCATTTTATACAGATGACATAATGAGTTCCACCAAAAATTGAAATTAAGTCTGCTGTGGTCTTTCCAGTTATTAGTAATATGTTGAATGGCAACTCCTGTCATGTTTTTTATTTATTTTAATTTTAATTTTTTTTTTATATTATTTAAATTGTACCCTTCCCTCACCATTCTTGGAATTTTGTTATATTTTTACTATTTCAATAATTGTTACTCAGGTACTTTAGCTCGATTGTGAGCCTTCAGGACAGATAGGGAAGTTCTAAGTACCTAATTTTTTTTTTTATTGTAACCCGTTCTGGGCTCCTGGGGAGGACGGGTTATAAAACAAATAAATAAATGCAAGATGCCTTACCGCAGAACTGTTTGCAAGTGGTTCGCAGAGCATGGCCAAGATTTCCAGTTACTTCCTTGGCCTCCGAATTCCCCAAACCTTAACCCAATCGAGCACATTTGGGACTACCTCGATTGACATATTTGACAACTGGATCCACCATCATACACCCATCAGCAACTGTTGAACGCACTGCAGTCTTCATGGCTCCAGATACATCTAGCAACCACCCAGCAACTTACTGAGTCACTCCCATAGTATCTGACTACCGTCTATACTGCCAGAGGCAGTTATTCTGGATATTAGTAGGTAGTCATAATAATGTAGCTTGGCCAAGCTACATTATGACTACCTACTAATATCCAGAATATCTTTCTTAAATAACTTTAGAAAAACTCAATCCAAATTACAGATTAAGTTATAACTTTTGGTGGAATTCGGTATGCCATATATATATAAAATGGAGCGCACAATAGCAACACAGAAAGGTTACTTTGGTAAATTTCAGAAGATTTGGAGACCATTAGCAGATTTTTGTAATGATTAATAACATTTTCCCATAATAAGATATTTGTTAAGTGGGGATGGGGGTGGGTATTATTTTATTTATCTCATAATATGTATGAATTAATTAATACATTTTGATGCATCAGGTTAGATTTTCTGAAATAGGTAGGGAGGGATTGGGGGGTTTTCTATTTTATTTACATTTGTCATATTTATTAAATGTATTACATAATATTTAAATCATTATAAAATATGAATATAAGTATGATATATTGTACTTAAAGTGTTCATGAAGAAAATCAAGTGTGTATTTATAAGATTATATGAATTTTTCTGATACACTTGTTGTAATATGCAAAACTGTATAAAGAAATTTAAAAAAAAAAGATAAACTCAATCCTCTAGTTTTTTTTAAATTAATCACTTACATTCAATCTGGTTTAGAAAGATGCTATACAATTTATCACTGGATATTTGGCACCATATAAACTGCAAAATGTAGCAGTTAACAATAATAAAAACATGCTATTTTAGAATAAGACTAGTCTTTAAGCACGTTATATTAACGGGTGCTAGAATAGATTTGTGTGTCTGTCTTTTTTTGCTGTCTGTCTCCTTAGCCGCTGTATGTCTGTCTTTGTTTTGGTGTCTGTCTCTTTTAATCTGTCTCTGTAGCCCCCCGTCTTTTTTTCTGTTTGTCTCTCTCTCCTTGTCCAAATTTTTTTTCTTTTTCTTTAAATCTGTCTCTTTAAACCCCTGTTCTTCTGTGTGGTTTTTTGACTGTCACCTTCTGTCTATCTCTTTGGCTGCTGTCTCTCTGTCTGTGTTTGTTTTGGTGTTTGTCTCTTTGGCTGCTGTATGTGGATTTTTTTTTTTTTTTCTGTGTCTCTCTCTCCTTTTGTCTGTGTCTCCTTTTGTCTCCTTTTTTTCTGTGTCTCTCTCCTGATTTGCTCTGCCGCATCTCTGATGATGTCATCAGGGACGTGCCAGAGTAAATCAGGGCAGTAGAAGGCCCCCGAAGCAGCGTGTGTACAATGCTGCAGGCTGCTGGAGTCGGCAGGTTTGGAGTCGGGACCGCGTGAAGGGAAGGGGGGTGGGAAGGGGGTGGCGGGAAGGGCCTAAGGAGCCAGTCGATTCGCGGGAAGGAAGGAGAAACTGATTAGTCTGTACTGCCAACTCTCTGCTGTGCTGGAGCTGGATGAGCCTGAAGCCGCGAGTGTGGGGCCGTTTCTGCAGCCACGAAGTGGAGAGGTGGAGAGCAGGGAGGCTTTTCTGTCGCGCATGTGCACTCCTACCGCCACAGTCCAACAGAAGCACAACAGAAGCCCAACAGAAGGGATCAGGGAAGCATGTGATGAGAGTGCGCATGCGCGCTTAGCATTTTATTATTATAGATGACAGATATGTTCACCTTTAAAAAACTGTTTCCATCTGTGTTTGTGCATTTGAGTAAAAATTATACTTGTATTTTGCACATTTTGACACTGAAAAATTAGTAAGGTCAAAGTAAAAAGACATGAAGATGGGCAGTCAACTATTAAGTCGTTACCTGGGACATAAATTCATATGCTACAGTCTCATGATTCTCAAATCCAATTTCTCCAGCTGCAAGGGCTCCTTGGAGGAAGAGCCGTAAAGGTAATTCTGCCAATTCTGCTTTTATCAAAGCGCTGATAGTCTGATGTGCAAATGAAAAGATTTTCTGGCACTTCTTTTCCCACTTATCATCCTAAATGAAGAAAGCCATAGCTCAGAATAAGCAAACATGTTCAAAGAAAGACATGCATAGAAACAAAATGCGAAAGCAAAATATGCACCAACTCTCAGAAAATCAATTTTAACTGTAGCTATGTAACAAATCTAGCTCCCTACTCTTGATATTATTTTGGATATAGATCATGGAAAGTTATATTACTGTGGTTCACATACAGTTAGGTCTAAGCTAACACAGGAAGAGGAAGTGACCTATGTGCAGCAGTTCACGTACCCCTTCTCTTGTTGTGGGAGGCTTAGTGACGGAGGGGACGAGAGCGTGAGCAAAATCACTACTACCCTTGCTTGTGCAGAACTCCGTGCATCCTGTTGGTGGGGAATTCTGAACAAATTCTGCATTGAACAGTTGTGCAGAACTCCCCCCAGGAATAGCTCATGACTTTTCATTGATAGCTTATGTACTGCATGTAATATTCAAATAGAGTAAGCATTTCCGTGTCCCCAGAGTTACAATCTAAGGCAGCCATTCTCAACCCAGTCCTCAGGGAACACTTAGTCCCATTGGGTTTTTGGAATATCTGTGAGTTAGATTTGCATGCAATTGAGAGCGCATGCAAATCTCTCTCAAGCATATTCTATGAAGATATCCTGAAGACATGATGGGAAATGGTATGCCTCAAGGACTGGGTTGGGAATGGCTGATATAAGGGCTACAGTTACTAAACTGTACTAAAAAGAAATTAGGTTCTTACCTCACTAATATATTTTCCAGTTGATAAGGAAGGTATGCTGAGCCAAGGTGTTATCCATCTGTGCTTGTGAACATACTGAAGAAGATGTCAATCACAGCTTTTCAACTCCTTCTCCATGGTCTCTGCTGCCCCCCACCCCCTTCAAGTTTGTACCAAAGCCAGCGGCAACCCTACAAAATACAGAAGGACGGGTATGGGGAATTCCCTGATACCAGGTGTCTGATCTGCTTGGATGAATGTAAAACAATCATTGAAGAAAAAGTAATGTAGTTAAAATATTAACAAGCTTCTGCAAGGAACTATGAATGCAAGAAAATGCAATTTAAACAAGAAACACTCTTCCTAATCCAATAGTCTGACGCGAAATCTTAGCTATGGAGCAACCATTAAGCTTGAGTAAGAGAGCAGGTGCATCAAAGAAATTGCTTGGGGGGGTTCAGCATTTCATCCCAATCTACTGGAAAAGATATCATCAAGGTCAGAATTTAATCTCTTTTTCCAGTGCAATGGGGGTGTATGTTGAATGTACCTAAACAGTCCCCAAACTCTAGAGTGGGACAGATGAGTCTGTTCGTAGTACTGAGGAACTGAAAGAGCATCCTCCTGTGCTGCTATGGCCACCCTTTAGAATTTGGTGAAGGTATGAAGGGAGAACCAGGTTTCTGATCTACAAATCTCCTCGGGAGGAACTGCCCATGCTTCCACCCAAGAGGAGGCCATTCCTCTTGTAGAATGCATCTTCAACGAGAAAGGCGGCTGTTTGTTGCAACCAATATAGCAGAGGATATAACTCTACGAATCCATCTAGAGATGGTGATCTTGGAAGCATGTTGGCCTCATCTCACTTGATTGGTTAACACAAACATGATCTGAGAGACGAAACTCATTAGTTCACCTCCTGACGTCCAGAACCTTTAAAGCCTTCCTGAATTCCTAGGGTCAAATGCTGGGACCTTCGGTAAGAGGAGGGAACCATATGTAAGGTCACTCCCACTTCCGTGATCCTAATGAATGGCTCTCTGCACGATAGTGGCTGCAACTCTGAGACTCTCCTGGTAAATGTAATTGCCATCAAGAAGATTGGCTTTGACCAATAGATCCATGAGGGAGGCTTCCTGTAAGGATTCATACAAAGCCCTACCGAGTCTTTCTAAAAATATATTAAGATTCCAGAATGGAAACGGGTCTCGAATCAGAGGCCATAATCTCAGGGCACCCTTCAAGAACCTATCTCCAGAAGGGCTGCTAGCGAAGCTTTCTCTCAGCTCCAGAAGCACGAGAGCCCCGCTACTTGAACTTTAAGGGATGCCATTGTCAATCCCTTTTCAATGCCCTCTTGGAGGAATGCAAGTACCAATAATATGGGGGCCTGGTTCTAGCTTTTTTCTGCAGCACCAGAACTGAAATATCTCCCATGCCTTAGTATACACTTAAACCATCATTGGCTTTTAAGCTCTAAGAAGCGTAGCAATAACTACTTCTGAGTCCCCTTTTTGGGCTAGCACAGCATACTCAAGAGCCATGATGTGAAACCAAAGTATCCCAGATCTTCTAGGGCGATCAGCCCTTGTGAAAGCAAGTCTGGGTATACCTGGAGTCCGAGATGTTGTTCTTTTTGTAGCACTAGATTGACCACGTCTGGTCAATCTAGTGCTACATGAACTGCTGCTCCCTGGATATTTGGTATTCGGCAGCTCACCTGGCCTATCATGGGCTGGGGGTGGGGAGGGAACATTTAAAATAGCCCGGTCTCTGGCCATGACTGAACCAAGGTGTCTACCTCTGCACTTCCGGTTTCACATCTTCGGCTGAAGAACCGAGTCACCTTTTTGTTCTTTGCAGTTGCCATGAGGTCAAACATTGGGATGAACTCATCATCTCACAATGGCCTGGAATGCTTTCAGGAACAACCATTCTCTTGCATCTAATGTCTATCTGCTGAGATAATCTGCTTGAATGTAGTCCACCCCGGCCAAGTGTGTCATAGAGATCACCTGCAGGAGTGCTTCTGCCCAACAGAACAATGCTTTCGCCTCCTACCACAGCAGTGCCTCCCTGCCTGTTGACATAGTTGTCTTCAATAATGCCACTGCAGTGGCCTAATATCTTTGCCTACCAGCAAGGACTGTAGTCAGTGCAGCACCAGACGAAAGGCTCATAGTTCCAGCCGATTGATAAGACCACTTCCACTAAGATGGAGTCCATTGTCCTTGGACTGGGTGACCACTGCAGTGAGAATCCAGCCAGTTTCTATCTTATATATCTGGTCAAGTCCTAGGGTTGGGGAGGTGGGTCATTTCAAATGTGGTAAGTGTGTTGCTTTTGAGCATATGTTGGAGGGCTCTAGTGTTCAATTGCCTGGAAAAAAGCCCATTGTCCTTCGAAGTTTAACAACTTGTGAAACAAAAGGGGTGATTTATGGTTTATTTGCCCCTGTCAGCTTATATATATTGGGAAAACTTCAGAGAGTTTTAAAACTAGGATTTTTGAGCACCGATCCAATATTTCTAACAAAAAAGAAGTTGATCTTTTAACCACTGTGTGAAAGAGAAACATCTGTTTACTGAATTTAAATGTGTTGTTCTTGAACACATTCCTTTTTCAGAGAGACGAGGGAATATAAGAAAGAAACTGCACCAATGTGAACAAAGATGGATTTTTTTCAGGAAAACTTTGTGGCCATTTGGATTAAATAATAAAAAAAAAAAAAATATCAAGTGGTGTGCTTTTTATTAATATCTGATATCATACTGGAAGTGAGTGTCCCGGAAGTCAGCCCTGAACCTGCTATTTCTACTTCCTGATTATTCTGTGCCGTTGTGCACGTTTGAAGCTGATGTGAAACTTTTTAGCTGCTGGAAACTATTTGGAGAATTTCTTAAGGAGAATCTGTATGACTGTTGGAAACTTTCCTCAGAATCTCTGAAGAAACCAAATGTGTTGGTGAAACGAGTGCTTGTTGGAGGTTTTGGCTCTGTTGTAGACTTGGCTGTGTACTGGGAGAGGCTTATGCTTGCCGTTGGAAAAAGAAGTTTGTACCGGTGGATCCTTTCCAGTTCCGTCCTCTGGCACCAGAGCTAAATATTTTGCTTCCTTTCTCAGCAAATTTATATTTGGAACTTTACATTTCATATATTTATAAAAATGTATTATAAAAATTTAAATATATATATATATAAAAAAGAATTAAAAATACTGTGCACAGTAGTGGGGTTTTCCCCTTTTAAGATCTTTTTACATTGTGCTACGGGTGTGAGTTTTTTGCCCATGATAAGAAAAGAATGCCAGCTGTGAATCATCAATGATTGCTGCATGCTAAAAACATTTTTGAGGCTTCTTCTATACCTGTTTTTGAACATTCAATGTTGGATCTTAGAGAGGCGGCCCACTGATGGTGAGTGACATTTTTGTAATTTTTTAATTTAAATATCTCTATCATATATCCCCTCTTCCATCTTTCCTCCAAAGTATACATATTGAAAATTTTAAGTCTATCCCATACGCCTTATGATGAAGGCTACCAACCATTTTAGTAGCCTTCCTCTGGACTGACTTCGAATTGTATACAATATTCTAAATGAGGTCTCACCAAGGGCATCAATGCTTCCTTTTTCCTACTAGTCATACCTCCCAATGCAGCCTACCATCCTTCTATTTTTCGCCATCACCTTTTCAACTTGTTTGGTCACCTTAAGATCATCAAACAAGTACTGCTGGAAGTATCAAATAAATTCACTGGATACAAAATTACTTCCTACTGGTTATGCAACAACTTAGCCGTGCCTCAGTGACCGTATCATCCAGCACAATACTACTGAAGATTTATTGCAAGTCAACGGTCTGGGTCTCAATCATTGGCATCTGGCTGTTTGATATTTAAATATTTTTGATATATTTTTTTAAACTTTTTTTAAAACTTTTTTTAGAGCTAATGTCTTTAGATTTACTATTTAGATACAAAAAAGCATTAATACGATAGTGCAAAGCTTAAATAGCACTTATCTTTCTGGAGCACTGTGAATCCCAACGGGGCCACCGTTTCACCCGCTGTGGCTTCGTCAGGGGATCAATGACAGTGCCTGAAACAAAATAGATTAATTAGCTTTAAAATCTTATAACATTATGTAGTTTTCAGTAATTTATAAAGCAAAATCAATTTAGCAACTTACGATATACTTTTGTCTATGCTCCTCACAATTGTACTGCTTAATACAAATGGCGGCGACCCGTGGGAACGCCGAGATTTTAAACTCGTTTAAGCAGCCTATCGGAACTCACGTGATTTGCGTGAACCACGCAAAAAACGTGTAGAGTATACACCTTTACGGAGACCAGGTGATGCAAAGAGAAACATCAAAAAAAATTTCTCCGTAAAGGTGTATACTCTACACGTTTTTTGCGTGGTTCACGCAAATCACGTGAGTTCCGATAGGCTGCTTAAACGAGTTTAAAATCTCGGCGTTCCCACGGGTCGCCGCCATTTGTATTAAGCAGTACAATTGTGAGGAGCATAGACAAAAGTATATCGTAAGTTGCTAAATTGATTTTGCTTTATAAATTACTGAAAACTATATAATGTTATAAGATTTTAAAGCTAATTAATCTATTTTGTTTCAGGCACTGTCATTGATCCCCTGACGAAGCCACAGCGGGTGAAACGGTGGCCCCGTTGGGATTCACAGTGCTCCAGAAAGATAAGTGCTATTTAAGCTTTGCACTATCTTATTAATGCTTTTTTGTATCTAAATAGTAAATCTAAAGACATTAGTTCTAAAAAAAGTTTAAAAAAAAAGTTTAAAAAAATATATCAAAAATATTTAAATATCAAACAGCCAGATGCCAATGATTGAGACCCAGACCGTTGACTTGCAATAAATCTTCAGTAGTATTGTGCTGGATGATACGTCACTGAGGCACGGCTAAGTTGTTGCATAACCAGCAGGAAGTAATTTTGTATCCAGTGCACCTTAAGATCATCACATACTATCATCCCAAGTCCCACTCCTCTTTTGTGCACAAAATTTCTTCACCCCCCCCCCCCACACTGTACTATTCTTTCAGGATTTTGCAGCCGAAATGCATGACCTTACATTTCTTAGCATTGAATTTTAGCTGCCAAATTTCAGACCATTCTTCAAGCTTTGCTAGGTCATTCCTCATGATATTCACACCATCAGGGGTGTTTACACTATTGCAGATTTTGGTATCATCCTCAAAGAGGCAAATCTTACCTGGACAGCCCTTCAGCAATACCGCTTACAAAAATGTTATAAACAATAGGCTCAAGAACCAAACCTTGAGATATGCCACTGGTAACATCCCTTTCTTCAGAGAGATTATCCCTTTCCACAGAGATATCTCCATTGACCACTACCCTCTGTTGCCTTCTACTCAACCAGTTCCTGACCCAGTCTGTCACTTTGGGGCCATCATGAGTGCACCCAGTTTATTTATTAGATGCCTATGTGGAACTCTGTCAAAGGCTTTGCTAAAATCTAAATACACAACATCTAACATACTCCCTCTATCCAATTCTCTAGTCACCTAGTCAAAAAAATTGATCAGATTTGTCTGACAAGACCTGCCTCTAGTGAATTCATTTTGACCCGGGTCCTGTAATCCACTGGATTCCAGAAACTCACTATTCTCTGGTTTTAAAAGCGTTTCCATTAATTTACTTACCATAGAAGTCAGACTTACCAGCCTGTAGTCCCTACTTCTTGCTTACTTCTACTTTTGTAGAGAGGGACCACATCCAGTCCTTTGGTACCACTCCTGATTCTAGAGAAGCACTGAGAAGGTCAGCCAGCAAAACCAACAATTTTCCTGAGTTCCTTCAGTACCCTTGTATGTACTCCATCTGGCACCATTGCTTTGTCCACCTTCAGTTTAGCTAGCTCCTCACAAACACAATCCTCTGAAAATCGATCAGGGTCTATCTACCACACCTCTATCACTATTTGCGTTTGTCCTCTGTGGTTTTCCCCTGCACCTTTGAGTCTCATGATGCTACTTTTGAACTCAAATATGAGGAAGAAGGGGCTACCTTCTAAAGCTAATCATAAACTACATTAAGTTAGTCCAATAAAAAAGGTATTTTTTCCATTATGCTTTTATTTCTACATATTATCCTGAAGAGTGGACTAACATGGCCATCACACCATTTCACTTAAAAATTATGTTTTTAATGCATAATTTTATTGTATTTATGTCTTTTGATTTTCTGTATAACACTTCATCTCTTTTTAACTAGCAATGTACCAACTACATAATTGGCCACTCCCTCCACAGCACTTGGAAAAATAATTTCCAACAAAAATCACTATTAGCTGGGAGAGGGTTGGCAGGAGACCCCCTACTATGATGTGTTCAATGGCTATTTCTATGTGGGCCTGTGACTGACTGAAGTGTTCATCTGAAGGCAAAGCAGACATTCCTCAACATTTGCCTATTCGGAAGACAACCCCTGTCTACACCCTATTCATTCACAAATAAAATCAAGCCGCACTTGACATATATATGGATCATTGACAAAAATGACTGATCTAGGCGAAGGAAATATTCCAAAGAAGCTAGGCAAAGGCTGACATCAGTGCCATTATAGGCAATCAGAATTTGTAAGATATATATATATATATATATATCTTACAAATGTTATATCACTGATTTAACGTACATGTAAATAGTGCAGGCATTCTCCAGAAAATAATCCACTTCAAGTTATTCATTCATTAGACTTGGGAAATGATGCAGCTTCAGTTAAGGTTTCTCAGGAGAAGAGCAAAAGTGAGAGAGTAGCATTAAAAAAGTCTCCTATGTTAAGACAGAAACATGATGGCAGATAAAGGCCAAATGGCTGATCCAGTCTGCCCATCCTTACAAAAGTATGTAGATTTTTTTCTCAGCAACACTAATTACTCATCTTACACTTAAGCCATGCTGCAACTTACCACTTTAGAATTCTCCTTATACCGGAAGGCAAGTTGATACGCTGCAAATACTAAGGGAGGTAACGTGAAACGAATCCGCTGGTTTCCACCTGCTCCAAAATGTTTCCGAGCTGTGTTTAGAATCTAAAATGAAATGATTAAAGAAAATTAAGTTTAACTGGAAATCTGAGGCACATCCGGCACAAAAAAGAACAATTTTCTTGTTATGCATAGAACAATATTAACAATGAAGCCTGTGCCCGCCTCATTTATATTTTTTTTTTCTTTTCAGAGAGTTCAAGTAAGACTAACATAGGGCATTCTTCAAATGTCAGGACTGCAGAACAACCTCTTGAAAAGCAGATCCATCAATTGTTCAGCATAAGGAATACTCTTCACCATATGAATTTGGTTTCTCATGAGTCTTCGGGACAAGACTAGAGCTAGTATGAGCTATAAGTTCCACTAGGTAAGGGAGCTATTAACTTGTGTCCTCAAGAGCCAAACGCAGATCATATTTTCAGAGTAACAACAATATGCAAAGTAACCTGGCCCTTGAATCAAATATATGCAAATATAGAGGCTGAATGTTCACTTTGGATATCCTGAAAATCAAGTTATCAAAACCCTTGAAGATCAACAATGGGAATCCCTGTTCAAAATCCCTGTAAATACTTAAGAGGACATGAATGTCACTAACTGCACCTTACCAAGATCAGAAAGAATAAAAGCACAAACAAATTCTTGCATTTCACTTTTTTCCAATCCAAATTTTTAATCAAAAGAATCACAGAGAACCACAGAATATAAAATATACATTATTGTCTATGTTTGACTTATTCTTGTTGTATACTGCCTTGAATGAATTCCTTCAAAAAGTCAGTACATCATAATGAATAAAAAAGGCTGTATTTCAAAGCATATTTCTGTGCATCAAACTGCTCTGGGTATGACTATGTCCCCAGAAGAGGAATAGAAATATATCGACTTCTTGCCCTCATATAAGAGGCTGCTTTCTAAGGTTCATATTTTTAAAATGTATTCATTTATTGCTGGTATGTTTACAAAGAGGATTGATGAATGAACATGAGAGTAAGTGCTCATACTCAAAACAAGAGAAACAAGAATCTGTCAGGAGGTCCCAGCTACTGTTCTGCAAACACAGATGCTGTAAATGATGCCTGACGTTAGACAGTAGTAGTAGGTGCCCTACCACCGCCTATCTTAATTGGTTTAATCGGTGCACTAATTGGCTGCACCAATTAAACCTTATGATGCCTAATGCCACTGTAGACATGGTTAATGCCGGAAGTGGCATTAGGCATCGTAAGACACCTCTGTAGGTGCGATTTGCATGACAAGTAGACGCCAGAAATGTAGGCCCTTAAAACCCTGGCCTTAATTTCTGGCACCTACCTTTCACACGTAATCATTATGTGATCGACATGTGATCAGCAGCTGTTTTATTTTTTTTTTTTTAATTTATAAATTTATTAATTGTTACAACATAACAAAATCAAGCAATTTACAAAGCATACAAAAAAAATACTTCAAATCAAGATATATATTCAAGTCCACATTATTAAGGGCTGGCTGGCTAATCTTATTGCTGACTTTAAATTCAAAAACATAAGAAAGAACTAAAACATCAGTTATCTAATAACTCTACAGTCAGACAAATAATTTCATTTCATTTCATTCCTTCTCAGCTTCTACACTAGTAACAGGCAATAAATCCAACTTAGGTTTATCTAAAAGAAAATTTTCTAAATGAACTGGATCCAAAAATATATATCTAGTATTCTGATAAGTCACCAAACATTTACAAGGAAATTTAAGAAAAAAAGAAGCACCCACAGCTAAGGTTCTCCCCTTGAGCTGTAGGAATTGCTTCCTCCTGTATTGAGTTTGTCTTGAGACATCTGGAAAAATATTTATCTGTTGACCACAAAACAAGGCATTTTTGTTCAGAAAATAGAGTTTAAGAATATCTTGTTTTTCTAATTCAGTCATAAAAGTGACTAATAATGTTGCTCTCTTAGCTATATAATCTTTTGATGATTCTAAATATTGGGAAATATTTAAACTATCAGGTGACACTATTTGATCTTCCCCCCTTCTTCTGATACTTTTTTGGAACTATTTGGTAAATAATAAAGATTATCTGGAGAAAACTTTTCTAATCCAGTATAAGAAAGTACCTCTTTAAAATGCATTTTTAAAAGTTCCAAAGGAGAAAGAAAATGAGATATAGGAAAATTCAGAAATCTGAGGTTCCTAGATCTCATAGCGTTTTCCATTTTTTCCAACTGGAGATGTAGTAGAGTATTATCCTTAACATGAGATACAGCAGCAGATTGCATTGCAGATACAGATATTTCTACTTTCTCCAATTTCTTTCCCATAACTGCTAATTGAGAATCATGTTCAGCCACTTTATTAGTTATTTCTGATGAAAATTGACAAAGTTGAACTACTGTGCCTTGTAATGAGTTCTCAATTCTATTTACAACAGTCCAGACATCTTGTAATGTAATTGATTTATTGCCCAACTCAGGCCTAGAAATAGGACCGGTAGGCATTGAAACAGGAGACACCATGAAAGATTGTTCCCCCTTCGATATAATTTTAGAATCTAGTTCAGAAGGTAATAGAGAGACTGAGTCCGAACCAGATATGGAGACGGAATCGGCCTTCTCTGATAATAAAGTAAGAGGCTGAGGTGGAGGCGTGGGCTCGCCGGATGAGATAGAAGCAGAGAGGGACCGAAGTTCAAGCCTACCTTCAATAGGTGTTACAGTTGAAACGGAAAGATGACGATCCATTGTTCCAATCACATTCACAGAAGAAGATATAATCTTAGCTTTCCGTTTTCCCATAGTTGCCCTTAGTGCTTCACCGCTCCTCCCGGCTCCGAAGGGGCTCCAAAGGGGCGTGTCCTGCCCCTTTGGCCATGCCCCTTCGGTCACGCGGCCTTAGGCACGCGTCCGCGGGCCGCGTTCCGCGGCACACTCAGGATTTTATGCTGGGTTAGAGGACCTCTTTCCAAGTCGGCAAATGCCGGGTGGTGGCTGCAGGGGTGCCTGACTGAGAGAATCGCCAGCAAGCTCAGTCAGCCCTCTTTCTCCACGGCACACTCAGGATTTTATGCTGGGTTAGAGGACCTCTTTCCAAGTCGGCAAATGCCGGGTGGTGGCTGCAGGGGTGCCTGACTGAGAGAATCGCCAGCAAGCTCAGTCAGCCCTCTTTCTCCACGGCACACTCAGGATTTTATGCTGGGTTAGAGGACCTCTTTCCAAGTCGGCAAATGCCGGGTGGTGGCTGCAGGGGTGCCTGACTGAGAGAATCGCCAGCAAGCTCAGTCAGCATCAGCAGCTGTTTTAAACTGCTTTTATAATACTGGAAACATTTTCGCTGCATAGTGCAAACATGTAATGCTCCAAGCTATGAAGGGAAGAAACCAACTACGAAGCAGGACATTTGGTTACTGATGCTGTGTGGGATAAAAACCATGGCTGTGGAGTCAATACACCAAACTTCTAACTCAGAATGGCTTTAAATTTTTTGTTCTGGATTTAAATATAACATATTTAGATGCAGGACAAATATAAAGAAAAAAATTATATACAAGTATATAGGTACAAAATGATAACTTTACCATATATTATAATATAAGCTTTTATTTTGAAACTGGAGTTGGAGTCTCTACATTTTTTCAGACTCCACCCAAAATTGTTTCTATCTCTACAGTCCCGATACAAACGTACGCAAATACAAAAAAATATTAGAGAAAGGAAATGTAAAAACTAAAGCCAAAAGAAACAGCAAGCTTCCAAACAAAACACACTATTTAATAAATTGGAGAAAAGACTTCAGTAGTTCCACAGAGTCATCATACAAATAGCACAGTTACTTACCGTAACAGGTGTTATCCAGGGACAGCAGGCAGATATTCTTGACTGATGGGTGACGGCACTGACGGAGCCCCGGTACGGACAATTTTAGAGTGATTGCACTCTAAGAACTTGGAAAGTTCTAGCAGGCCGCACCACGCACGCGCCTTCCCGCCTGACGGAGGCGCGCGGTCCCCAGTTAGGATAAGCCAGCTAAGAAGCCAACCCGGGGAGGTGGGTGGGACGCAAGAATATCTGCCTGCTGTCCCTGGATAACACCTGTTACGGTAAGTAACTGTGCTTTATCCCAGGACAAGCAGGCAGCATATTCTTGGCTGATGGGTGACCTCCAAGCTAACAAAAAGAGGGATGGAGGGAAGGTTGGCCATTAAGAAAACAAATTTTGCAAAACAGATTGGCCGAAGTGTCCATCCCGTCTGGAGAATGCATCCAGACAATAATGAGATGTAAAAGTATGAACTGAGGACCAAGTAGCAGCCTTGCAGATTTCCTCAATAGGAGTGGAACGGAGGAAAACTACAGATGCTGCCATAGCTCGAACTTTATGGGCCGTGACAGAACCTTCCAGTGATAGTCCGGTCTGAGCATAACAGAATGAAATGCACGCTGCCAGCCAATTAGACAACGTACGTTTAGAAACAGGACGCCCCAATTTATTCGGATCAAAGGATAGAAAGAGTTGAGGAGATGATCTGTGGGGCTTAGTACGCTCTAAATAGTAAGCTAGAGCCCGCTTACAGTCCAAAGTATGCAGAGCCTGTTCTCCAGAATGAGAGTGAGGTTTCGGAAAGAAGACAGGCAGAACAATGGATTGGTTGAGATGGAATTCAGAGACAACCTTAGGGAGAAACTTTGGATGTGTACGCAGAACCACCTTGTCATGATGAAAGACTGTAAAAGGTGGATCCGCAACTAGTGCATGTAGCTCACTGACCCTCCTGGCAGAGGTAAGAGCAATAAGGAAGAGCACTTTCCAAGTAAGGAACTTGAAAGGAGCTGTAGCCAAAGGTTCAAACGGAGGCTTCATTAAGGCGGAGAGAACCACATTGAGATCCCAGACTACAGGAGGAGCCTTAAGAGGTGGTTTCACATTGAAAAGACCCCGCATGAATCTGGAAACCAAAGGATGAGCTGAGAGAAGTTTCCCATGAACTGGCTCATGAAAAGCAGCAATAGCACTGAGGTGGACTCTGATGGAAGTAGACTTGAGACCAGAGTCAGACAAAGAAAGAAGGTAATCCAACAAGGTCTCCACTGCCAGGGACGTAGGATTATGATGATGAAGAAGACACCAGGAAGAAAATCGTGTCCACTTCTGATAGTAACATTGCAGAGTGGCAGGTTTCCTGGAGGCATCCAGAATAGAACGAACGGGCTGAGACAACAGAGTATCACTCGAAGTCAGACCGAGAGATACCAAGCTGTCAGGTGTAGAGACTGGAGGTTGGGATGCAGAAGGGTCTCCTGATGCTGTGTAAGTAGAGAAGGAAACAATGGAAGAAGAATAGGCTCCCTGGAACTGAGTTGAAGTAGAAGGGAGAACCAATGTTGCCTGGGCCACCGTGGAGCGATGAGAATCATGGTGGCTTGTTCCCTCTTGAGCTTGAACAAGGTTCGCAACATGAGATGTAGCGGAGGGAAAGCATACAGGAACAGATTGGACCAATCCAGGAGAAATGCATCCGCTGCCAGACGGTGAGGAGAGTAGAGCCTGGAGCAGAAGAGGGGCAGCTGGTGATTGTGAGGAGCTGCAAAGAGGTCTATCTGAGGAGTGCCCCATCGAGCGAAGATGGACTGTAGAGTTAAAGGATCGAGTGTCCACTCGTGAGGCTGGAGAATTCTGCTGAGCTTGTCCGCTAAGGAATTCTGTTCCCCCTGAATGTAGATAGCTTTCAGGAATAGTTGGTGATCTGTGGCTCAAGCCCAAATCTTCTGGGCTTCCTGGCACAAGAGGCGAGAGCCTGTCCCATCCTGCTTGTTGATGTAGTACATCGCAACTTGAATGTCTGTGCACAGCAGGAGGACCTGAGGAAAGAGAAGATGTTGGAAGGCCTTGAGGGCATAAAACATCGCTCTGAGTTCCAGGAAATTGATGTGATGCTTTATTTCCTGGGCTGTCCAAAGACCTTGAGTTTGGAATTCGTTCAAATGAGCTCCCCAGGCATAAGGGGAGGCATCGGTGGTGATGACAAGTTGATGAGGAGGTAGATGGAACAGAAGACCTCTGGAGAGATTTGAGGATATTAACCACCATTGTAGAGAATGACGAAGAGATGATGTCACAGATATGTGTCGTGAGCACGGATCCGTCGCTTGGGACCACTGGGTAGGTAGGGTCCATTGAGGAGTGCGCAGGTGAAGACGTGCGAAGGGTGTGACATGAACTGTGGAGGCCATGTGACCCAAGAGTATCATCATTTGCTTGGCAGAGATGGAACTTTGCAGAAGTAGCTGCTGACATAGAGATTGAAGAGTTTGGAGACGGTTGGACGGCAGGAATGCTCTCATGAGGACTGTGTCCAGCACCGCTCCAATGAATTGAAGTCTCTGAGTGGGGATGAGATGAGATTTGGGTAGATTGATCTCGAACCCCAGAAGTTGTAGAAACAGGATGGTTTGGTTGGTGGCCAGGAGTACTGTCTGAGAAGAATTGGCCTTGATTAACCAATCGTCCAGGTAAGGAAAGACCTGAAGGTGGTGAGAGCGTAGAAAGGCAGCCACCACAATCAGACATTTGGTGAACACTCTTGGAGAGGAGGCAAGTCCGAAGGGCAGCACCTTATATTGGTAATGACAATGATTGATCATGAAGCGGAGGTACTGTCTGGAGGACAAATTTACCGGTATGTGAGTGTATGCCTCTTTGAGATCGAGGGAGCATAGCCAGTCGCCTTGATTGAGAAGAGGGTAGAGAGTGACCAGAGAAAACATCCTGAATTTTTCTTTGACCAAGCATTTGTTGAGATCGCGAAGATCTAAAATGGGTCTGAGATCTCCTGTTTTTTTGGGGACTAGAAAGTAACGGGAGTAGAATCCCTGCCCCTTTTGATCTAGAGCCCCTTTTCCTCTATGGCGTTCAGAAGGAGGAGGGATTGAACCTCCTGAAGAAGGAGGGAAGACTGAGGAGTGTTCAAAGCAGACTCTCTTGGCAGACTTAGGGCAGGAAGTGTCTGAAAGTTGAGAGAGTAGCCGTGGCGGATGATGTTGAGGACCCATTGATCCGAGGTGATGATCTCCCAACGGCTGAGGAAAGAAGACGGCCACCTATAGGTTGGGGTAGGTGGGCAGATGGTAGGTAGCTGGTTATGCCCTGGAGAACTAAGTCAAAAGGGCTGTGTGGACTTTTGCTGTGGAGGTGGCTTCGCAGGTTGCTGCTGTGGTGGCCTAGGGGTCTGTCGTTGTTGCTGACGTTGGCGCCTAGGTTGTTGGGCAGCTGATGGCAAGGGACGAGCCACATAACGGCGTTGATAGGCCGACTGCTGTCTGAAAGGCCGCGCTGGTGGAGTCTTCTTTTTTGTTTTTAGCAGAGTATCCCATCTAGTCTCAAGGGCTGAGAGCTTTTGGGTGGTAGAGTCCATGGATTCCCCAAATAGTTCATCCCCCAGGCATGGTGCATTGGCCAACCGATCTTGATGGTTGACATCAAGCTCCGACACTCTGAGCCAAGCAAGGCGGCGCATAGCCACAGACATGGCCGTTGCTCTGGTAGTAAGTTCGAATGTGTCATATATTGAGCGAACCATAAACTTACGGAGTTGGAAGAGAGATGATGAGCAGTGGTGAAAAGCCTGTCGTTTTCGTTCAGGAAGGTACTTTTCAAAGGAAGCCATGGTGGTAAGAAGATGCTTAAGATAGAAAGAAAAATGGAAAGCATAATTACCAGATCTGTTAGCTAGCATTGCATTCTGGTATAACCGTTAACCAAACTTGTCCATGGCTTTACCTTCCCTGCCAGGAGGGACAGAAGCGTATACACTAGCTCCGGCAGACTTTTTGAGCGTAGATTCCACAAGAAGGGATTCATGTGGAAGCTGCGGCTTATCAAATCCAGGGATAGGAATCACTTTGTATAAAGAATCCAATTTACGAGGAGCTCCTGGGATGGTCAAAGGAGTCTCCAGGTTTTTATAAAAGGTTTCCCTCAAGATATCATGGAGGGGTAGTTTGAGAAATTCCTTTGGAGGCTGGTCAAAATCCAATGCATCAAGGAAGGCTTTGGATTTTTTAGACTCAGCCTCCAAAGGAATAGACAGAGATTCACACATATCTTTCAGGAAGGAAGTGAAAGATGTAGAATCTTGTTTGGAGGATGGATCAGGGGCAGCAGGATCATCCTCATCCGAGGAACACTCACCCTCAGAAAGAAAAGGCTCTTCGGAGTCACCCCACAGATCAGGGTCCCTAATATGGGAGCTACGGTCTCGAGACTCCGGAGTGGAGGGTTCCAGGTGTCGGGATTTGCGTGCCGACTTACCTGACCTCATAGACACGGTACCGGGAGATGTTACAGGCTGCATGGGTGCCGAAGTCTGAACAGCCTGGTGTTGCGCTCTCGGTTCCAGTGCGAGGACTGGCATCGAGAACGATGAAGCGGAGTGGACCGGTACCGACAAAGTGGATGCAGACAAAATAGGCTGCTCCACTGCCGGTACCGGTGGCTCAGACCGGACCGGGACTGGAAGGCTCGGTGTCAAGAGAGCAGGAAGGAGCTGTTGTAACTGCTCCTTTAGCTGCACCTGCAGGATGGCTGCAATGCGCTCGTCCAGAGAAGGCACCGGTACCGCCTTTTTCTTCTGCGGTACCTGCGGTGCCGCTCGACGCCCCGAGGATGAGGAGCCCGAGGTCGAGGGACTCACCTCAATTGGGGCGGAGCGCTACCGCGGGCGCCTCGCGGTCGGCAGGACTGGGCTCGCTGCTATCGAGACCGGAGGACGCTCCAGCGGGGATGGCTTCTTAGCCGGCTTACCTGGGTGTTGCGACGCCGGAGCGGTGTCATGCGGCGTCGACGAAGTGGGTGCCGACTGAGTTGGGGTCGATGCCACCGGGTCAGACATATCGGCACCGAAAAGCAACCGTTGCTGGATTTGTCGGTTTTTTAATGTACGTTTTTTCAAAGTGGCACAGTGGGTGCAGCTGGAAGCCTGATGCTCTGGACCTAGTCACTGTAAGCACCAGTTGTGCGGGTCCGTAAGAGAGAGAGGTCGTGCACACCGCTGGCACTTCTTAAACCCTGGCTGGGGGGGCATGAAAGTAAAAACGGCTTCTGCCAAATCGAAGGCCGAGGCCTCGATGGTGGCAGCAGGCCCCGCCGGGGCAAAACCGACTAAAGTAAAGAAAAAAGAAAGTAATAATTTTTTTTTAAAAAAAATAAGAAAATAATAAAAGAAAAAAAGGAAATACAATTTCCTAACAGATTTCGCGAGCGAGAAGGCGTCAGGAAAAAATCTTTTCAACAGCCGTTGAAAAGTGCAACTTCTTAGCTCCGCGGAAACTAAGAAACTGGGGACCGTGCGCCTCCGTCGGGCGGGAAGGCGCGTGCGCGGTGCGGCCTGCTAGAACTTTCCAAGTTCTTAGAGTGCAATCACTCTAAAATTGTCCGTACCGGGGCTCCGTCGGTGCCGTCACCCATCAGTCAAGAATATGCTGCCTGCTTGTCCTGGGATAATATAGGCTTAATGATACTACTACTGCTAATCATTTCTATAGAGCTACTAGATGTACCCAGCTGTAAACATTATATGCAGGTACTTTCTCTGTCCCTATGCACATACGACGTCTGACAAATAAGTTCACAAACTCATCCAATTCCAGACTTCATTCCTTTCATCTAGCTGCCCCTTAGGTCTGGAACAAATTACCTGAGTTTGTCTGTCAAGCCCCTTCCCTTGTTTAAAAGTAGATTGAAAACCCACCTCTTTGATATAGGCTTCAATCCTTAACCTTACTGCTCTGCCCTCCAACTTAGCTGCATTTTTTAAAATTATAAAGAAGTTCAATAAAGATGATGTTCCATAAAGCCACTACCTGGCCAATAGGGCCCACCATAATTGTAGCAGTCTGAATGCATCACCTTTGCAGTACATCAAAATCTAAACTCGGGGGTGCCCACAGTTTTTGGGCTTGCGAGCTACTTTTAAAATGATCAAGTCAAAATGATCTACCAACAATAAAATTAAAAAAAAAACACAAAGCACACTGTACGCAGATAAAATGTTAATTATCATTTATATTCCGCGGGTTTTCAAAGAGGTCAAGGCATATGACTTTATGCAATGTCACCACAGGAACAACTATACAAAAATAGACAAATATACCTCCTCCCTTTTTACTAAACCGCGATAGTGTTTTTTAGCGCAGGGAGCTATGCTGAATGCCCTGTGCAGCTCTTGATGCTCATAGGCTCCCTGCGCTAAAAAACGCTATTGTGGTTTAGTAAAAGGAGGCCATAGTGAAAAATAGACAGCAGATATAAATTCTCAAAATGGACACATTTTGATCACTAAATTGAAAATAAAATCATTTTTCCTACCTTTGTTGTCTGGTGATTTCATGAGTCTCTGGTTGCACTTTATTCTTCCGACTGTGCATCCAATATTTCTTCCCTTCTTTCAGCCTGCTGTATGCTTCCAGACCTCATTCCCTCCGCCAACTTTTTCTTCTTCTCTCCCTGCTCCCCTCCCCTTTCTTTCTGTTTCCCTGCCCCCCCCTCTTTCTTTCTGTCTGTCTTTCTCTCTCCATGCCCCCTTTCTTTCTTTTTCCCTTCTTTCTTTCTGTCTCCCTGTCTCCATGCCTGCTCCCAAGCCACTGCTGCCGCCATCGGGGAACAAGCCTCCAAACCACCGCTGCCCCAAGCTCTCCCTGCTTCCCCACACAGAAGCGTTGGGCCGACCAGATTTCCTCTTCCCGTCATTTCTGAAGTCAGAGAGAAAGTTCCAGGCCAGCCAGACAGCGATTGGCTGGCCCAGAACTTCCTCTCCGACATCAGAATTGACATCGGGTGGGGGAAGTTAGTCAGCTTGGCACTTCTGAGTCGGGAAGCAAGTAGAACACAAAGGCAACGCGATCAACTCGCATTGCCTTCGCGATTTACCAGTTGATTGTGATCGACCTTTTGGGCACCCTGGCCTAACTAGTCTTAATGGCCAGATACATGCAGCATTATGACCTGAATCTTAGGTCAAGGACAGATGATGCTTCTCAGACCTTTGTTAACATTCACTCTGAAAGAGACAACAAGCCTCTTAAGTATCACATCAGCTCTATACAATTGAAACTTTAAATTGATTTTGACAAACCAATCTTATAATTCTTTTCTAAATACTTCACAAAGTCTTGTTCGGTTCTTCTACAAGTCAAAGTTTGATTAGAAAGGTAAATTTGAAGAAACTATACCAAATACTGTTGGTCAGGATCGTCTGATTGCAAAAGGTGAATAAATCTTCCCACAAGGCTCTGCTCATCAGCAAAGTCCTCTGGATCAGGGTCTTCAGCGGGCTGGTCAGGCTGGTCTTGAATCAGCGTCGACACCAAGTTCATAATGGCATCAACCTATTCAAAATGCAACATGAAGTCACATGGTTAGAAATATTACTGCAGTTAGGCATTTGTACTCAGCTAATGACACACCTATTTTAACAACTGCCAATGTGCATGTTGTACTGTGACATACTACAACAGCACACACAAAAAATCCAAAATGTTCCACAATAAAAAAGAAAATCCCAACAATGATGGGTCCACATCATTGATTCTTGGTTTGGATGAGCTTGGGTTTGCTTCATTGTTGTTTCATGTGGATGAGTTTGATTTTATAGTGTTCGATAAACCTTTTCATCAAAATCATTCACTCAACAGTTTCTTCTTGTTTTGATACTGTGACATTATCAGCTAAATTCAATGTTCCACTCTGACTCAAACATCCAAGCGGAGCCATGTCTCCACATTTGACAGCTGCCAGAACCAGGCAAAAAAAATAAAATAAAATAAAAATTCATACCAGTCTCCAGAAAGAAAAATGTGATTTTCTTTGAATAGAAAGAATGTAGCACAATAGGCAATATTACATGTGCCAGAGCCATCTTTTGCGATAGCTATAATAAAATGTTAGTTTAAAAGCTTTATTTTCTTCCTGTATTTTAGCTTTGCAAATAACCATGCATTATGATTAAACACACACAAAATATCTGATTTTCAAATTTCGAGTGGTGCCTAAAATTTGTGCGATACATGATCTCTTATAAATTTTTTCAGCACAGAGCACACCACAGCACAATACAGTGAAAAAAGAACATAGGGCCTCAACGAACAGGGACTTGTCTTTATTGACCCAAATGAGCCATGTTTCGGGGTCAATAAAGACAAGTCCCTGTTCATTGAGGCCTATGTACCTTTTTTTTACTGTATTATACATTTTTCCAACACTGCACCTGCTGTTAAATGACAAACTAGTAAAGTCTTAAAGAAACAAGTAGTGTGGCTAACTGAAAAACAACAAAACTCATGCTAGCAGCCCACAATACATAAGGGAATGAAAAGGTAAAAAGCCATTCTTCCTATGGAACCTTTAGGAATGCTTAATAGTAGTGTTAAGTATGGTTTCATAGTATGGTTGTCTTGTTTTCTGAACTATAAGAGATGAAACTGGCATTCAAGGTGATGTGGAAAGAGAAAACAAAAAACAATCGAGTAACATGAGAGCTGTGTTTTGTGTAGAAAGTGCTGCAGGCTACATTTATCATTTCTATAGCACTGAAAAGCATATGCAATGCTATACAATCAACACACAATAGATGGTCCCTGCTCAGAACTTAAAATCTAATTGGACAGATATGAAAATGATAGAATGGACATAGAGAATGATAGGATGGATATAGGTAATTTTATGGTGAGTAGGAGTTAGGAGTTGAAGGCAGCCTTTCCCTTTGACCCAGCCTGCCCCTTCTGATGCAACTTCCTATTTCAGAAGGGGCAGGCTAGATCAGAGGGAAGGGCTTGGTGCAGGCCATAGGCAATCTTTTTATATGATTGTTGCTGGCCTGAACTTAAAGGTAGGTGACAGGCAGGGAGAGCAGCTACACTGGGAGGGGGGTGATGCCGGACCTGGAGGGCAGGGAGGTTCCAAGGATATGAGTTTGAGGCGTGCAAAGGGACATAATTTAGTCCCCATAGTAATAAAATACATTTTTGTCCCCATCCCCGTGCACACCTCTAGCACTTTGGTAGATAGATAGATAAAAGGCTGTATATTGATTAAATGTTTTAATCAGCGATTAATTGCATGATCCAAATGTAAAAGAATGTAATCCATTTCTCTTCGTCCCCTTCCCCAACAGCTCTCCCTTTATCCTCTCCCAAACAATGCAATATCACCCTTCTCCCCTCCCTTCCCCAATAATGCAGCTCACAAATCTCTCCTCTTCACAATACCAGGGTGAAACTAGCAAACTTCAGCATCCCAAAGAATTAACAATTCATATTATTCTATTACCATACCATTCCCATGGCACACAATTAATTTGTGCAGCTCACTCCCCATGGCACACACCATGCTCAGCCCCCACCAACCAAAATATACATGGCATACAATCACCTTATTCAGTCCCCCCATCCCCATGGCACACAATCACCTTGCCTTGCTCAGCCCCGTTATCAATAGCCATAGGTTGCAGTTGCGCTGTTCACTCTTTCTTCCTCTCCCCAGCTGAAATCATACTGCAAGAGAAGGAGAGAGAAGTCTCTGTGGTTCATATAGGCAGTCAACTGCAGGCAGACAAAGGAGAAGGAAGCAACCCAATATGCAGTTATTTACTCCTCTTGCAATACGATTTCAGTGAAGGAGAGAGATTGAACAGTGCAGTTCCCAACTCTTACCAGCAGCAATACCTGCTTTCAGGGGAGTCCCAATAGCAGCCGCAGCTCTTGAGGGGTGGGGAAATGTCAGTGACACTAGCAGCAGCTTGGAGGGGAGGTCAGAGACATCATTATCTCTGAGGTGGGGAGGAAGCATCACCACTACACCTTTCTGTGCGGGGGAGGGGGCAATATACTAGTAGCTCAGAGGTGGAGGGTAGACAGAGGCAGAAGCTCTGAAGGTGGCTGACAGCATGAGGGAGAATCAGCAGCTCAATGGCAGATTCAATGTCCAATCAATGCCTTCAGCAGCATTCAGTTGATTTCATTTCCAGTGGAGCACACTGGAAGTGAAGGAGAGGAAGCAGAGTAGTGACACGGGAAGGACTTTGAAGGTAAACCTCCTTGCATTAATCACATTAATTTTTTTACATCATTAAACAATTAATGCATTAATTGCTCGGCTCTAATAAATTATATTTACATTTTTAGACAAAAAGGAAACAGAACTGTGATACAAGGGCAGGAGAGCTAGATGACGGAGCAGCCATTCCGCTTGAAATTAAGAGGGGGAAGTTAACGCGCGAGTATGGTTTTGAACCCAGTTCTCTGGACACACCTAGCCAATCAGATTTTCAGGATATCCATAGTAAATATCTATGAGATATGTTTGCATATGATAAGAGGTAGTCCATGCTAATTTCTTATACATATTAATATAGACATTCTAAAAACCTCACTGGCTGGGTGTGTCCTGAAGGCTGGGTTCAGAACCCCTAATGTACAAAGCATAAGCTGAACCATGTTGGTTTTATGTCATCACATAAAGGTGGTTTGTTTGTTTTTTTTAATTATTATATAACAACTTGATGAAAAACTATCGTTTCTTTTTATGCCTCCCAAAAATAAGAGGGAATTATTCCGCTCTGATAATTTTAAAAGGTAATTACTAACAAATAATTGAATGATTTCTAGATGTGTATCTGTCTTAATCTTTACCTGTTCCTGAGACACAATCTCAGTGTTGTAGTCCAGTGCACTGCTAAGAACATAGCAGCTCATGCTCTTCCTGGACTCATAGTCAAAATACTCAAAGAGGGGATGGAAATGTTTAAGCTTCAGAACAGTCAAGATGTTGTTGTAGGTATCAACAGGGATCTTTAACAGTCTTGTCAGTTCCTTTGAAACAGCGCTGCTTGTAGCAATACTGAAAGGAAAAAAAAACAGGACTGGAATGAACAGTGGTACTCATTGTTTTCTTACTTCTTTTTAAAGATTATACTGAAATCTGCTGCAAATAGTGGAAATTGTTTTCTATTTTCCTACAAAAACTCTGTGTGGCTTATTTCTTCCCACAGCTCTAACAATAATGTTAGAATTCAGTTCCATCAATCACCTCCTGCTGTAATACAGGTTTTTAGCCAACCTCTTTATCTCAAGTCATGGGAGAGAGAAAAAATCATAAGTATAGTAATATAAACAGTATAAATTTACTGTCAGTACGTCAGCATTTAAATCTAATCCTTCAAAAAGAGGTAAGAATGCATACCTCTAATTTCATGGCTAGAAAAGATCTTAGTATTAACCCCCTAATCAGGGGCGTAGCCACAGGTGGGCCTGGACTCATCCAGCAGTGGTACACACTTGTCAGCAAGCATGGAAGGAAGCAAGCTACAGTCCTACATCTCTCTCCTTACCTCCTTCTCTTTTTTTTTTTGAAAATATGTTTATTAAAGGATCAATGCATACGAGAATATACAGAGTATGACCATACAATAGGGACGATGAACTGAAGGACACCTCCTTCTCTTAATGATCTTCATTCTTCACAGGGCTGCCAGCAGCAATTCCTACATGCTGCCAGTGTCCTGTCCCCCTATGACGCAACTTCCTATTTCTGCCTCAGCAGAACACAGCAGTGGAAGCATGTAGCAATTGCTGCCACTAACAGTGACCCTTTGAAGCGAGAGAGAGTTAAGACAGATAGGGGGGTGAGGGAATTTATACCAAGGACCTACCAGGGAAAGGTTGAACATAGAGAGGAAAGAGGAAAAATTAGACATGGGAGGGGTAACAAGATATAAACAGTTGCTGTGGGGGTGTGGGAAGAGGGGCAAGAGGGAGAAAGTTTGCTTGACTGGGAAAGGAGCAAGAAAGGAAGAAAGGTTGGATATGGCAGGGGAGAGAAATAGAAGGAGAGATGCTGCATGGGAGGACAGGGCAAGAGGGAGAAGTGTTGGATATGGCAGGGATGGGGTGAGGGAAGGAAAGGAGAAATGCTGATGGGGAAAGGAGCAAGACAGGGAGAAATGTTAGACATGACAGTGGAGGAGACAGAGGTAGGGATGCTATATGGAGGGGAGGGGTGAGATGATGAACCCATTGTGCAAGTGAAAGAGATGGTAGAAGGAAAGAGACATGTAAGACTTGGGGTCGAGGAGAAAGAAGGAGGGATGGATATGGGGTGGGGAGGGAAGAGAGGAAAAAGAGGAAAATTCTGGATCCTGAGACAGAACATAAGAATTGCTGCTGCTGGGTCAGACCAGTGGTCCATCGTGCCCAGCAGTCCGCTCACGCGGTGGCCCTTAGGTCAAAGTCCAGTGCCCTAACTGAGACTAGCCCTACCTGCATGCGTGTGGATTGGGACACACTTTCCTCTGCTTCCGGCAGCAGCAGGAGGCTATTAAATTCTATGAAGGGAGCAAGACTCAGGCAACTGGTGTTGGAACCAACAAGGGATCAGGCAATACTGGACCTGATACTTACCAATGGAGAAAGTGTCACAGAGGTCTCGGTGGGCGACACATTGGCCTCCAGTGACCACAACATGGTATGGTTCAATCTCAGGAAAGGTTTCACTAAATCTACCACACTGACCAAAGTCCTCAAATTCAAGGACACAAACTTCAAAGAAATGGGAGACTTCGTTCACCAGGCGCTACAAAGCCAAGCAGAAACCGATAACGTGGAAGAAATGTGGTCGACTTTGAAAGCCACCATACAAGAAGCAACAAACCGCTATGTTAAATCAGTAAGTAAACGGCGAAGGAACAATAAGCCACAGTGGTTCTCTGCGGAGATTTCGGACCTCATCAAGGAGAAGAAAAAGCATTCATCTCTTACAAACAATCAGGGAAACAGGACTCTAGGGAAATCTATCTGGCCAAGTCAAAAGCCGTCAAAACAGCAGTTAGAGAAGCCAAATTCCGCATGGAGGAGTCTCTAGCGAAGAACATCCAGAAAGGAGATAAATCCTTCTTCAGGTATATCAGTGACAGAAATAAGAACTCAGGCGGGATAGTACGTCTTAGGAAACCAGACGGAGACTATGTAGAAGCGGACTCGGAAAAAGCCCAACTGTTAAATGAATACTTCTGCTCAGTCTTCACCCGCGAGGTGCCAGGACTCGGCCCTCAGCTACAGACAAGGGTTGACGCAGATGACCCGTTTAGTAATTTCGAGTTTACACCCAGCGGTGTCTAATGCGAGCTGTCAAAGCTTAAGGTTAACAAGGCAATGGGGCCTGACAACCTACACCCCAGGGTGCTCAGGGAGTTGTGTGATGTCTTGGCAGAACCGCTATCCCTGCTCTTCAGTCTCTCCCTTAGTACGGGTAACGTCCCGTTGGACTGGAAGACGGCTAACGTCATTCCATTCCACAAGAAAGGCTCCAAGATGGAGACAGCAAACTACAGACCGGTGAGTCTCACATCAATAGTGTGCAAACTAATGGAAACTCTAATCAAACGCCAATTGGATACGATCCTGAATGAGGAGAATCTACGGGATCCCCGTCAACATGGATTTACTAAGGGGAGATCCTGCCAATCCAACCTGATCAGCTTCTTTGACTGGGTGACGAGGAAGCTGGATGTTGGGGAGTCCCTGGACATCGTATACCTGGACTTCAGTAAAGCATTCGATAGCGTACCACACCACAGGTTGCTGAGCAAGATGAGTTCTATAGGATTGGGCAACACATTGACGAAATGGGTTGGGAACTGGCTTGGAGGTAGGCTTCAAAGGGTAGTGGTGAACGGCACCCCCTCCGAAATGACGGAGGTAATCAGTGGAGTGCCGCAGGGCTCAGTCCTGGGCCCGATCCTATTCAACATCTTTATAAGAGACTTGGAAGAAGGGCTGCGAGGTAAAATAACATTATTCACCGATGACGCCAAACTAAGCAATGTAGTGGGCAAAAGCACAACAGACATAAATTCAATGTCAGACAACATGATGCAAGACCTACTCCTACTGGAGCGCTGGTCTAGGTCCTTGCAACTCAGCTTCAATGCCAAAAAATGCAAAGTCATGCACCTGGGCAGCCATAATCCAAGCAAGACTTACACCCTTAATGGCGAGATCCTAACAAGAACTGATGTAGAACGAGACTTAGGGGTGATCGTCAGTGAGAACATGAAGACTGCCAATCAAGTGGAGCAAGCTTCATCCAAGGCAAGGCAAATCATAGGTTGCATACGCAGGAGTTTCGTCAGCCGTAAGCCTGAAGTCATTATGCCATTGTATAGATCCATGGTGATGCCCCACCTGGAATACTGTGTGCAATTCTGGAGGCCGCATTACCGTAAGGATGTGCTGAGACTGGAGTCGGTCCAGAGAATGGCCACCCGGATGGTCTCAGGACTCAAGGATCTCCCGTACGAGGAACGGCTGGATAAGTTGCAGCTATACTCACTCGAGGAACGCAGAGAGAGGGGTGACATGATCGAGACATTCAAATATCTCACGGGCCGTATCGAGGTGGAAGAAGATATCTTCTTTTTCAAGGGTCCCGCGGCAACAAGGGGGCATCCGTGGAAAATCAGGGGCGGGAAATTGCACGGGGACACCAGGAAATTCTTTTTCACTGAAAGGGTGGTTGATCGCTGGAATAGTCTTCCACTTCAGGTTATTGAGGCCAGCAGCGTGCCTGATTTTAAGGCCAAATGGGATAGACACGTAGGATCTATTCACAGAGAAAGGTAGGGGAGGGTCATTGGGGTGGACAGACTAGATGGGCCGTGGCCCTTATCTGCCGTCTATTTCTATGTTTCTATGTTCCGGTTCAGCAGGAACTTGTCTAACTTTGTCTTGAATTCCTGGAGGGTGTTTTCTCCTATGACAGAGCATTCCAGTTTTCTACCATTCTCTGGATGAAGAAGAACCTCCTTACATTCGTATGGAATCTATCCCCCTTTCAATTTTAGAGAGTTCCCTCTCGTTCTCCCTACCTTGGAGAGGGTAAATAATCTATCTTTATCTACTAAGTCTATTCTCTTCAGTACCTTGAATGTTTCGATCATGTCCCCTCTCAATCTCCTCTGTTCGAGGGAGAAGAGGCCCAGTTTCTCTAATCTTACGCTGTACGGCAACTCCTTCAGCCCCTTAACCATTTTAGTCGCTCTTCTCTGGACCCTTTCAAGTAGTACTGTGTCTTCCTTCATGTACGGCGACCAGTGCTGGACGCAGAACTCCAGGTGAGGGTGCACCATGGCCTGGTACAGCGGCATGATCCCCTTCTTTATCATTCCTAGCATTCTGTTTGCCCTTTTTGCCGCCGACACACATTGCGTGGATGGCTTCATCGACTTGTTGATCAGAACTCCCAAGTCTCTTTCCTGGGTGGTCTCTCCAAGTACCGCCCCGGACATCCTGTATTCGTGCATGAGATTTTTGTTACCGACATGCATCACTTTACACTTATCCATGTTGAACCTCATCTGCCATGTTGATGCCCATTCCTCGAGCCTGATTATGTCACATTGCAGATCTTCGCAATCCCCCTGTGTCTTCACTACTCTGAATAACTTCATATCATCTGCAAATTTAATCACCTTACCTGTCGTACCTATGTCCAAGTCATTTATAAAGATGTTGAAGAGCACAGGTCCAAGCACCGAGCCCTGCGGCACCCCACTAGTGACGTTCTTCCAGTCCAAGTATTGTCCATTTACCCCAGCCGGTTTTTAATCCATGTGAGTATTTCACCCTCAATTTCATGGCTCGCAATTTTTCAAAGTAGTCGTTCATGCGGAACCTTGTCAAACGCCTTCTGAAAATCCAGATATACAATGTCGACCGGGTCGCCCTTGTCTATCTGCCTGTTTACTCCCTTGAAGAAGTGCAGCAAGTTCGTCAAACAAGATCTGCCTTTGCTGAAACCGTGCTGGCTGGTCCTCATCAGACCGTGTCCGTCAAGGTGATCAATGATGCGGTCCTTTATTAGCGCCTCTACCACCTTTCCTGGTACCAAGGTCAAACTCACCAGTCTGAAGTTTCCCAGGTCTTCCCTCAAACCATGATGGAAAAATAAAGATCCAGTCAACAAAGGTAGAAAAAGCATTTTATTTTTAATTTATTTTCTAAAATATGCTTACTTTGAGAAATATACATAGCAGATATCTATGCATTGTGTTCACTAAAAAAAGAATTGAATTTCCATTTTTATTTCTCCAGTGTTGCAGTACACGTATATCCACCAGATTTATAGATTTTTATTTCCCAAAGTGAAGGTGAAAAACAGTGAAGATGTTAATTTTGGAGATATATTTCTTAAATATCCCTATATCCCTTAACTGAAGATTTTAGAATTTCAATCTTGGAAGAGATGAGAAAGATATAGATACAAGTATTTGGAGTGATAAAGGAATAAACAAGTATTTGGAGTGATAAAGGAATAAACAAGTATTTGGAGTGATAAAGGAATAAACAAGTATTTGGAGTGATAAAGGAAAATAAACAAGTACTTGGAGTGATAAAGGAATAAACAATCACTCACAAACATTATGGCTATTGACATTAGTAGCTAGAAAATATCAAAAGTATTTGGCCGTCACCCAATTCAACTAGGATTTCCCTCTGGTCTGAACTGACAGCTTAAAATCAATACCACGGAAAAGGTAACAAACTCCTTTAGACAATACCATTTATACAACTGACTACAGGGAAAGGAATAAACAATCACTCATAAACATATTATTGCTATTGACATTAGTAGCTAAAAAATATCAAAATTATTTGGCCGTCACCAAATTCAACTAGGATTTCCCTCTGGTCTGAACTGACAGCTTAAAATCAATACCACGGAAAAGGTAACATACTCCTTTAGACAGTATCATTTATACAATTGATTACAAGGCAAGGAAACATAGGAACTGTTAAGAGAAAACTCTCATTGGTATATGAATAAAAACAAATGATAAGTAAAACAAAAGTTACTTACCTAAAAGTGTTCACCAAAGACATCTGGGCGAGGTCACCCATGGCACCTCATGTGGAAGACAGTACCCCTGCAATTTTTCCAGAAGCATTTAGAAGATACTTAACGTTTCTGCCATGTGCTCCTCCTCTGTCTCTAACTAAAATAAAAAGGCCTGAGCCATGTCCCCTATAAAATCAATGAAAGAGTTCCTTTTGTGGGGACTTAAATCTCTCACATAATAATAATAATAACAACTTTATTTTTTCTATACCGCCATAATCTTGCGACTTCTAGGCGGTTTACAGTGAGAGAGAGCTGTACAATTAGCGAATTACAAGGTGAGAATAGGTAGGAAATCATTGAATAATCAGTGTTTACAGGTTACAAGTAGGTTACAGTATAATCTTAAGCATTTTACATCAAAGGGGCTGGATGGTCAGCGAATTACAGAATATAGGTGGTGAGGAAGACACTGAATAGTCAAGAGAAGAACAGAATACATTTATGAAGAAGTGTAGTATCAACATAAAGAGAAAGGTTTTAGGATGGGGGAGCGTTGTTTGGCTGGGAAATAAATCTATTGAATAGAGCGGTCTTGATTTCTTTCCGAAAGGCGAAATATGTCTGCCTGGTTTTGTCGGTGAAGTTGCCTAGCCAGGTTTGTTGTCTGGCAGCTTGAAACTTAAAAGTTCTATCCAGAAAGTTTCTGTATTTGCAACCTATGATCTTTGGGTAGGCAAAGAGGTTGCGATTTCTGGTTATCCTTGTGGGGGTGTAAAGTTCGAAGTGAGGTAATAGGTAGATTGGGGCCATTCCCCACACCAGTTTATAGCAAAAGCAGGAAAACTTGAATATAGTCCGTGCCTCAATTGGCAACCAGTGCAGCAGTTTATAGTAGGGGGCTAATGTGGTCACTTTTCTTTAGTCCGAATATTAGTCGGACGGCCGTGTTTTGCACTATCCTTAATTTTTTCAAAGTTTTTTTGGGTGTACCCACATAGATGATATTGCAGTAGTCTAAGGTGGATAGGATCAGTGACTGAAACAGAAGTCTAAAAGATGGAGGGTCAAAATATTTTTTGATGGTTTTTAATTTCAAAAGTGTGTGGAAGCATTTTTTGGTCACCGGGTTTGTGTGTTCGATCAAGGTCAGATGGGTGTCTAGTATTTTTATAGTTTTGGATAGTGGATGATCATGACCATGGTGGGAAAGGATCCAAGATGACCCCAGTGGACCTCTCCTCCAAGAAGCAATGGCTCCTCTTCAGAATCCCAAAAGCTCTCATAATTTGGTCAGTGAAATATGAGTTTTTGCCTACCTCAAACTACTGAAAGCATGACCTCCTATGACAGTGACAAATTGAGGATTCCTAGTACTTCAGTGAAGCTTCCTCCCCCAATGCACTTGAAATAGGCAGTGCATCCAACCTCAGCTCCAAGATCCATTTGGGCCCTGCCATCAAGACAGCTATTTCATGCAAGCTACCAGTCTCAAGTGTCGACTGGATCAATCCCTTCACTTGACATTGATGTCAAAACTGCAGCATCACATTGAGCAAAGTAGCACTCCATCCGCTCCTCAAATTTTTGCATGAGCTGTTCCTCAAAGTCTGTCACTGATAAAGGTGGGGGCATCAAATGGCAGTGACCACATTCTCCTGAGTCACTTGAGGTATATCAGAACCTGGTTCTCAGGTGAGTGAAGACTGTCATACCCTCTCTGAATGCATGATGAGCAGTCCTCACATCGAGAACACTGGTGAAAATCAGTGCTCTCAGAGCATACTTTGATGGGAATGTCTCAACCTCCACCCAATGTCTTGCATTGAGCTCTCTCAGAAATAATGAAAATGAGATTGAATCCATCCTCTTCTTCAGGTGAGAAGTTGAAGCATGTGATGAAAAAGAGGTTTGATTGGCTCCAAGGAGAAAATTAAACTAAGGAGATTCTATATGACAGCAGCAGACAGAGACAGGAGTACATGCAAGATGAGACTACACATATACTTCTGGAAAAAGTTGCTGGGATATTGTTTGCCACGTCAGGCTCCATTGGTGACTTCACCCAGATGCAAGGATTTTTCAACCCTGCTTATACTCAAGAGAATTACTTTAATTTTATAAACAGAAAGATATATTCTTACTAGAGAGTCAAATGGAAATTCTTCTGAAAATATTGAGTGAACCTGAAACATGAATATATTCAATGCATGGATCACACTTTTTTGCTAGTTCTGGATCTGTTCTTAGGCATTTGTTACCATATTTACTAGGGCTGCACATTAAAATTTTTAATCAATTGCACAATTAAAATTTTTAAACCACACATTCATATAATGTTCCCGTCACATTTCCTCCTGTACAGAGCAAAATATAGACAGCAGATGAAAATTTTTAAAACTGGCGTATTCAATTACTAAACTGAAAACAAAATCATTTTTCTTACCTTTTTTGTCTGGTGATTTTATTTTACTAATTATCTTGCTCCCTGCCTCTGGTTCTTAACATATGAATATCCATACTGGGACAGACCAATGATCCGTCAAGTCCAATATTCAATGGTCAATCCAGGTCACAAGTACCTGGCAGAATCACAAATGGTAGAAAGATTCCATACTACCAATCCTGGATACAGCAGTGGCTCTCCCCATTTCTGTCTCAATCACAAACTATGGACTTTTCATCTAGGAAGTTGTCTAAACCCAGATATGTTAACTGCTGTTACCATATCCTCCTATTGGTTTTAAAAGTATTACCATGTAATTTCATTGAGTGTTCCCTAGTCTTCGTACTTTTTGAAAGAATAAACAATCAATCCTCACATTTACCCATTCTACAGCAATCAGGATTTTGTAGACCTCTCATATCCCCCCTTCCCCCGCTGTCTTTTGCCAAGCTGAAAAAGCTCTATACGATTGCCTCTTTGCGGATGATACCAAAATCTGCAATAGACACCCAGGATGGTGTGAACAACATGAAGAAAGACCTTGCAAAGCTTGAAGAAAGGTCTGAAATTTGGCAGCTAAAATTTAATGCTAAGAAATGCAAGGTCATGCATTTGGGCTGCAAAAACCCGAGGGAACAGTAAGTATAGTTTAGGGGGGTGAAAAAAACCCAACTGGCCAGGTGGTCCCTGAGAAATGGGTTGAATACCACTGTTCTAGAGAATGACTCAGGGACAGAATTTGTTCCCATTCTTGCAGTTAACCATGGGAAACCATCCCTATGTCATTCTTAAAAGAAGAGAGGGAAGAATCAGAGTATGAATGGGCACAGCCACTGACCCTCAAGCCTTGCATCAAAGAATGCTGGTGTAGAAGGCCCAAGGTTGAGATAACACTAAAGACTGACATGGGATGGATTCCCGCGATAATCCGCGGGGGACAGGGACAAATTCTGTCCCTATGCCATTCTCTACGCCTATTATCTTGGTAAATATAGGAATACTTGCTATTGGTCTATAATTTGTTGAATCTGGAACATTTTGGGATGGACTTTTAGGAATTGGTGTCAGGATTATTGTTCCTAAAGAAATGAAAGCCCTCCATATCCCCCATTTCTTCTACTGGGAACCCAGTTAGACTATAACAATAGTGAAATTCTCCATCTTCCAACAAGCTCAGCTTAGAACAAAATCAGAGAAATCCAAATATGCACGAAGACAAGTCTCACACTATAGACAACTGAGAAGCAATATGAACATGGGCTGGATTCACCCAAATTCAGGTTTTACAAACATTTCTGTACAGAAACATGCACTTTATATATGCATATCTATGTGGACATACCTATATACACTTTAACAGATGTATATTATGCATATTTCCATTTTTGTTTGCAGAGATGTTGTGTATTTCGTTGAATTACTAAAAAACAAAACAAAAAAAAACAAAAAACACCTCACTCTCAAATGAATAATACACCTCCCTCCATATTCGCGGTTTCAGCATTCGTAGTTTCGATTATTCACGGTTTTTAGCTTGCTGGCTCCCCCCCCCCAAAAAAAAAATTACATCAGCTTGCATAGAGAAATCGCTGATTCACGGCACTTTCTTCACCGTATTTTGCCTCTCTTTCAGGAACAGGCCAGGTCTCCCACCATGTGATTCACGGTTTCACCATATTCACGATGGTTTTGAATAGAAAACAGCTAACAACATATGAAATAGTTATTTGCAGTTTTTCTGTATTTGCGGTTCTGTTAATCCCCTATCGCAGCGAATACGGAGGGAGAAGTGTAGTTAATTATATTTTAAAAGTTCAAAAAGCTCACTTTCACTTACTGTTCAAGGTTAAGCTTATTGAAGATCTCTACAGTTGTCTCAAGCACTTTATCAACATAATCTACTCGATCAGGATAACACTTCATGGCCAGGTTTATAAGTGACACTTGTAAAGACACTACATCTTCAGAAGGCATATCTTGTCTAGACTGTAATTATAAAAATTTGTGAAAGAACCATAAATATCTTTAGATCTAAATATAGCCTCAAAATACAAGAAACCCATCTAGTAAAATCTATACATTTTGATTCAGCTTGTTTTATTATGGATCACAATGTGGAGTTCTTATAACATTTCAGAATTTGTAATGAGTCAACCACCTGTCCTACTGCACTGTAAAATATGGCCCTCTGAGCTCTGTAAAGAGTCTCACACCACACTAACTGAATATAGAGTGAAAAACGTCTTGTCAGCAAAATGTAACTATCAATAGTATATGAACAATGCAGAGAGCCAACCTTATGCAGGATTGAGGGAGGTGGGGCCTCTCACTTGTTTCATATTATATCAGACTCTCTCACTCTCTCTCTCTACTTTTCATGTATGAGCCATGGCAAAACAAATCAAGTTACTGTCTGTGGACATACTGTGAAGTAATAAACTCCCCCAGAGATTGCTGAGCACTTTTTTCTGATCACTGAAAAGTGTTAACACTGCTCTGGAAAATAAGCTAAGAAAAGCATTCTGATGGTATTTTAGCATTCCTACAGGTATCTAAAGTATAAACATTCAAGAAAATATATATACTTCAGAACATCACAAATGCAAATTTTCAACATCTGCAAGAGAGAAATATTGTGGCAGTCATGTTAATCCACTCTTAAAGATAGTATGTAAAATATAAAGAAATAAAACAAAACAAAAAGTAGATCTAATCTGAAGTAGAATGAATGCCTTTGAAAGCTAATCTAACCATGCTTTAGTTAGTCCAATAAAAAGATATCACTTGGATTCATTTCGTTTATTTCTACAACATCTGCAACACACTGATTTCCTATGAAGTGCATAAATTCATGGTTACCTCAATAAAGCTATTCTTTTTGTTAAATAGTGAAGCTAATCACCTCTAGTAGGTTTCTCGGACAGTAGAACTAGTATTTTCATATGTACAGTGTTATCTCTTGACAGAACTCTAGTGTGGAAGCTTCCCAGCATTCCTGTACCTTTAAGAAACCTTTGAAGTCCTGCACACATGCATGAATACCCTCTCGTCAACTTGAGTCATGTAGGACCCTCAGTCTGGCATAAAGAATACAACTCCTAGGGGAGGTGGGAGGGTATGTGAAAATACTAGCCCTGCTGTTCTCAGATAACACCCACTATAGGTGAGTAAATTTGCTTTCTCTGAGGACAAGCAGGACTGAATTTCACACATGTGGGAATCTCTAGCCAGGTTCACTGAAAACAAGTAACAGTCAAATAGGGACTTGCAACAGCAAGGCCAACAGAAACCAACAATTAAAAGACACATGCTGTGAAGATGCAGCCAAGAACAGAACATAATGAACCTAGGAGGGTGGAGTTGGATTCCAGACTCCAAACAAATTCTACAGGATTGTCTAACCAAACTGGCTGCCAAGACACATACTCTGCTCATCTCTTCAATGGATGCTGAACTTGTGGGCCCCAACCATAGCTATGGCTCTGACATTGTGAGCCATGATATGACCCTCCAAAAACAGCCCAGCCTATGCATAAGTGAAAGAGATGCAGTTTCCACACCAATTAGATAAGATGCATTTACTGATGGCTGCACCCATCTTCTTTGGGTCAAATGAAACAAACAGCTGGGTGAACTATCTATGGGCTTTAGTCTGCTAAGATTTACTAGCAATCCAAAGTGTGTAGTGCGTTCTTACCATATTGAGCATGAGGTCTTTGGAAGAATGTTGGAACTGTAACACCACCTTAAAAGAAACTTGAAGGGTGTGCAGAAAATTACTCTGTTGTGATGAAACCTTATGTAAGGTAGATCAGCTACTAGGGCCTGAAGTTCACTCACCCTACAATCTGATGTGACTGCCACAAAAAAACAAAACCTTCCAGGTCAAATACTTCAGATGACAGGAGTTAAGTGGCTCAAAAGGAGCTTTCATCAGCTGGGTGAAGATGACTTTGAGGTCCCATGACACAGTAGGTAATTTGATCGAGGCCTTTGTCAAAAGCAACAAGAAACTAGAGGCTGCACAGAGATGGGCTTACGTCCTACTGTTGATAAGTACTGACTGAACAGAAGTGACCCCTTATAGAGTCGGTTTTCAAACCAGTCTCAGAGAGGAGACTGTAAGCATAGGAGACTGTAAGCTCATTCAAGCAGAGACTGTCTCCTTTGTGACTCTGTACAGCATTTCGTATGTCTGGTAGCACTCTAGAAATAATTAGCAGTAGTAGTAATATTCAAGCAAGTTCTGTATAAAGACAAGTGAGAGGGTCTAAGGCTCTGCCCTCATACCAGACGGCAAACCTCTTCAATTTAAAATTATAATACCTCTTGGTGGAATCTTTCCTAGAAATCCACAGAATCATGGAAATACTCTCAGGCAGCTGCAGAGATGCACTTGCAGTACTTACACTGTGCGTTAGCCCGGAAGGAAAACTTCTTGCCTTCGATTTACCAATTTTGATTATTTTATACTACAACGGTGTTTTCTGCATGACTCTCTATATGTGATACATCAGACATCCCGGACCCCTGAGGGAGTGTTTCTCCAAGACACAGACCGTGTTGGGTCCATACTCCATGTATATGAGGGCCATTTTTATGGATTACAATTTTATAGACTTTTAATAAAGATTTCTGCACCTTGTATGTCCTACTCTGCAGTCTTTCTTTGTTATTGGTGTTCACCTTTCACTGCAGACCTGTTGGATTTTTCTTTGTTTTGGCTTGAAATCTGAGCTATTTCCTGTGGCTAGGGCATATCTGAATTGGGTATAAGGATCTAAGTCCAGAGAGCATAGCAAACCGTCTTTCTGAAACATGGGTATCCAGAGAAATCATCCTAAACTTCTCTTTTACCAGGTATTTGTTCATGCCCCTTAGGTCTAGGATGAGACAGAATCACCTTTTAGGCACAAAGAAATACAGTGGCACCTCGGTTTACGAGTGCACCGGTTTGCGAGTGTTTTGCAAGACGAGCAAAACATTCGCAAAATCGGCGCCTCAGAAACTGAGTGTGGCTCGATTTATGAGCGCCCCCCCGCGATCTGGCACCCTCCCCCCCGCAGGCCGGGACATAGGCCGAAAAAGAGCCGCCGCAAGATCGAAGCTACGGGGCTGCGGCCGCGAGGCCTGCCCGGTAAAACGAACGGAAGAAAATATATATATATATTTTTTTTTTTTAAAGAAAAGAATAAAGAAAAAAATATATATATGAATGATAAGATATTATATTTATGTGGTATATTTTTTGTTGTATATGGAAGTGGGAGGGGGTGGGGGTTATATCTTTTTGTTGTATGATATGGTAGATTTTCAAGTGATATTGTATTCTAATTGTTTGATATTTACTGTACACTTGTGAATTATAAAATGAATAAAGAATTAAAAAAAAAAAAAAGAAAAAAAACCCAGCGATTTGTGACAAAAATAACACAAAACCGCGGTCATAGAGAAGGCACAAGTGGAATTACTTCACGCAGAGAGTCAAAGACGGACTTCTCGGCTCCGCAGAAAAGTAAGAACTGAGGAGACGCGCCCTGCTCTGGGTGGGAAGGCACTCGCGCATGTGCAGTACGGGCAACTCGAAACTTTGAGTTTCTTCAAGCAAGTTTGCTTGTGAGGCATCCGCATCGAGGCTCCGTCGGATGACGTCACTCACTTGTGAGAATACCTGCCTGCTTGTCCTGGGATAAACAGTGTTCTGCGGGGGGCTCTGCTATCCCCTTCATTATTCAATCTCCACTTTAGACCTATCTTAGACATAGCCCGCAAACATCAAATACAGATTCACTCCTTTGCAGATGACATCCATCTTAGAGGTCTGCACGGGAACGGGGATCACGGGGATCCCCCTGAGGTCAACAGGACTCCCACGGGGACCCCTCCCAGGCCCACGGGACTCCCACGGGGATGGACCTGGGGTTCCTATGCTGAGGCCTACCTAATATTCAATCTGGGTCTGGCGCCGTGCTGAGCTCTCGATGAATCAGCAGCAACAGTCTGTCACTTAGGCAGTGAGCTCAGCATGTAGGCACACAGACTCTGTGTGCCTACATGCTGAGCTCACTGCCTACGTGACAGTCTGTTGCTGCTGATTCGTCGGGAGGTGTCACATGCAGGCTAGAGCAGAGGACAGCCTGCATAATTCTAGAGCGGGAGGACAGTGTCCTCCACCCCCCCCGGACAAACCCTAACCTGGCACCACAGAGCTGGGAGTGCACTGCCCTGCCTGCTTCAGCAGCAGGAAGTGAGGAGCAGCTGCTGGGGAGGTTCCTGGGGCCTCGGAGCAAAGTTTCAGTCGAGCGCTTCTTTCTTGGATGGCGTGGTGGTGTCGAGCCCTGGGAGGGAGGTGAAGCGTGCCGACCTTTATCTTCGCTGAGGGCAAAGTGACTTTAAACTTGAGGGTTAGGTAGCTGCCCTGATCAGCCCATTATTTCACAGCCTGTTCTCTGCTGGGGAGCTGTTTGCGGCAGAAAAACGTTTTGGTTTTCTTTTCTATTCTATTACACTATCCTCCTCTTGTTTTCCCATCCCCTAAGTTCTCTCAACTTGTACTTCATTAATCTTTTATAAACCGCATAGAACTTAACGGTACTGCGGTATATAAACTGTTATTATTATTATTATTCTTTTCTCTGTACTGTGTATTTTATTGAAAACGCTCCCCAGCTACTACTGCATTCAAGCAGATAGGTAGCTCCTATAAGCATTTCAAAATAAGCTGAAGATTTTGCCACTTTCTAGAGAGCGATTTATGACCAGCACTGTCTTGTTTTTTTACTTCAACTTCTGATGCTGCTCAATTTAAATGGATAAAAGCACAGATCCCAGTATTGAAAGTTCAAGAAACAAATAGTAACGACCAAGTTATTGTATCTCTAGAATCCTAGTGGTCACCTGGCACCACAGCTCTCCAGAGATGAGTTGCTGTAGGAAAAGAAGAATTCTGGGATTTTTTTTTTTCTGTAAGACGTTCAGCTTGGATGGGATAACTTATAGGGGGTATGAGGCTTTGTATTATCATTGGAGATCAGTTTATCACATTAAGAAGTAGGTGCTTAATTCCTGGAAGCTACTCGGAGGGGAGGGGGGCATGAAATAGTCCAATCCAGACAATCTGCTGATCCTTCACTGCAGGTGATATGCATGCATCATCAAGAGTTTTTGCTGTACCTCATGTCATTTTGCTCCTAAATGAATCCTTTATTTCTGATATCTGTATAATACATGTCAGAGATCCAGTCTCCTGTTCCAAGTTGGGCTACTTATTCCAAGATGTTGACTGCATATTGTCAACATATCAATGGGAAATCAGGTCAGCTATGCATGGTGTGCTGCAGGCAGGAAAAGATGATGAACCTCTTGGCTCGAGCTGCCTCCAACCCCTGCAGTTATCTGGACTCAAACAAAGGGGGGAGTGCATTTTTGGACACAGAAGGTATGAACTTGGGAGGAAGGGAGGTAAAGACATGCTGAGGTGGGGGAGGGAATAAAAAGGGAGAATTGGGTGTGGGTGTGTCAGTGAGAGGGAAAGAGATGGTCGTGTACACTGGGAATGGAAGAAAAAGGAGTATTTTTGGTCATAGGGAGGGAGTGAGGTACAGATGATAGGGAAGAGAAAAATCAGAGGGAGAAATGTGGAAAGGGAACAGTGGGACAGATTGAAAGGGATGCAAGAGGGAGGAATGTTGGACATAGTGGTAAAGGGAATGGAGGGAGAGATGTGGCATGGTGCTGGAGATGGGTGATAGAACAGAAGGAGAAATGTTGGACATGGGGCTGGTGGGCAGGGGTGAAAGATGAGAAAGGGATAAATGCTGGGCCATGATAGGAGGAACCAATGGACAGCAAGAGAAGAATTTACAGAAGATGGGAAAGCGGAAAAAAGAAACTGGGACCAACTTGATGGAAAAATAAGTTTCCAAACAATAAAGGTAAAAAACGGAATTTATTGAATAAAATATATTAGTTTTGGGAAATGTATATAGTCTTTATATTGTATTCAAAAGAAAAGGAAATACATTTCTAGTTTTATTTCTACAGTGAAGTACTTTCTGACCCTTGCTGTGGCTGGTGGGGATCCCCAAGCACCGCCAGCAGAGGACCTCCTCTAGAGACAGCCAGAACTCCCCTCCACCAAGCACAGCAGTCACTGGCAGCATCCATGAGCCACTGAGGTGCCAGCATCTGTGACTTGGACGCTACTGCTGACTGCCAAGCTTGGCAAAAGGGACCCTGGCCAACTGCAGAGGAAGTCCTCAGCTTAGGGGTCCTCATCAGCAGAGTATTTATATTTTATATTTACATTAGAGGCTCTGGTAGAAACCCATTTACAAAGTATGTATTCTTCCCAATTAATATTTCCAAATTAATAAAGTGTCTTTGCTTATTTGTAAATGGATCTCTACCAGAGCCTTTTATTCAGTAGTATAATTAAATGACATAACTATTTCTGAAGTTTATAAGGACGGGCGGGGACGGATTCAATTCCAGCGGGGACGGGTTTAACTCCTAGCGGGGACGGACGAAGATGGGTTTGATTCTACCGGGGACGGGTTTGATTTCTGTCAACACGCAACTCTCTAATCTATCTATATTGACTGCTAGGAAAAGCCCGTGACGCCCAGATTGCAAAACTCCTAACCTGCCTCTCGGAATTTAAAAACTGGATGTCCTTCAACAAAGAACGCTGCATCCTCGTCCATCCCTTGCTGCACTGGGACTCAACTACTCTAACTGTGAAGGACCAAGTGCACAGCCTAGGAATACTCATTGACTGCAACCTGTCACTTTCCGACCATATCTCTCAGGTGGTATCTTCCTCATTTTACTACCTGTGACAACTCTGAAATATAAGGAACTACCTTCCAGAGTTTGACTTTACCCAACTACTCTTTGCCTTAGTACTCTCCCAAATGGATTGCTGCAATGTGCTATTCAACAGTCTCATAACGAAGGATGTACAACTTCTCTAGCGTGCTCAAAATGCGGCGATCAGGCTTCTAAAACACTTCAGTGCCCACGACACTGTCTCCCAGGTTCTAGCATTGAGCATTGACTCATTGGCTGCCCGTAGCCAAATAATGTGTCTTCAAGAGCCTGATGCTAGCATTCAAATCCTTACACAACATAGTGCCAGTCTACATGCTGGGCTACGTGATAGCTAAGTTTCCTCCGTACATGTCGAACCGGTCCCTCCACTCCCAGGATGAAACACACCTCAATATACCCCCTGGTCGTGCCCTTCAACTGCAAACCGTCAACCAACGGTCCTACTCCCACTTCATACCGATCCACTGGAAGACTGCCCTTGCAAATCAGATCCTTTGAAGAACTCCTCAGCTTTAGAAAAGCAATAAAAACATACCTCTTCACCTAAATCCTTGCCCTTGATGGCCTACAAAGAAATGTATATTGGTACCAGAACCAGTATGTGTCACATAAGGATCCTTGTATTGTAAAATCTTGCACTGTAACTATGACTAATCTAACATATAAACCATCTGTGTGTCAAATAAAGATAAAACTTGTACTGAAAACCATGCACTTTAAAGATAACCATGGCAAATTGTAACTGGTAAATTGTATATTATGTATATTAATATCAGACCCCTAGTATGTGTCAGGTTAGGATAAAAACTCGTATTGTAAACTTGTACTGAAATTGTGTTTGACCTGTAACTCATTCTGAGCTCATTGGGGCCAATGGGATAGAAAATGAAATAAATAAATAAAGATGTGTCTACCATCTCCTCCATCTTGTCCTCCAAAAGATTATCGCCTCGGCATGGGACATAAACAACTTTTGCACCTGTAACCAGTGGTTCAGGAAGACACTCAGCCATGAGAGTCTGTGCATTCTAACACCCAATGCAGAAAGTCAAGATGCTATATCAAAGGAATCAAGGGTGACCCTAACTAAATATTTCCTACATGCCATCTGCTTCATAGCTATTTGGTGAAAGTGTGCCTGCAAACTTGAGCACATTGGACTCCAAGGAGTTCATATAAGGCTCATGTAGAGCTGGTAGGTTTAGGTATAGGAAATGAGCATCAATGCCTAAAAATCCTTCCTCCCAAATGAATCCAAAATACAAAGCATCCCTGCCTGTAGGAGCCCAAGGCATGCGTATTTGAATTTCTGGCCTATTTGAGGGTGGATTTGACCACCACAGAGTAGTGTGGTAACTGCACCATTTCTAAACCAGGAGCCTTCTATAGACTCAGAGGGATCACCCAAGTCTTCATCCATGCATCCTTGAAAATGTTGTCAACAGAATGGTCACAGCTTCCTTAGAAGAAGGATCATAAATCGGAGACTGTCATCAATTTTGCCCTGGGCTTATCCTCCACCTTCAACTTAATGGAATGGTCTCTGCTATTTCCCTCAAAAAACAACAGAGGTATCCACTAGTGAAGGGCTTCCTCCTTTCTTGCAGCAGGGTGGAGTCTAAGGGAAAGCCAAGGGACCACTCAAATGCCCAGGAAAAATCTGACTCAGTCTCAGCAAAATATTAATTGTGAGGAATAAACATCAACAACCTTCCAATAGGGCTAGAGTGGGTTCACAACTGGATGTACCCCAGCACCTCCTGAAATATGACTCGGAAACATTCCTCAAGGGCAGACATCAGTAAAGGCGTGGGCGGAGCAAGCTTGGGAACAGCTTGAGAAGTTGTTATTGCTGAAGCAAAGAACCCAGCTTCAGGAAGATTGGCACATCAGCACCACAACAATGGATGAGGAACAGTCCGCTTGGCACCAACGTTTCTCAGATACCAGTAATGCCTATGTCCCAGAGCTCCCTGCTCCATGCCTCAAGGAGGACTGATGCCGATGCTTCTTCCCCTTCACTTGGTGTCCAGCATCAGATTCCCTCTGTACTGACAGGGATGATGTGGATTCCATGCACTTCCTCACGGTTGAGTCTGAGGATGCTTGGCCCAAGGCACTACCAATGATCGACACTAAAACAGATGGAGACTTCTTTGATGTCAATGCATCATCAGTGTCTGGTGGAGCTCCTGAAGCCATAAGGATTAATATCAATAAAATCGTACATCTAGATGCCACATCTCTCTAGATTTCTGAGGTCTCTTCTGCAAAAAGGATATTTTAGAGTATAATGATCTCACCCTAGACACTTCAGTAACATGTCATGTTGGTTGTATACCTATTTCACTCTGTGTGCTTCTCAAACCAACCAACAGGCTTCTGGGATATTGTGGAGCAAATAGGTGCAGCAAAATCAAATAGCTCAATGGTGGAAAGAGACAAATAATGAAAACCCTTCCACCTGAAAAACTGAGACCTCCTCGTCATGGGACACAGAAAAAGAAAAAAGAAAATGCCTAAAAGTCTAAGAAAAAAGGGAAGGGGGAAGATATGAGAGAAATGTAATTCCCCATGCTACTCACAATCTATAAGACAGGAAGACAGAAAACCTGAGGGAAAAAAAAAAACCCTTAACAAAGCATCTTCAATTGCAATTGAAGACAAGTCTTGACTATTCCACAGAGAAAAAAGACTGAAGATCCCATATGATTTGGACTGGTGAGAAGGCACTTGCTCATGCCTGGTGTGGGCCTCCAAAGGCTTTTTAAATGTCCAGGAACACTGGGAAGTGCCCATACTGGGGCTCTGTTGAGAGACGTCACAACACATATGAGAAATTTAGTCCTGCTTATCTTTGGAGAAAGTTAAGCAGGACTAAATTTCAAAGTACACTATGAGCTTAAAATTTTTATGCTTGCCAATGTTACAATAAAGTATTCTTCAAAACAAAGAAATAGCTATCTACATTTATGAATTAATTTTACTCAGTCTCATTAATACTGAATACAATAAATGCATGTATTTGACACTTTTTAGAGAAGTGTTCAGTATTCCATTTATACAAGAGCTATAGTTAGCTAGTTGAGTAAGTTTAAAGAAGTAATCCTGGTGCATATGCAGTTGTATCCCCAGAGACGATCTACAAAGCAAACAGCTTACCTGTATAACAGTAGCTACCTGCTGTGAAAAAATGTCAAAAAGCTTAATATCTGCTGGGATTCCAGGTCCATCTTCACGATGTGCAAATAAAGCTAATCTGTAACAAAGATGAAAATCAAACTTTTTGATTTCATACTTCTACTGCAGTACACAAAGCAAAGGATTCTTTATTACTAGTTCTGACATTCTGGCCTACCTTTCCAAATAATGCTGAAGATAGATAGATTAGAGTTATTCAAACGCTGTTACAATAAATTCTTGCCCTACTGTCTAAATGGGTACTTGAAGAAATGAAAAAAAGCAATTTTCCCAATTTCACAAAGAATTTAATGGAAGTAGTGGAATATGACCCTAGTTTTGGACATTTGCTCTAATCATTAGACTGCCCTCTCCCATATGAAATCCATTGTTCCTGTTTAATGCTGTCCATGCCATGTAGGAGTCTCATTAAGTTCATTCACAGGGCAACATATGAACCACATTTCAGAAAGACAATCCATGTCACCCAGACATAGGCTATGACGGTTGAACTAGGAAGGAAGGTGTTAATATATGAGAAAACCTCTAGTTAGCTGTACATGAAGGCCACTGGCATCACAGCCACACTAAGAACAAGTTCCAATTTAGTTGAAAGCCTAAAAGGCTGATCACAACACCAGACTACAAAGCCTTCAGGAGAGAAATAAAGACCTTGTTAGTCAAGAACTTTATCAAGACAAACTATTGCTGTATCCGATCATTTCAATCTATTCCCAGATCCTACATACTGCCGATTAAATAACTAATATGTAATTGGCCCCAGTTATTTGTTCCTAATCCTGTAATTCGCTTGGATATATCCAGAATACCTCTCTTGTAATCCGCTTAGAATCATAAGGTCATGGCAGAAAAAAATTCATTTCTTTGTTTTTCCTTAAATTTAGTTGATAAATGAGCAACATGTTTTCCCCTTTTAGTGGGCTTGTAAAGGATTGTTTGTTGTATGATTTGTTATTGGAATATTTGTATGGAAACCCTTTTTTTCTTGATATCTTTATGATATTGTAAATGTATTAAACTCAAATTAAAAAAAAAAATAAATAAAAAACCGGTAACAGGCCGGGACATAGGCCGAAAAAGCTCCGCTGCAAGGTCGAAGCTGCGGGGCCGCGGCCACGCGACCTGCCCGGTCGAACAAAATTTTTTTTTTTTTTTTTAAAACAACAAAACGTAACGAGAGTCAACAGGAATGAGCACAAAAAACCCAAACCCGTGGGCACAGAAGGCACAAAAAGGGAACATCGCACAGAGAGTTTCAAAGGCAAACTTCTCAGCTCCGCGGAAGAGAAAGAACTGAGGAGACACGCCCGGTGCATCGGGCGGGAAGGCACTCGCACATGCGCGGTGTGGGCAACTCGAAACTTCTAAAAGTTTCTACAAGCAAGTATGCTTGTGAGATGTCCGCATCGGGGCTCCGTTGGATGACGTCACCCACTAGTGAGAATACCTGCCTGCTTGTCCTGGGATAATTCACAGTTCTTCTCAGAGAACATAACTCTTCAAATATAAATATGCAGACATACACTTAAATTCATTCCTGTCTAAAACTCAAAACATAAAAACAACCTCACAATAAAATTTACTCTGCATTCACAAAACTGCTCTGTGGGCAGTAGGGACATCTATCTATATCTATATCTATATATATATATTTTTTTTTTAAAGAGGAAAAAACTAAAGCCATTTCAAATAATCAGCCAAATGAGAGAAAAATACAAGTTTATGATTGCCAGTCAAGGTTATTTTCTCTACAGTGCTAAGACTGTTATAAAAGCATTACATCCAGTTATCCTGCAAGCACCTGCTGGGCTTATTAAATGGACACTGTGGGGAAAAAATTGAGCCTCAGGATCACTGCTTCCGTGAGGAAGAAAAATTACAGACAAATTTGAAAGGCCCATGGCTTCCAGATGTCTGAATGGAGTACTTACCATCCTTTAGCTATTCTACACTTTTTGGCCTATTTTCTAACTCATGCTAAATTCTTTCTCCTAGCATGCATCAACAACCAAAGTTAAGGCATATTGGGTGCAAAACCCTGTTAGCTATTGAAGATGTTCCTAGCACCTTTGGGGCAGCAGCTATGTAAGTACTATACAGCAACGATGTTTTAATGGCATGATTGAACATGGAATGCACTTAGCTGCCATCTAGAGGTGTTGCAAACTAGATCACATTATCTATCATCTTAGTAATTAATGCATAGTAATAACCTTCATGCTAACTGGAAAGCAAAGTCCCTGTCTTTACCATACCCCTTAATAGGAACTTTCACATAAGGTGTTTAGCATGACCCTCATTGATTTGTGTCCCAACAGTTCATATAATGCCACATATTTAGCACACATTAAAAAGCTATATATTAAACACCTAACACAATTTAAGAAATAGGCCTCTTTACGTAAAACAGACTAACTACAACATATACCTTATACAAATAAATATATAGGCCGATCTTTTCTTCCTTATATACTACAAGTCTCAGAAAAGGCATATGAAATCTCTTACAACACCCACCTATCAATTAAAGCAATGATTATATTCTTCACGTTCACATTTTGATGTAACTCAGCACAGGCCCGCAGGAAAGGATTCAGTGTCTGAAGGTGAAATTCATCTGGGAACACCTTAGAAAAAGTAAATGTGATCACACTACATTCAAGGATAAAAATTTCAACAGCCATGATACATATATCTCAATACAGCTCTCTGTATTTTGTGGAAAGTACCAGGTAATTACGTCTAGGAATAGTATTTACTGACTTTGCCTTTAAAGCTATTATGTTTGTTCAGGTCTAGCAGATGTATAGGGGCTGGTGAAAACTAGTCTTTGAATATTATAATACCCATGAAAGGACCTAAATAAAAGATAAAGTATACGAGTCTCTGGCATTACACAAGTCCCTTTCTCGTATCTGTTCCACATTAAAAAAGCAATTTTTGTGATCTTGAAAGCTTATGTATTCCACCACTCTTTGTAGAAGTCCTTTAGATGGTATCGATCTACAAATCCAAAATTATACTGTAAGAGAAACTGTTGTAACCATCCATATAATTTAATACTAATTTTTTAATTTTAGCCACCTTTTCAACAAAATGCTAAAGCGACTGTGCTAATGGCTACCGGGTGTTAAAAACAGCTCTCCATTAAAAGTCATGAATTTACAGCTTAATACATCGTGGTGAAGGAACTGGACGGCATATAGACAGAGAATAGGAGTATATAACCCTGACTGTATAATACATTATCACAAGGTAACTGTTAACATGGGTGCACTCCCCCACCCCCATGATCACAAACCACAGGTGTCTAATAAATAAATTGAGTGCCTTAGGGACAGGCCCCAAAATGACAGACTGGGTGAGGACTGGGTAGTGATCAATGGAGATCTCTCTGAGGAAAGAGATGTTACCAATGGTATGCTTCAAAGTTCGGTTCTTGGGCCTGTTCTTTTTAACATTTTTGTAAGCAATATTGCTGCAGGTAAGATGTGCCTCTTTGTGGATGAAACCTAAATCTGCATTAGAGTAGACACCCCTAGTGGTGTGAATCACATGAGGAAGGACTTAGTGAAGCTTGAAGAATGGTCTGAAATTTGGCAGCTAAGATTTAATGCTAAGTAATGCAAGGCAAGGTCATGCATTTGGGCTGCAAAAAACTGAGGGAATGGTAAAGTTTAGGGAGTGAAGAACTTTTGTGCACAAAAGAGGAGTGGGATTTGGGTGTGATAGTATGCGATGATCTTAGGGTGGCCAAATAGGTTGAAAAGGAGAAGGTAAAAGCTAGGGTGCATAGGGAGAAGAATGGCCAGTAGGAACCAGGGGGTATTGATGCCCCTGTATAAGACTCTGGTGAGACCTCATTTAGAATATTGTGCACAATTCTGGAGACCGCACCTTCAAAAAGATATAACAGCATGGAGTTGGTTCAGAGGAAGCTCACTAAAATGGTTGGTGGTCTTTGTCATAAGGAGTATGGGGACAGACTTACTGTAAAGATATCAATATGTACACTTTGGCATGAGGGGAGAGATATGATAGAGACAAATACCTGAGTGGCATGAATGCCCATGAGGCATTTGAAAGGAAGCTCTGGAATGAGAGGGCATAGGATGAAGTTGAGAGCTGATAGGCTCAGGAATAATCTAAGGAAATATTTTTTTACAGAAAGAATAGTAGATGCATGGAATAGTCTCCCTGTAGATGTGGTAGAGACAAAGACTGTGTATGAATTTAAGAAAGCATGGGATAGCCATGTAGCATCTCTTAGGGCGAGGAGGAGGAGATAATGGATGCTGTGGATGGGCAGACTGAATGGGCCATTTGGCCTTTATCAGCCATCATGTTTCTATGTAACCCCTTTTTTGAAAGCACAATTTTCCTGAAGACCATCATCCCAGCATTTACTGGTAGTCTTGGGGAAGGAATTATCTACTACTTACCCCATTACTGCTCAGCTTCAAAAATGTCAATAGTCTCACAGTACTACAGCTCTGCTAAATAAGGATTGCATAATGGTCCAGGCATTAGAGAAGGGGCTGAAATTCCTTCAAGCCTACGTGTGTGCGTGTGCGTGCGTGTGTTCCTTTGCACTGGGGACTACATCAAATATACAGCAGAAAGTATGGATGCATTAAATTTTGGCACCAGTGATATCTTCTATGCAATTTTGAAATATCTGGAAAGATTTTAATTTTCTGGCCACAAAATAAATGATTTTTATCTTTAAAATAACTCTTAATGACTAACCATTTATCCTGCTTTCTCAAAAGGTTAACAAAATTAGCCTTTTTAGATAATCCTCCTGGATCCCCAGGTGGCACCACCCCATCAGATTCCCCTTCAGATTAATTAAGTATATAACATTTAGAGATCCTCAAAACCTCAGCATTAGAAAAAGTGAGAATCCCGTTGAAGTACTTTCTAAGTAAAAAATCTGGAGATAAATAATTAGAAAATATAAAAAACTATTGCGTTCAATTCAGGTCTCCTTATCTCAGGAAAGATAGAGTGGCAGTAGAAAAGGTTCAAAGAAGAGCAATCAAGATGATAAAGGGGACAGAACTCCTCTCATATGAGAAAACACTAAAAGGTTAGGGTTCTTCAGCTTGGAAATAGAGATGGCTGAGGGAAGATATGATTAATGTGACCATACGTCCCGTTTTGAACGGGACCGTCTCGTTTTTAGACCCCTTGTCCCATTGTCTCCACACCCAGCTTCGGGATGCTAAAATGTCCCGTTTCCAGAGGCAGCATCCCAAAGCTGTGTGTGGGGACAACGGGACAGATGATCGCTTCCCCTCCCTCCCTGCCGCGCCAAAGCCAGCCTGCCTCCCTCCAGCGCCGAAGTCTGACCTACCGCCGATTCAACCCCCACACACACCCTCCCGTTCCTCTGCCGCTGCAACTGAAGAAAAGGAAGGTCCAGGCACCGGCCCACAAACCTTCTTCCTGACGTCAATTTTGACATCAAAGAGGAAGTTCCAGTCCAGCCAGGCAGCGATTGGCTGGCCCGGAACTTCCTCTCCGACGTCAAAATTGACGTCGGGAAGGCTTGTGGGCCGGCGCTTGGACCTTCCTTTTCTTCAGTTGCAGCTGGCGGACCGGGGGGGGTTGAATCGGCGGTAGGCCAGGCTTCAGCGGGCATGAAACAGCAGTGGGGGCCAATCTGAGGGGGCCAGGCTTCGGCGCTGGAGGGAGGCAGACAGGCAGGCTGGATTTAGCACGGCAGGGAGGGAGGTAGGCTGGCTGGCTTCGGGGGGTGGGACAAAGACTGAAAGACAGTGAGGAGGACGTAGGAAGGAGGGAGGGAGGAAGGAAGGAGAGAAAGAGGCAGAGAAAGGGGGGTGTAAGCAGAAGAAAGACTAGAGAGAGATAGGCCTGGACCAAAGGGGAAAGACAGGAGGCAGATGCAGGACTATGTGAGGTGCAGACAGAGGGGAAGAGACCCTGAGGAAGAGCAGAGAGAAGCAAGATCATAAAAGAGGAGGGAGAGAGAGGGAGACCTGGAACAAAGGTACAAAGAAGAACTGACACTGGATCTTGGGAGGGTAACAGAGGGAAAAGAGAGAGAGAGAGGGAAAAGAGAGAGAGAGAGGGAAAAGAGAGAGAGGGAGAAAAGAGAGAGGGAGGGAGAAAAGAGAGAGAGAGGGAGAGAGGGAGGGAGAGAGAGAAAAGAAAGAGAGAGAGAGAGAGAGAGAGAGAGAAAAAAAGAGAGAGAGAGAAAAAAAAGAGAGAAAGAGAGAGAGAGAGAAAAAAGAGAGAAAAAGAGAAAGAGAGAGAGCTGGACCCAAAGGGGATGGGTCTGGAGAAAGAAAGAGAGAGAGAGACCTGGACCCAAAAGGGATAGGGCTGTAGAAAGAAAGAGAGACCTGGACCCAAAGGGAATGGAGCTGGCGAAAGAAAGAGAGACCTGGTCCCAAAGGGGATGGGGCTGGAGAAAGACAGAAATATTCAATGCACAGTCAGAAGGAAGTGCAACCAGAGACTCATGAAATCACCAGACAACAAAGGTAGGAAAAATTATTTTATTTTCAATTTAGTGATCAAAATGTGTCAGTTTTAAGAATTTATATCTGCTCTCTATATTTTGCACTACATGTTACTGAGGTGACATTGCATATTTTAAAGTCATCTGCCTTGACATCTTTGAAACCCCCTCAAATATAAATGATAATTAACATTTTCTCTGCGTATAGTGTGCTTTGTGGTTTTTTTAATTTTATGGTTACCATTATGAATTAATAAGATATTATGTATACATGAAAAATGAATGGAAGAATTGGGGGCGAGGCTAAAAATTAATAGATGTCTCGTTTTGATGAAAAAAATTAATGGTCACGTTAGATAAGATTGAAGTCTACAAAATCCTGAGTGGAGTAGAACGGGTACAAGTGAATCGATTTTTCACTCCATCAAAAATTACAAAGACTAGGGGACACTCGATGAAGTTACAGGGAAATACTTTTAAAACCAATAGGAGGAAATTTTTCACTCAGAGAATAGTTAAGCTATGGAACGAATTGCCAGAGGTTGTGGTAAGAGCGGACAGCGTAGCTGGTTTTAAGAAAGTTTTGGACAATTTCCTGGAGGAAAAGTCCATAGTCTATTATTGAGAAAGAGATGGGGGAAGCCACTGCTTGCCCTGGATCAGTAGCATGGAATGTTGCTACTCCTTGGATTTTGGCCAGGTACTAGTGACCTGGATTGGCCACCGTGAGAATGGGCTACTGGGCTTGATGGACCAATGGTCTGACACAGTAAGGCTATTCTTTTTACTCTCACAGCATTCTCAAATACTACAAGTTTATGATGTAAAGTAATTTAAGCAATTTACCCTTGACTGCTGACACTCCTGCTGATTGCATGATTTATACCTTCAGTTCCATAACATGATATGTGACCAAAGTTGTGTAGGCCTTTTCTTCATCTTTCCAAGTTTCACAATTGATCCAGAGTGAAAACTTAAAAGATTTTACAGCTCCAACCACAGATCTCTCAGTTTTTGAGACAATCTTCCACAAGTGTAATAAAGAAACAGTTTCAGGTTCTACAACTACTTCAGTCAACTCTGAAGTTGCCACAACTTGAGAAATAGGTAAAAGGGAAACAAACAATTGGGGTGTTTGAATAACTCATGAGTCATTAACCAGATTAGTAGGGAACAAGCAGAGTCTGGTCAACAGAACTCAGACACTCTCGAGTCTAACTGAGATTCAGGAAATAACCCAGAATAGAAGGAGGCTGATGATTTACCCTTAATCTTCCATTTTCCTATGCCTCCCAATAAACAACTAGACAACTCATCAATTCAGAATGTCCCCAGGTCTTCTTCCTGCTCCTGAAGGCCTTTAGAGAGATAGGCTTCTTGGGTCACGCACCACATGCACAATTCTTTTCATCACTGGAGGTGATCCCAAAGATGACTTCACCCGGGTAAACTGCCTTAGGCCAGATGGAACAGATCCAAGCACTGGATGTGTCTATTATCTCTCTCCTCTCTTTACAGCATTTATATCAGCCTGCTACAGGGTTGAAATGAATTTTTTCCACAATACAGAATTACAACTTTCTAATGTGCCCCTCAGCCTTACCTGTATAATACACTCCATGAGATATTCCTGAGCCAAAGCATCCCTGCAGTTTACAACTTGTTCCAAAATACCAGGCAACACAATCTGAAACAGCAAGAAAATTTTCATTTGTTTGCACAAACCAGATGAATCATACATGCATTATTTATTGAAGCAGGTGTCTAATATCTACCTGGAAAACATTTGTTTTAATTTTCTTAATTAGATGATATGGTTACTCTGTACTATATGTAGAAAATCTCTCAAAAGCATGTTGTAGAAAAAAAAAAACCAAAAAAAACAGTTCTCCAAAAGCAGAACAAGCCTCAAGTCACCAACAAAATCCTACATAATGCACTATGATCTAAGTACTGGATAGCAAATATTCCTATAACTCATGTGCACACAAATGTATGTAATGTTGGCACTAAGCACTGATAATTCTGTATGACAGCACTTACTCTATTGGTTATTGACTTACTTGTTTTACCATGATTTCAGATGACATTGGTACGTACCTTGCACACTGATGACTTCTAAAGGTTTATGCAATTTAAGACCAGTATATATGGGACAGGGAGGGGAAGGCAGCTTCCCTATCTCTACAGCAGTTTTATAAAATACTATATTCTAAATAAAAACCTCATTCAATAAAATAAACACCAAAAATATAATTTGATTACTTTAGGTTAAAAAAGGCAAAATAGGAAGCTGCAATCTTGCTTGAACATTTTCCACCCTGGCGATATGAGTTATAGAGAGGTTCTGAAGATAAGCCTCTGCCTACTCCATCAAACAGTCACATCCTGTGCCAACAGTTGACTCTTGGTTCCACCCTGCCAGTTCACATATGCCATTGCCATTGTATTGTCTGAAAGGACCCAAACTGTCTTGCTTATCAACAAATCCCTCCAGACTGGCACAGAATGACACACCTATTGCCATGGAAACATATTACACTATGAACTCCAGAAGAAAGCTCTCTTTGGCCCAAAGCAAGTTATTGAAATAAGTGTTACAGATAAATTTAAAAGCTTAAGATCATATTCAAATGTTCCTGTCATTATATGTGCAAACTACCCATTTAGAGAGACTACCCTAGCAAGAAGCCTTTAGCTTATTATAAGATAAAGGATACAAGACAGAGTACCATTAAGCTCACAGTAAAATATAGAAAGACTCAAACTACTACAAAATGAGAATTTCTGAACATTTCTGGGGAGAATAGGATAAATCATTAGTCTTTAAAGATTTCACAGTGATGTCTAAAGTATTAAGTGTATAATCTATGTTATTTTCACTTATTGAAAGTGTTTTATAATGAATAAAGATTATAAAAAAAAAAAAAAAAAAGATGTCACATGTATTAAATGTGCATTAAAAGTAGCAGAGTCAGATCCATTAAAAGTAGCAGAGTCAGATCCAGAATCATGAAAATTTAGCAACTGTTAGGAAGTTACTTGCTCCAATCTTTATAATCATACCTTAAATGAGAAACATTGCAATTGTCATACTGGAAAAAGTTAATACACCACAAAGATTCATTTGTTTCTAACCATAACAGAGCTAGGTAAATTGAAGCACAAGTAGGATGAGGCAAACCTGTTACTTCAGTTTTCAGGTATTTGATGTAGTACCCAAATTCAAAACAATATGGATTCTCAAATTCATATTTTATAAGCCCCGATATTTAGAGACCTTTTTCTTTAAACTTTCTTCACATTAAATGCAATAGATTTATGTACATAATTCCCAGGCTGCCCATTTCTTTTAAGTTCAAGTAAATATTTGCTAGCACATTACCTGTTTATATCTTTCCACATTGACGCCTTCTAGCTGACTGAGACGCACTAAATTGGTTCCAACTAAGATTCTCAGTTCTTGCCTCTCCCGCTCCCTTTTTTCTTTGTCTCTGCTGTGGCCTTGGTGTTGCATTCTCACCCACAGTTTGTTCATTTCAGCAAAGTTTAGCAGCACAAAGTCCATGGAATCACTGATGTCACCTGTTACTTCTTCACTGTAATTAGATTTTTAAAAATTCAACACCATTCATATTTCTATATACAAACTTTTTACCAATTGCAAAATTTGATGGCATAACATGTTAAGGTCACAGCTGACCATCTTTGATAACATGAGAAAGAGATTAGGTTCTTAACTTGCTAATATTTTTTCTAGTAGATAGGTGTGTCATTCTGGACAGTAGGGTATTCTCCTCATGCTTGCAAGCAATGCAGAAGAAATCCATTCCAGGTTTTCAATTCCTCCTCATTCTCCAGAGGGCTCTGCTGCCCCCTTCAGTTTGTACCATGCTCTGAAAGTATAACAAAACATGTTAAACATTTTAATTGAAATATCGAAATAACCATATCAATCAAACATTTATAAAGCTCAAACATTCCCCCAATGTATTAAAGCAATAGATTATTCTTCATATCAGTCGCCTCTGCCCATATCCTTGGAGTCATCTTCGACTCCAACCTCTCATTTTCTACCCACATCCAACAGACTACTCAAGCTTGTCACTTCTATCTCTACATCACCAAATGTGCCCCTTCCTCTCCGAGAACACTACCTGGACTCTTGTCCACACTCTTGTAACCTCATGCTTAGACTACTGCAATGTACTTCTAACAGGTCTCCCGCTGAACTGCCTCTCCCCCTGAAATCTGTACAAACCTCTTTTGCACGACTTACCTTCTGCCATCTTCTGTACACTTGCCTCACCCTTCTCCTCAAAATCACTTCACTGGCTCCCTATCCGCGTTCACATACAGTTCAAACTCCTATTACAAACCTACAAGTGCATTCATTCTGCAGTCCCTCAGTATCTCTCCTCTCTCCTTATACACCTCCCCATTCCTCACATTTCTTTTATCTGTACCCTTCCCCTCCACATGCAATTTCAGTCTTTGTTCCTTTCAGCTCACCACCTTGTAAGTCTGGAATAAACTACCTGAGTTTGTCCGCCTCACCCCTTCCCAAGAAAAAGTCTCTGCTTGTTTGGCTGACATTGCTGTCTGGATGTCCTGCTGTCATCTGAAACTAAATATGTCCAAGACTGAGCTGCTCCTATTTCCTCCTATACCCTCTGCTCCTCCTCCTTTCTCCATCTCTGTAAATAATGCTGTCATTGTTCCAGTCTCCTCTGCTCACAACCTTGGAGTGTTCTTCGATTCTGACCTCTCATTTTCTACGTATATCCAACAAGCTGCTAAGACCTGTCGCTTCTATCTCTTCAGTATCATCAAAATTCGCCCCTTCCTCTCCGATCACACTACCCGGACCCCTGTCCAAGCTCTCGTCATCTCACACTTAGATTACTACAATCTACTCCTAACTGGTATTCCTCAGTGTCGCCTCTCCCCCTTGCAATCTGTGCAAAACTTTGCTGCGCAACTCATCTTCTACCAACCTTGTTACGCTAATGTCACCCCTCTCCTTAAGTCACTTCATTGGCTCCTAATCTGCCATCGCATACAGTTCAAGATCTTATTGCTGACCTACAAGTGTGTTCATTCTGCTGCCCCTCAATATCTCTCCTCACTTCTCCTCCCAGAGAACTCTGTTCCTCAGGTAAGTCACTCTTAACATTACCCTTCTCTTCTACTGTCAATTCTAGTTTGTTCCTTTCATCTAGCTGCCCCCTATGCCTGGAATAAATTACCCAAGTTTGTCCTACTCCTCTGCCCACCAACCCAGTCCGCTGATTAACGGTTCCCCTTAACTGTATCCATGACATCCTATTTGTCTGTCTTGCCTGTTTAGATTGTAAGCTCTTTTGAGCAGGGACTGTTTTCTTACTCTTTGTGACTGTGCAGCGCTGTGTGCGTCTGGTAGCGCTATAGGAATAATTAATAGTAGTAGTAGTTCAAAAGTAGGCTGTAAATCCACTTTTTTGAAACATCCTTCAACTCATAACCCTACTCCCCTCTGCTTAACACCCTAGCCAGAGGTTTAACCATCCCCTCTAAATGTAATCCCTACCCTGGCATCTTGTCTGTTTTGATTGTAAGCTCATTGGTGCAGGGACTATCTCCTTTGCAACTCTGTACAGTGTTGCATACGTCTGGTAGCACTCTAGAAATAATTAATAGTAGTAATGGTAGTAGTTTCACACTTGTTCAGGAGTTTGTATGAGGTTTATGTAGACTTCTGATGCATTCTTACCCACCGAAACATGGCCGTATTGAGTTCACCCTATTTTTGCCTTTTGTGAATAAAAAACTGTTTATACATTTTAATAATAGAGCCTTCTTTATTTGTTGACTCTTTACCAATGACTGGAGACCTTTTGATTTTTAGATAACATGTAATAACAGCATCATCATATACTCTAGTAAAAGATGAGGGCTGTATTGAATAGCTTATTTTACTATTCAGTCAATTACAAATAATGGGCATTGAGTTTTAACATAACAAATAATAAAATAAGCAAAGTGAAATCTGAACTCAGGTGTTTATTTCAGTAAGATTTAGCATGGTTGAGTCCCGGATTATTCATATTCAAAATTAAATCACCCTCTAGCCAAATATGAATAATATATTTGGGGCACTATTCGGGGCAGAATCAAATTGAATATTCAGTACAGCCCTACTTGATATATTAAACAGTATTTCTGAAATGTAATATATGATTCTTACTCTGTTTGCTCGCCTTCATCTGGCAAAATATTTCGTGTGCATTGAAGAAGATAGTTTCGAAGAAAAAGACCCCTTAAAGGATGCTGGACACCACGGCACATTTCCACTAAATCCTTCAATATATCTTTCCTGGACTGGGAAAATGACTTTACATAAACTACACCAACTGTTATAAGCAAGTAGCTAAAAAAAAGAAAAAAACATCCAAGCAGAGATTTAATCATCATATTATGTCTCAAATATACATTTTGAACAAGATGATGACAAGATTATGTTCACAATTCCATTAAAAGGAATAAAAAACACAAACACGAATCATATACTACCTAAATCTTTACAGGACAGAGTAATTCAAATCATTGTTGGAGCATTAAAAAAAATGCTACAGGCCAATATCTTCAGATGTTCATCATTTAATAAGTTCACAAGTTTGCAAAATTATTTGTCATTAAAAAGTTACATTAATACAAGGGTCAATCCAGTAAGCTGTGTTACCCTTAAATGCAGAGGCTTGCTCTCAATTTTTCCACACTAATATTATTCACAATGCAGGAAAACACAGATACAACAGGTGTTATCCAGAGAAAGCAAGCAGATATTCTCACAGATGGGTGACATCATCCACGAAGCCCTGGTACAGACAGTGCAAAAGTATATACCGTCACTTTAAACTTCTTCAAAAGTCTTGAGACTACCCGTACTGCACATGCGCCAGTATCTTCCCGCCTGACATTGGCTCGTGGAGCCATCAGTTCAGTAAAAAAATATAAGAAGCCAACTAGGTTGAGGGAGGGAGGGTTGTGGGAATATATATGCCTGCTATCCTTAGATAACACTCGTCACAGGTAGTAACTGTGCTTTATCCCAGGAAAAGCAGGCAGAATATTCTCACAGATGAAACTCCATAGCTAATATTGAAGGGATGGAGGGAAGTTGGCACCTAAACAGAGAATATATTTTGTAGAACTGTTTGGCCAAACTGACTATCCTATCTGGAATGGTTTTCCAAACAGTAGTGGGATGTAAAAGTATGAACTGAGAACCAGGTGGTTGTTTACAGATGTCTCCAATGGGAGTGGAACGTAGATAAGCTACTGAAGTTGTCATTGTACTAACTTTATGTGATATGACACGACCTTCCAGTGGAAGCCCAGCCCGAGAACAGCAGAATAGTGCTGCCCGATTTCCAATTAGAATCTGGTGAATCGATTCAAATCGGTTCGTTTTTAAACAGTGGCGTACCTAGTGACACCCGGGGCCCATCATTTTTTGGCACCCCCTCTCATCTGTACGAAAAACATGATTTTTAGTAACAAGCCACACGTCACACATGAGTACCTAGGAAAAGACAGCATCTTAGATATGCAGTGAGCAGTACAAAATCAATACACCCATTGTAAAACTAAACAAGCCAGACTAGTACAGATCAATCCTACACCGTCAATCCTAACAGAAAACCATGTCTTTCGAACACAGAAAACACCTTTGCCTAGTTTGGAATATGTCATCACAAACTTACCCCTCCCCTTTTACAAAACTGTAGTGTGGATTTTAGCCACGGTGGTAACAGCTCTGACGCTCATAGAATTCTGAGCATCAGAGCTGCTACCACCACGGCTGGCGCTAAAAAACGCTCCACAGTTTTGGAAAAGGGGGGATAAAATAGAAATACATAGACAAAGGTTAAATTGAACCAGCAAGAAGCTGGACTCTGCATACAATGCAACACCACAGAAACAGTGACACATGTCTCCTTTTTGTTTTTGTTTTTCTTGTTAGCACACTAAAGTGGGGGGAGGGAGTTGGGAATAATTTATACATAATATGTTAAAATATGCTATATAATATGTGTGTTTATTCTTACTGAAAATGTGATAAAGGGTGGGTGGTTGGGGGGGTTATTATATCACTAGAATATTATGTGGTAGAAATTAATGTGCTATTGTGAAATAACTTGTATGGAATATTCTTTTGTGCACTTGCTGTTTAATTTGAAAATGAATAAAGAACGTTAAAAAAAAAAAAGCAATAAAAAAATAGAAATTTTTTTTCTACCTTTGTCTTCTCTGGTTTCTGCTTTCCTCATCTTCTTGTTACTCTCTTCCTTCCATCCACTGTCTGCCATCTCTCTGCCCCTATATGGCATTTTTTCTCCTATGCCCCTTCCAGAAACTGTATGCCTTCCCCTTCCATCTCTCCTTTCACCCTCATTGGTCTGGCATCTCTCTCCTCTCCTTCCCTCTCCCACACCACTCTTCTGCAATCCTTTTATTCCCTCATTTTCCTTTTCAATTTATTTTCTGTTCATCTAGATTACGTTCTTACTACCCTCTCATCAATTTCCTTTTTTACTGTCTACCTACAGCTCACCACCTATTTCCCCTCACCCCCCTCCAGTATTTCCCCAACTCAATCCTTTTCCCCTATCATGTGCCCTCCTTTTATTTATCCCCTCCTTCCATCATGTGCCCTCTTTCTCTACCCCTTCCATCTAGTACCTTCTCCTCTCTCTGTCCACTTCCATCATCTGCTCCCCTCTTTCTCTCCTCCCATTTCCTTCCTGCATTTGCTCCCTTATCTCTCCCATCTGCATTTCCATCCAGCATATTCTCCCCCTCTATCCGCCACACTACCATCCAATGTCTGCCCTTTCTCTCTCCATCCACCCCTCTTCAATCAGCATCTGCCCCCTTTCTTTCCCTCCAATCCAATTCCATCCAATATCCTTCCCCTTTATGTTTCTCTCCCCTTTCCCTATGCATCAATTCCATTAGCACCACCCTTCCATTCCACCCTGTCCCCTTTCTCTCCCTGCACCACTATTTCATTCCAGCAGTCCTGCTCCTTTCTTGCGATAACTGTAGCTGCCAGCTGCCGGTCCACCCCACTCTGATATACTAGCTCTGGAGCAGAGTCGGCAGCCGCGTGCTGGAAGGTCCCGCGATGACTCCAGGCTTTGCTCCGGAAAAAGTAAGTTACGTCGGAGGGGGTTGACCCAGCAGACGCAGGTAGTTGCGACAAGGACCTGCGATGACTGCGTCTGCCGGGTCCACCCCCTCCGACATAACTTACTTCTTCCGGAGCAAAGCCAGCAGACAAGTCATCGGGGGACCTTCCTGCACCTCAGCGCAGCTGCCGACTCTGCTCTAGAGCAGTATTTTTCAACCTTCTTACACCTGTGGACCGGCAGAAATAAAAGAATTATTTTATGGACTGGCAAACTACTAAGACTGAAATTAAAAAAACACATTTCTGCCCCGTCTCCACAAGCTCAGTCCCCACAAACCATCTGATCCCATCCGCATAGTCTCAGTTATGATTTTATATTGAACATATTTTATTAAAGTATAAAAATAAACAATATTCTGTACAACTGTCATTTTATAAATATAAATATACAGAGCAAGGACCAACAAAACCCCTGTCTCCCCTCCCCTTCACATATATCCCCTCTACTATCAAGAAAACTGAACAAGCCAAATTATTATAGAATGCTACACAGAAATATCATGCTAACAGAATACTGCAGTCACACATGACAGGAATAGTGTTAGGGGAATGCCCCTGGTCCGAGAGAGCCCTAAGCCAGCTGGAAGCTAAAGAAGTACTGCCTGGGCTTTGCAGTCCCCAGTTGTCTCTAGCAGGATACATATTTCAAATCTGATATATTCTAATGACAAAATGGAAATAAAATGATTTTTTTCTACCTTTTGTTGTCTCTGGTTTCTGCTTTTATCTTCTATTCACTCTTTTCCTTCCAGCGTCTGCCTTGTCTCTTCAATCCAGCATCTGTCCGTTCCATCCACTGTCTGCCCCTTCCAGAAACTGTCTGTCTCCCCCTGCCATCTCTCCTCTAGACCCCTCCCCCTTTGGTCTGGCATCTATCATCTTCCCTCTGTTCCCTCATGGTCTGGCATCTTTCTCCTTTCATCTCTCTTTCCCTCCCCCCTGTGGTTTTTAGCATCTCTCTCTTCTCATTTCTCTGCTCAGATCTGATATCTCTGTCTCCTTCCCCGTTCTCTGGCATCTCTCTCTCCTCTCTCTCTTCCCTTTCCTTCTCTGGTCTTCCTTCTTTATTTTCTGCGTCCATCTAAATTAAATTCGTTCTTACTATGCAGTCCTCAAATTCCCTCTTTTCACTATGTCTACCTACAGCATGCCATCCCTTTCCTTCACCCCTCCATTATCTCACTAACTCTATCTTCTTCCCCCATCCAGCATATGTCCTTTTTCTTTATCCCTCCTTCCATCCAGTATGTGGCCCTTTTCTGCCGTCACCTTTCTATGTTTCTATGTTTCTATTCAACATTTGCTCTCCCTTCTCCCCACTTCCATCATCTGCCCCTTCTCTCCACTTCCATCATCTGCTCTCTTCTCTATCCCCCTTCTCTCCACTTCCATCATCTGCCCTCTTCTCTTTCCCCCTTCTCTCCACTTCCATCATATGCCCTTTCTCTTTCTTTCCCCCTTCCATCATCTGCCCTCTTCTCTCCCCACTTGCATCATCTGCCCTCTTCTCTCTCCCCCTTCCATCATCTGCCCCTTCTCTCTCTTTCCCCCCACTTCCATCATCTGTCCCCTTCTCTCAATCTCTCCTCCACCATAGCCCCATCTTTCTCCCTTCCTCATCTTTCCGATTTTGGCAACAAGATCAGCAAGCCCCCCCGCCCCGCCCCCGACAGCACTCAAGTTTGGCCTCCTTCTCCCGGCATCAACAGAACTTCAGATCGGCAACAGGTGCTCAGTCAAAAGCTTCCCTTTGACTGAAGTGCCTGGGCGGAAACAGGAAGCTGAGTCAGGGGAAGCTTTTGACTGAACACCTGTTGTCGATCTAAAGTTCTGTTGATGCCGGGAGGAGGCCGAACTTGAGTGCTATTGCGGGGGGGGGGGGGGGTGGCGCCGATGCCGCTGAGTGCCGTCGCCGTTGCAGCCCAGGAATTTTCCAGACCTGGCCGGCTGTGCACCCCCCCCTAAGGCTGCACCCGGGGCGAACTGCCCCCCCTTGGTACGCCACTGATGTTAAGAAAAACCGGACTCACAGATTCAGCCCTGAGACCCGTTCAAGTTTTCCCTCTGCCGCCATCCGCTGGATTCGTTCCCATCTAATGTAACTTCCTGTTTTGTGAAACCGGAAGTTACATCAGAAGAAACAAAAGGACCTCATGCAGCTCGGCACCGGTGGCAGCAAAGGAAATATTTTTATTTTTGGCTGGCTCTCTCCTCTCCTCCCTGCGATTTCATATTCACAGTGTACTGTAAGTATATGAATCAGGCAGGGGGGCTGGTGAAACTGAGAATCAGCAGGGGGGCTAGGGAAGCTGAGAATCGGCAGGGGAGTTGGGGAAACTTTGGGGATGATTTGCTTTGGGGAAGCTGTGAATCTATGTTTCTAACTAATTTTACAGCTATGTTATAATTTGGATGCTCCTATTTTTGACATGATATTGCCTTGGTTAAATAAAATGTTTAAACTTAAAAAGCTGTGAATCGAATTGAAATATTTTTCTCTGAATCGGGCAGCACTACAGCAGGAGATACATTCTGCCAACATGTGGAGATCATTCTTTTGAGTGAAAGTTCTATGAGGCTTGAACTGAGCCAGGTAGTAAGCCAAAGCACTTTTACAATGGAGATCAGCTTCACCAGGAAGAGAATGTGGTCTTGGGAAGAAGACAAGCAGAACTATAGACTGGTTGCGATGAAAGTCCGAGACTACTTTAGGTAGGAATTTAGGATGTGTGTGAAGACTGGGTTCACCCAGAGAGAGGGGCCTGAGCCTTGGAAAGCGTCGCAGTTCTGGAGTCGTCCGGTGAGCTCTCGCCAGCCCTTGAAAAATCCAGGGGAGATGGTGTAAATAGAATGTTGTATAAGGTGGATCTTAGAGAAGTGCTTGAAGTTCACTGGCTCAGCATGCGGAAATGATGCCGATTAAGAAAACTACTTTCTAAGTAAGGTACTTGAGAGATAAAGTTGCAAGTGGTTCAAATAGAGGCTTCATCAAAATGGAGAGTACAACATTGAGGTCCCAAGCAACTGGAGGATTATTTGATTAGGAGGTTTGGAATGAAAAGACCTTTCATGAACCTGGGAACCTTCGCTCTGAGTCAGCAAAGTTTGGAAAATTTTTTAGTGGAATGGGTTCCATTACACTGACTTAAAGGAGAAGGGGAAATCGGGATTGTCTCGGCCACGTTGGAGCAATGAGGATCATGGTGGCTGGCTCCTATCGAAGTTTGAACAAAGTCTTCCCAATTAGAGAGATTTGAGGGAACACAGAGAGAAATTTGTTTGTTCAATCCAGGAGAAAAGCATCTGTCTACAGATGAGGAGAGTCTGGAACAGAAACAAGGAAGTTTGTGATTGCTCAGAAATATAAATAATGATATCTATTTGCGGAGTTCCCCAGATTGAGAAGATCTGATGTAACACAGTTGAGCTGAGTGACTACTCATGGTTGAAGGGATCTGGTTCAGTCTGCTAGAGTACTTTGTTTGCTTGCTAGCTAGCTACACAGCCTTGAGAAAAATGTTTTACGGAACTGCCTAATTCCAGATCTATATTGCTTTTCAACAAAGTAGGCAAGACCCTGTATGATTTTGTTTACATAGTACATGACCACTAATTGTCTGTCTGGATCAGTACTACTTGGTTGAGAAGACGATCCTGAAAGGTTTGAAAAGCATTGTAAATCACTCATTGCTCTGGAAGATTGATGTGGAAGATTTTTCTTGAATGCTCCAAGTGTCCTGAGTGTGAAGGTCATTGTGAGAGATTCCTGGCTGGGTTTTCCAGGAACCCTGCACATTCACCCAATCAGCACACAAACCACTTTAGAAGGTGCAACAAAATGTTTTATTGAGACATCTACCTAAGCCTATTCCCTCATAGGCTCAGGAAAAGCAAAGATATACTTTTAACTTCTATATCTCGTGTCTAGTGCAATAGCCTAAACACTAGGCAGTTAGCCATATCACATTCAGTCCAGCAACCTCAGCTTTTGGTCAATTTCCCCATTTCTCTTAGGTTTAAACCACCATAAGTCTGGTTCCTACTTCACTTGTTAAATAGTCCAAAAAGAACCCCTTGCCTATTGCTTGAGGAACCATACAGGGGTGTCCCCTTTCCCTATTGCTTTTTCTGTTAACATTGGAACCGTTACTCTCCATGATTAGGCTGTTCCCTCTGTCAGAGGTCTCGGTTAAGGCACTCGCTTATGCCGACGATCTTTTAATAGTTCTAACTGACCCCCCCAGGAGTCTTTACCTATTCTTTTGGATACCATCTCTCGTTTTGGGGCCTTCTCTTCTTTTGGATACCATATCTTGTTTTGGAGCCTTCTCTGGGTTTAATTTAAACTATCATAAGTCTCAGGCTCTTCCTCTACTTCCAGAAGTTCGGGTTTCATGGGTGGGTCACTTTCCTTTACAGTGGGCGGCAGATCATATTAAATATTTAGGGATCTTGATTCCTGTTCAACTCTCCTGTTTGTATGCTTTCAATGTGCAGCCTTTATTGCAAGATACTGCTGTGAAATTGAATCTTTGGCGAGCCTACCCTCTTTCCCTGCTTGGTAGAATTCATTTGTTTAATATGATTTTGGCTCCAAAGTGGATGTATGTTTTCCAGATACTTATCCTCTTTCTGAAGGTCAGAGATGAATGGAAAATGTGGCAGTTTCTGCAGGCCTATCTGTGGCTGTGAAAGAGGGCGGGGCTCCCTTATACTGATATTTGTACCCCAGTCTCCATGGGGAGGCCCGGGCCTCTTGAATGTCAAATTTCTTACTGTTGCTTGTGCTTTGAGGCATGTCAGTGACTGGTTTTGCTCTGCTAAGGACTTTACAGCTACTAGCCTTGAACTGTCACTCTTGGACTCTGTGCATTTCAGTTGTTACCTCCATGTCATGGGACTGTGTCCCCCGCCTGTTGCCACACTGTCTCATCTGCTTCCTACGGTTGTTGCTGCATGGAGATGGATTTCTAGAAGTCACCATTTTTCTACTAAGGCTTCACCGTACCTGGCCATCAGACACAATCTGCACTTTCCAGTAGGTGCTTCCTCTCCGGACTTTCAACGCTGAGCGTAGAAAGGTATTCATTATCTTTTTCATGTGCTCACGGAGAAGGACAAGATGATGCCCTTTTCGGATTTGCAAAGGAGTTCTCTCTTTCTCCACGGGATATTTTTCCTTATCTACAACTTTGTAATTATATCACTAGTCTCTGTTGGACTGATCTGACCGAAGATGTCTAGGAGGAACTAGGATTTCTATTTACCCTGCGGACCCAGAATAAAGTTCCTCTGAGATATCAGAGGACTCATCTCCTACCCTTGTGTATTGAGCTTATGCAGCAGCGTAGGACTCAGATCTCCCCATTACCTTGTCGGAAGCTACCTTCAAGTCCTTTGTTCTTGCTATTCGTAAGGTTACAGTCAATGTAGCCTGTTGGGAGCTGCAAAACAAATTTGCTCTTCACCTCCATATATCTCCCCGCCGGGCCTATTTGGCTGGAATAGCTCAGACCTCCAGCTGTACCAAATGCGACTGTCAGGAGGCCATTTTGGGTCACAAGTTCTGGTAGCAACACTCAGGTGCAGCGATTTTGGGAACTGTTGTTGTAAGCCCTCTCCTCTCTTTGGAAGTGCAGCGTAAAGCTGGAGGCACAAATCATGTTTGATGTTTTCTCTCTGCAATCCCCTACTCCGAAGGGCTACCCTGCTTTTCTTCAATGGGCGATGCTTCAAGGAAAAAAAAAGACTATTTTGTTGCTTTGGCTGGAACAGCGTGCCCCAAATCTTCAACAATGGAGACAGCATATAACCACTTTGCTGAAATGGAACGCACCCAGCTCAGAACCCTGGATTCTTAAACAGGACGGCAGTTTATGCACATTTGGGGACCCTTCTGGAATTCCTTTTCCCCAACTGCGAGGAGTAGACTTTTGAACTTTTAAGATGCTGTGAGAGTCATGCAGTGTATCTTCTGTTTGTGATACTTCATTTTGTTCTCTCTTTCTCATTTTCTTTCGCTCACTTGCATCAGTTCTGGAATTGGATGGGTGGGCGGGTAGGTGGGGTTGGTATTGGTGGTTGATACTGAAAATTGTTTCAGCTTGCTATTTGCTGTTTTTGCTTTTTTTCATATTGCTGGTTCTCGTGTTGGCTGTGCTTGTTTTCTTATGCTCAATAAAAAGGATTTAAACATAGTCCAAACAGAAGAACATTTAGGAGAAAGAAACTCCTTTTCTCCAGCAACAATCTCAACTGGCTTCAGCTCAGCTGCCACACTCCAAACACAGGACAATCACCTTTAAACAAGCAGGTCCAGTTTACAGAGGTCTTGGATTAGAAGCTCACCTTTCTAGTGTTTTCCTGGATGGGTTCTCGGCTAGCTTTCTCACTCCAGTGCTCCCCAGGGCTTGAATGCAGTCACAGCTAGGGAAGGTCTCTCTCCTTCATGATCCTCTCTCTCTCTCTGGGGACCTCTTTGAATGATTCTCGTCTATGGCAGATAAACACCTCCCTGCTGAGTCCCGCCCCCTTACTCAGCAGGGTTACCTTGTTAAGAAGGCTCAGCATTGAGCTGTAAAGCCTAGAGCAGTCTGGGACACGAAGTATGCTCAATTTTAGGCTAGCAGCCCCTGCTGTATGGAGATGGAATGGTAACATTAGTGGAAGATAACCCCTTACTTTTCCACAGCTGTCTAGATGGGCTCCCCATCCTAACACGGAGGCATCTGTTGTTAGTATCTTCAAATATAGATGAATATGATAAAATAAGCCCCTGGATAGATTAGTCGGTACCAACTACCACTGAAGGGACTGACATAGTGAGGCGGAGACCCGGAGTTTTGGGGATAGCCGATCTGTGGTTTGGGACCACCGGGAGGCAAGAGTACATTGTGTGACAAATTTAGCTCTCTTCCTAGCTTTGTCACAGTAGTAACTAGGAAGAGCAGGAAGCCCCTATGCAGGAGAGCTGACCAGGTTGGCTCTGCTGAGTGTGAGAGCGCTGACCTCCCTTGCACCAAGATTGTTGAGTCAGACAGCGACTCCTAGGGAGAGTACAGACCAGTTGCAGGTTACTCTCCCAAGCCTGCTGTTAGAGCTCATAAGACCTCAGGGAACAGGAAACTACATCTCCCAGAAAGGCAGAGACTTAGTAGGAAGCTGTCATGTGATCAGTCACAGCTGCAGAGGGAGCTTTCTCCCTTCCCCCTCTTTAGAGCAGGGAGGGGTAATTTTGAGCCTCTTAAAACGAGGCAGCTGAGACCCAGAGAGGGGGAGGAGCAGAGTAGCTGGGAACGTGAGCCTGCAAAGCAGCACAACTCCACTCCCCAGCTGAATGCTGAAGAGCTGGGATGAGACTGGGATATGGTGGAAATATCAAAGGTGTCTGAACCCACCGGAGTGAGACAGTCAGACAGTTGGGAACCCATGGACACTGATATGCCAAGTATTCCTAGAGAGAGGTTGGAAGCCATGGACACCAGCTAAGAGGTTGGAAGTGATGATACTTTGTTGATGCTTACCTGTTTTTTGTGAAGTTTTGGGACTAAGTTTATTTTGTGGGCAGAATTGTCTCACTTCCCAGAGCTAGGCTCCGAGGTATTCTCTCACTCTGTTTGGTACTTTAAACTGATGGGACATATGCAAACAACGGAGCATTTCTGCTTGCTCTCCTCTCAGCTGGAAGTTAATTAACTACTGATAAGCTACTGCAGGGAACGTCAGCCACGGAGGAGCTCTGTTTGGTATAATTCCCTAGCTGCAGTCAGCCTGTACCAGAGTGTCAGCTTTGGGCAGTATACTTTGTGGTTTTGGAAAAGTCTTTTGGTCATGTAAACCAGAACCTTGTGTTTTGTTCTTTACTGCTCCTCCATAGAAAAAAAGAGCATTGCTAAACTTACCTCTATCCTTGAAAGGCTAGTGAAGAGGACTGAGTTACAGAGACTGAAGTCCAGCCATAATTCTGGTTTTGTGTTTTCTTTACTTTTTGATTTTTGGTATAACATTCATTCTAGTGCTTGTGAAGCCAGTGTGGTCAGGTTGGCCCTCTTTTGCATACTTTGGTTTCTGAACAAATGTACTGGAAAATATTACAACCTACTGATAATACCAGAACCGTCTTGACCCAGGGTCAGAAATAAAAGTATATCTTTATTTTTAAACCTTTTTGAGTATGTGTGGTTTCCTTGCCTGCTTTCACTGTGGACATTTTACCTGTTGGTTTTCACCCTAGGCCAATGCCTAGGTGGCCTGAAGGATTCCCTAGTTGGAGGGAACGTGCTGGGAGCAGTAACGGTCGCGGTGAACCTGGCTTGCTGCGGTGATCAGTAGCCCGGGATGCGACAATTGATGCTTTCTTGAGATGAATACATGCGAATGGAATTACATGAACTGTTGAAGCCATCTGTCTCAAAGTAGACATGCATTTGTAGAAGTGAAGTAGAGTTCAGCCTTTGTTGAGGGAGCTAAATACGAGCCTGAGTTGTGTCCAATAGAGCCCCAATGAATTTCAGATCCAGGGCTGGTTGGAGATGGGACTTCTGGTAATTGACTGCAAAACCTAGAAGATTAAGGAGACGTATGGCTGAGTTGATGACTAATTGAGCAGCTTGAAATGATGACGCTTGATCAGCCAGTCACTGAGATAAGAGAATACATGAAAGCCATAAGAGTGGAGTGTTGCAGCCACTATCATTAAACATTTTGTGAATACCCTGGGTGCTGACACTAGGCAGCATGACAGCACCTTGTATTGAAGTGTCATGTTCATATCCAAAAGCAAAGATACTTTCTGTGAGCTGGAAGGATTGGAATAGGTGCATTGTCCTTCTCCAAGAGTGGAAATAGGGTTCCCAGAGATAGCATCCAGAATTTCTCTTTCATCAAATACTTGTTGAAGGCATAGATCTAAAATTGGACCTGGACCTCTGGTCTTTTTCAGTATGACAAGTATTTGGAGTAGAACCCCTGGCCTCTCTGCAGAAGGGGTATTGGTTCAACAGCATTGAGCTTTAGAAGGGCCGCCAGCTCTTGCTGAAGGAGGGCAGTCTGCCACGAAATGAAAGAAGATTCTCTTAGAGGATTGTTTGAAGGTACTCTTCACCTGCGGAGCATATATTCTTGTTTTACAATTTTAGGAACCCTAGTGTCTGATGTGATGAGAGACCAACAAAGATGGAAATGTACGAGATGGCAGAGTGGAAGGGGGAGATTGTAGAATGCTGGATAAGTTTCCCAGAAGCTAGTCAAGACTGTTGTGTCTTTTGTTGTTGGGGTTGAGTCTTGAGTTTTCTGCTGCCTAGGTCTCCTCTGTGTAGAAGCTCTCAATGTAATAGAGGATGGTACATATCACCGTTTGTCGTATGAGGAGAAGGATATCTAGGATGGCAGTACCATTTGGGAGGCCAAGATCTGAAAGCTTTTGAAACAGAGTAGATAGTCAGCTCTTGTCTGGTGATTCTCTGGGTAGCCTCCTCGATCTTCTCATCAAAACAGCTCATCTCCTAGAAATGGTATATTGGTTAATCAGTCTTGCACGTTCTGGTTGAGGTCTGAAAACTAAAGCCAAGCTTGCCTTCTCATGGCAACAGAATGGACCGATACTCTAGAGCAGTGTCTCGCAAAACTTGAGGTCAGCAGTACACTAAATCCAATGCCCTGGCTGGAATGCACCCAGAAGTGCACGGAGCCCCATCTGGCCACTACCTGCTTCGGTGGAGGGATCCGGGAGGTTTGGGGAGAAGAGGAGAGACATCAGCCAGGAGAAGAGTCATCCACGCCAGCTGACTGCCTACAGGATGTGCCTTTCATCGTGAGAGGCACAACCTGTAGGCTGTCAGCCAGCATGGATGACTCTCCTCCTCGCCAGTATGTTGCAGCACACCTGAAATCGCAGGAGGCACACAGTTTAACATAGGAACATAAGCAATGCCTCCGCTGGGTCAGACCTGAAGTCCATCGTGCCCAGCAGTCCGCTCACGCAGCGGCCCAACAGGTCCAGGACCTGTGCAGTAATGCTCTATCTATACCCCTTCTATCCCCTTTTCCAGCAGGAAATTGTCCAATCCTTTCTTAAACCCCAGTACCGTACTCTGCCCTATTACGTCCTCTGGAAGCACATTCCAGGTGTCCACCACACGTTGGGTAAAGAAAAACTTCCTAGCATTCGTTTTGAATCTGTCCCCTTTCAACTTTTCTGAATGCCCTCTTGTTCTTTTATTTTTTGAAAGTTTGAAGAATCTGTCCCTCCCCACTCTCTCTATGCCCTTCATGATCTTGTAAGTCTCTATCATATCCCTTCTAAGTCTCCTCTTCTCCAGGGAAGAGAGATCCAGCTTCTCCAATCTCTCAGCATATGAAAGGTTTTTCATACTTTTATCAGACGTGTCGCTCTCTTCTGAACCCTCTCGAGTAACGCCATATCCTTCTTAAGGTACGGCGACCAATATTGGATGCAGTACTCCAGATGCGGACGCACCATCGCCCGATACAGCGGCAGGATAACTTCTTTCGTTCTGGTTGTAATACCCTTCTTGATTATACCTAGCATTCTATTCGCTCTCTTAGCGGCCGTTGCGTACTGTGCCGTCGGCTTCATTGTCATGTCCACCATTACCCCCAAGTCCCTTTCTTGGGTACTCTCATTCAATAATATCCCTCCCATCATATAGCTGTACCTCGAGTTTCTGCTTCCCACATGTAATACTTTACATTTCTCAACGTTGAACTTCATCTGCCATCTCGTAGTCCATTCCCCTAGTTTGTTCAAGTCCCTTTGCAATTCTTCACAGTCCTCTTTAGTCCGAGCTCCACTAAATAGTTTGGTGTCGTCTGCAAATTTTATTATCTCACACTTCGTCCCTGTTTCTAGATCATTTATGAATATATTAAATAGCAGCGGCCCGAGCACCAAGCCCTGTGGGACACCACTCGTGACCCTCCTCTAGTACGAGTAGTGGCCCTTCATTCCTACACTCTGTTTCCTACCCTCCAACCAGTTTCTGATCCATCTATGTACGTCTCCTTCCACCCCATGGTTCTTCAGTTTCCAGAGTAGACGTTCATGGGGCACCTTGTCAAAGGCTTTTTGGAAATCTAGATATGATGTCCATGGGGTCTCCTTTGTCCATCCGTTTGTTAATCCCTTCGAAGAAGTGCAATAAGTTTGTTAGGCACGATCTCCCCTTGCAGAAACCATGTTGGCTGGTTACAAGAAGTTTGTTTCTTTCAAAATGTTCATCGATGTTTTCTTTTATCAGTGCTTCTGCCATTTTCCCTGGAACCGAAGTCAGGCTCACCGATCTGTAGTTTCCCAGGTCACCTCTTGATCCTTTTTTAAAGATGGGTGTAACGTTGGCTTTCTTCCAATCCTCCGGTATCACGTTTGTTTTCAAGGATAAGTTGCAAATTTGCTGCAGTAGTTCTGCTATCTCCTCCTTTAATTCCTTCAGAACCCTTGGATGTATCCGTCTGGACCCGGGGATTTGTCAGTTTTTAGTTTTTCTATCTGCCTGCGCACATCTTCAAAGGCATCCAAAACAAACCAGGCCATAAACTTTCTGGTTTCCAACAAATTTTTAATCGCTTTGAAATATTTGACAATGAAAGTATATCAAATTTTAAATAAAACTTGAAATTGGAAAGTTGATCATAGGGCAAAAATTGTTCAAATTGAGTTAACTGCTGGGTTAATGACATCATGTAAAAATTATAACCAAGGATCCAGCTGGTAAGCATGGAATTTTGAAAGAGACTTTTCCCAAACTTTTCTACGGTTCTTCCCTCTCTTCCTAGAGGTGTGCTAGCATAAGCTCTTGAATTGTTAGCTCTCTTAAGTGCAGACTCTACCAGGAGGGATTGTTGTTGCAATTGAGGCTTATCAAATCCTGAACAAGATTGTCCTCTGTAAAGAAAACCCAGCTTTTTGCGAGCCACTGGGACCAGGAATGGGGCCTCCCAATTTTTAAATATAGTATCTTTCATCAGGTTATGAAAGGGCAATTTCAGACAGTCTTTGGGAATCTGCTGAAAATCCAAGGCCTCAAAGTGTTCTGCCCTGTGTTCAGACTCCAACTCCATTTTCACTGAAAAAGCCTGACCCATTTAACGGATAAAACATGTGAAAGACAGACTCTCCAGACATCTCCTATGAGGTGGTGTGGGTATACCTATGGGTCCTATGGGTCAGAGGGTATACCATATGATTTCATTTGCCAAGATGTCTGGGCACTCAGAGTAGGTTTGATGAGACAAATCTGAGTCATACACTTCGAGGCCTGGTGGTGGTGAGGAATACCATCTCGATAATCAATGAGGAGAGTGTTGGCTGCAATGATAGAGTGAGCACTTGGAAGCACTCTTGGATCGTCGATAATGCCGATCCAGAACACTGCGGCTAGGTTGATCTTCGCAAAAAGCAAATTTGATCATGTTTCCCCGCTTCTGTCAAAACTTCACTGGCTTTCGGTGATTTCTAGGATTCATTTTAAATGTACCTGCCTAATTTTCAAGATTCTACATGGCATTCTTCCTCCCCTAAAGCACAGTTACTTACCGTAACAGGTGTTATCCAGGGACAGCAGGCAGATATTCCCACACATGGGTGACGTCACCGACGGAGCCCCGCAGCGGACAGCCTCGAAAGCATCTTGCTTGAAGATCTCGAGCTTTCGATTGCTGCATCGCGCATGCGCGCGTGCCTTCCCGCCCAAACTAGGGGGCGCATCTCCTGAGAGGATCCTCAGTTCAGATACCAAGCTAAGAAGCCAACCAGGGGAGGTGGGAGGGTTGTGGGAATATCTGCCTGCTGTCCCTGGATAACACCTGTTACGGTAAGTAACTGTGCTTTATCCCAGGACAAGCAGGCAGCATATTCCCACACATGGGTGACCTCCAAGCTAAATCAAAAGGGAGGAGGGAAGTTGGCAATTTAAGAAAAAAGATTTTGTAAAACAGATTGGCCAAAATGGCCATCCCTCCTGGATAAAGTATCCAGACAATAATGAGAAGTAAAAGTGTGAACCGAGGACCAAGTGGCAGCTTTACAAATTTCCTCAATAGGAGTTGATCTGAGGAAAGCAACAGAAGCCGCCATAGCCCTGACTTTATGGCCCGTTACTCGACTCTGTAGAGGAAGACCAGCCTGAGCATAACAGAAAGAAATACACGCAGCCAACCAGTTGGAGATAGTACGCTTCGAAACGGGATGACCCAATCTATTTGGATCAAAAGAAATAAAAAGTTGAGGAGAACTTCTGTGAGGTTGAGTACGTTGAAGATAGAAAGCCAACGTACGTTTACAATCCAAAGTATGCAAAGCCGCCTCACCAGGGTGAGAATGTGGCTTAGGAAAAAATACGGGTAGAACAATAGATTGATTGATATGAAAATCAGACACTACCTTAGGTAAGAATTTGGGATGTGTACGGAGTACCACCTTGTCATGGTGAAAAACAGTAAAAGGTGGATCCGAAACCAAAGCTTGTAACTCACTAACTCGACGAGCTGAAGTGAGAGCAATCAAGAAAACAGTTTTCCAAGTAAGATATCGAAAATGAGCCAAGTCAATAGGTTCAAAAGGAGGTTTCATCAGTTGAGCCAAGACCACATTAAGATCCCATACCACAGGAGGAGGTTTGATCGGTGGATGGAGATTAAAAAGACCTTTCATAAAACGAGAAACTAGAGGGTGTGCCGAAAGTGATTTCCCCTCTAAAGGCTGATGAAAAGCAGCAATTGCACTAAGATGAACTCTAATAGATGTGGATTGGAGACCCGACTGGGATAGATGAAGTAAATAATCCAAAACAGAAGCCAAAGAAGAAGAAGTTGGCTGAAGATTATGAGTGGAACACCAAGAAGAAAATCTGGTCCACTTTTGACTATAACATTGACGAGTGGACGGTTTTCTGGAAGCCAGAAAAACATCCTGAACAGACTGAGAAAATTCAGCAGAATCCATCAGGTAGAAAGGAACCATGCTGTCAAATGAAGAGACTGCAGGTTTGGATGAAGTAAGGATCCCTGACTCTGAGTGAGCAGAGAAGGAAAAACTGGCAGAAGAAGAGGTTCCTTGATGCTGAGTTGCAGAAGAAGAGAGAACCAATGTTGTCGGGGCCACCGAGGAGCTATGAGAATCATTGTGGCATGATCCGACTTCAACTTGACAAGAGTTTTGAGAATCAGAGGAAAAGGAGGAAAGGCGTAAAGGAACTGATTCCTCCAGTCTAGTAGAAAAGCATCCGCCTCGAGACGAAGAGGGGAGAAGATGCGGGAACAAAACAGAGGAAGTTTGAAGTTGTTGGGTGACGCAAAAAGATCCACCCGAGGAGTCCCCCATCGGTTGAATACTTGACGAAGTGTGGGGGAGTTGATCGTCCATTCGTGAGGTTGAAGCAGACGACTCAATTTGTCTGCAAGGCAATTCTGAATACCCTGAATATAAACGGCTCGAAGAAAGATGTTGTGTGAAATCGCCCAATGCCACAACTTCAGAGCTTCCTGACACAGAGGATGGGAACCCGTTCCCCCCTGTTTGTTGATATAATACATTGCTACTTGATTGTCCGTCCGAACAAGGACTACTTGGTCGTGAAGGATGTGAAGGAAAGCTTTGAGAGCCAGAAATATCGCTCTGAGTTCCAACAGATTGATATGACATCGACGATCTGTGGCCGTCCATAATCCTTGCGTACGGAGACCATCTACGTGGGCTCCCCATGCGTACTCGGACGAATCTGTTGTGAGAACTTTCTGATGAGGAAGATGGTGAAACAGCAAACCTCTGGAAAGATTTGAAGAGAGCATCCACCAGCGGAGAGACTTCTTTAAAGAAGGCGTCACCGTTATATGGCGAGAAGGTGGATCTAGAGCTTGTTGCCATTGGGATGCCAGAGTCCACTGAGGGATGCGAAGATGTAGTCTTGCTAAAGGAGTCACATGTACTGTAGATGCCATGTGACCGAGAAGGACCATCATTTGACGCGCTCTGATAGTTGATAGGGAAGTTACATGATGACAAAGGTTTAAGAGAGTATTCTGTCGGTTGAGAGGAAGAAAAGCTCTCATGCGGACGGAATCCAACACCGCCCCAATAAATTGAATCGATCGAGTTGGAACTAACTGAGATTTTGGGAAGTTGATATGAAACCCCAGACTTTGAAGAAAAGAAATAGTCTGAAGGGTCGCTTGCGTAACCCCTGAAAGAGAAGGGGCTTTTATAAGCCAATCGTCGAGGTAAGGAAAAACTTGCAATCCCTGGGCTCGAAGAGCCGCGGCTACCACAACCAGACACTTGGTGAAGACCCGAGGGGAGGTTGCTAAGCCAAATGGAAGAACCTTGTATTGAAGGTGAAGGTTCCCCACCTTGAACCTGAGATATTTGCGAAAATTTGGATGAATAGGAATGTGAGTATAAGCCTCTTTGAGATCCAGTGAGCACATCCAATCCCCTTGATCCATGAGGGAGTACAGGATCGGGAGAGAAAGCATGCAAAATTTTTCTTTGACTAGAAATTTGTTGAGAGCTCGTAGATCCAGAATGGGTCGCAAATCCCCCGTCTTCTTTGGAACCAGGAAATATCTGGAATAAAACCCCTGGTTGTGTTCGGGAGGAGGAATTTCCTCCACTGCTCGAAGGTGAAGAAGAGCTCGAGCCTCCCGAAGAAGAAGAGGAAGTTGCGAGGAACTGGAAAGACACTCTCTTGGAGGGTGATCTGGAGGCACCTGAAGCAGGCGCAGAGAGTATCCCTCTCGGATGATCGTAAGGACCCAAAGGTCCGATGTAATGGTTTCCCAGACAGATGAAAAAAGGGAAAGGCGACCTCCGATGGGTAGGGAGGAATTTGGATGCAAAGAGGTTGGAATGCTCATCACTGGACCGTCAAAAAGACGGAGCTGTTTTGGTTGGAGCAGGTGTCTGAGGCTTTTGAGGACGTTGTTGTTGTGGCCGCCTAGGTGGAGGCCTAGAAAAAGCCGGTGTGGACTTCATGGGGTAACGACGAGCTGGAGGTCTGTAAGCTCTAGTCACAGAAGGTTTTGGTTTCGGACGAAGCAGAGAGGCGAAGGAACGCTCATGCTCAGAAAGCCTTTTAGTAGCTGCTTCAATAGAGTCATCAAAGAGCTCAGAACCTTGACACGGCAGGTTTGCTAAACGATCTTGTAAATTGGGATCCATATCTACAATCCTGAGCCATGCAAGACGTCTCATAGCCACTGCAAATGCCGAGACTCTGGAGGATAGCTCAAAAGCATCGTAAGATGCCTGCAACATGAAGAGACGTAACTGAGACATAGATTGAATAATGTTTTTATATTCAGAAAGGCGTTCTTTGGGCCAGTCTGGGCAAAATGATGACAACTGCTTCAAAAAATGATTAAAATATGAAGTAAAGACATAGTTATAATTCAAAATTCTATTTGTCATCATAGAATTTTGATAAAGTCTGCGCCCAAACTTGTCCATAGTTCGCCCTTCGCGTCCTGGTGGAACTGTTGCAGACACCTTAGATGGGTGAGCCTTCTTCAGGGAAGATTCCACCACTAGGGATTGATGAGAAAGTTGAGATTTCTCAAACCCTTTACATGGAACAGTACGATACCTAGACTCCAGCTTCGATGGAATAGCTGTCACAGAATAAGGAGTCTCCATGTTACGTAGAAACGTCTGCTTCAGCACCGGTGTCATGGGTAGACGTAAAGTCTCCTTAGGAGGATGAGAAAGTTCCATATCCGCCAGGTATTCAGGCGTGTATTTTGAATCGGAATGTAAATCAATATTAAGAGCCTGCCCCATGTCGAAGACAAATTTAGCAAAAGAAGCAGACTTCGAGGTCGAGGCTTCCTCAGGAGAAAGAAAACGAGAACGATGTGTCACTGAAAAAGATGGAGAAGCCTCGCGTGAATACTGAGATAGGGGCTCAGATTCAAGATGTAAAGTGATGGAAGATGTTCCACTGCCTGTCAGAGGAGGAGTGGCTGAATGTTTCCGCTTAAGGCTCCGAGTCGGAGAAGTGCGCGGAGTACGAGGCTTAGTAAGAGGAGATTTTTCTCGAGACAAATGCCTCGAAGGTGGTGTCCTCGACCTCGAATGCCTCGATGATATTGAAGAGGCAATGGTAGTATGAGCTTTAGAAGTAATATCAGAATGCTTCGAGCTCTTTGTAGAGGTAAGCTTCGAAGATCGAGACCTGTGCTTGGATCGAGGTAATGCTTGTTTAGCTCCATGTTCAGACGAGGAGTCCGACGAGGAAACCCTGGATCGAGACCTGCGACGAGGAGATCGCCGAGAGGGTGCCGATTTATGCTCAGGCTGGAGTTGCGCAGACAGAGTCGAGGCCGGTACCAACTGAGCCACTATTGAGGAAATTTGCGTAGTCAGAATTGACTTCAGCATATCCTCAAACATGGGGACGGAGACCAAAGGACTCGGAGTCACAGGAGGTCTCGTGCGTTCCAAGGAGGGCGACCTCGATCGAGAGTATTCCCTGGACTTGGAAGCACGTTTTGAAGGTCTGGAAGACGGAGTCAAACCTGGGGCCCCAGGCTGAATGGAGGTAGACTCTGTCGGCTTCTTAGAAATGGTACCTGAAAAGGAAGCAGGAGACTTACCCCCCAATCCAGGCTTCGAGGACATCGTCGAGGCCTTCGAGGCCGAGGACCCGGAGGTCTTCGAGGCCGAGGCCTGTCGAGGAGGCGAGGTCGAGGTTTTAGTACTCGAGGTTGGACCCGGAGTCGAGGATTTTACAGATGCCTCGACCGAGGCCACAGCTTTTTCAGGCTCCATACGAGGAAAAAGCTCCAAAAATCTGTCGCAGCGGCGTTTAAAAGCACGAGGTTGAAGAGTGAGGCAACGAATACAATCTTCGGGGCGATGAGTCGACCCGAGACAGATCATACACCGACTATGTGGATCAGTGATGGAAATAGTTCTGTCGCACTGATAACACCTTTTAAACCCGGTAACAGGCCGGGACATAGAAAGGACAAAGTCCGTGTCGAGAACGGAGAAGAGAGGCCTAGGCCTCAATCTTCCAACCCGACGCTAAAGAAAAACAAAAAGATGTCTCTTTTTTTTTTTTTTTTTTATAGAAATAAAATAGAATTAGAAATAGAATTACAAACACAGCGACCGAAAACAATAAAGAGTACTCAGCCGCGGTGAAGAGAAGGCACAACGCTACGGGAACCAAGTCGACAAGTCTTCTCGGCTCCGCGGAAAACGTTGAACTGAGGATCCTCTCAGGAGATGCGCCCCCTAGTTTGGGCGGGAAGGCACGCGCGCATGCGCGATGCAGCAATCGAAAGCTCGAGATCTTCAAGCAAGATGCTTTCGAGGCTGTCCGCTGCGGGGCTCCGTCGGTGACGTCACCCATGTGTGGGAATATGCTGCCTGCTTGTCCTGGGATAATCCCACTATCCTGGAATTCTTCGAGACCTGACACTACCAGATCCACCCACATACTCAAACTATCTTTTCCCTCGTTAAAAGGTGTCATGTATGCAGGGAAATTAGGGAAATCCCTTTTCTTCAAATTTACTGAGCTTTGGAATAAACTCCCTGCCCCGCTGTGGAATCTAGGCTCATTCCAATTATTCCGAAAGCATCTGAAAACCTGACTTTTCTCCAAAACGTAAACTATCTATTTAAAATGTAAAGCTAGCTATCCTCTTCATAACCTCTAATTTCTTTATTACGTCCTTCCCTCATTTATTGAATTACCTGTAAACCGTGCCGAGCTCTATCTTTATGGAGATGATGCGGTATACAAACTTAAGGCTTAGTTTAGTTTAGAATAGGAGGAATCAAGAGGAAAACTGTAGATGCAAAGTCAAAGGACTCAATGATCCAAGGGAGGTTAAGTAAATTGTATACTGAAAAACGGTTGATGCTCCCAGCCAGAATGCCCAAACACAAAAAATGGAATATAAAGAATAAGATAAAATTTGAAAAGAAAAATGAAATATTGAAGACACAAAAAAAGAGTATAGTTTGACACACCTTAGAGCAGCTTGAGAAGTACAGCTTCTCAGCTCCATGGAAAACTGAGAACTGATGGTATTATGAACTAATATCATGTGGGAAGACACTGGCACACATGCAGTACAAGCAACCTTGAGACTTTTGAAGAAGTTTTAAAGGACAGTACTGTCCTTTTGAACTGTCCCTACTAGGGATCCGTGGATGACATCACTCATCTGTGAAAATATACTGCCTGTTTGTCCTGGGATAAGAAATATTAGCATAAAATCACTGTGTTAAAGGTAGTGCAGTAGCATGCAAATCACTAAGAAAAAAATTGCTCCCAATGTATAAAGCTGAATCTACAACAGTTTTTACTCCTCTTGTAGGTTGAATCTTTATGCAGAGGCTGGAATGAAGATGAAGTTCCATACTTCACTTTAGATCATTCTCTGTTCTGATTTTACATCTCAGATCACCCAATATCCTTGATAGCCCAAGTTAGCCCCTGATTATCCACCCACCCAGAATTCCACAAAAGTATTTTCTGATGGCTCCAACTCTACAACCACCACTATGTATCTCCAAACGCTGGGAGGCAGAAGAAACACCCAAGTACTCCTGCCTCCAGTGCAACCATTTTACAATATGGTGATGCTCAAAGCAGGAGAAAGTGGATGTCATACCTAGGGCTGGATTAACGGATAGGCCCAGCAGGCACGTGCCTAGGGCCCGTAGTTGGCAAGGGGGGCCGCTGAAGAAAAGACTACTGAAGTTTTGGGGGGTGTTTGGGGGGAGGGGGGTATGAAACGGCAACGTGCCCCCCCCTAGGAAAGATCGGTAACGTGCCCCTCCCCCCCCCCCCGGAAAGATCGGCAACACCAGGCCCCACCCCCAGAAAAGATCAACAACACCCCTCCCTATGAAGGGAATAGACTTAGTAGATAACAGGTTGTTCACCCTCTCCAAGGTAGGGAGAACGAGAGGGCACTCTCTAAATTTGAAAGGGGATAGATTCTTCACCAGAGAGTGGTAGAAACCTGGAACGCTCTTCCGGTGGTTGTTATAGGGGAACACACCCTCCAGGGATTCAAGATAAAGTTAGATAACTTCCTGCTGAACCGGAACGTACGCAGTTAAGGCTAGTCTCAGTTAGGGCACTGGACTTTGACCTAAGGGCTGTCGCATGAGCGGACTGCTGGGCACGATGGACCACTGGTCTGACCCAGCAGCAGCAATTCTTATGTTCTTAGTGGCTGCTATGTCCAGCAATCTCTAGACAATGGCTTTGTCCTTGGCCACTTTGAGTGTCCTGCTGGAGCGTCCAGGAAAAATTCTGTAAGAGGCTGATAAAACTCGAGCTTGTCCACAACCCAAATATCTATAGCGATGTCCATCCACTCCATCAGGAATGCCGAGAGCCTCCCTCTGATCTGCTAAGAGTCAGTCGAGGGCCCAATGTCATAACTGCTTCTTTGGGGTGGAAGTAGGGTGGACTCCCAAAGATTGCAGATACCTATCTCGACCAAACCGCGGTTGGTTGTCTGATAAGATCTCTGATCTGAGGGACCTCTAGAGTATTGCCTGGAGGCATGAAAATTAGAACGCCCCTGTCCCCTAGCGGACCGGGGCCTGCTGTCTGGCAAGGACTTAGCATTATGGTCCTGCACACTAACCATAAAGTCATCCAGACCTTTACCGAACAGTAATTGCCCCTTAAAGGGTAGCTCACTGAGCTTCGCCTTAGACGATGAACCGCCTGATCACTGTCAGATCTACAACAACTGGCACGCGGAGATAAGAGTATGCCGACAGCTTGCTCACCACTAAACAGGTCATACAGGGCATTAGTTTCATAGTGCATGCCAGAAACAAAAAAATAAAAGATCCTTAAGCACTATAGTCAGGATCAAGGTGCAGCTTGAAGTGACAGGCTATAGCAACAAAGGCTAATGCTGCAGCCACTTTCAAACCTAAGGCTGCAGAAACAAAAAGCCATTTTCAGCACAAAATCAATCCTGCAGTCTTGTGCTTCCTTCAGCACTACTCCGTCCTCACTGAAGTATGCTTGATGACCTGTGCCGCCAAGGAATCCACCTTTGAAGAAACGTTGATTAAAGGCTTCCGCCATTAGAAAGAGTTTGGACATGGCCTTGGCAACTCTCAGAGGACTCTCTGGTGCTTCCCATTGATCCATGAGCATTTTTGCAATGACGGGTGGTCAGGAAAGGAGGAAGACTGCAGCTTTGTGCTACTCATGAGTGAGCAGTGCTTGTCAAGGATTGGCTAGCCTCCAATTTTAGTTCCTGAAGGGATTCTGAAATAATCCCTACCAATACCAATAGTCTCCGCACTGTGGGGTCCTCCCCAAGATCAAGAGCAGCTCCTAGATCTTGATCCTGGAGATCTATGACTGCAGCCAAATCCCCCAGTGTGAAGGTTCCTGCCTGAGTAATCTAAGACATGGTCACATCATCTGGATTATCTGAATCGTCAGTTGACAGATTATTCCTCAACTGCTGGGGATCCACATCTAGGGAAGGGGTTCCAGATCGTCCCTCAGCTGCACATGGCCCCTCTGCTGGGGACCAATGTCCTGGGTGACTCCAGAGACACCACTGTAGGCAGATTTAGTGAATTTTTCTTGGCTAGATGAGCCTGAACGAGCATGTTAATAAACTCTGGAAGGAACCCTTGATACTAAGGGACGGCCACCTCCTGCAAGTCCTCCTTTGAGTTCTTTGAGAATTTGCGGGCTTTAGACTTGGAATTGTAGCTGCATTTTGCTGGGAATGCACTTGTGCTGCCCCCGTGCCGATTTTCAACTTTTTGGACTGGCCTCGGATGGACTGAGCAGTAGAACCCACCCAAATGGGCATAGGGGGCTAAAGCCAATGCCACTACACCCCCTCACGTACTGTGTGGCACGTGGAACACAGATGCTCACCTGTCAGCCATCCGCCACAAACAGGGCATGAATCTGAAGTATCCTACCCTGAGGAGTCCATCTGATGTGTTTTCTTGCAAAAACGAAGCTTTTAGAGAGAAAAAAAGCTTTAAATTCAGATCTGGAAAATCCAAGGTGGCCGCTGTAGGAGCAATTTTACTAATAAAACTGCCCAGGAAACTACGACGACACCCTAAAACAAGGCAATTTTAGGATTTTGGGGGTGGAAGGGCCTAGGACTAATTTCCAAACCACTTAAAATCCCAATATGGAGACCCCCAAAATCAATATCACAGGCTATCAGCCTGTTACTCATTGTGCCATGCTGTGTGCTGGGAGCTACAAGATGGAAGCTAAAACAGCTTACAGGGAGATCCTCTGCCCCACAAACCTTGAAACTTGTATTGCTGGTCTTCTGACTGCCTCTCAGGCTCAACGCTCCGGCCAGAATTCTCTACCTCACCCAGAAATGCCGTGCACATGAACGGGTGGCGGAATGCAGTCGGCCCCGATCCTGGATACACCACCATGGAACCATGCAGCATACACTCAAACCCAATAGCAGATGAACCTGGGGTGAGCAACACTCCTGAGAACGGTCCCTGAGCCTCAATCTGTGAATACAGGCTGTCCAGGTAGAAGTACTGCAGAACAGCCAACCCCATGGAAGCAGACTTTGCCAGTAAAGTTTGCAATCTCTCACAGCTAGAACTGTCCCCATGGGGAACCTCTGCAGTACAAACATGCAAAGCTGCAAAAATACTGAAGTTAGAGAAAAAACAAACGAGCAGAAAAAACTAGCTCCTGTTTTGCTTGTAGGAAGACAACTGAAGTCAGAAGGCAGTCCTGAGGTAAGAGGGGAGGGTGAAAAATATGTAAATGAAGCTTCCTATGAGATATCTCAGGAGATGGGAATGACTACCCACTTGTCCAGGAATAGAGTGAGATTGCACAAGAACCTACACTACATGAGGTTAATCCAAATACAGGGATGCCTGAGGAAGGCGGATGTCATCATGGACATGTTGGGCCCTACTTTACAAATGGACTAGGTAGGTCTTACTTTATTTTTGGACTAATTTGCCTCACCTTTATTTAACCAATAAAAAACCTTTTAGCTTTAACTGTGTACTCCTGGTTTTACCTTGGAATTCTGTGGCTTTTTCCATTTTTTTTCTTTTTTGGTTTTACTCTTTGTGTGATCCTGCCACCCATTTGATTTTTTTTTCCAGTAAATAGTACCAGCTTGAATTACTTAAAACCCATATAAGCATGAATGACTGTGTTAAAGAAGCTTTCAAAAATTTGACACTTTTTCTTTAATGAAGAAGAAAATAGAAAACAGGTAAATCTTCATAATTTTCTCTCTTAAATAATTAAAAATAAAATCTATTTAGGTAATACTGTTGCATTTAACTAATTCAAAACTAGGGCTTCCAGTTGGCAAGAAAAGCAATGTTACTTACCGTAACAGTTGTTATCCAGGGACAGCAGGCAGCTATTCTCACTAGTGGGTGATGTCATCAGACAGAGCCCCGGTACGGACGTCTCACAAGCACGTGTTGCTTGTAGAAACTTAAAGTTTCTAGATGCCCGCACCGCGCATGCGCCGGTGCCTTCCTACCCGGAGATCCGGGCGTGTCTCCTCAGTTCAGGTAGCTAGCCTGAGAAGCCAACCCAGGGGAGGTGGGTGGGACGTGAGAATAGCTGCCTGCTGTCCCTGGATAACAACTGTTACGGTAAGTAACATTGCTTTATCCCAGGACAAGCAGGCAGGTATTCTCACTAGTGGGTGACCTCCAAGCTAACCTCAGTGGGATGGAGGGGGAGTTGGCGACTTAAGAGAATAAATTTTTCAATACTGTTTGGCCAAACTGTCCATCCCGTCTGGAGAGGGTATCCAGACAATAGTGTGAGGTGAATGTGTGAACCGAGGACCAGGTGGCAGCCTTGCAAATTTCCTCGATTGGTGTTGATCTGAGGAATGCTACTGAGGCTGCCATTGCTCTGACCTTATGGGCTGTGACCTTACAAGGAAGTGATAATCCAGCCTGGGCATAGCAGAAAGAGATACAAGCCGCCATCCAATTAGAGATGGTGCGCTTTGATATGGGTCTTCCCAGCTTATTAGGATCGAAGGAGACAAAAAGTTGAGGAGTGGATCTGTGTGGCTTGGTGCGATCCAGGTAGAAAGCCAAGGCACGTTTGCAGTCTAGAGTGTGAAGGGCTGATTCTCCGTGGTGAGAATGAGGCTTAGGGAAGAATACTGGAAGTACAATGGATTGGTTGAGATGAAATTCGGAGACCACCTTAGGCAGGAATTTCGGGTGAGTGCGGAGGACCACCTTGTCATGGTGGAATACTGTGAATGGTGGGTCCGCCATCAATGCCTGGAGTTCGCTGACTCTGCGAGCGGACGTAAGGGCTACAAGGAAAAGCACTTTCCAGGTGAGATACTTCAGAGGGGCCCTGTTGAGTGGTTCAAACGGGGGCTTCATGAGGTGGGAAAGGACTACATTGAGGTCCCAAACCACTGGGGGTGGTTTGAGAGGAGGGTTAACATGGAAGAGTCCTTTCATAAATCTGGCGACCACCGGATGGGCCGAGAGGGGTTTCCCTTGTAGAGGCTGGTGGAACGCCGCAATAGCGCTCAGGTGGACTCGTATGGATGTGGACTTGAGCCCAGATTGAGATAGGTGTAGGAGATAGTCCAGCACGGAGGATAAGGAAGCTCGCTGAGGTTCCTTTGACTTAGAAACACACCATGAGGAGAATCTGGTCCATTTCTGGGAGTAGCATTGTCGAGTGGCGGGCTTCCTGGAAGCTTCCAAGACCTCCCTCACTTCTTGTGAGAATTGGTGAGGGGTTACGTTGAGAGGAACCAAGCTGTCAGGTGGAGAGACTGCAGGTTGGGATGAAGTAGTGATCCTTGATGTTGAGTAAGTAGTGAAGGAAACACTGGAAGTGGTACTGGTTCCCTGCTGCTGAGTTGGAGTAGGAGGGAGAACCAAGGTTGTCTGGGCCACCGAGGAGCTATTAGAATCATGGTGGCCCGTTCGAGTTTCAGCTTGACCAGAGTCTTCTGGATCAGCGGGAATGGTGGGAACGCATATAGAAATCGTTTCCCCCAGTTCAGTAGAAAAGCATCTGCCTCGAGGCGATGAGGAGTGTAAATCCTGGAGCAAAACTGAGGCAGTTTGGCGTTGTGGGGAGCCGCAAAGAGGTCTATCTGAGGCGTCCCCCATTGCGTGAAGATTTGGTGAAGGGGGCTGGAATGGAGAGTCCATTCGTGCGGTTGTAGCAGACGGCTTAGTTTGTCTGCTAAGACGTTGTTCTCCCCCTGGATGTATACTGCTCTGAGTAGGGTGTTGTGGCGCACCGCCCAGTCCCAGACTCGTAGAGCTTCCTGGCAAAGGAGGGCCGAGCCCGTGCCTCCTTGCTTGTTGATATAATACATGGCGGCCTGATTGTCTGTGCGAATGAGGATTACCATGTCGTGGAGTAGGTGTTGGAAAGCTTGGAGCGCATTGAAGATGGCTCTGAGTTCCAGTAGATTGATTTGGTGTAGTCTCTCCGCATTGGTCCAGAATCCTTGGGTGCGGAGACCCTCCAGATGGGCCCCCCATGCGTAATTCGACGAATCGGTCGTGAGGACTTTCTGATGGGGGGGAGAGTGCATCAGCAAACCTCTGGATAGATTCGAAGAGGTCATCCACCAAAGTAGAGACTGCCGAAGAGCAGGTGTGACTAAGATGCGTTTGGATAGTGGATCGGATGTCTGATTCCACTGTGATGCCAGGGTCCACTGGGGGATCCTGAGGTGGAGTCTGGCAAAGGGTGTCACATGTACTGTGGAGGCCATATGGCCCAGGAGCACCATCAGTTGTCTCGCCGGTAGGGTTTGGCGAGTCGACACCGACTGGCAGAGATGAAGAAGAGACTCCATGCGTTGCCGAGGTAGGAATGCTCGGAGTCGGGTGGTGTCCAGGACCGCTCCGATGAAGGGGAGGGACTGGGTGGGTTGTAGATGAGACTTGGAGAAGTTGATCTCGAAGCCCAAATTCTGGAGGAAGTAGGTTGTAGCCACGGCCGCCGAAGTGACCTCTGGGGCTGACGGGGCCTTGATGAGCCAGTCGTCGAGGTATGGGAATACCTGTAGACCCCTGTCCCGGAGTGCTGCGGCCACTACCACCAGGCACTTTGTGAAGACTCTGGGGGACGAAGATAGGCCGAATGGTAGCACTCGATACTGTAGGTGCAGATTTCCCACCCGAAATCTGAGGAACTTTCGGGAGGCCGGGTGAATGGGGATGTGAGTGTAGGCCTCCTTGAGATCCAGGGAGCATAACCAGTCGTTCTGCTCGAGGAGGGGGTATAGAGAAGCCAAAGTCAGCATGCGAAACTTCTCTTTGACCAGGAACTTGTTGAGGGCCCGAAGGTCTAAAATGGGTCGCAGGTCGCCCGTTTTCTTCGGGACGAGGAAGTACCGGGAGTAAAACCCTCGGTTCAATTGGTCTGACGGGACCGGCTCGACAGCCCGAAGCTGGAGTAAGGTTTGGACTTCCTGAAGAAGAAAGGCGGTCTGCGTCGAGCTTGAAGGATACTCTCTTGGGGGATGGTCCGGGGGGGACCCGGTGGAATTGAAGAGAGTATCCTTCTCTTATGATGGTGAGGACCCATAGGTCCGTAGTTATGGCCTCCCATCGATGGTAGAAAAGATGGAGGCGGCCCCCTATGGGAGAGGCCGAGGTTATGCTCCCGGGGGGGGGGCGTCAAAAGGGCTGGGGGGCCTTAGGTACGGCCGGTGGCTGAGGTTTTTGCTGAGACTTCTGGGGAGGTTGTCTCTTCGCAGGCTGCCTCGCAGCAGGCGTTTGTCTGGGCATGTAACGCCGCTGGTAAATCAGGGGTGGCCTGGAAGGTCGAGACTGTTGAGGTTTGGGTTTGGGCCGCAGGATGGATTGAAAGGATTTTTCATGATCCGACAGCTTCTTGGTAACAGTTTCGATAGACTCATCGAACAGGTCAGCTCCAGCACATGGTACGTTGGCGAGTCTGTCCTGAAGGTTGGGATCCATATCGATGGTACGGAGCCATGCCAGGCGACGCATCGCTACCGCGCTTGCGGCGGCGCGTGCCGAGAGTTCGAATGCATCGAAGGAGGATTGCATCAGCTGGAGGCGTAATTGGGAGAGAGAGGCTACCACTTCCTCGAACTCGAATCGAGCTTGGTTGTCTATGAACGGAGTGAACTTGCGGAGCACCGGCAAGAAGAACTCCAAATAGGAAGAGAAAAAGAAGTTGTAGTTTAGCACCCGTGACGCCATCATGGAGTTTTGGTAGAATTTTCTACCAAATTTGTCCATCGTTCTCCCCTCTCGGCCCGGCGGTACAGAGGCGTAGACCTGGGAGGGATGAGAGCGTTTTAGGGAGGACTCGACCAGCAGGGATTGGTGGGAGAGTTGGGGGCCCTCGAACCCTTTATGGTGCACGATGCGGTATCGAGCATCGAGTTTGCTGGGAATCGCCGGTATGGAGTACGGTGTTTCGAAACACTGCATGAAGGTCTGATCCAGCAATTTATGCAGGGGGAGCCGAAGCGACTCCGTTGGGGGGTTAGGTAAATGCATGGTGTCCAGATACTCTTTGGAGTATCGGGAGCCCGTGTCAAGGGTCACATCCAGATCATCCGCCATTTGTCGGAGGAATGATGAGAAGGACAATTGTTCCGCCAGCGTCGGTCTGTGGGACGGGCTGGCGGAGGAGGAGGCCTCCAGGTCCGTGGACATCGGGGAGTGACAAGGAGAATCGGGCACCGGTGTCTCCTCGTACTCTGGGCCCCTCGGAGGGGACGCCTCTGATGAGGAGTATCCCCTACGTTGCAGTTTTTTCTGCGGTGACACTTCCGAATAGCGTGAGGAGTGCCAGGATGAGTGTCTCGATCGGTGCCCGTCTCGGTGGCGGGACGGGGATCGGGATCGTCTGTGCATCGCATGGTCTCCCGAGGTCCCCAAGTGGATAGGGCTGGAAGCAGTGGATCGCCACTGGGTTTGCGATGCGGGTTCCTGCGATGCTACCCAAGTCTGGTAAGGAGTACGGAGGAACTCTTCCTGACTATGCCCAGGGCTTCGAGTATCGATCGAAGGTCTGGTCCCATGTTGGCGCGGAGGCGTAATGGGTTCTAATGGCGGCATGTCGGTAAGCGAGGCTTGCCGCGTGGGTATCGCCGCCCTCCCTCGTTCGTCCTCGTCGGTTGTCGAGGTCGAACGGTGTGGGGGAGGGGGAGGGGGCGGACCGCCCCTTTGGACCGGTACCGGGAGGTCACCCTGTATGGCAGCGATGAGCCCGGGTCCGATGGTCTGCATGAGCTCAACGAATTGAGCTTCCAGCACGGACCGTAGCGAAGCCGATAGGGAGGGATCCGCACCGAAAGGGGGTCCTCCTGCACGGGCATCGCGCTCCTTCGAGGTCGAGTGCTTCTGCTTAGTAGCTTTCGGCACTTTGATGACCATTGGTGGCACTGTGGAAGGAAGAGGTACCTGAACCGAGGAGACCGGGGCAGGCACCGACGTCGAGCTCGTGGATGGTGTCGGGGCGAGCGATGCCGGTTTCACCGCACTCGATGCAGGAGGAGTCGATGCCGGTTTCGCCCGCACCGGGGAGGTATCAGATGAAGTGGAGGCTGAGGGATCCTTAGCTGCGTCCATCTTGAACATCGATTCCCACAATAGGCAACGCCGCTTGAAAGAGCGTGCCGTAAGGGTAGAGCAAGGCCCGCACGATTTCGGGATGTGGTCAGGGCCCAAACACTGCAAACAGCGCCAGTGAGGGTCCGTGAGTGAAATCGCGCGTTGGCACTTGCTGCACTTTTTAAAACCGGTGATTGGCCGGGACATAGGCCGGAAAATCTCTGCCGCGAGGTCGAAGCCCGTGGGCCTGAGCCACGTGGCCGGCCCGTTCGACCCGCCGGAGGAAATAATCTTCTCCTTTTTTTTTTTTTTTTTTTGAAAAAGAAAAAGAACTGTTAAAGTAATTAAAAGAAACGAAAACGAAAACGCGGACAAGGAAGGCAAATTTAACTGAATTCAGCTAGCGCATGAAGAAGTTGAACTTCTCAGATCCGCGGAAAAGAAAGAACTGAGGAGACACGCCCGGATCTCCGGGTAGGAAGGCACCGGCGCATGCGCGGTGCGGGCATCTAGAAACTTTAAGTTTCTACAAGCAACACGTGCTTGTGAGACGTCCGTACCGGGGCTCTGTCTGATGACATCACCCACTAGTGAGAATACCTGCCTGCTTGTCCTGGGATAATCACATGTATTTCTTCAAAGTAATCTGTTTAATGAAAAGTACTCTTATCATTGGCATATACATTTCACTCATAAGAGATAGTCATGACATATTCATCTAATTATTAGTCAATTCAGCAGAACTTTTGATACATCCTCATTACTTACAGCCTTGGAATGATATTTCCAGCATACTGTACAAGCTCATAAAGATCAGCCACTTTCCTTCCTTTGGCAAATTCATCCGTCAGGTATACTTCCAGATAGTGCAGCTCATCAGAAATAGCCATGTCTTTTATCGAGATTAAGGATCATAATATTATATATATCTGACCATCAGCTCAAAGTTGAATTCAAGATGCTAAGAATTCTTACCTGGCATTTTGAAAGTTAGATGGATTACATCACTGTTCTTCAACCACCGGTCCGCAGAAAATTTCTGCCGGTCCGTGCAGGGCCGGCGATATCGAGTCTGCGGTTAATATCCTGCCGACTGCTTGCGGCAGGCTTCCGATTAGCTTGACCACCTCCTCCTCAGGGAGTAGCACCTGGACAGAGCATTTCCGTAGAGCCCTCACAGACCACTTTACAGTCACAGTCACGACTCGGGTTCCTCTTCCGAAGAGCCCAGCTGCAGGAAAGCACAACCACGGCGCCGCCATGCTCTCTCTGCAACGAGCTCTGACGTAAGGAGCCGATCCCATGCGGTCGTGGACGATGAGGTCAGTCGACAAGACTAGCTACCATGTTGTGTGTGGTGCCAGAAAACGACTACATTACACACAGGGAGCCCTAGAAAACATGAAATACAATTGCCGTTAATGAAGGTCACGCTAGACTAGCAGCTAAACCTGGCTTTGACCTTTGAGCCCGTCGCTTATTGGCTGCTGGCAGCAGGCTTCCGATTGGCTACTTTTGTGTTCCCTCCCTTTCTTAATCCTGTTGCGCCAGGATTTTGTGGCTGTTGCTGGGTTTCAGGTAAGTTTGTGGCAGAACAGAAATGTTAGTCCTCCCTTCCTATTTTTCTGTTTTAGTGCTTGCTGTTCGATTACTTTGGTACTAACTGAAGGGGGCTCTATAGCACTGTTCTTCAACCGCCAGTCCACAGACCGGTGCCGGTCCACAAAATAATTCTTTTATTTCTGCCAGTCTATGGGTGTAAAAAGATTGAAAAACACTGGATTACATAGCATCTATTTGAAAAGACTACTATTCACTAGTTGCTAGGAGTGGTATTATCAGCTTGTGCAGGCCAACAAGGTACTTTAAAACTTGACCTATGTGGCTCCAGGTAGTAGCAAGGCCTGCTCAGCATTGTCAACTGATGGCCAAAGTTGACATGGAGAGAGGCAGAGAAGGAATAGAAGGCATATGGCTACAGGAATATTTTACTCTGTAAAATGGATCACAGTTAAAAAAAATGTTTAGAGAACACTGATCAAACCACAGAATAACATAACCAAGACAGGGTGATACAGGCGGTCTCCAGGTTAAGAACGAGTTCTGTTTTTTTAACCATTCTTAAGTTGAATTTGTATGTTATTCAGATCCTGTACAGAACACAGTCTTTAAAAACATTAAAGAAATAGTCTTCAAAAGAAAATAAAGTACTGTAGTTTAAATAGAAAAAGATAGGAGGTTTACCCTTACTTTTATTCTTCATCCATCCTATTGTTCCCTCTCCACCACCACATTCAACATTCCTCTCTTTCTCATGCATCTGTACCTCATGCCTCTCACACCACCATGTCCAATATTTCTCTCTCCCTCCCTATGCCTAATAATTTGCCACTTTCTTTATTTCCCCATATGCACCATCTCTCATTCCCTCTATGTCACCCATGTCCAACAATTCTCCCTTTCTATTCCCTCCCCATCTCAGAATATCTTTCCCTTACACCCTCCATTGTTCCATCCTATGTACCAAGTTCATGCTCCCCTCCCTCCCTCCATTCTGTGTCCCAGGTTCATGCTCCCTCCCTCCTTTCTTATATCCTTTGTCCAAAGTTGGTATTCCCTCCCTTCCTGTGCCAACGTGCCCTCTCTTCCTCCCTTCCTGTCCCAACATAACCTTCCTCCTCCCTTCTGTGTCCTAAAGCAACCCTCGTTGTACTTCCCTCCATTCTGCATCCCAAATTCGTGCCTCCCTCCCTCCTGCAGGTGTTTCCCTACTCCCAGCTACATTTCTCTTCACAAAGCCGCAGCCCCTCCTATATGCAGCCTGCGACTGACCTGGAAGTCTTCCCTCTGACATTAAAATTGTTCTGGTATCAAAACTTTATTCATTCCCCACAGTTTCTCTATAAAATGTTCAGTTATTCAATGTCAAATGCATTCAAGAGTGGCTATAAAGCAGCAGTTCCCAAATCATGGGTCATGACTAATGTGACCATTTATTTTTTTCATCAAAACGGGACATCCATTAATTGTCAGTCCTACCCCCAATCCCGCTCTAGCCCCACCCCCAATTTCTTCCATTCATTTTTCATGTACACATAATATTTATTTATTTATTCCATTTTCTATACCGTTCTCCCAGGGGAGCTCAGAACGGTTTACATTAATTCAGGTACTCAAGCATTTTTCCCTGTCTGTCCCATCGGGCTCACAATCTACCTAATGTACCTGGGGCAATGGGGGGATTAAGTGACTTGTCCAGGGTCACAAGGAACAGCGTGGGTTTGAACCCACAACCTCAGGGTGCTGAGGCTGTAGCTTTAACCACTGCGCCACACACTCCCCTTTTTAAATTCATAACAGTAACCATAAAATTAAAAAAAAAAAAACCACAAAGCACACTAAACGCAGAGAAAATGTTAATTATAATTTATATTTGGGGGATTTCAAAGATGTCAAGACAGATGACTTTAAAATATGCAATGTCACCTCAGTAACTATAGAAAAATAGACAAATATAGTGCAACATATAAACAGAAATCACTGCCTGGCTGGCCCTGAACTTCCTCTCCGACATCAGAATTGACGTCGGGAAGAAGGCTTCTGGGCGGCGAGGGCGGACAGGGGTTTGAATCGGCGCTGGAGGGAGGGGAAGCGATTATCTGTCCCGTTGTCCCCGCGCACAGCTTCGGGATGCTGTCCCTGAAAACGGGACATTTCATCATCCCAACACAGTGGGTTGGGACAACGGGATGGTCGGTCCAATAACAGGACTTTCCCGTTGAAAACGGGACATATGGTCACCTTAGTCATGACCCCAAATCCTCATTTGGAAGTCATAGGCATCTCTGCATAGGAAAAACATGCATATAGTCTCTACCACATTGCCAGTAAATGTGCACAGCAAATCTGTGCTTTAAGAGTCATATGTGTGTGGCAAATGCTGAACATAGATTCAGTTGTTCACCTTTGCTGTGTACTATTCACCCCCTATTTACCTACTGCCAGCAGAATGGAACAAAACAGGTCCCCATTTCTACTTAAGAATCACTGCTACCAGAACTGCCCTGTCCTGCTCTCACCTTTCTCAAATTAACATTTCCAGCCTTCATCTTATCATCCTCATTTGCAGCCTGAATCACCACCTCCTCCTCCTCCCTTTCATTTCTGGCACAAATCACCCCCAACAACCCAAGTCTTCTCTTTCTCTTCTCCAGCTGTGAGCACCGCTACCTGCTAGAGAGCTGCACAGGAATGAGGACTGCGGGAATCCCACTTGTATGAAGTAGTAATCATGGGATTTCCATGAGAGTATGGTCAAAGTCTCTAGTGATTCCAGAAGAAGACTTAAAATACACTAAAAGAGAAGGAATTTGAGCAGCAGAATGAGGCTTGGAATGCCCAGAGAGGCAGGTGGAACCCCAGACTGAGGCTTGGAACACTCACGTATTAACTGTGATAAAGCACAATAAAGCAGTAGCATATATTAGTAACTTTAGGCAAATATACCAAAATTTTGTAGGAAAAAAATTAAATTTAAAAAAAAAAAAAAGGCTCAAATCTGCATTACATGAAAGAAACTCGGAATCCAAAAACACACATCTTGTTTTTCTCAACACAGCTTATAAAGGGTAGCAAGAAAGTTTTTTAACACCCAGAGACCCAGTGTTGTAATATTACAACATCACATTTAAGGCTACAAAATAAACCCTCCCCCATTTTTTTTCTTTTTAAAACTTCATGTACATTACTAATAGAACCTATTGTTCAGTTCTGCAACACCATTGGATGGTTGAATGTGTAAATAGGTCTGTTTATCTGGCCATGAAGTCATACAACCCTGTTGCCTGCTTTGGAGTATATCATCTTGTTGTTTTGGACGGGATACATCAGGACTAAAGTAAGTAAAAAGCTTGAAATATTTTTTTATGTGATCATTAATATGTGTAGATCATGCAGATTTTATGACATCATTGAATATACTGATTTTAAGAGATTTAGAGCTGGTTATTTCTATGTTGTAATTTTACAACAGTGGGTCAAAGTGATAGCAAGGTTTTGTCTGCACTCCCCTGAGACCCAGTGTTGTAATATTACAACATCACATTTAAGGCTACAAAATAAACCCTCCCCCATTTTTTTTCTTTTTAAAACTTCATGTACATTACTAATAGAACCTATTGTTCAGTTCTGCAACACCATTGGATGGTTGAATGTGTAAATAGGTCTGTTTATCTGGCCATGAAGTCATACAACCCTGTTGCCTGCTTTGGAGTAATGATGTCCATTCCCTCTGCACACCACTGGAGTACTTTCAGAAGTTTGTGACAGAAGATATGATCAACGCTCTGGCAGATAACACAAATCAGTACAGTTTTCAGAAGAAAGGATCATCTATAAACACAAACACAAAGGAAATAGAGCAAATGATTGGCATGTATCTGAAGATGGGTCTTGTCCAAATGCCTGGAGTCCGTATGTACTGGGAAGCAGACACAAGATACAGTCCTGTCGCTGATGTAATGTCACGAAACAGATTCCAGTCTCTGTTGACATCATTACATTTTGTGAACAATCTAACCGTGTCTGAGATGGAACAAAAAAGTGACAAACTCTGGAAACTCAGACCATGGCTTGATGCTTTCAGAGAGAAATGCCTAAAAGTGGTCCCTGAAGAACATAACTCTGTTGATGAAATGATGATCCCTTTCAGGGGGAAATTCAGCAGCATCAAACAGTACATGCGTGGCAAGCCAAACCCATGGGGGTTCAAGCTGTGGGCAAGGACTGGAATCTCTGGTATACTTTGTGATTTTGATGTGTACCAAGGCAGTGTGAATGGAATACGGGCAAGATCTGAACTTGGACTATCAGGGGATGTTGTGATGAAACTTGCTTCCACACTTCCACATAGTCACAACTACAAGATCTATGCAGACAACTTTTTCACCAGCATCCCATTGATAGTTAGGCTGCTGGATTGTGGAATTCATTACACAGGAACAGCCAGACAAGTGCGCCTTCCAAACTGTAATCTTGAGGATGAGAAAAGCTTGAAGAAAAAGGGAAGAGGAAGCTTTGATGTCAGAGTGGAGTCAAATCACAACATTTGTGCTGTGAAATGGTTTGACAACAGACAGGTTACACTTGTGTCTTCCTTTGCTGGCCCACAACCAGTGGAGAAGATTCAACGCTGGGACAAAACTGCCAAAAGATTTGTTGAAGTTGAGAGGCCTTATATCGTGGCTGCCTATAACAAATTCATGGGCGGAGTGGATTTGTTAGACTCATTTGCAGCAAAATACAAGTTTCCACTGAAGTCCTACCGCTGGTACCTTTACATCTTCTGGCACACCATTAACCTAGCTGTGATCAATGCTTGGCTCCTGTACAAAAGGGACTGCAAAGCTTTGGATATCCCAAAGAAACAGATGCTAAACAGGAGAATGTTTCAGGCCCAGTTGGCATCTTCTCTTATCCTGATCGGAACGGCTGGGTCAGTGTCAAAGCGAGGGCGACCATCTGCAAGCCCAGTTTCATCAAGAGGGGGCACCTTGACTTCCCAAAAGAGGCAGTTTACAGATGATGGAGGTTCTTCAGCTGCCATGACAGCCAAAAAGTCAAATGCACACCCTCCAAAGGAAGTTTGCAAGGACATGATTGGACATTTTCCCATCAAAGCCGATAGAGGACGGTGCCGACACTGTGCAAAAGGCTATACCAACACACTTTGCAGGAAGTGCAATGTTCGCCTGTGCTTTTCAGAGCAAAATAACTGTTTTTGGAACTACCATAACTGAATAAATGAACAAATAAAACATGCACATATAGGGCTCGATTCACAAAACCGTGCTATGAAGATAGCACAAGTGCTATTTCATAGCGTGGCCGTTTTTACCCGTATTTGCGCTAACATGAAATTTTTTGTGCAAAAACACGAAATTTCTTGATTACCGCTGATAGAAGTCAATGGGCGCTTCACAGGGAAAAATTTGCGTTTTTATATGATACTCATTTTTTGTATTAAATTGATAATAAAAATTACTTTTTTCTTTATTATACTATTGTTGTTGTGTATATACATAAACTTAGGTGGGTCTTTATAAGCTGTAAAGTACAAATAAACTTTTAATTATTCCTTACATGTGTTCAGAGAGAGAGTGACACTATTGAAATTCTGCTACCTTACAGGCCCAGCGTTGCAATTTTACAACATCCTCCCCAAAAGTTACTAAAATGTCAAAATAAAAAAAAAAAACACTGATTAGGGATCACAAGCCTCCTATAACAACATGTGAACGTTCGAAAACATTTTTTTACGTTTTTTTCTATATTTGGGTCTCTGGGGGTTAGGCTAATAGTAAGTATCTTAAACAGAGTAAACAAAAGGAAAAGGGGGGGGGGAAGTGTCCTAAAATCCTTATTTACATCCTAGGAGGTGCAAGCAAAAGATAAATTTTAAACACACATGAAAACAATATCTGCATGTCAACTAATCATGTCACCTATACAGAGTATAATATATCAAGGGATTTCCCTCACAAATACAAAATGAAAGGCAAGAATTAATAAATTAGGCATGCACACAGTAAATCAAGAATTCTGCTTCTCAAAGGATACAAAGTTCATAGTAGCTCTTTGGAGACAACATGGATGTCCGGAGCTCACCGAGCATATTGGAAGCATGTTTCAAAGCATCCATCAGCTTGTTTTTGTCCTATATGGAAATATATTAAATATAGTATTGAACTGCCACACACACATATTTTATAATGCTAACAATGGTATGGCTAGAAAAGGCAAACTCCAGAGTAAAGGATAGGCTATGAAACGCAAAGACCCTGAATCTATAAAGACCGCCTAAAGTTAGGAGCTGAAATAGGCACAGATTCTTAGGCGCCCATTATAGAATCACGATTAGTTAGTACTCGGCATCCTAACAGTTGGGCACCGATATCAGAGCCTAACAGCACCTGATTCACAAACAGGCACCTAACTTGAAAACATGGCGATGATCCGCCCCCTAACCATGTCTACTTTTAATGTAGGCGTTTTGGGCTAGGCACCTACTTTGAAGAATTAATTTTTTTTCAAATTAGGTGCCTAACTTTCAATTAAGTCTAATTAAAACTGATTGCGAGATGTTGAGTGCCAGTATAGGTTCATAGACAAAACCGCCAAAGACAAAGGCGCACACCGACAACTGAGCGCAAGATGGAAGCGCGCGCCAAAGAAAAAGAGTGTTTTTAGGGGCTCCGACAGGGGGTTTTGTTGGGGAACCCCCCCACTTTACTTAATACAGATAACGGCGGCATTGTGGGGGGTTGGGGGGTTGTAACTGCCCTCATTATACTGGAAACTTAACTGTTTCCCTGTTTTTTAGGGAAAAAGTGAAGTTTTCAGTAAAATGGGGGGGTTACAACCCCCCAAACCCTCCACAACGCAGCACAATCTGTATAAAGTAAAGTGCTCAAGGCCCAGCCCAGGCAAGAGGCGGGAGCTCGCATTCACCCTTACAACGAGCAGAAGGGGTAAGGACCGTGCTTGGGAGGAAGGGCGGGCGAATGCCGTTTCAGCAGTTCTCGCAGGGGGGGCGTTGGAGCAGTGCCTGTAGCCTGGGGGGGGGGTTGGTGGAACAAATTGTTCAAGTTTCCATTATCTTCTATGGGGAAAGTTGCTTTGATATACGAGTGTTTTGGTTTAAGAGCATGCTTCTGGAACAAATTATGCTCTTAAACCAAGGTACCACTGTACTACATTCCAGAGAGTGTGTTGTCCACAATCATACAGAGGCTAACCTCCCTAGCACATGTGAGCAGGAGCCATCCTTGCCTGAGAGCACCATACTGCGGAAACCACAGCTACATCGCCCCTCTACAAATAGAATGAATGCAAAGCAGCCTCCTATCATGACTGCCAGGCCCCAAATAACCTCCTGTGGAATGGAACCATCATGCCTGGCAGTGGTCCTTAGTGATGTCAAAACCCGTGAGCACCACCGCAGACCAGATCTTCTTTCCCTCGCATTTTGGATTTGTAGGTACTTGGAGGGCCGCAGAAAAAATAGTTAACGTCTTACTAAAGAAATGATAATTTTGCATGAGGTAAAACTCTTTATAGTTTAGAAATCTTACCCTCCCCTTGAAGGCTTGCATGTTCCCCCCTTTTTTGCAGTGTCCTCCAGCTTCCCCCATGGTCTCCTGGTCTTAGTTTCAGCTAATTACCGCAGCTGGCAGAGAGGCTCGGAGATACTGTAGTGTGCTTTGCAGGCTACAATCGGCCCCCGCAGCACATTCCCTCTACCACAGTCCCGCCCCTCCTCTGATGTCAGGGGCAGGATTGCAGCAGAGGGAACGTGCTGCTGAGGATGATGGCAGCCTGCAAGGATCGCTACAGCACCGGCAATCCTCTCTGCAGGTTGCGGTAATTATCTACAGGTAAGAGTGGGAGGCCAGGGGGGAAGCTGGAGGACGCTGCAAAGAGCGGGCAGCACTAATATATTCTGCGGGCCGCAAAATAGTACCTGGCGGGCCGCATGTGGCCTCCAGGCTGTGAGTTTGAGACCACTGGTCTAGGGCATCAAGAATGGCAACAAGACAAGGGAAGACTCCTCCTCTAATTGAAGCCCTCTGAAGCACAAATCCATAGGTCTCCCACAGGATGCAAACTGCTGACCAAAGTCAAGAAGAATGCCAGAGAAGAGGCAAGATACCAAAACTGTACATGGGCTCCGAAGTGACAAGAGCCTTTCCCAGAGCCCCAATGATATACTGCAACAGACACTGAGACAGCTAATCCAACTTTTAGCCCACTCTTCCACATGAATGACCCAGAAGGAATGGAAAGAAAAACTCTGAGCTAAAGAGAAAAAGCTGCAACTAGCCTAGCCCCAGCTAACTGTCAGTCTGCTGGTATTAAACAAGGTGCACTAGGCCACAAGTGAAAAGGCGTCCCGGTGAAGGCCAACCTCCTGGAGCCTGCCGAATAGTGAGGGCAAAGGCATCACTACCGGAGGCGACATCCCTCCTCTGAAAGTAGAAAGACTGACAGTGACGGTCTCCCCCCCCCCCCCCCCTTCGCAGCGGAAGGGAAAGGCCTTGGCCGATAGCCTCAGGGCCATCTACCACCAGCCCTAGCTGCAAGCCAGTGGCCATGCGTGACTTCGACTGCCCTTCGCAGCAAAGGAGTAACAAACTCCTCCCACCATTGCCTCTCCAAAGAGAATGGTGACCTCTGTAGCCCCGCGCCCACTGAAACGAGTGAGCTTATGGGACCTATGCATTCAGGTTCTTCAAGGAGGGAGGGGGAAGGGACCTGGGAGCCCAGGTGTTGCCCCCCAAAAATGGCACTGTACTGCCCCCATCCAGAAGCTCAATTGAGGCCTGAGCCCCAGGCCCATGTCTCAACTGAGGCCTCAAGCCACAAGAACATGCACAGGCCCAAGCCACAGGAACATTTCTCTCTACTGAGGCCTAAGCCACAGGAACATTTCTCTCTACTGAGGCCTAAGCCAAGTACTCACATGCTTCTGCATTACCGGAAGGCAAATGGAGAAGTACTGGTGCTGAAGCGCACAAGGAACTGTGCCAGCACCTACGGTTGGGCTTTTCGTCTTATGGGAAAGGACCCTCCGACCATATCAGCTTTTTCTCTCCACCGGTTGGAAGGCTGGAGAAGGGACCTGGGCAGTGTTCCCGCTAAGGTGCGCTGGCCTGCGCTCGCGCACAAAATATTACATCGCAGCGCAAAGTTTCTCTTCACAGCGCACACACGCGTCGCAAAGGTAAGGGGAGGTAAGGTAAGGGGACGCATTGGGGGGATTGCACTTCCCCACAATTGCCATGCTTCGGTTCCTCTTCTTCCTTCCTTCCTCCCCCCCCCCCCCGCGGGACCCTGCGGCACCATCAACTCTTACTCCCTCTAATGTCGGCCCTGCAGCTCCAGACTTCCTCGCACCTTCTCCCCTCCCCCTTTGGATCGCTATTATTTTAAATGTTATAGCCGCGGAGCTGTATCCATCAGTGGAGATGTCTAACCTCGGCCTGCCCCGGAACTCTTACTGCAACAGTGACTTCCTGTTCCTGCCTAGACGGGCGGCTGCTGCAGTAAGAGTTCCGGGGCAGGCCGAGGTTAGACATCTCCACTGATGGATACAGCTCCGCGGCTATAACATTTAAAATAATAGCGATCCAAAGGGGGAGGGGAGAAGGTGCGAGGAAGTCTGGAGCTGCAGGGCCGACATTAGAGGGAGTAAGAGTTGATGGTGCCGCAGGGTCCCGCGGGGGGGGGGGGGGGAGGAAGGAAGGAAGAAGAGGAACCGAAGCATGGCAATTGTGGGGAAGTGCAGAGCTGCAGGGAAGAGTGTTGCGGTACCCAGCTGGAGGGAGAAGGAAGATGAGGGAGGGAATTAAAGGAGATGCCAGGGCTTGGAGCATAGGAGGAAGGTATGCCAGTCTAAGGGAAAAGGAAGGGGGAGATGTGAGAGCATGGAGGGGGAACGAAAGATGGAAGAAAAGGAAAGGAGAGAGATGCCAGAGAATCAGGGAAGGGGAGATACCAGACTATGAGGAGAGGTGTGGGAGAGGGAAGGCGAGGAGAGAGATGCCAGACCAATGGGGTGAAAGGAGAGATGGAAGGGGGAGGCATACAGTTTCTGGAAGGGGCATAGAAGGAGAGAAGATGCCATATAGGGGAAGAGAGACGGCAGACAGTGAATGGAAGGAAGAGAGTTACAAGAAGATGAGGAAAGGAGAAACCACAGAAGACAAAGGTAGAAAAAAATTTCTATTTATTTATTGCTTTAGGAGACATGTGTCACTGTTTCTGTGAAGCATTGTATGCAGAGTCCAGCTTCTTGCTGGTTCAATTTAACCTTTGTCTATGTATTTTTATTTTATCCCCCCTTTTACAAAACTGTGAAGCGTTTTTAGCACCAGCCTTGGTGGTAGCAGCTCTGATGCTCAGAATTTTATGAGCATCAGAGCTGTTACCTCCGTAGCTAAAATCCACACTACAGTTTTGTAAAAGAGGGAGGGGTTAGTTTGTGATTACATATTCCTTACTAGGCGAAGGTGTTTTCTGTGTTCTGTGTGTTCGAAAGACATGGTTTTCTGTTAGGATTGACGGTGTAGGATTGATCTGTGCTGGTCTGGCTTGTTTAGTTTTACAATGGGTGTATTGATGTACTGCTCACTGCAATATGTAAGATGCTGCCTTTTCCTAGGTACTCATGTGTGACGTGTGGTTTGTTACTAAAAATCATGTTTTTCTTACAGATGGGGGGGGGGGTGCCAAAAAATGATGGGCCCCGGATGTTACATATGCTAGGTACGCCACTGTATGTAAAGATACCAGAAAGCTGGCGTAGCAAAAACTTCTAAGTTTTGAGTATTTAACCCTCCCACAATCTCACGGGCACTCGTTTCAAGTTTATTGAGATTTTGATTTAAACGCAATATCAAATATTTTCAATGCGTATAACAAAAATAAATTTGGGGAAATAAATAAAACCATTTGAACCAGTGTTCCCGCTAAGCTGCGCTGGCGTGCGCTGGCGCACAAAATATTACATCGCAGCGCACACGTTTCTCGTCACAGCGCACGATCGGAAGAGGCGTACGGCAGATGGCAGGGCGGCGAGAGGAGAATCGGGCGAGTTGGCTCATAACTTGCTGGCGCCCGATATTTTTGGCTCACGGTGAAAAAAGTTTGCTCACAACACCCGCCCGCTTAGAGGGAACACTGGACCTGGGCCTACGGCGACAAGGAGGCATCCGCTGAAAATCAGGGGTGGGAGATTCCATGGTGACACTAGGAAGTACTTCTTCACCGAAAGAGTGGTCGACCGTTGGAATAATCTTCCACTTCAGGTAGTTGAGGCCAGTAACGTGACTGATTTTAAGATCAAATGGGATCAACACGTGGGCTCACTTCAAAGAGGAACTTAGAGGGGAGGGTTATTTGAGTGGGCAGACTTGTTGGGCCGTAGGCCCTTTTCTGCCGTCATATTCTATGTTTCTATGTTTCTAAAGTTGGTTCAGTACGGTTAACACCCCTAGGCTCTATTGAAGCCGCAGCAACAGGAGCAAATAGCTTTCTGTCCTCAGGAGTTGAAACCAGGAACTAGAACGATAGCAGCCATTTTTCAGATCCAGGAAACTGATGCTGATAGCTGCAGCCAAGCCTGGCTGAAATCCACTGCAGAATCCAGGAGCTGTGAGAAACCCATCCAACAGCCTGCTGGAGATAGAGTATACTGGTTGGCCAGGAGGCTGTGCATCCAAGATATACCCGAGGATAAATCAAGTGCTCTCTATCTCCACCTGTTAGTTGATGGATGTAATTCCACTAGTCTCTGGATTCATCTGCTGTTGATGACAAGGAAGCCAAATTTAGGCTCTTAGGAAGAAAGCTGAAATCCAGATCCTCCAGGGTTATATTTTCAGAAATGTTCCCAGTTCCACATGCAGGACCCAAGAGGCAGGTAGAGCTACGAAGTCTCATTGCATGGTTGAGACGATGGTGCAGGGATGAGGGATTTAGATTTGTTAGGAACTGTGCAACCTTCTGGGAAAGGGGGAGCTTGTTCCAAAAGGCCAAACTCCACCTTAACCAGGTTGCTGGCGCTAATGTTTAAAAAGGAGATAGAGCAGCTTTTAAACTGTGATTTGGGGGATGGTTTGGTGTGAGGTATCCTTGGAGGATATTATTGAAACAGGATATTTAAGGAGTCCCGGTAGAGAGGTTCCAATAATGGTGAAAGAAAACCCAGAACTTCTCTCCGACGTCAGAATTGATGTTGGGGGGGGGGAGGGTTTGTGGGACAGCGATGTGCAATTGCTGCATGCTCCTGGCCCTTCCTGGAGTTGCAGCAACAGTGGGGGATTATTAAATGGAGCAGGCAGGTGGTGGCGGCAGATCGGAGAGGGGGACATAAGAACATAAGAATTGCCATCTCCGGATCAGATCCTGGGTCCATCAAGTCCGGTGATCCGCACACGCGGAGGCCCCGCCAGGTGTACCCTAGCATAGTTTTAGTCCCCATTTCACTGTATGCTTCTCAAGGGAGATGTGCTTCTAATTTACCTTTACCCGTATCACTCTATGCCACTCTTAAGGAGATGTGCATCTAGTTTACCCTTAAATCCTAGGAGGAGGAGGAATCGGCAGCGGGTCGGCTTGGGGGTAGGCAGGCTTCAACGCGGCTTTGGGGGAGGGAGGAAGGGGGTGAGACAAAGGCTAGAAGACAATGAGGGGGAGGGTGCCCGAACCTGGGCATAGGAAGGAAGGAGGCACTAACTTAGGACACAGGAAGGAAGGACGAAGGGAATAGAAAGGGACAATTGCTGGGCCCGAGAGTATGAATGAGAGGGAAAGAGATGGTGCACATGGTGAATGGAAGAGGAAAATTGGGCTTAGAGAGGAGTGAGGTAGAGATGCATGGGGAATAGAAGGATGAGAGGGAGAAATGCTGTCTTTATTTTACACTATATTTGTCTATTTTTCTATAGCTGTTACTGAGGTAACATTGCATATTTTAAAGTCATCTGCCTTGACATCTTTGAAAACCCTTAACCACAAACAATGGACTAGGTCCTCTTCAAGAATCAAAATAAATCAACCAACGAATAGAGGACAGGTAATAACAAGGGTTCTTGCTATTCTATACCGCTCTCAGAAACCTGTGATATTCAGGACACTTGAGTATCCAGACATGACTGGTACAGGTATAAAGTATCTTTCATCGAGCCGGTATTTTCATGTGCAAAACTACAAATGTGCAAAAAGCTAGAAATAAAAATTTAAGAGACATTTTGGCTCCAACCGTATGTGATATTAGTAAGCCCTTCACAGCGTCGGTAGTAGGTTTCTACAAATGTGGACATTGCAATATTTGTAATTTCACAATTTCTCAAAATGAATTTATTAATCCAGCTGACGGAAGGAGATATCAAATTAAACATTTTCTTACATGTTCCACCGATCACATTATTTATGTGATCGTGTGTCCATGTAACAAGCTATACGTGGGTATGTCCACGAGATCCCTGAAGACGAGAATGGGAGAACATAAGTCTAATATTAAATGCCTTAAACGGAGCGCCCCTTTAGCGGGGCATTGCATTCAGATGAATCATGTTTTTGCAGACTTGAAATGTTTTGGAATTGATAGAGAGGTACAGACTATGAGAGGTGGGGACAGGCAACGAAGGTTACACCAGCGTGAATCCCGGTGGATTTTTAGATTAGATACTCTGAAACCGAAAGGGTTAAATTCAAAGATTGACTGGTGTTCATTCTTTTAATTAGATTAATATTTGTTGAAGGTATGGGGTATGCATGTATGTTGGTAACATTTTAGTTAGTACAGGTTAAAGTCACAACAAATAGATTTTGAGTATAGGATATTTTGTTGACACATGCGCAAGGTTAACTTAAACGTCATCTTTGCAGAAGGTTTAAAAAGCGCATGCGCGGCGTTTAAAAATCGCCAGCGCCATTTCTATGTGTCAGCTCAAACAAAGTTGCACAGTGAGTACTTCCTTCATAGACAATTTTAGAGAGAGTTTTCTTGCATGAGTGTATTAGAGATATACTGATTGTTTTATGTTTTTGTTTATTGTAGTTCATAAATACAAGACCCCCGATGAAGCCCTTGACTGTGGCGAAACGGGTCCCGTAGGGCGTTTAGCCAATTTCTGTTTACTACAATGATCCACTACAAATCAAGTACATATAAAAGCTAAGTGCTAATTTTTTAATAATATTTATTTCACATAGCACTTGATCATAGCTTTTTGCACATTTGTAGTTTTGCACATGAAAATACCGGCTCGATGAAAGATACTTTATACCTGTACCAGTCATGTCTGGATACTCAAGTGTCCTGAATATCACAGGTTTCTGAGAGCGGTATAGAATAGCAAGAACCCTTGTTATTACCTGTCCTCTATTCGTTGGTTGATCTTTGAAAACCCCCCAAATATAAATGATAATTAACATTTTCTCTGATTAAAGTGTGCTTTTTTATTTTGTGGTTACCATTATGTGTTAATAAGATTATATTGTGTGTATTAGTATTATTAGTAGTATTATTATTATGGGGGTGGAGTCAGGGGCGGAGTTTGGGAGGGTCCGGGGCAAAGTTTGGGCGTGGGTACTCAGTTAGTATTTATTAGGCTTAGGGGATACTTGGCTTGAAAAGGTTGAGAAGCACTGCACTACAATTATAAAACTGCTGATCAGTAAAGCATAGTGCATGAATCAGCTTCCAAATCCATTTCTTCAAAAATCATGGCTCTTACCAAGCATCGCTTCATCTGAAATGACTGGACCTTCACCGCCTGAATGGCTTCATCCAAGAGCTTTTCTTGCTCATCCTGAGGAGACTGCTGTGTTGTAGGCTGAAACAAAACATTCACACACAAATATTTTGCTCAAATTAACCTTATTATAGTTAGAAACTAACATTTTCAGACGAACATCTTAGAATGTAACTACAAAGAACATCTTTTCTGCTATCCTTGGTTCCAATTAAGATATGTGCTAGCACATCTGAAGGATGCAGAGAGGGTAAACAAGATGTAATTTTGTAGTCAAAATTCTTAAGTTGTACATCTAACATAAGCCCTTCCAAGTGATCACCAAATACCCATCACCAACAGATACATGGGAAAGACATGAACAAATACCTCTGATGTCAAACAAAAGTGCATAGTGAAAATGCGCAAGCCCTAGGCATATGTGAAGCTCTACACCAAAACATGAAGGTCATAAGACCAGACCAGAGGGCACAAATTTCCATAAAAAAGATTATTTATCCACATTTAAATAACTTCTGTGTAACATGGTCAGCTGAATGCAACATGAAAAGATCAGTCATAACCCTGACATTAAAACTTATGACAGTCACATTCAGGAGCAGCACTGATTAACTCCCAAATTCAGACAGACGAGCTCAGTTAACACATAGTACCTGGAAGACCGAGCTTTGCTCGGGAAAGTGGGCTTTGTGATCATGATAACATAACACAAATCTTTATTTATATACCACCAAGCCTTTCGGTGATGATGGGGTTGTTGTCTGGGTTATGAGACATCAACCTTTAATCCTAGTTGTCCCTGTAGCCTATTAGCTAAGCTTCCTTAAGAATGTCTGACCAATAGATTGCAGGGGAGGGGGAGGAGGGACAGTAGCCCGCAGCCTATTGGCTGGTTTAGATTCCTTAGGAATATCTATGTGCTGCAGTTTTCTTTGTATCACTTTCCATGCGTTCCCCAGCTTGTATTATCTTCAGCTGTGTTCTACCTTTTACATTCCATATCTCTTCCCTCAGCCTCTGTTTCCCTCAGAACCCCTTAGCTGCAGGTTTTGTTTGTTAGACAGTCAATAAGCTGCAGAGGAGACAGAACCAATAGGTTATGATACATCATTGTTTGGTGCTGCTTTTGCCTGCAGCATATTGGCTGGCTAAGCTTCCTTAGGAATGTGTGTCCAATGGGCTACAGGGGGAGGCAGGAGTAGTACCTACAGAGATGGTGCCTTAGCAACTTTCAGTTCTGTTTTTCCCTGTAACCTTAAGGACTTTTTTTCTTTTTAGTCTTTTTGCAAGCATTAGCACACAAAACCTGCACACACACAAAAAACAAACAAACCCTAAATAGAAAAGGTCTTAAAAATCAAACACGTTAATTTTGAAATTAGCATGTCTTAGTTATACTTAGGGCTGTACATTAATTAAAATTTTTAATTGTACAAATGAATCATGATTAATATTTTTAATCACACGATTAAATCACTTAAGTGCCCCCTCACATTTCCTCCTATATAGTGCAATATATGGATGGATGTAAATTCCCAAAACTGACACATTTCAATTCAATTGTCCCATAGAAAGGCAGTAGATCAAATCACATTACTAAATTAAAAATAAAATAATCTTACCTTTGTTGTCTGGTGATTTTATTTTTCTAATCATCTCACTCCGTCTCTCTGGTTCTGCTTTCCTGTGCTCTGTCTATTCACTCTCTCATTTTTCTCCTCTTCCTGTCCTATATCTATCTTTCACAATAAACTTTTCTTGTGGTATGTTGTAGTATGTAGCTAATCTAGGTTTTTGGTATGAAAGGATGTAAAGACTTATGCAATCAAGACATTTCAGTTTCTTACTTTTACTTTTCAAATATCTGTATAATTGTTCTTTCATGTTGAAAAGTTGAGCCAGTTGTATAAACTGGAGAAAAAGCACCTGCTTTGGTGCTAAGTCCACGTAGTGGTGGTAATTTGAATTGGGTTTGCAAACACAACAGAAATGGATTTTTCAGTTTGATTCCATTGAAGCTTATGGTCTGAATCAAGCTGTCAACTGGAAAGTGTTTTTGAAATACAGTATATTTTACAGCCAATAAGTTACTATGAATTTCTTTTGTTTGGTAGCTAGTGAATGATGAGCTTCTTGATTGATTACTTATTGGCCAATGAAACCGATTTCACATTGAATGGAGTTTAAGATGGTGGGTGATCTGATGCAATGAGTATATGCCATACCCCTAAAGCAGTAGATATGAAATGGGGCCTTAAAGAATATGGATTAGTAATGCTTTCAAGATAAAGTGCAGCTCACTATATTATGTTTTTGCTGGTGAAGTCTTCTTTAAAGCCAATGATTATACTTTATAAACCTTGGTACATTCACACATGCAATACAGGGCTATGAAAATTCCAGGGGTTTTTTTCCTGCTCACAAAATAATGTCTTTGCCACTGACATTGGTAAATAGTTGTATTTAATGGTTGTTTGCCATTAAATTTACCAACACTTTAGAAACTGTTATGAAAAGATTTAGCTGGAGCCAATTGATCCACAGTTGAATGCAAATTCATATGCAATGCATTAACTTTTCCAAAAATATCTCACTGAAGTCAGAAAATGACTTCAAGTCAGTTGTTCAATATTGAAACACTAAGGGATCCTAGCGCACCTTAGTAAAAGAGGGGATAAGTTTCTTAAAGGGCAACTGGATCCTATGCGGATGCAAACATTTAAACATTCTCCTAAAAGGTCTGACCAAGATATAAGGTCAATTAAAATCTATCAGGGTCTATCATTTCATTAAAAAAAGACAACCAAATTTAACAAGTGGCCTGTAATATGAGCCTATGATCTAATAAATTAATGGAGGCCTAAATCCACTCCTTTAAAAAAAAAAAAAAAAAAAATGTCTTCAAACTTTCTGTAGCCTCCTCATGAAAAAAAAAAAAAAAAAAAGCACCTTAGCAACACTAACTTTCCAGCTGAACCTGTGGACTTCCAGCAACTTCTCATATAAAATTGCAACAACAGAAGAAAATTAATCATCATCATTATCATAGGGCTCTCATTACTTATAAAATTTAGGATCAAATGGCTGGCTTCTGCTCCCTTCAAAAGAAAGAAAGATTAGGTTCTTACCTCTCATCTTTCTTGAAGATGTGTATAGTAGTCATGAACACTAAGGTTATGCATCTGAATCTGCAAGTTACCATACTATACAGTTTTCTATACCCCGCAAATGTCAATTAGGATTCATTGAAGTTTACAATATGAATTCAAGACAAGTTATTACAGTTACAATGAGATTCTAGAAGTCATAACTGGACAAAAATCTTGAGAGTTACAAGAAGAAGAGATAACATTTTCTTGAAATAGTAGTAGGAGTGAAGTTGGTGCAAATATAACAGTAGGTTTGGGAGCCAGGAATTCAAAGGTAGACTCAAATAGTTTTTTTTGTTTTCCATTGAACATGTTTAGGAGAAGGGAAGGTCAATTTAAAGTGATGTGCTATTCTTGAGTTATGAGAAAAGCACAGAAGTTTAATATCCAATGTTAGCCCATTAGAGTTCTCACCATGTATTCCTTTGTAACCCATACAGAATGACGATATCACTCATCTTTCAACTCTCCCTCCTTCCCCAGTAGGCTTGCTCCTGCCCCCTCTGTTTGTACAAAAGCAGTCAAGAACCAATGCAATGGAAGACATCAGAAGAAAGGAAAAAGGTAGAATAGTATACTTCTGTTCTCTTTTGAAACAAGTATAACATTATCAAAATGATACACTCTGTGCAACTGGTAGTAACATTTATGGAGCTTGTAGCTACTCGCATGTCCTGCTAAGAAGCAGGACTTGATAACCCCTTTATTACAGCTTTGCCAACACAGAGTCAGATACAGAATGAAATTAAGCTCAAAGGTAGGTGAAACCTACTCACAGGGCGGGGCTTCAGGACTACTAGACATCTACAAATAATCATCTACAAATAATACTCGAGGCCCCCTCCTACGTCGACTTCAGAAAATCACTCAAAACTTACCTATTCAGCAAACAAGACCCCTAACGGCCCCACCCGTCCAATTTATCACCTCGCCCCCCCCCTTCCTCCCCCCCTGCTCTCCACCCCCTTAATAGCTTCTCTCTTCCCTATCTTCAACAAGCTCCTTCCACCCTCTGTCAATTTCGGTTTTTACTTGTTACATAATTGATTATTTGTTTGTAAATCTGCTTGTAAACGTAGATTCTAATCTAATAGATGTAAACCGCCTAGAACTCGCCGGGTATGGCGGTATATAAAAATAAAATTATTATTATTATTATTACAAGAACAACAATAATTTAATATTTCTTTAGTGCTACCAGATTATCGAGGCAAGAACCTAATCTTTCCTTCTAGTGCAATGTGTTTAGTAGTCCTGAACACTAGGGACATACCAAAAGCAGTCCCATGAATCTAGGGTGGGACTGCTGAGCCTGCATTTTTAACATGGAAGATCCAAAAGCAGCAAGCCACATCCACTCTATAGAACCTAGTAAAGGTATTAAGAGTAGACCATGTAGCTGCTCTACAAGTCTTCTCAGGAGAGACGGCCTGAGACTCCACCCATGGAGGTAGCTATCCCTCCTATACTGGAGTGTGCTCTCAATGCGATTGGCAGCTGCTTATCACAGCCCACATATGCAGAAGAAATTGCTATTTTGATCCATCTGGAGATCAAGGCTTTGGACACAAACCTGCCTTTCCTACCATTACTGGCCAGAACAAAAAGGTGATCAGAGACTCAAAACTCATTAGTAATTTCAAGCAGCGAAGAAGCACTCCTCTGATTTCTAGGAAATGCAATATTTTGTCCTTTTCATTTGACCCCCCTTAGGTCAAAAGGTGGCCAAACGGACTTCCTGATTGCCATGGAAGGCAAAGATTACTTTTGTAAGAAGAGACGGAACTGTACACAAGGAAAGCCCTTCATCTGTAATCTTAAGAAAAACAGTTCCCTACAAGAGAAAGCTTGTAACTTAGTCTCATCCTGTTGACATGATCACCACCAAAAACACCATCTTGACCTTCAGGTCTAAGAGGGAAGCCTCCTATAACGGCTCATACGGAGCCCTAATGAGACCTTGCAAAACAGTATTAAGGTTCCAGGAAGGGAATAGTAGATGCACCAGAGGACACAACCTGAGATCCCCTTTAAAGAATCTTGCCACATCTGGGTGAAAGGCCAGAGACACACTCTCTCTCCCCAAGCTCAGAAACATGAAAGGTCTGCTATCTACACTTTCAGCAATCCAACCAACAGGCCTTTCTCAAGTCCCTCTTGCAAAAAATCCAGGACTACCGATATCAGGGCTTGAAAGGGCTCCTCATTGATCTTAGCATACCACTGTCAGAAAGTCTTCCAGGACTTGGTATAGGCCATCACCGTCAAGAGCTTCTTGGCTTTAAGCAGAATGGTAATGATCACTCCCGAGTATCCTCTCCTTACTAGGGTCATAAGAACATAAGAATAGCCTTACTGGGTCAGACCAATGGTCTATCAAGCCCAGAAGCCTGTTCTCACGGTGGCCAATTCAGGTCACTAGTACCTGGCCAAAATCCGAGTAGCAATATTCCATGCTACCGAGCCAGGGCAAGCAGTGGCTTCCCCCATGTCTTTCTCAATAACTGACTATGGACTTTTCCTCCAGGAACTTGTCACCCACTCAACAGCCATGTAATAAGCCCAAAGTGTTCCAGATTCACTATGGGGAACGAATCCTGTGTCAGGAGATCCTCATGAACAATCTGAGGCCTTCATACATCTGCACACAAACCGAGTCCGCATACCACAGTCTGTGAGCCAATCGGACGCTACTAGGACAACCAGCTTCGGATGACTCATGATCCTGTGAATGACGATCTGGCATGGGCCACGGGGGAAACGCATACAATAGTCCTTTCTCCGACCATGGCTGGATCAACACATCCAACCCTATGCTGCCAGGCTAGTATCTTTGGCTGTAAAAGCGATCCATCTTTGTGTTTGCTGCCAAGGCCATGAGATCCATCAGTGGTCACCCCCACCACTGAACAATGGCTTTGAACGCTTGCAAGGACAGCAACCAATGGATCAAAAACTGGCTAGCAGACAGGAAACAGAGGGTTGGGGTAAAGGGCCATTACTCAGACTGGCAACGGGTCACGAGCGGAGTTCCGCAGGGGTCGGTGCTGGGACCGCTCCTGTTCAATATATTTATCAACGACCTGGAGGCGGGAACAAAATGTGAGCTCATTAAATTTGCGGATGACACCAAACTATATAGCAGGGTTAAAACCAAGGAAGACTGCGAAGATCTCCAAAAGGATCTGACGACACTGGAGGAGTGGGCCAAAAAGTGGCAAATGAGCTTCAACATAGGGAAATGCAAGGTCATGCATGTGGGGAAAAAGAACCCGATGTTCACTTACAAAATGGGGGGATCACCGCTAGGGGTGAGTAACCTAGAAAGAGACCTGGGAGTGATGGTAGACACAACATTGAAATCGTCGGCGCAGTGCGCCACAGCCTCAAGGAAAGCAAACAAAATGCTGGGTATCATCAAAAAGGGTATCACGACCAGGACGAAGGAAGTCATCATGCCACTATATCGTGCAATGGTGCGCCCGCACCTGGAGTACTGCGTCCAGTACTGGTCGCCGTACCTCAAGAAGGACATGGCGGTACTTGAGAGAGTCCAGAGAAGAGCAACAACTAATTAATGGAATGGAAAACCTCTCGTATACTGACAGACTGAAGGAGCTGGGGCTGTTCTCCCTGGAGAAGTGGAGACTTAGAGGTGACATGATAGAAACCTTCAAGATCCTGAAGGGCATAAAAAAAGTAGACAGGGACAGATTTTTCAAATTACGGGGAACCACAAGTACAAGGGGGCACTCGGAGAAATTGAAAGGAGACAGGTTTAGGACAAACGCCAGGAAGTTCTTTTTCCCCCAGAGGGTGGTGGATACATGGAACACACTTCCAGAGGCTGTGATAGGCAGAAACACGTTACAGGGCTTCAAAGAAGGTTTGGATAGGTTCCTAGAGGACAAAGGGATTGAGGGGTACAGATAGGAGTAGAGGCAGGTCTTAGGGATAGGAGTAAGAGGTAAGTACAGATAGGAGTAGAGGCAGGTTATAGGGATAGGAGTAAGAGGTAAGTTACAGAAATAGTCAGGGATCACTGCTCAGGCAATAGGCCTGAAGGGCTGCCGCGGGAGCGGACCGCTGGGTGAGATGGACCTCTGGTCTGCCTCAGCGGAGGCAACTTCTTATGTTCTTATGTTCCCCTGGGTCGAGCATCTGCCAACTGAGTCAATCTAAACATTCTCCACTCCCGCAACATGTATGACTGAGAGAGCCTGCAGATGAGATTCTACCCACCAAATGAGAAGCTCCAGACGTAACAAGGCGCTCCTTACAGGTCTGCTCCACTAACTTGTTCTTTTGGCTGCCAATTGGACCGATGTCGGATTGAACCTCAACCCCCAGAACCTCTCTCACCACGATGGTGGGAGGTCCACTATTAATCCCAGTCGAACCAGAAAGGAGCCAAACAGCTTGCACTCAAGCTCCTGATAAATCAGAGATGGGAGCAGCTACTCAGGGGATGGTCCCCCGAGCTCCAAAATTATTACAGTAGGCTGGCTGGCTAGACAGGTGTCCCCTAGGGCTGATCCTGCTAGCAGCAGACTTCTGCCATGCGAGTCTATATCTTCTTCCAGGCAGAGGTTCCGACACGAGAAAACCTCTGTGCACTGAGTTTCAAACTTAAAATGACAGAAATAAACCTGAAAATAATAAAAACTACAGACAGATCAGAAACACATCTGAGTGACTTACTTTCAGGAAAAAAATACCCGAGAGGACAGGAGCAAACTTACTGGGAAGGAAGCAGTGTTGAAAGATAAGTGATATTCTTCAGCAAGCTTACTGGGAAGGAGGCAGTGTTGAAAGATAAGCGATATTCTGCATAATCCTAGCGTTCAGGACTATTAGACACATTGCACTAGAAAGCAGTTATCAAAGGAGTGTTATGTTTATCCTGGAAAAGTATTAACTGCATGATTTAAAATAAGTACAATATTAAAGCTTTGTTTAAAGATAGAAAAAAGGGCAACATCTAGAAACTATATACCGTATTCAAATACCCATAATATGGGAAATAAAGTCTGGATGTACAGGCTGCAGTGGAAGAGAGACCAACTCAAATTTAATGGATGATATATGGAGATGTAATATGCAGAGCTATAGTCTATTCAGAAAGGGCAGAGAAATAGCATTAACATGTGGATATAGCTATATTAAAAGGAAAACAATGTAGGGTTACAAGGCAAGGAGACAATGCTCTAGGTCAGGGCTGCCCAAGTCCGGTCCTCGAGATCTATTGGTAGGCCAGGTTTTCAGGATATCCACAATGAATATGCATGAGAGAGAGATTTGCATACCAAGAAGGCAATGCAGGCAAATCTCATTTTGTTATGGCAGGGCGGACAAGGAGTGTGAAGCCTACAAGCAAGAGTGGCAACCCCTGCCCTGAGGTGATCCGGGAGTTGAACTCAGCCTACGCGCAGACAGAGGAGAACACAGCCCCAGGAATGGACGCCTCCGTGCAGACAGAGGCCATCCCACAGCAGTACATTACGGCCTCTACACAGACGGAGGAGGTCGATCAGAGGGATGAAGACATCATGCAGGAACTAAGAAACCTCAGGGAGGAGGTGAAACGTCTGAGAGGCATTAGAGAGGATGAGGCCTACATCGATGGGATAGTGCAGGAACTATCTCAAGTCACAGAACGGACCTGTGATGGATCTCTCATGATGACTCCAGGGCCGCCGACAAAGAAACCAACTGTTGCAGTTCAGGAGATGGATGGAGACACTGACTCCTGGCAGTTAGTGACCTCCTCCACAGGTAAACGTAGGAGACCCCCACCCCAATTTACAATATACTCACCTTCTCTCTCTTTCTCTCAACAGGGCAGCTCCACATCAACTCCACAGCTGAGCCTAAAGAACAGATTCCAGGTCTTGCAGGAAGAGACTACCGACGGGGAGATGGACCAGGATCAACGCATATCTCCATCTCCAGGGACGATGGATCGACACCCCCAAAAGAAGCATAGAGTAATAACCATTGGGGACTCCATGTTGAGAGGCACTGAGGGACCAATATGCAGACCGGATATGCAGTCGAGGGAGGTCTGCTGTCTACCCGGAGCCAGAATAAAAGATGTGACCACCTGTCTCGATAGACTTCTCAGGCCCCAGGACCACTTCCCCATGCTGCTCATCCACGTCGGAACGAATGACACTGCTAAGAACACCCTGGAGGACATAGCTAGAGACTTCGGAGCTCTGGGAAAGAGGCTGAAGCAGACAGGAGCACAGGTAGTATTCTCTTCCATTCTTCCTGTTAGGGGCAGAGGAAGGGACAGGGACGAACGCATCCTGAAGACGAATGAGTGGCTACAACGATGGTGCCGGGAGATGAACTTCGGATTCCTGAATCACGGAGAGACACTGCAGGGACTACAGGGACCAGACGGACTCCACCTGACCAACAGAGGTAAGAATGTCTTCGGACACAGACTAGCCCGCCTACTTCGAAGGGCTTTAAACTAGGTAAGTCGGGGGTGGGTACCCACTTTTACACCGGAGCAGTAAGTAACTATCCTGATGTGGAGAACCAACACTACGCTTCTAAGTCTGAGGTAAATACCCTTATTGCAAAAGAATTGCTAGGAGACACCTTGACTCAAATGGGAGGCTCACTACAGGAGGTTAGTAAACAGAAAGAGTGGAGAGCTATGTATGTTAACGCACACAGCCTAGGGAATAAATTTCTACAACTAGAAACAGAAATAGTTAATGCAGATCTAGACATAGTAGCAATATCCGAAACATGGTTCACAGACTCTCATGGGTGGGATATAACTATACCAGGGTACAACCTGATTCGACAAGACAGAGAGGGTAAGTTAGGAGGTGGGGTAGCACTATACATCAAAGAAAACATTAAGACAACCAGGATCACGGATGTCAAGTATACTGGGGAATCTATCTGGGTAAACCTGGCCAGAGGCGGAGAAAAATGCCTGTACCTTGGTGTGATATACAGACCTCCAAGACAATCGGAGGACAAGGACGCAGAACTAATTGAAGACATTGAGAATATCACCTTACGGGGGGAGGCTGTACTATTAGGAGACTTCAACATGCCTGATGTAGACTGGAACACACTATCAGCGACAACTTGTGATAGCAGGAGGATATTAACGTCCATGAAGGGAGTACGGCTCAAACAAATGGTACTAGAGCCCACTAGGGCCCAGGCCATCCTGGACCTGGTACTTACGAATGGGGAAAGCGTCTCAGAGGTCTCGGTGGGAGAGACGCTAGCCACCAGTGACCATAACATGGTATGGTTTAACCTTAAGAAAGGCTTTCCTAGATCACAAACAAAAACAAAGGTACTCAATTTCCGGGGCACTGACTTCGCACGCATGGGAGATTTCGTCTATCAGACGCTGCAGGTTCAAGAAGTAACTACTAATGTGGAGGCTATGTGGTCAACCTTGAAATCGATCCTTCATGAGGCAACTATCCGCTACATAAAATCGGTAACCAAACAACAAAGAAAAAAGAAACCCCAATGGTTCACAGATGAGGTATCGTGCCTCGTCAAGGAGAAGAAAAGAGCATTTCTCTCATACAAACGCACGGGGGAAAAAGAAGCAAACATTGAATACAGGAAAAAGTCTGCAGCGGTCAAAACAGCAGTCAGGGAGGCCAAAATTCGTATGGAAGAAACTCTAGCAAAGAACATCAAGAAAGGGGACAAATCCTTCTTCAGATACATTAGCGACAGGAAAAAGAACGCAAACGGGATAGTACGCCTTAGAACACCAGACGGGAATTATGTAGAAACAGACTCCGATAAAGCCAAACTACTGAATGATTACTTCTGTTCAGTCTTTACCTGCGAAGCACCAGGGCACGGGCCTCGGCTAGCAGCAAAGCAAAGCATGGAAGACCCATTTCAGAAGTTTGAGTTCACACCAGCTGATGTTTACAAAGAACTGTCAAGACTCAAGGTGAACAAAGCCATGGGACCGGACAATCTGCACCCAAGAGTGCTCAGAGAGCTATGCGATGTTTTGGCGGAACCATTAGCAATACTCTTCAATCTCTCCCTAAATACGGGGAGAGTCCCCCTGGACTGGAAAACTGCCAACGTGGTTCCTCTGCACAAAAAGGGTTGCAGAGCGGAGGCCGCAAATTACAGACCAGTAAGTCTCACATCAATAGTGTGTAAACTCATGGAAACTCTACTTAAAGAGAAATTAGACACAATATTGGATGAGGGGAATCTGAGGGATCCCTGTCAACATGGATTCACTAGGGGCAGGTCATGCCAGTCCAATCTCATCAGCTTCTTTGATTGGGTGACAGGAAAGATGGACTCGGGAGAGTCTCTGGACATAGTATACTTGGATTTCAGTAAAGCTTTTGACAGTGTCCCACACCGTAGACTATTAAACAAGATGAAATCGATGGGGTTAGGTGAGAAACTAACGGCGTGGGTCAACGATTGGCTGAGTGGAAGACTTCAGAAAGTGGTGGTCAATGGCACCCTCTCTGAGACATCGGAGGTGACTAGCGGTGTGCCTCAGGGCTCAGTCCTGGGACCATCCCTTTTTAACATATTCATAAGGGACTTGACCCGAGGGCTTCAGGGTAAAGTAGCGCTGTTCGCCGACGACGCCAAACTGTGTAATATAGTGGGTGGAAGCAATCCCACGGATGGTATGACGCAGGATCTGATCAAGTTGGAAAAATGGTCCACGACATGGCAGCTGGGCTTCAACGCTAAGAAGTGTAAGGTCATGCATCTCGGCAGCGGAAATCCATGCAGAACATACACCTTGAATGGAGAAACACTAGCTAGGACTTCAGAGGAACGGGACTTGGGAGTGATCATCAGTGCAGACATGAAGGCTGCCAAACAAGTGGAGAAGGCCTCATCCAAGGTGAGGCAAATGATGGGATGTATCAATAGAAGCTTCGTCAGCCGCAAACCTGAAGTCATAATGCCACTGTATAGAACCATGGTGAGACCTCATCTGGAGTACTGTGTGCAATTCTGGAGGCCACATTACCGTAAAGATGTGCTTCGAGCTGAGTCGGTCCAGCGAATGGCCACTAGGAAGGTCTCTGGACTCAAGGGTCTCTCATACGAGGAAAGACTGGGCAAATTGCAGCTGTACTCTCTAGAGGAGCGCAGGGAAAGGGGTGACATGATTGAGACTTTTAAGTACGTCACAGGTCGTGTCGAGGTGGAAAACGATATATTCCTTCCCAAGGGACCCTCGGTCACAAGGGGGCACCCGCTCAAACTCAGGGGAGGGAAATTTAGAGGTGACATCAGGAAGTATTTCTTCACAGAAAGAGTGGTAGATCACTGGAACAAACTTCCGACGCAGGTAATCAAGGCCACAAGCGTGCTCGACTTTAAGAATAAATGGGACATCCACGTGGGATCCCTACGTGGGTCGAGCAGCACTCAGACTTAATGGGGTGGGTCAGTAGAGTGGGCAGACTTGATGGGCTGTAGCCCTTTTCTGCCGTCACCTTTCTATGTTTCTATGTTTCTATCTCTCTCCTGCATATTCATTGTGAAAATCCTGAAAACTTGGCCTGCCAGTAGATTTCGAGGACCGGACTTAGGCAGCACTGCTCTAGGTTAATATGGAAGAAAAAAATTTTTGTGGACTATCAGATGGTAGGTACTTTAGGACAAATAATATCCAAACCAACACCTTAATTTTTTTATAGATATGTTTTACATATTATCACAATTGATAGTCTTAAAACTTTCAAAAATGTTGATGAATCCTAATGAACTTAAAATTAAATAGTAGAGCAATTTCACATTAACATTTAGAATATTGCTGTGAAAGGAAGCATGCCAGTAACAGATTTCAAGTTACTAGATACTAATTGGGCATCCCAGATATGGCTGCCTATAGATAGTCTTTTTTTCTATTCCTTTTCAGCTGCTTCTAAACAAAAACTATAGCAGTCTTGTTTTTCTTCTTTAAATTTACTTTCTGAACAAACTGAAAATTTTGTAGGCTTTAAAATATATCCTTCCGTTTTGCACACTGCTTTCCCCAAACATTCCTATCTGGATTTACAGAAGGCGTTTGACAAGGTTCAGCATGAACTACTACTTCGGAAAATTGCGAGTAATGGAATCGAGGGTGAAATACTCACGGGGATAAAAAAAACTGGAGCATAGGACACAGAGAGTGGGGATAAATGGACATTACTCGGACTGGAAGAGCATCATCAGTGGGGTGCCGCAGGGCTTGGTGTTTGGACCCGTGCTCTTCAACATATTTATAAACAATCTGGACATAGGCACGATGAGAGAGGTGATTAAATTTGCGGATGATACGAAGGTATTCAGAGTAGTGAAGACACAGGAAGATTTGGAAGATCTGCAAAGTGACATAATCAGGCTCGAGGAATGGGCATCAACATGGCAGATGAGGTTAATCGTGGATAAGTGTAAAGTGATGCATGTCGGTAACAAAAATCTCATGCACGAATACAGGATGTCCGGGGCGGTACTTGGAGAGACCTCCCAGGAAAGAGACTTGGGAGTTCTGATCGATAAGTCGATGAAGCCATCCACACAATGTGCGGCGGCGAAAAGGGCGAACAGAATGCTAGGAATGATAAAGAAGGGGATCACGAACAGATCAGAAAAGGTTATCATGCCGCTGTACCAGGCCATGGTGCGTCCTCACCTGGAGTACTGCGTCCAGCACTGGTCATTTTACATGAAGAAGGACACGGTACTACTCGAAAGGGTCAAGAAAAGAGCAACTAAGATGGTTAAGGGGCTGGAGGAGTTGCCATACAGTAAAAGACTAGAGAAACTGGGCCTCTTCTCCCTCGAGCAGAGGAGATTAAGAGAGGATATGATTGAAAGGTACTGAAGGGTATAGACTTAGTAGATAAGGACAGGTTGTTCACCCTCTCCAAGGTAGGGAGAACGAGAGGGCACTCTCTAAAGTTGAAAGGGGATAGATTCCAGAGAGTGGTGGAAAACTGGAATGCTCTTCTGGAGTCTGTCATAAGGGAAAACACCCTCCAGGGATTCAAGACAAAGTTAGACAAGTTCCTGCTGAACAGGAACGTACGCAGGTAGGGCTAGTCTCAGTTAGGGCGCTGGTCTTTGACCAGGGGGCCACCGCATGAGAGGACTGCTGGGCACGATGGACTACTGGTCTAACCCAGCAGCGGCAGTTCTTATATTCTTAATAACTCCTTGAGGTCGTCCCCCATCCCCTTTCCCACCATCTCGACAACAGTTAGTTTTCCTGAGGTCTAGAAACATCTCTGTGTCCTAATATTGAACAAGACCTTCTGGTAATCACTGGATACCAGATGATCACTCCCTAGAACATCAGAAACGATCTCCCCATTCATAAGCATCAAGTCCCTCCCCCCCAACCTTCATAAGCTATTTGGGATCATAGAAAAAGCAAGTTAAACAACACTATCTGGAAAAGCTAACAAAAACTGACAAAGTCTCAGATGAAAGAAAAAATATTTTTAAAAAGTAAAATGGGGGACAGGACAAGACTAAGGGCTCTTTTTACTAATGTGCGCAAGGGCTTTAATGCGCGGAATAGCGCACGCTAGACCTTAACGCCAGCATTGAGCTGGCGTTAGTTCTAGAAGCGTAGCATGCGGTAATTTCCTGTGTGCGCTAAAAACACTAGCACACCTTAGTAAAAGGAGCCCTAAGATATGTGACAAACAAAACAAAAGTGGCATTGTTAGACTCAAGAATAAGAGGAAGAAATATATAAAAGTTGTTGAGGAAAAAGAAGAATTTTATTCATTACTGTTAATTGCCTTTCCTTTAATTCTGCTAGACTAGTTTAAGTGAAAGTGGGTTGTGTCCCACTATCACAATGGAGATAAAGAAATTGAATTCTATCAGTGACTTCACCAGTAGAACACCTGGTCAGTCTGTAACACTTCAGTACATCAATACCAAAGCAACTCAATGAGATGAATAAACTTGCAACTCTAAACACCCTTTATAGTCCTTTTGTTGCATCTCTCAACAACTTTTTACAGCAAACTATGCAGTCAGAGAGCAACCAGACCCCAAAACAACCCTCCAAGTTTGTAATTTTCCAGGGTGGGTACTAGACTGTTCTAACAGGATTCAAGGAAAGGATATTACAGGTATGAATAAGGTTCTCCTTCCTTTTCATCCTGCTAAACCAGATCAAATGAATGGGATGGGCAAGGAGAAAGACAACACACATTTAATCACTGCCCTGCTAAATAATGTTTCGCCCCTGGCTAGGACTTCACAATGCAGCTAAGCAAAGACCCAAGTTTCTGTCTTACAAATAGCTTCTGAGGTCAACTCTCAATGCTCTGCCCAGAGACTGCTGGCACCTGCGGAAAATGGGCTTTCCACATATATTATCTTCCATTGAAGGACATAGGTTGTCTCAATAGCCATCTTAATCCATCTCACTGTGAAGGAGGCCAATTTTTTTCTGTCTGGCCACTAGAACAAAAAGGATTTTTCACTGTCAAATACCTCAAGAACACCCAGTGAATATACTAAATTTACATGAGGAATGTTCTGAATATGTGGCCAAAAAGGCAGGGAAAAGACACAATCTGATTCACATGAAAAGGGGAGACAACCTTTTGTCAAAATGGCACATACTAGAATTTGACAAGAGATCAGAGACAAGAAAAAAAATGACTGCTGTGAATTTCCTACAGGCCTTGGACTATCCAAATGTGAATCAAAAGAATTTGGAAGACCCTAGAAAAAGTGCACTACTAAAAAAGGTCTGGGTTTTCTCCAGAACTTCAGACCCTTAAATACAAAGGACAGAAACTGGAAAAGAGAGTGTGTAAATGTTACCTGGATGAGAACCAGGGTGGATAAAAATCAATAATTTTTTTTAATCAGATTTTTTTTTAATAAAATGCTTTTTTGAGGAAAAATCTATCTAAAGATGTATTTTTAAATAGAAAACTATTATAGTCCAAAAGTTATTCATCATGAAATAAGATTTCGTTTTTAATTATCGGTATGTAGCATGAAGCTTTATAATCATACAATGTTTAAATTTTTTGATAAATGAATTCCATTAATCCATTCATAACTTGTTAATCAATACACAAGGACTAACACCAGTTGCACTATAGCAAGACTTGCTTATCCACTCCTACCCTAACTGAGATTATTTTCATGCACCTTTTGGATTTAGAATTAGCCCCTTTATTTTCTAACTCCTGTTGCTCTCATCTATTTGTTCCACCTTTATTTACACCTTATGATTCTTATTAAAATGTTTAATTGTGTATTGTGTGGACATTGTAAATAGCATACTACCCCATACTATGTGCTCTTATGTGAACATTTTTATTGCTGTAATTGTCTTTTAGCTATGTTCAGCTTATTCTTACTGTATACCACCTTGGGAGAATTCCTTCAAAAAAGTGACAAAAATTATAATGCAAAAATAATGGGAGAAATTCTATAAATGGCACCTACAATAATATTCAAGTTTCAAAATTAGAGTGAATGGTGTCATTAATGAGCTTTAACAAGTTCATAATGACAGAAAAAAAAATTAAGGTTAATTCAATGGTAGGCGCCTACATTCAAACACCATGTAGGCATGGTTAGGAGGTGAAACAGGTTTGTTTGGGTCTTTCTGTTTTGTTTTTTTAAGTTAGGTGCCTCTAATGTAGGAGAGGTAAACCCTGGCCTACATTAGAGATGTCTACAATGTAGATATCTTTAATGTAGACACAATTCTGTTAGCAATGCCTAATGCAGGAATGGCACGCCTAGGCATCTACATTGTAGGCACCTACAGATGTAGGTGTCGTTAACAGAATCTGTCCCTGTTCACTAAACAAACCGATCAGGTACTGATCAGTTTGCAACCCCATTTCCCTCCGGCCCCATTCACTAACCTCTCCTGCGATTCGCTTCCAATGCGCGCATGCAAATGAGGGGAAACGCATGCAAAGTAGACAGGGACATGATTCACCAAACAAATTTTTGAAACCGACAGGGCTGGCCGATCAACCTAAAAAGCGACTGCTGGGGACCAGTCGAAAACATCTTTCCGACTCTCCAGCTCCATTGAAGCCCTGCTCTCTGCACGCCCCGAATCTCTCCTGCCAGCCACCCCGATGCTCTTCCTCGGATCTCTCCTGCCTACTTTGCCCCAAATCGCCACCCTGCTCTGCCCCGATCTTTCCTGCCTGCTCTGCCCTGATCTCTCATGCCTGCTATGCCCCAAATTTCTGCCCTGATCTTCCCTGATCTCTCCTGCCTATGCTCTAAATCGCCGTCCTGCTCTGCCCCGAATCGCCGCCCTGCTCGACCCGGTTTTCTCCTGCCCGCCGCCCCCAATCTCTCCTGCCCTTCCCCGCACTGCGAGCCTGTGGTTTTAACCTGCAGGTTTAAAGCGGGTTAAAACCATGGGCTCACTGGGCTACAAAAAAGTTTTAAAAAAATAAAAAATAGTCAGAGATAAGAGGGGTATTAGACTCATGTGCAGACCATCTACGCATGCGCGGGATCGGACACTAGCGATCCATGTTGACAGATGAGGGCATTCCTCCGATCGCCCTCATTTGAATTTTTACAATTTGTGAATTTGTCGGGCCTGCTGGGATCAGCCACGGATCGCCCCCGGAAAACAGGTTAGTGAATCTAGCCCTAAGAACCTGATTCTGTATAGTGCAGGGATCTCAAAGTCCTTCCTTGAGGGCCGCAATCCAGTCGGGTTTTCAGGATTTCCCCAATGAATATGCATTGAAAATAGTGCATGTACATAGATCTCATGCATATTCATTGGGGAAATCAAGAAAACCCAACTGGATTGCGGCCCTCAAGGAGGGACTTTGAGATCCCTGGTACAGTGCGACTAAAGTTACATGCACAAATTTGTGTGCAGTGCTGATCTGTGCAAGCAACTTGTTTAACAAGCTAATCAGCACTGATAACTGGCAATTGGCACTAATTAGAAGTTACACACAGAACTTTCTAGGGGCTAGATTCACTAAGCCCACCGATCAACTTCCAACCACTCAGAAATCCCTTTACGACCCAATTTCCCTCCGACCCAATTCACCAACCTCTGTCCCAATCATCCTCCAATCCACGCATGCAAATGAGGGGGAACGGCATTCAAATGCAGGCAGGAAGCGATTCACTAAAATAAAAAAGCAACACCGACTGGGCTGGCCAATCCAAAATAAGCGACTGTTGAGGTCCTTTCCGACTGCCCTGCCTTCTGCCGCCCTGCTCCTCTGCTCTCAGCCCCGATCTCCTGCTCTCTCCTGCCTGCCCCGAATCTCTCCTGCCACCCCGACTGGCCGCCCTGCTCTCACCCTGACTCTCCTGCCCTTCCCTGCACTACGAGCCTGTGGTTTTAACTCGCGGGTTTAAAATGGGTTAAAACCACGGGCTCACGAAGAAAAATAGGTTGGAGATGAGTAATGTGCTTATAACCACCCTGGCAGAACACAAGGCATACAGCAGCGTTTTGAACAGATCAAATGGAAGAGATTTGGGAACCATTCCTGCTGCCTAAAGAGGCAACTCCTTATTGAATAATTCCCCCTAGCGTGTGATTTGCCCAAGTTGTTCTTTTCCTTTGCTTGTTAAAAAAAAAAAAAAAAGATTGTTGCTCTTAAGCATGCACAGACCATCTACAGATGGTCTGCGCAAGCGTCGGTACATTCAGATTGAGGTGTGATTCCGATCACCCTCATTTGCATGAGGGCGATTCGTGAATCAGCTCCCCGGACACAGATCGGATCCATGCCCTTTGTGAATCTAGCCCTAAGTGCATTCTATAAAGTAGTGCACATAAATTCTAGTGTGCATAAATTAAAAGGGGTTATGGCCAGGGGAGGTTGAATGGGCAGATTGTAAGCATCCCTAAAAGTTACCCACACTTATAGAATACACCTGATCCATGCACAACATAGGCGCAAGTATATGGGTGCTAAATATGATTCTATAAATTGTGCATAACTTCAGAGGCGTTTTATAGAATCATGCTAAGTGCTAACCTTTTTAGCATTGATTTTTTAGAGAAAATAAGGTTGTATATATATATATATATATATATATATATATATACACACACACACACGTGCCATTACAGAATAACAATTAGTTGCTTTGCTGCCACTTAAGGCCGTGTGTGTGTATGTATATATATATATGGCCGTATATATAAGGCAGTATATATATATATATATATATATATATATATAAATACGGCCTTAAGTGGCAGCAAAGCAACTAATTGCTATTCTGTAATGGCACATGTAAAGGTCAGAGAGACATTCACATGTATGGAACTACCACTTACACAATACTATAATATGAATGCTTTTGCTGCATTTACGCCAGGTCTCTCTCTGGCTGCTGTAACTGCAGTCACATACATGTGGATGCACTGATGCCAGACTACAACAGTATTCTATCACATTAGAGAATAGGCTCTCGCTGCATGGCACTGGGACACCTAAAATGAGGCACCCAATAATAGAGTTGCCTTCTAAGGGCACACTCTATAGCTATGGGGAAAAGCTTAGTAAACTAAGGGCTCCTTTTACAAAGGCGCGCTAGCGGTTTAACGCGTGTAATAGCTGGACGTGCTAGACGCTATCGCCTCCTCTTGAGCAGGTGGTAGCTTTTGGTTAGCGCATGATGAAACGTCACGCGCGTTAACCCCACTAGCACGCCTTTGTAAAAGGAGCCCTAAGACACTACCTGATAAAATATATCATCAATAAATCAGATATACAGAGTGAACTGTGCATTTTAGCTATAAGAATGCATTGCTGAACACCTCTTCTGTAAAATGTAACTTTGGTATTTATTTTCAGAGGAATTAGACACACAAAATTTCATAAGTTACTGTGGTACTTTGTGTGTTTATATGCTTTGAAAATAAGCCTCTATATCTATGAATTTCAGTCACAAAGTATTCATGCATATCCTGTACGTCACAGCATGGCCTGTAAAGAACAAAGGAGCTCTCTCTAATACAGAAGTTCTCAATCCAGCCCTTGAAACCAGTGCAGTAGCCTTGGGTGAGCCTTGGTGGGTCTGAGTCTACCCACTTTGTGCTTAGTCCTACTAAACACCACCAAGCTCTTGTTGCAGCTAGTAGGGATCCCCAAGCACTGATAGCCAAAAATATCTGTGAAGGTATGCTAAGGTGTGTTGGAGAGAGTTCAAAATGCCTTCACAGATATCTTCAGCTGGTGGGGCTTGGTGAATTCCCACCAGATCAGGTATTTAATATTGACTTGAAGTGGGGATGAGGGTGGGCACATTGTCTACCCATTTTGATAGTATGCCAACCCCAAATTATTTGGGACACATCAAACCAGTCAGGTTTTCAGGATAACCACAATGAATACATGGGCAATAAATCTTCATGCACTACCTCCATCTTATGCAAATCTCTCTCATGCATATTTATTGTGGATTTCCCAAAAACCTGATTGAATTGGTGTCATCCAAGGAGTAGGCCAAGAACCTCTGCTCTGAACAAAATCCATAATGGCTTACATTTCTTCTTCAGCTGCAGTAAGAAATAAATAGTCAACAAGGGGGAAAGGAGTTAAAAGGAACATGATTTGTATATACAGGTACCTATTTTGTACCTGGGGCAATGGAGGATTAAGTAACTTGCCCAAAGTCACAAGAAGCAGTGCTGGGATTAAATCCCATAACCTCACCTCTAAAATCATTTAATTTAGCCTCTGCCTCCAAGATGATATTGTAAATGTATAGCAACAAAATGCTATTAACCAGGCACCTAAATTCCTTGCCTTCTTTCTACCATTTGTCTCTTCAGTTGGTCTTTTTCTTAGGTGTCCCTGGACTTTATCCAAATATATTTCATGGGATTTTTACATGGATGTTATAAAGCAGTGGTTCCCAACCCTGTCCTGGAGGACCACCAGACCAAATCGGGTTCTCAGGCTAGCCCTAATGAATATGCATGAGAGAAATTTGCATATAATGGAAGTGACAGGCGTGCAAATCTGCTTCATGCATATTCATTAGGGCTTTCCTGAAACCCTAATCAGTACATTTTGTTCTTAGAAGCACACCGCCTGGAAACCATCTAGAAGTCTTCTAACTAACTAGTCATTTGTCATCGAAAGTACCAGAATTGCATTTTAAAAATCTTAATTTCACAAGTACCAATTTGCTTAAACAAAAATCCCAGAATACCAGGAAAAAAAAGCTA